>NC_133331.1:299078157-300278157 GCF_042186555.1 Aquarana catesbeiana | reverse complement strand
AGGAGAACGGTCCAGGGAATACACCATCTCTGGATATTTTCCACTACTAAGCCTGTATTGACCCCCCTGAGTAAGGGCGGTCGCAGGCTTTCTGGTAAGCCTTTAATTTTACCATCTGGTGGTGGGCTGCACTAAAGGTGGATCATGTAACCCTGAACCCTGCAATAGCCATCTTTGGATTTTTTTTGGATTCAGTTTTTTTATTTGAGACACTTATGAACTTTATTGTCCATTTTTTTGCATTTTTTGTATTTTTTTCTTTATGTACACCTTTTAGGGTTACGGACTCACATTTATAAGGACCATCACTTCTGTGTATGTGTTTTTATTATTTCATGATGATGTAGATTTCAGATGAATAATTCACATGTGTTTTCATTATATATGCACATCTGTTTTTCATTATATATGCACAGCATCACACTGATTATTGTTTAGTATCACTTATTAACTCATGATAACTTTATGGGTCCTTGTATAATTACAGATATCAATATATGTGTCCCTCTTCATTAGTCCAGCACTACACTGTTCCTCTTTTTGTATATTCCTCCATAGTTCTGACATCATAAATTACCTTTAAATAACAACTCCTACTAAAATCTTTAATCTTAGGCTTACAATGACTGGGGAAGAGTTAGGACTTCCTTCAAGGTATTCTTTTCGGTCCTGGTTGGGGAGATTTCCTTTGACTTCCTGTCTAGCATGTATCTGGACTATAAACCAGAGGCTCTGGATGGACAGTTGGATAAATGGTTCTATATTTAGGATGTATCTGGTCTATAAACCAGAAGCTTTGGATTTATCTGGACACATATTAAAAAATAACCACTGATAACAGTATTTTAGGTTTGTGTAGTAGTGGATGTTGGAGATAAAGACATCACAGTGACTATGGAGGAAGAGAACGGTCATGACATGGGGAATTTATTGGTATAAATAGAAAAAGAATCTTATTACCCTCTTTGTGTGTTCCAGCGATGTGTGCTCTCTTTTTCCTCCTCCTTTCACTTTGGATATTGTACGTTATACAACGTTCTATGCTTATCTTTCATCAGTTCCTGTCAGAGTGATCCGCGCACAATATGTGATGTTGCATCATGTGAGGCTTCTCAGGGTACGGAGTGAATATATCCTATATCTAACCCATCCTCCGCCCATACTACCTGTGCTTCTTTAACGGTTTCCTGCAAATATGTAGAAAGAGGAAGTGTGGTCCACCCTGCCCCCATCTCTAATTGCTAAAACTACTTCTCTAAATCTCTTCAAAGTAAATTCACAGAGCACCCGGGAATGACTCTACAAGGGTGATACACCGTGCATCTATCATCTAAACTGCTTACAAGTAAGCAAGGGGTTTCCCGGGTCTTTGTCAAGACCCCATTTATACCCACACAAGGCTCACATTCTGTCAGCGTTTTAGTATATTCTCCCTCCTTGACACTAGGCTCACACCTATGCGCTTTTTAGTGCATTTTGCAATTGGCAGAAATTCACTACAGTCCATTTAACATTGTTTCCTATGGTACACGTTCACAACTATATATTTTTTAGTCAGTGCGTGTTTGGAAAGGGTCAGGGATTTTTTTCCTGCAGCAGATTGCGTTTTGTGTGTAAAAGACTTTAATGGACCCACTCCAAAAACACAAGTGTTTTGCGTTTTTTCTTTTCAATACCAAACTGTGAATTTGCTGGCAATTAAAAAACGGGGAAAAAAATGGTGTGGGGCCCCCCTCCAAATCCATACCAGCCCCTTTGGATCTGGTATGGATTTGGAGGGGAACCCCACTACAAAATGTTTTTTAAAAAATGGCATGGGTCCCCCCCTCAATCCATACCAGACTTTTATGCGAGCCCAGCAGGCCAGCTGGCCAGGACATGGAGGGGATGAGCCCCATTCCTGAACCATTCCAGGCCACATGCCCTCAACATATGGGCGTGCATCAAAAATCACGTTCAAAAACACAAAATGCACTGTAAAACACACTTGAAAGCCGCATCAACTGCAACCGCATAGATGTGAACATAGGATTAAAGAAGAGGCCGCTGCTCCCAAATGTACGAGAAATTGTACAATTTTACCGACTACCAATAAGTTGATTGTAGGGGCTTCATTGGAATTACTGGAAACCTGAGGACACATTAAGGGAGTCGCCTCCCGGGCATCCCTATTGTTTTTTTACTTGCCAGGGCATAGGGTATTTCACAGAACTCCCAACTGGGGGGGAAGCAGGACCAGATCTAACTGGTCTGATGTGGGGGTGCAGTAAAAAATGTCAAGGGGCAGAGGATGTGAGGTCAGTAGGGCAGTATACAGACATCTCAAGTCTCCCGCTACTCCCGCATTTGACGGTGGGCTCACAGACACCTGCGAGTGCGGCATGATCTCCCGGCTGAGCCTGCACTGCCACTCAGCCTGGAGTAATCACAAACAGCGGGTGTCTCCCGCTGTGTCATGCAGCTGCAGTCTTAACTGTTCGGCGGCCGTCCACTGTAACAATGTCCTCATCTATGGTATACGGAACACTGATTCATATTACCAGCATTGTATCAGTGTTCAGTTGACCGTCTATCATGGATAGGGATGAGCTTCGAGTTCGAGTCGAACTCATGGTCAACTCGAACAATGGCTGTTTGCCAGTTCGCCGAACAGCGAACAATTTGGGGTGTTCGCGGCAAATACGAAAGCCACGGAACACCCTTTAAAAGTCTATGGGAGAAATCAAAAGTGCTAATTTTAAAGGCTTATATTCATGGTATTGTCATAAAAAGTGTTTGGGGACCCGGGTCCTGCCCCAGGGGACATGGATCAATGCAAAAAAAAGTTTTAAAAACGGACGTTTTTTCGGGAGCAGTGATTTTAATGATGCTTAAAGTGAAACAATAAAAGTGTAATATTCCTTTAAATTTCGTACCTGGGGGGTGTCTATAGTATGCCTGTAAAGGGGCGCATGTTTCCCGTGTTTAGAACAGTCTGACAGCAAAATGACATTTCAAAGGAAAAAAAGTCATTTAAAACTACTGGCGGCTATTAACCACTTCAGCCCCGGACCATTATGCTGCCTAAGGACCAGAGGTCTTTTTCCAATTTGGCACTGCGTCGCTTTAACTGCTAATTGCGCGGTCATGCAATGCTGTACCCAAACGAAATTTGCGTCCTTTTCTTCCCACAAATAGAGCTTTCTTTTGATGGTATTTGATCACCTCTGCGGTTTTTATTTTTTGCGCTATAAATGGAAAAAGTCCGAAAATTTTGAAAAAAAATGATATTTTCTACTTTTTGTTATAAAAAAAATCCAATAAACTCAATTTTAGTCATACATTTAGGCCAAAATGTATTCGGCCACATGTCTTTGGTAAAAAAAATGTCAATAAGCGTATATTTATTGGTTTGCGCAAAAGTTATAGCGTCTACAAACTTGGGTACATTTTCCGGAATTTACACATCTTTTAGTTTATGACTGCCTATGTCATTTCTTGAGGTGTTTAAATGGCAGGGCAGTACAAAACCCCCCCAAATGACCCCATTTTGGAAAGTAGACACCCCAAGGAAATTGCTGAGAGGCATGTTGAACCCATTGAATATTTATTTTTTTTGTCCCAAGTGATTGAATAATGACAACAAAAAAAAAATATTTACAAAAAGTTGTCACTAAATGATATATTGCTCACACAGGCCATGGGCCTATGTGGAATTGCACCCCAAAATACATTCAGCTTCTTCTCCTGAGTACGGGGATACCACGTGTGTGGGACTTTTTGGGAGCCTAGCCGCGTACGGGGCCCCGAAAACCAATCACCGCCTTCAGGATTTCTAAGGGCGTAAATTTTTGATTTCACTCCTCACTACCTATCACAGTTTTGAAGGTCATAAAATGCCCAGATGGCACAAACCCCCCCCAAATGACCCCATTTTGGAAAGTAGACACCCCAAGCTATTTGCTGAGAGGCATGTTGAGTCCATGGAATATTTTATATTTTGACACAAGTTGCGGGAAAGTGACACTTTTTTTTTTGCACAAAGTTGTCACTAAATGATATATTGCTCACACAGGCCATGGGCATATGTGGAATTGCACCCCAAAATACATTTAGCTACTTCTCCTGAGTACGGGGATACCACATGTGTGGGACTTTTTGGGAGCCTAGCCACGTACGGGGCCCCGAAAACCAATCACCGCCTTCAGGATTTCTAAGGGCGTGAATTTTTGATTTTACTCTTCACTGCCTATCACAGTTTCGGAGGCCATGGAATGCCCAGGTGGCACAAAACCCCCCCAAATGACCCTATTTTGGAAAGAAGACACCCCAAGCTATTTGCTGAGAGGCATGGTGAGTATTTTGCAGCTCTCATTTGTTTTTGAAAATGAAGAAAGACAAGAAAAAACTTTTTTTTTTCTTTTTTCAATTTTCAAAACTTTGTGACAAAAAGTGAGGTCTGCAAAATACTCACTATACCTCTCAGCAAATAGCTTGGGGTGTCTACTTTCCAAAATGGGGTCATTTGGGGGGGTTTTGTGCCACCTGGGTATTCCATGGCCTCCGAAACTGTGATAGGCAGTGAAGAGTGAAATCAAAAATTTACGCCCTTAGAAAGCCTGAAGGCGGTGCTTGGTTTTCGGGGTCCCGTACGCGGCTAGGCTCCCAAAAAGTCTCACACATGTGGTATCCTCGTACTCAGGAGAAGCAGCAGAATGTATTTTGGGGTGTAATTTCACATATTCCCATGGCATGTTTGAGCAATATATCATTTAGTGACAACTTTGTGCAAAAAAAAAAAAAATAAAAAATTGTCTCTCTACCGCAACTTGTGTCACAATATAAAATATTCCATGGACTCGACATGACTCTCAGCAAATAGCTTGGGGTGTCTACTTTCCAAAATGGGGTCATTTGGGGGGGTTTTGAACTGTCCTGGCATTTTATGCACAACATTTAGAAGCTTATGTCACACATCACCCACTCTTCTAACCACTTGAAGACAAAGCCCTTTCTGACACTTTTTGTTTACATGAAAAAATTATTTTTTTTTGCAAGAAAATTACTTTGAACCCCCAAACATTATATATATTTTTTAAAGCAAATGCCCTACAGATTAAAATGGTGGGTGTTTCATTTTTTTTTCACACACTATTTGCGCAGCGATTTTTCAAACGCATTTTTTGGGGAAAAAACACACTTTTTTCAATTTTAATGCACTGAAACACACTATATTGCCCAAATGTTTGATGAAATTAAAAAGATGATCTTAGGCCGAGTACATGGATACCAAACATGACATGCTTTACAATTGCGCACAAACGTGCAGTGGCAACAAAATAAATACATTTTTAAAAGCCTTTAAAAGCCTTTAGAGGTTACCACTTTAGATTTACAGAGGAGGTCTACTGCTAAAATTACTGCCCTCGATCTGACCTTTACGGTGATACCTCACATGCATGGTGCAATTGCTGTTTACGTTTGACGACAGACCGCCGCTTGCGTTCGCCTTAGCGCGAGAGAAGGGGGCGATAGGGGTGCTTTTTTTTTTTCTTTATTTTTTTTTTGCTTTTTTATCTTATTTTTAAACTGTTCCTTTCATTTTTTTTAATCATTTTTATTGTTATCTCAGGGAATGTAAATATCCCCTATGATAGCAATAGGTAATGACAGGTACTCTTTTTTGAAAAAATTGGGGTCTATTAGACCCTAGATCTCTCCTATGCCCTCAGAGCATCTGACCACACCAAGATCGGTGTGATAAAATGCTTTCCCAATTTCCCAATGGCGCTGTTTACATCTGGCGAAATCTAAGTCATGAAATGCTCATAGCTTCCGTTTTTTTAGGCCATAGAGATGTTTGGAGCCACTCTGGTCTCTGATCAGCTCTATGGTCAGCTGGCTGAATCACCGGCTGCATTCTCAGGTTCCCTGTTGAGACAGGAGAGCCAGAGAAAAACACGGAAGACGGTGGGGGGGGCATTCCCTCCCACGGCTTGTAAAAGCAGTCTAGAGGCTAATTAGCCGCTAGGATTGCTTTTACATGAAAGCCGACCACTGGCTGAAAAGAATGATACCAAGATGATACCTAAACCTGCAGGCATCATTCTGGTATAACCACTCAAAGTCGTGAATGGCGTACCTGAAGACAAAAAAATGGTTAACAGTAAAACACAGTAAACGGTAAAGTATAAAATTGCATACCTGAAAAACAAACATGATAAAACATAATAACAATAAAACATTGCAGAATAGAATACAGTAAAAAAGAGCAGAACAATAGAGAGAGAATAGAGAGAGAGAGAACAATAAAACGACAACTATTTTTTTAAATTTTATATATATATATTTTTTTTTTTACACTTTTTTTGTAACTAACTTTTATAACTGTAACCGGTTCCAGGTTCGGGTCTCTCAAAATACGATGGCATCTTGGGAGACCCTGTGAAAGTGTGCCTAGTCTGTGCAATGCTGTACCCTACGCTAATACTCAACTAGTGAATGGTAGCTTTCAAAACATTCACCAATGCAAAGACCAGGATTGTCAGGACAGGAGGGACAATAATAGCGGATGTCACGCCTATATCCGCGCTTGCTGCAGACACGACATCTTTTTTTGGGGGGGTTAGTTGGGTAGGGGTACTCGGGAGGACATAAAGAAAATGCCTCTCATGCAGCCAACTGCATTTGGTTGGGGATGTGAATGGGGGAAGTACGGGCGCTGTAGAAGTGGTGGGTTCCCAATTATTAGGATTGGCGAATGCAGCAGGAAGGGCATTATGGGCACAACGGGCCTGTTTGTCTTCTTCTTGGTGGCAGCGGGACACTACTTGTACTTGCCACCTCACCAGCTTGAACTGCACTTATGGGACTCGCCACGTCACCAAGTGTTATTGCAGTGCTGGTTTGACTACGACCGGGGTGTACTAGGCCGCTGGCGCTTGCTAGTTCACCAAAACGCTACCAAAAAAACTGTTAGCGATCGCAGGGATCAGGCCTGACTCTGCGAACGCTGCAGTTATGCGTTTAGTGTTTTGTAAGTGACAGTGATCGATCGATACTGCACTTGGGTGGGCTGGGCGGAGGGGCAAAACGCAGGTGCTAGCAGGTATCTGGGCTGATCCCGCTAACACTGCATTTTTGGGAACCCTAAACTGCTGGGGACGCTAGTATAGATCTGATCGGATCAGACATTGACATGTTCAGATACTATACCACTAAGGGAGGTGTATGCTGCGTGCGTGGGTGTTAGCAGTACTGGCGCTAATCTGACGCTGCCTGGGGCGACGCATATCACCGCCGGGCGATAAGGGGGCTAAACTTTTATTAGGTAATAAACGGCGGGTGCCCTGACACTATAAAAAATAAACCAACTAACCAGCGTCACCCGCAACGGTTATACAGTGATCAGTGGTGAAAGGGTTAACTAGGGGGCAATCAAGGGGTTAAAACATTTATTAGGTAGTATATGGGGGTCCCTGTCGCTATAAAACACTGACGGCGAACCTAAATATTTACGTCCCTAACCAGTGACACTAATACAGCGATCAGAAAAATTATTGCTTTGTGACACTGGCGACAGGGGGTGATCAAGGGGTTAAATCTTTATTAGGGGGGGTTAGGGGGGTATCCTAGACCTAAAGGGGGCTAACAGTACCTGTCCTACCATAGTAACTGTCACAAACTGACACCATGCAGTAATCAGAAAAAAAAAAAAACCTGCTTGGTGTCAGTATGACAGGGAGGGGGGAGGGGTGATTGGGGGGTGATCGGGGGGTGATCAGGGGGGATCGGGGGTGTTTTGTGTGCCTGTCATGTTCTACTGTGTGTGTAGTGTTTGTGCACTCACATAGATGTCTTCTCTCCTCGGCGCCGGAACGGAAAATACCAAGCCGAGGAGAGATGACATCATTTCCTTTGCTGCTGTTTAGCATACAGCAGCAAAGGAATGTTCTGATTGGCCGGCGGCGATCGCGAGGGGGGGGCCACGAATGGATGGCCTCCCCCTCACCTCCGATCACCGGGGGACAAAAGAGGACCTCCTCGGGCACCGGGGGGGTCCGATCGGACCCCCCACCCGCGGGAGGCAGATCACGTAGATCTACGTGATTTTGCCTGCCCGTGCCGCCTTGCCGACGTATATCGGCGTGAGGCGGTCCTTAAGTGGTTAATGAATTGCCGGTCTGACAATACACATAAAAGTTCATTGATAAAAACGGCATGGGATTTCCCCAAAGAGGAACCCCCGAACCAAAATTTAAAAAAAAATGGCGTGGGGGTCCCCCTAAATTCCATACCAGGCCCTTCAGGGCCCTTTTAGGACAATACCATGCAAATTAGCCTTTAAAATTAGCACTTCTAACTTTGAACGTTCGAGTCCCATAGACTTCAATGGGGTTCTAACGTTCGTGCGAAGTTTTGGTCCGTTCGCAAGTTCTGGTGCGAACCGAACCGGGGGGTGTTCGGCTCATCCCTAATCATGGATGAGAAGGCGAGACTTTGTTACAGTGGACGGCTGCCGAACAGTTAAGACTTCAGCTGCATGACACAGCAGGAGACACCCGCTGTGTGTAATCAAGGTACTGGCGAGGCTGCAGATGGGCACTGATGAGGATACAGAAGGGCACAGTGAGGCTGCAGATGGGCACAGTGAGGCTGCAGATAGGCACTGATGAAGCTGCATTGTTGGCACAGTGAGGCTGAAGATGGGCACTGATGAGGATACAGATGGGCACAGCGAGGCTGCATTGTTGGAACAGTGAGGCTGCAGATGGGCACAGTGATGATGCAGATGGGCACAGTGAGGCTGCAGATAGGCACTGATGAGGATACAGATGGGCACAGTGAGACTGCATTGTTGGCACAGTGAGTCTGAAGATGGGCATTGATGAGGATACAGATGGGCACAGTGAGGCTGCAGATAGGCACAGTGAGGCTGCAGATGGACACTGATGAGGATACAGATGGGCACAGTGAGGCTGCATTGTTGGCACAGTGAGGCTGCATTGTTGACACTAATGAGGCTGCAGATGGGCACAGTGAGGCTGCATTGATGGCTCAGTGAGGCTGCATTGATGGGCACATTGAGGCTGCATTGATGGGCACTGACGAGGCTGCAGATGGGCACAGTGAGGCTGCAGATTGGCACAGTGAGGCTGCAGATTGGCACAGTAAGGCTGCAGATGGGCACAGTGAGGCTGCATTGATGGCTCCGTGAGGCTGCATTGATGGGCACATTGTTGGTGAGTGTGACACAACATTATCTTTTAAAGTATTATTTTATTATGGCATTATATTATTAATTATCTTTAAAGTATTATTTTATTATAGTATTTTATTATGAATGGGGGGGGGGGGTTGTCACCGTGACCTCCCTGAAATGAGCTTGCCACCTCCCTGAAATTAGTTTTTGCAGGTTGGGATGTCTGAGTATAGAGGGGGTCATCAAGGGCAGAGGATAGGGTCAGCAGTTTGTAGGGCAGTGTACAATGGGTTATCAAGGCAGGGGACAGGGAGCAGCAGGACTGTGTGCAGGAGTTCAGCAGGGTACAGGAGGGGGGGTCGGTAGAGCATTTAAAGGGGTCAGCAGGGCAGAAGACAATGACCAGCAGAGACGAAGACAGGGTCCCTGCTGGCAGAGCACTCAGCCGAGATCCTCCTTCCATCCCCGCACTGCACACAGCCTGGGTACTCAGATATCCTCCTCCCCACACAGCACATAGCTGACATTGGATTCCCTTACAGACACAGCCTCCATATGCACAGTGTTCTGACAAATATGTATTTCACTTGTAAAGATAAAAGCAGACTTCTGACATGCAAAAAGTCCCCAAAACACCTGCTTCTAAACCACCCTCCCTTCCTTTGAAGGCAGTATGTTCTGCAGCTTGCTAGCTGATGTTCTAGACAGATAAGATAAACCGCAAAGTGTATCTTAAATGATCGAGAAAGAATGTCAACCAACAACCCAGCAAAAACACATGATACAAATGTTATAAATTAAGTTGCAGTTCAGTGAGTAAATAAATATTTGATCCCCAAGGAAAACACGACTTAGTACTTGGTGGAGAACCCCTTGTTGACAAGCACAGAGGTAAGACGTTTCTTGTAGTTGGTGACCAGGTTTGCACACATTTCAAGAGGGATTTTGGTCCAGTCTTCTTTACAGATCTTCTCTAAGTCCTTAAGGTCTTTGGCGGTATGTTTTGGGTCATTGTCATTAGGGATGAGCTTCGAGTTTGAGTCGAAACCCATGTTCGACTCGAACATCATGTGTTCGACCATTCGTCGAATTACGAACGATATGGGCCGTTCGCACAAAATTTGAGTGGCGCGTCACGGCCCATAATTCACTGCGGCATCGCAGTGCATTGCTGGCTGATGATTGGCCAAGCATGCACTATGACCCGCATGCTTGGCCAATCACAGCGCCGTGTTTACAGAGAGCCGTAATTGGCCAAAACCAGGGAGGCTTTGGCCAATTATGGCTCAGGGGGTTTAGTACATGCCCCACACTATATAAGGCTGCCTGCGTGGCGGCCTTGTGTAGTGTGTTGCGGCGGCGGAGAGAATTAGACAGAGAGACAGTGTCATTTGATTTAAGTTAGATAGAGTAGGCAGGTCGAGTCAGTTAGCTGCACTAATGCCCCGTACACACGGTCGGACTTTGTTCGGACATTCTGACAACAAAATCCTAGGATTTTTTCCGACGGATGTTAGCTCAAACTTGTCTTGCATACACACGGTCACACAAAGTTGTCGGAAAATCCGATCGTTCTAAACGCGGTGACGTAAAACACGTACGTCGGGACTATAAACGGGGCAGTGGCCAATAGCTTTCATCTCTTTATTTATTCTGAGCATGCGTGGCACTTTGTCCGTCGGATTTGTGTACACACGATTGGAATTTCCGACAACAGATTTTGTTGTCGGAAAATTTGATATCCTGCTCTCAAACTTTGTGTGTCGGAAAATCCGATGGAAAATGTGTGATGGAGCCTACACACGGTCGGAATTTCCGACAACAAGGTCCTATCACACATTTTCCGTCGGAAAATCCAACCGTGTGTACGGGGCATTACAGTGTATTGTGTATATATATGCATCCCAGGTGTTGTGTGTATATATATATATATATATATATATATATATATATATATATATATATATATATATACACACTGTATTCCGTTTAGCTAGATCTGTTCCTGTTATTCTCTTCCTAATATACTGAAAGGCAGGCAGGTGTTTTTACAGTATTTCCAGTTAGTGTACTGTGTACCCTGCACAGTTGCACCTACAGTATAGCTACCTGAAGCCAAGTGCTTGTGTTCTTCTTCTAATCCTATTAATAGCACGGGCAGGCTCTTGAAGTATTTACAGTTAGTGTACTGTGTGCCCTGCACAGTTGCACCTACAGTATAGCTACCTGAAGACAAGTGCTTGTGTGCTTCTTCTGATCCTATTAATAGCACAGGCAGGCTCTTGAAGTATTTACAGTTAGTGTACTGTGTAACCCTGCACAGTTGCACCTACAGTATAGCTACCTGAAGCCAAGTGCTTGTGTGCTTCTTCTGATCCTATTAATAGCACAGGCAGACTCTTGAAGTATTTACAGTTAGTGTACTGTGTAACCCTACACAGTTGCACCTACAGTATAGCTACCTGAAGCCAAGTGCTTGTGTGCTTCTTGCACCTATAGTATAGCTACCTGAAGCCAAGTGCTTGTGTGCTTCTTCTGATCCTATTAATAGCACAGGCAGGCTCTTGAAGTATTTCCAGTTAGTGTACTGTGTACCCTGCACAGTTGCACCTACAGTATAACTACCTGAAGACAAGTGCTTGTGTGCTTCTTCTGATCCTATTAATACCACAGGCAGGCTCTTGAAGTATTTCCAGTTAGTGTACTGTGTACCCTGCACAGTTCCACCTACAGTATAGCTACCTGAAGACAAGTGCAGGTGTTCTCATACTAATAATACTACAGGCAGGCAGTTGATTCTGCTAGCTGCAGTATAATTGGTATATATATACATCCCAGTTTTGTGCAGCTACATCTCACTGCAGGTCATTAGTATGTCTGGAAGGCCGACAACGAGAGGCGGACAGTCACAAGCCAACAAAAGAGGGGAAGCAGGCTCTGTGTCTAGAGTAGGGATGAGCTTCGTGTTCGAGTCGAACCCATGTTCGACTCGAACATCGTCTGTTCACCCGTTCGCCGAATTGCGAACGATATGGGCCATTCGCGCCAAATTCGTGTGGCGCGTCACGGCCCATAATTCACCGCGGCATCGCAGTGCATTGCTGGCTGATGATTGGCCAAGCATGCACTATGACCCGCATGCTTGGCCAATCACAGCGCCGTCTAAACAGAGAGCCGTAATTGGCCAAAGCCAAGGAGGCTTTGGCCAATTATGGCTCAGGGGATTTAGTACACGCTCCACACTATATAAGGCCGCCTGCACGGTGGCCCTGTGTAGTGTGTGTTCCGGCGTTCATAGATAGAGAGAGAGAGAGAGACAGACAGCGTCATTTGATTTAAGTTAGATAGACAGAACAGTCAGTCAGTTAGCTGCACTTACAGTGTATTGTGTATATATATGCATCCCAGGTGTTGCATATATATATATATATATATATATATATATATATATATATATATATATATATATATACACTGTATTCAGTTTAGCTAGATCCGTTCCTGTTATCTTCTTACTGACAGGCAGGCTTGTCTGGTTACAGTATTTACAGCTACCTGAAGAAAATTGCTGGTGTTCTTTTGATCCTATTAGTACCACAGTCAGGCAGCTAGACTATTTACAGTTAGTGCAGATCATCTTGCTCACAGTGTTCAGCTAAAACTACAAGTTAGTGCGGTGCGTCCTGCTGACAGTGTTCAGCTAAAACTACAAGTTAGTGCAGTGCGTCCTGCTCACAGTGTTCAGCTAAAACTACAAGTTAGTGCAGTGCGTCCTGCTCACAGTGTTCAGCTAAAACTACAAGTTAGTGTAGTGCGTCCTGCTCACAGTGTTCAGCTTAAACTACAAGTTAGTGCGGTGCGTCCTGCTGACAGTGTTCAGCTAAAACTACAAGTTAGTGCAGTGCGTCCTGCTCACAGTGTTCAGCTAAAACTACAAGTTAGTGCAGTGCGTCCTGCTCACAGTGTTCAGCTAAAACTACAAGTTAGTGCGGTGCGTCCTGCTCACAGTGTTCAGCTAAAACTACAAGTTAGTGCGGTGCGTCCTGCTCACAGTGTTCAGCTAAAACTACAAGTTAGTGTAGTGAGACCTCTGCACAGTGTTCATCTAAAGCAACAAGTTAGTGCAGTGCGTCCTGCTCACAGTGTTCAGCTAAAACTACAAGTTAGTGCGGTGCGTCCTGCTGACAGTGTTCAGCTAAAACTACAAGTTAGTGCAGTGCGTCCTGCTCACAGTGTTCAGCTAAAACTACAAGTTAGTGCGGTGCGTCCTGCTCACAGTGTTCAGCTAAAACTACAAGTTAGTGCGGTGCGTCCTGCTCACAGTGTTCAGCTAAAACTACAAGTTAGTGTAGTGAGACCTCTGCACAGTGTTCATCTAAAGCTACAAGTTAGTGCAGTGCATCCTGCTCACAGTGTTCAGCTAAAACTACACATTAGTGTGGTGCGTCCTCCTCACAGTGTTCAGCTAAACCTACAAGTTATTTTTTTGCGAGCTCTGCACAGTGTTCAGCTAAAGCTACCTGTAGAAGGTTGGTGGTGTTCTCATACTAAAGCCTTCCTCATCCTCCTCATCCTCTCTCACCCATGCCCAGGGTACTTTGTCTGGCAAAGCAGCGGCCTCTTCCCTCGGCTCAATGTCATCAGTGACTCCTTCCCTAGCCCCACCATGTCCTCCTGAGGAGTCCCTCGAACTGTTTGACCACAGTAGTAAGTCAAGTCGGGAGACAAGGGATTATCGCGGTGCCAAGGAAAGCAAAAATAGGGGGATAGAGTAGTAGATGTAAAAAATGCAAAAATACTTTATTTCACAAAATTCAAGATTCAATACATACAAAGAGCAATAAAATAATTGGCTGAGATTCACATATATACAATACATGACCAAAGGTGCAGTAGGGTGGGCTTCTATACCAGTGTATATCCGAATGCTCATTTCTCTGTTTGTTTACATGATGTTTTTTGTATTTCCATGTATAGATTCTTATATACTCAAACTAGCTCTCATTACTACCTGAGGAAACCAATGCTTTGGCGAAAGAAGTAGGATATTGAGCTCTCGCTTTGAAGGCCGTCCACTCTTAGCCCACCCTACTGCACCTTTGGTCATGTATTGTATATATGTGAATCTCAGCCAATTATTTTATTGCTCTTTGTATGTATTGAATCTTGAATTTTGTGAAGTAAAGTATTTTTGCATTTTTTACATCTACTACTCTATCCCCCTATTTTTGCTTTCCTTGGCACCGCGATAATCCCTTGTCCTCCCTACTTGACTTACTACTTATGTATTTTGGGATGAGGTGCTGTATCTAAATTAACCTGCCTAGCCACACTCTCATGTTTGACCACAGTGTTGGGTACATGCTTCAGGAGGATGCCCAGCGTTTGGAAGGCTCTGATGATGATACTGAGCTCGATGAAGGCAGTAACATGAGCACGGACAGAGGGGGTGCCCAAGAAGGACAGCAATCTGGCAGTCATGCTCCCCCTGCTGCAGCATATTGCCAGGTTTGCTCCAGTGATGAGGAGGGAGGGGATGATGAGGTCACTGACCCAATGTGGGTGCCTGATAGGAGAGAGGAGGAGGAGGAGGTGGCACATCACCAACGAGGCAGCATGCCCTCCAGGGGCCAGCCTAAGGGCAGCACATTGACTGCATCACACCCCAAAGCTCCACATGTGCAGGGCACTGCAGCCTCTGCGCGTTATTCAAAAAGTTCTTTGGTGTGGGCCTTTTTTGAGACGAGTGCATCAGATCGCACCACTGCTATTTGCAACATATGTCTCAAGCGTATCTCGCGTGGCCAAAACATCTCCCACTTGGGTACCACATGCTTGACCAGACATATGTTGACCTGCCATGCAGTTCGTTAGCAAGTGTATCTAAAAGACCCACACCAAAGAACAAAGAGGACCTCTCCTTGCTCCTCATCAGCTGAGATCTCCAACCCCACTATACCTTCAGTCGTCCCTGAGACCTGCACTGAGAGGAATGAAGGTGTAGAATTAGTTGTGTCACAGCCAAGTACTTGCGGGCAATCTGCTATCGGTACACCGACATCGGATTGTACCAGGCAAATTTCCCTGCCCCAGCTGCTGCACCGCCGAAAGAAGTTTGCTCCCAGCCATCCACATGCCCAGCGGTTGAATGCTAGCTTGGCAAAATTGCTAGCACTTCAACTGCTGCCTTTTCAGTTGGTAGACTCTGCCCCCTTCCGTGAGTTTGTGGAATGTGCAGTTCCTCAGTGGCAGGTACCCAAACGCCACTTTTTCTCACGGAAGGCGATTCCGGCTCTCTACCGGCATGTGGAAGGCAATGTCCATGCCTCGCTGGACAGGGCGGTCAGCGGTAAGGTGCATATTACCGCTGACTCATGGTCCAGCAGGCATGGACAGGGACGTTACCTAAGTTTCACGGCGCATTGGGTGACTCTGCTGGCAGCTGGGAAGGATGCAGGACAAGGTGCAGTAGTGTTGGAGGTTGTTCCGCCACCACGCCTCCAAAATGCTAATGATTGTGACACACCTCTCTCCTCCACCCCCTCCTCTTCTTCTTCCTCCATGGCCTCTTCCTGTGCTTTGTCCTTGGAACCAGCGGTGCTCCGTAGCCGTTCAAGGGGCTACGCAAGTACGCAGGCCAAAAGATGCCATGCGGTGCTTGAGCTGGTGTGCTTGGGGGACAGGAGTCACACTGGGGCAAAGGTTCTGTCAGCTGTGCAGGGGCAGGTTCAGAGGTGGTTGACGCCACGCCAACTTAAGGCAGGAATGGTGGTTTGCGACAATGGCACCAACCTCCTCTCTGCCCTCCGACAGGGACAAATGACCCATGTGCCCTGTTTGGCTCACGTCCTTAACTTAGTGGTGCAGCGGTTCTTGGGCAGGTACCCGGGCTTACAGGATGTCCTGAGGCAGGCCAGGAAAGTCTGTGTGCATTTCCGCTGGTCATATAATGCCAGTGCTCGGCTGGCGGACCTCCAAAAGGAGTTTAACCTGCCCAAGAACCGCCTAATCTGTGACATGCCCACCAGGTGGAACTCAACAGTGGCCATGCTGCAGTGGCTGCACACGCAGCAGAGGACCATCAATGAGTACCTGTGCGACTATGGCACCAGGACAGGGTCAGGGGAGTTTGTTTTTTTTTCCCCACGCCAGTGGGCCATGATCAGGGATGCATACATTGTCCTGTCACCATTTGAGGAGGCCACGAGGATGGTGAGCAGTGTCCCCCTTGTCCACCTGTTGGAGCACACGCTGCGTGGAATAATGGACAGGGCACTTGAGGCAGAACAGAGGCAGGAACAGGAGGACTTCCTTAGCTCTCAAGGCCCCCTTTATCCAGACAGTGTTCCTGCGTGCCCGCCGATCACACAGGAAGAGGACGAGGAGGAGGAGGAGGAGGAGGAAGATTGTGTCAGTATGGAGGTGGAGCCTGGCACTCAGCATCAGCAGCAGTCTTTAAGGGATCAGTGCCAAGAAACACATGGACTTGTACGTGGCTGGGAGGAGGTGGCTGCGGACCATGTCGTCCTTAGTTACCCAGAGGACTCCAGACCGAATGCCTCAGCAAACCTACGCTGCATGGCCTCCCTGATCCTGCAAAGCCTGCATAAGGATCCTCGTATTCGTGGTATCAAGGAGAAGGACCAATACTGGCTGGCAACCCTCCTTGGTCCACGTTACAAGGGTAAGGTTGCGGACCTTATCTTGCCATCGCAGAGGGAGCAGAGGATGAAACATCTTCGGGAGGCCTTGCAGAAAGGTCTGTGCAACGCGTTCCCAGAGACTGGGAGGTTACAAACTCCTGTTTCTGGACAACATGTTGCTGAGGCTTCGGTCAGTCAAAGAAGGAGTGGTGGAGAAGGTGGCCATCTGACCGATGCATTCAGACAATTTTTTGGTCCGTGGCCCCAAGGTATGATCGGTCCCAGCAACCATCGCCAGCGTCTGTTTTACATGGTGCAGGAATACCTAGGGGTAAGATCTGACTTGAACACCTTTCCCACCGAAAATCCTCTGGGTTACTGGGTCTTGAGGATGGATCACTGGCCAGAGCTTGCACAGTATGCAATTGAGCTACTGGCCTGTCCTGCATCCAGCGTTCTTTCGGAACGCACATTCAGCGCTGCTGGAGGCTTTGTAACCGATCACAGGGTGCGTCTGTCCACCGACTCGGTTGATCGACTGACCTTCATAAAAATGAATCAGTCTTGGATCACCACCAGCTACCAAGCACCTGATGCTGATGTAACTGAATAATTTTTTTTGAAATCACAGATCCCTTCAAAGACTGCCTATGCTGATGCTGAGTGACTATCCCTGAGTAATTATCCTCTTCCTCCTCAATGATCACGCTGATAGCTTGTAAGAACATTTTTGGTTCTGGGCGCCACCACCAGTGCCTAAGGCCCAATTTTTCAGCCCCTGTTTAACAGGGGCGTGTAATTACAATTTTTGATGCAATACTTTGCAGCAGGGCTCGTTTCTGCGTTACAACTAGAGTATCTGTGAGGGGTTGCAGTGTTGTGGCACCAGCACCAGTGCCTAAGGCCCAATTTTTCAGCCCTTGTTTAACAGGGGCGTGTAATTACAATTTTTTAATGCAATACTTTGCAGCAGGGCTCATTTCTGCGTTCCAACTAGAGTATCTGTGAGGGGTCGCAGTGTTGTGGCTCCAGCACCAGTGCCTAAGGCCCAATTTTTTAGCCTCTGTTTAACAGGGGCGTGTATTTACAATTTTTGATGCAATACTTTGCAGCAGGGCTCGTTCCTGCGTTCCAACTAGAGTGTCTGTGAGGGGTTGCAGTGTTGTGGCACGAGCACCAGTGCCTAAGGCCTAATTTTTCAGCCCCTGTTCAACAGGGGCATGTAATTACAATTCTTGATCTAATATTTCACAGCAGGGCCCATTTCTGCGCCCACCAAGAGCGAGTGAGGACTTACAGTGTTGTGGCACCAGCACCACCACCACCAAAGGCCCAATTTTTCTGCCTTTGTTCAACAGGGGCATGTAATTACAATTCTTGATCTAATATTTCACAGCAGGGCCCATTTCTGCGCCCACCAAGAGCGAGTGAGGACTTACAGTGTTGTGGCACCAGCACCACCACCACCACCAAAGGCCCAATTTTTCTGCCCCTGTTCAACAGGGGCATGTAATTACAATTCTTGATCTAATATTTCACAGCAGGGCCCTGTGAGGGCTTACAGTGTTGTGGCCACAACAACACCTAAGGCCCAAATTTCTGCTGAGTACCGTATATACTCGAGTATAAGTCGAATTTTTCAGCCCTTTTTTTTGGGCTGAAAGTGTCCCTTTGACTTATACTCGAGTCCCTGCCATCTGTCTGCATGATCAGCGTGTCATGCAGGCAGACGGCGGCCGGCGTGTAATGATAGTGTTCGCCGGCTATTGCAGCTTTCAAAAGCCGCGCCTCCTGCTCAACTGTGATAGGCTGAACAGCTGTCAGTGTACAGCCTATCACGGACATTCTCTCATCCTTGTCCGTGGTATGAGAATGAGAGAATGTCCGTGATAGGCAGTCAGCGGTCAGCCTATCACAGACGAGGAGGAGGCGCGGCTTTTGAACTGTGGAATGGCCGCCGAACACTATCATCACACGCCGGCCGCCATTTGAAGATGGAGATCGCCACAGGGAGGATGGAGATCGCCACAGGGAGGCTGCACAGGACACAGGTAGGCTGCACATGCACACAGGACACATGCACACAGGGACACAGGACACAGGTAGGCTGCACATGCACACAGGACACATGCACACAGGACATGTACAGGACACAGGACATGTACAGGACACACATGTACAGGACACACACACATGTACAGGACACACACACGTACAGGACACATGCACAGGGTACAGGTAGGCTGCACAGGACACAGGGAGGCATGCAGCTGCAGATGGGCATTGTTGACCCTCTGCCATTTCTCACCCTTGACTTATACTCGGGTCAATAAATTTTTCCCAGTTTTTTGTGGTAAATTAGGGGCCTCGACTTATACTCGGAACGACTTATACTCGAGTATATACGGTATATAGGGCAGGCCCCTACTTTCAAACATCTAACTTACAAACGACTCCTACTTGCAAACGGAAGGAGACAACAGGAAGTGAGATGAAATCTACCCCTAGGAAGGGAAATTCTCTCCTGTAAGAGTTAATATGGGAAAAACATTTCTCCTTCCCACTGATGCTTTCCAATCCTTGTTCCACAAAAAACCCCAAATTTTCAAAAAAACATTTGTCATTGGGACAATAAGTGAGGTGAAATCTTCTGAAGAGGAGGACAGACAGCAAAACAAATGTCACAGGGGTGATAACCCTTCTCTATGTTTTCCAAAAAGCTTAAAAAAGATTTTTTGGCTGGAGCTAAACACGTTAAAAATGTACCCGTTCACAATTACAGATTCTACTTAACAACAAACCTACAGTCCCTGTCTTGTTTGCACCGCCTGTATACTGCTGTTCAGAGTATATAGGGCCTGGTGGCCCCACACCTTTCCTTATTTTAATTTGGGTGCGGGGTTCCCCTTATTATCCATACAAGACCCAAAGGGCCTGGTAATGGACTGGGGGGTACCCATGCCGTTTGTCTCACTGATTTTCATCCATATTGCCAGGACCCGACATTACATTAAACCCTCAAGCAGTTTTAAATGAGATTTTTTTCCTTTAAAAATGACATTTTGTGCAGGGACTGTTCTAAACACTGTTCTAAACACGGCCGTTTTAAAAAGTTTTTTTTGCATTGATACATGTCCCCTGGGGCAGGACCCAGGTCCCCAAACCCTTTTTAGGACAATACCATGCAAATTAGCCTTTAAAATGAGCACTTTTGATTTCAAATGTTCGAGTCCCATAGACGTTAATGGGGTTCTAGCGTTCGTGCGAATTTTCGGTCCGTTCGCAGGTTCTGAACCGGGGGGTGTTCGGCTCATCCCTAGTGTAGAAGCAACAATGCTGGATGTGGACACGGTGCATCCTCATCAGCACGTGGCCGTGGGACACGCTTGGCCTTTTTTTCGGCAGCTGGCCGCGTTGAGCCGCAACATGCAGAAGACTTGGTCAAGCTCATCCTCCTCATCCTCTCTAACCCGGGCTCAGGGTACTTTGTCTGGCAAAGCAGCTGCCAACGCAGCCTCTTCCCTCAGCTCAATGGCATCAGTCACTCCTTCCCTAGCCCCACCATGTTCTCCTGAGGAGTCCCCCGAACTGTTTGACCACAGTGTTGGGTACATGCTCCAGGAGGATGCCCAGCGTTTTGTCCCAGCTGCTGCACCGCAGAAAGAAGTTCGCTCCCAGCCATCCACATGCCCAGCTGTTGAATGCTAGCTTGGCAAAATTGCTAGCACTTCAACTGCTACCTTTTCAGTTGGTAAAGAAAAAATAAGGGGTTGCGCTAATAACTGGGTTCATCAATATAGTGTCTACAGTGAAAATAATTGAGTCTTAACTGTGAATAAATCAAAAATATTGTGCAAACATGACATGTGAAATACATTCATCAAATAAAGCCATCAAAAATGATATCTTAGTGAGTCCCAAAAACATCAACAAAACCCAACAAAAGTCCAAGTGATGTTTATAATTAATCCGTGACAGCAGGAAAGGGTCCACCACCAGAAAATAGAAGGGGTAGCTCCTTACCAGATGGCCGTGACCCCCCACTACAGAGGATCACAGCAAGCAGAAATCTTTACAGGCCAAAGTTAGGAATTGCCCACGATATCCACTAGAGGTCCTCTCACCATCAGTCACCGCAATAAGCCCATGGCAGCGATCCCATAAAACACAGAGGAAGCTCACATAGTGTAAAACAAAAGCATGCAGCTCTTCACGAGTCTTGTTCTCCAGAAGTTGGATGAGATTAATGCTTCCTTGCTGGACAGAGATGTCGCTGGGATCAACACACGAAGAGCCAAGAGCCAGAACATAAAGGGCCACTTTCCCTGAGGTAAAGGACAAATCTTCACTCCACTCCTGCAATGGTAGTCCTGTATGCAGGGGGAAGTACAGCTGATCTCCTCTAATAGCCCAAGCCGCTGATGAGAAGTGAACACATGCCCTCTGAGCAGCGATCCCCAAGTAGTAGTGTCCGGAATAGCAAAACTGATCTGTAAGTTGCACCACACAAATAGGCAGCCGTGTCCGGACCCAAGAGTCGCCGACCAGCCAAAATGGACTATGTAGCTTTGTTGGGCTGACACACACTGCTCTGTAAATGCTTCCCTACAGACGCCAGGCACAACAGCCGTACAGCGCTGGGAGTGGAGCTGGTGTGAAAAGGCTCACAGCATAGGTATGGCACTCCGTGAACGTACACAGCTGACTCTCTATGGAAGTATTTCAGATAATGTCTCTATGGACAGCAGCTGTGTAGGATGTGTGAAAGTCCCAAGGATCCACAGTTTTCCAGTGGAGGCATCCGTGCATCAGGCAGTTGGTAGACTCTGCCCCCTTCCATGAGTTTGTGGAATGTGTGGTTCCTCAGTGGCAGGTTCCCAAACGCCACTTTTTCTCACGGAAGGCGATTCCGGCTCTCTACCGGCATGTGGAAGGTAATGTCCTGGCTTCACTGGACAGGGCAGTCAGTGGTAAGGTGCATATTACCGCTGACTCATGGTCCAGCAGACATGGACAGGGACGTTACCTAGGTTTTACGGCGCTTTGGGTGACTCTGCTGGCAGCTGGGAAGGATGCAGGACAAGGTGCAGTAGTGTTGGAGGTTGTTCCACCACCACGCCTCCAAAATTCTACTACTGGTGATTCTGACACACCTCTCTCCTCCACCCCCTCCTCTTCTTCTTCCTTCATGGCCTCTTCCTGTGCTTTGTCCTCGGAACCAGCGGTGCTCTGTAGGCGTTCAAGGGGCTACGCAAGAGGCTATCCAGACAGTGTTCCTACGTGCCCGCCGATCACACAGGAAGAGGTTGAGGAGGAGGATTGTGTCAGCATGGTGGTGGAGCCTGGCACTCCGCATTAGCCGCAGTCTTCAAGGGATCATTTACAGTCTGAAGAAACCCATGGACTTGTACGTGGCTGGGAGGAGGTGGCTGCAGATCATGTCGTCCTTAGTGACCCAGAGGACTCTGGACCGAATGCCTCAGCAAACCTACGCTGCATGGCCTCCCTGATCCTGCAAAGCCTGCGGAAGGATCCTCGTATTCGTGGTATCAAGGAGAGGGATCAATACTGGCTGGCAACCCTCCTTGATCCACGTTACAAGGGTAAGGTTGCGGACTTTATCTTGCCGTCGCAGAGGGAGCAAAGGATGAAACATCTTCGGGAGGCCTTGCAGAAAGGTCTGTGCAACGCGTTCCCAGAGACTGAGAGGTTACAAACTCCTGTTCCTGGACAACGTGTTGCTGAGGCTTCGGTCAGTCAAAGAAGGAGCAGTGGAGAAGGTGGCCGTCTGACCGATGCGTTGTGACAATTTTTTAGTCCGCAGCCCCAAGGTATGATCGGTTCCAGCAACCATCGCCAGCGTCTGTTTTACATGGTGCAGGAATACCTAGGGCAAGATCTGACTTGGACACCTTTCCCACCAAAAATCCTCTGGGTTACTGGGTCTTGAGGATGGATCACTGGCCAGAGTTTGCACAGTATGCAATTGAGATACTGGCCTGTCCTGCATCCAGCATTCTTTCGGAACGCACATTCAGTGCTGCTGGAGGTTTGTAACCAATCACACGGCCGGCTTATACTGTTTTTACAGGCGTTTTTTAACCAGTCACACTGTAAGTGCATTTCTTATTATTTTTTTTTTACACAATAAATGTAAACTGTATCACGCTATGGAGCATCTCTTTTCATATTAATTTCTGGGATCTGAGCGTTAATACCCCAATCCAGTGGAATTCCTGAGCGGGGACCTGTGAGACACTTCACAACAGAGACCCAGTGGCTGGGGGACTCAGCCACCTGCTCACACGATCTCTGTGACAGGAGATCTGTTGATCCGGTAAGGAGCATTTTTGTCTGAGGTGGAGGAACTTCCTATATCATCACGCTCCCCAGGGAGACAGTTTTTCTGCATGCCTCACTCTGTTTGAAGATTGGTGTTTTTCTTCCTTTATCAAACAAGATATTTTTTCCAATAAGGACTGTTGTCTGACTGTATGGACTTATTAACAGTACCTGGTCCCTGATTCCGAGTTTTCCATCTAGGTTATTTCCACTACTGGAATCGTGTAGTTTTTTGGGACTTTAGCCTATATTGTTTGTCAGCATATATTCATTCGCTTTGTGTATATTTTATTTCTATCTTTTTATATTTAATGTTGTTTATCACTAGGATGTTTTTGATATGGTCTTAATAACTTATCACGATCACGCTCACTTACTAAGCAGCGCAGCCTATCCTGTATACCTGCCTTTACACGCACATGAACTTTAATGGCATCCCAATCTTAGTCCGTAGGTTTCAAAATTGAGTTGGCCCCCACCCAGCTATAACAGCTTCAGCTCTTCTGGGAATGCTGTCCGCAAGGTTTAGGAGTGTGTCTATGGGAATGTTTGACCATTGTTCCAGAAGCGCATATGTGAGGTCAGGCACTTATGTAGACAAGAAGGCCTGGCTCACAGTCTTCGCTCTTATTCACCCCAAAGGTGTTCTATTGGGTTGAGGTCAGGACTCTGTGCAGGCCAGTCAAACTCCTCCACCCCAAGCTCGCCCATGTCTTTATGGACCTTGCTTTGTACACTGGTGGGCAGTCATGTTTGAACAGGAAGGGGCCATTCCCAAACTGTTCCTACAAAGTTGGGAGCATGCAATTGTCCAAAATGATTTGGTATGCTGATGCCTTAAGAGTTCCCTTCACTGGAACTAAGGGGCAAAGTCCAACTCCTAAAAAACAACCCCACAACATAATCCCCCCTCCACCAAATGATTTGGACCAGCGCAAAAAGCAAGGTCTATAAAGACATGGATGAGGGAGTTTAGGGTGGAGGAACTTGACTGACCTTTAGGGGTGAGTTAGAGCAGAGACTGCGAGCCAGGCCTTCTCGTCTAACATCAGTGCCTGACCTTACAAATGCGCTTCTAGAAGAATGGCACACTCCTAAACCTTGTGGACAACCTTCCCAGAAGAGTTGAAGCTGTTATAGCTGCAAAGGTTGGGCCAACTCCATATTGAACCCTAAGACTGGGATGCCATTAAAGTTCATGTTTCTGTAAAGGCAGGCGTCCCAATATTTTTTGGTATCATAGTGTATATATTATATATATATTTTATTGGCAGCATGTAACAGCCTGCTCCCATCAATTCAGTGCCCATTGGCCAATGGAAGTGATAAGCTATAATATCTAATGCCCATGTGACAATTTTCAGCTTTCAGGTAATTTTTTCGCAATTTGAATAGGTATTCAAACTCAATTGCTCATTGGGGCACGACTAATCTATTTTCTAGAGTATTTTAAGCCACACTCTCTACTTTTATATAGATATAAAAAAAACTATATATGGGTATTTTAACTTCCTTTTACATACTCCCTGTAGAATCCACTCTTGGGTTGGCCACTCTCCCACAGGCCAGGGAGACCAAATTTAAATGAGCTCTCCTTACTGCAATATTATACTATCTGAATAGGCAGATAACATCTGGTGCAGATTTACGCTATATGGAAAGGTACAGTCATGATATTTTCCTTTTTCCTTCTTTTTTTCCCTCTTCACTCTCTTCCTCCTTGTCCCTTCTCTTTAATTTTCCTCCCCCCCCCCCCCTTACTTCTTTCTCTTCTTCCTTCTCCCCCCTCCTCTTTTTCTCTCTCCTCTTCCTCTCTCCCCACTTTGTGGATAGCTATTACACAATGTTAATATGCATGTCATGTATGTTCTACTATTTTGTATTCAAATCTAATTGAATGCACTGTGAACTAAGTATATATTCTGCTTTCAGAATTCATTGATCCCTTTGTGTCTAAGTGAGAGATAGGAGATCCTGAAGAAGTGGTAATCCCACGAAACACGTCAACCTAATTTTTTCCTGTCCCGACCAAACCACAATGGTCCTTATCCATTTGGTAGATGATAATTGAGGGTATTGATGTACAAATGCACACCTCCATCACTTCCTGTCTGTACCTTTCATCACTTCCTGCCTGTACCTTCCATCACTTCCTGTCTGT
The DNA here is from genome assembly GCF_042186555.1 of Aquarana catesbeiana. Lineage (NCBI taxonomy): Eukaryota > Metazoa > Chordata > Amphibia > Anura > Ranidae > Aquarana > Aquarana catesbeiana. The sequence continues at coordinate 300,252,830 of NC_133331.1, read as the reverse complement.
ACCTTCCATCACTTCCTGTGTTTTATCAGATTAGGCGACCCATCAGAATTTGTAACGGAAGTGTAGTTTTGTAGCCGCCATGTTGCTGCACCCCACACTCGTCCACAGTAAGGATACAGTGAGAAGATGGCAAGCAGACATCTTGTTACACCCACCAGCGTCCTGCATTTTACACTTATTTTTAACAGTTTCACTGAGCTGAGTGAAATTCAGTATTTTGAAATCACTCAGGCTGTTTTGATGTCCATTTTTTTAAAAGCAGCGGTGTTCTCTCAGATTAGCAAACCTGTGAGATCAGCAGGCTTGCCGCTGCTTTTAAAATTCAACATCTAAACAGTCAGACACATTTTTAAATACTGCATTTTACTATATAAGGTTTGTTTATTGTTAAAAATAAGTGTGAAATGCAAAACTCCCGTGGGTGTAAAAAGATGTCCGCTTGCCGCCTTCTCACTGTACCCTTACTGTGGACGAGTGCGGGGTGTAGCAAGAAGGCGGCGACGGAACGTCACTTCCGTTACAAATTCTGACGGGTCGCCTAATCTGACGAAACACTTGCCTGTACCTTCCATCACTTCCTGTCTGTATCTTCTAGTACTTTCTGCCTGTACCCTTCATCACTTCCTGCCTGTACCTTTCATCACTTCCTGCCTGTACCTTTCATCACTTCCTGTCTGTACCCTTCATCACTTCCTGCCTGTACCTTTCATCACTTCCTGCCTGTACCCTTCATCACTTCCTGCCTGTACCTTTCATCACTTCCTGCCTGTACCCTTCATCACTTCCTGCTTGTACCTTTCATTACTTCCTGCCTGTACCTTTCATCACTTCCTGCCTGTAACTTTCATCACTTCCTGCCTTTTCCCTTTATCACTTCCTGCCTATACCTTTCATCACTTCCTGTCTGTACCTTTCATCACTTCCTGCCTGTACCTTTCATCACTTCCTGCCTGTACCCTTCATCACTTCCTGCCTGTACCCTCCATCACTTCCTGCCTGTACCTTTCATCACTTCCCGTGTATTGCCGAGAAAGTTCCCTCGGCAGATAAGGACCCCCCTGTACTGTGCAGGCGCTGCGCTTGCGCAGTACAAATGACTAGGAGCCGCTTAAAACAGCCGAAGCTTAAGAACTTCAATCAGCTGTACACGGCCTGCGCCCTGGGTCCAGGTTCAAGCCCCACTATCCAAGTGGACCTAGAGGGAGAATAAAAAAGTGCCGAGCGCAGCAAGGCTGTGCCCGAAGCATGGCGAGTGTAGCGAGCCCGCGAGGGGCCCTCTTACAGGCGCCGTGTACAGCTGATTTCTATTCTATTTGGCTTTGGCTACTTCTGCCGGCTCCTACTGCGCAAGCGCTGCGCCTGCGCAGTAGAGGGGGGTCCTTATCCGCCGAGGGGAACTTTCTCGGCAGAACACCTGCCTGTACCTTCTATCACTTCCTGTCTGTACCCTTCATCACTTCCTGCCTGTACCCTTCATCACTTCCTGCCTGTACCCTTCATCACTTCCTGCCTGTACCTTTCATCACTTCCTGTCTGTACCTTCCATCACTTCCTGTCTGTACCTTCTTTTTTCCACCATAAAAATTTTTTATTTTATCAAATAAGAACATGACAATTAAAGTTGTTGCAAATGGTACATAACATTATAATAATAAACATTGAAAAGGCATATAAAATAGGCTTCGATCAGATCTTGATGGCCTATTCCAGCCTACCCCTAATGGGTTCACGTTGTAGGTCTGGGGAGGTCATCACATTGAGCCGCTAGTCAGCCTGTACAACTTTAAGTAGGGAAATCAATTGGGAAGGGGGAGGGTAACAAAAAGGGAAAAGCAGAAAAAAGAGGGCAACATAAGTAATGTTCTATGTCCGCATATTACTTAATTAAGTGAACAAATTATTTCAGACTGTGGGGTAAGTTAGAGTTTGCATTCTTTTAAATAATTGGAGGCTCTAGGGTGGGATATCCAAGTCTTCCAATTTCTACTAAATATGGTAATGGAGTGGTTTTTGTCCGATTGTCCGCTTGCCACCTTCTCACTGCACCCTTACTGTGGATGAGTGCGGGGTGTAGCAAGAAGGCGGCGACGGAACGTCACTTCCGTTACAAATTCTGACGGGTCGCCTAATCTGACGAAACACCTGCCTGTACCCTCCATCACTTCCTGTCTGTACCTTCTAGTACTACCTGCCTGTACCTTCCATGACTTCCTGCTTGTACCTTTCATCACTTCCTGCCTGTACCCTTCATCACTTCCTGCCTGTACCCTTCATCACTTCCTGCCTGTACCTTTCATCACTTCCTGCCTGTACCTTTCATCACTTCCTGCCTGTAGCCTTCATTACTTCCTGCCTGTACCTTTCATCACTTCCTGTCTGTACCCTTCATCACTTCCTGCCTGTACCTTTCATCACTTCCTGCCTGTGCCTCTCATATCTTCCTGCCTGTACCCTTCATCACTTCCTGTCTGTACCTTCTAGTACTACCTGCCTGTACCTTCCATGACTTCCTGCTTGTACCTTTCATCACTTCCTGCCTGTACCCTTCATCACTTCCTGCCTGTACCCTTCATCACTTCCTGCCTGTACCTTTCATCACTTCCTGCCTGTACCTTTCATCACTTCCTGCCTGTAGCCTTCATTACTTCCTGCCTGTACCTTTCATCACTTCCTGCCTGTACCCTTCATCACTTCCTGCCTGTACCTTTCATCACTTCCTGCCTGTACCTTTCATATCTTCCTGCCTGTACCCTTCATCACTTCCTGCCTGTACCCTTCATCACTTCCTGCCTGTACCTTTCATCACTTCCTGCCTGTACCTTTCATATCTTCCTGCCTGTACCTTTCATCACTTCCTGCCTGTACCCTTCATCACTTCCTGCTTGTACCTTTCATCACTTCCTGCCTGTACCTTTCATCACTTCCTGTCTTTTCCCTTTATCACTTCCTGCCTGTACCTTTCATCATTTCCTGTCTGTACCTTTCATCACTTTGTCTGTACCTTTCATCTTTTCCTGCCTGTACCCTTCATCACTTCCTGTCTGTACCTTTCATCACTTCCTGCCTGTACCCTTCATCACTTCCTGCCTGTACCCTCCATCACTTCCTGCCTGTACCTTTCATCACTTCCTGCTTGTACCTTCCATCACTTCCTGTCTGTACCTTCTTTTTTTCCACCATAAAATTTTTTGATTTTATCAAATAAGAACATGACAATTAAAGTTGTTGCAAATGGTACATAACATTATAATAATAAACATTGAAAAGGCATATAAAATAGGCTTCGATCAGATCTTGATGGCCTATTCCAGCCTACCCCTAATGGGTTCACGCTGTAGGTCTGGGGAGGTCATCACATTGAGCCGCTAGTCAGCCTGTACAACTTTAAGTAGGGGAATCAATTGGGAAGGGGGAGGGTAACAAAAAGGGAAAAGCAGAAAATAGAGGGCAACATAAGTAATGCTCTATGTCCACATATTACTTAATTAAGTGAACAAATTATTTCAGGCTGTGGGGTAAGTTAGAGATTGCATTCTTTTAAATAATTGGAGGCTCTAGGGTGGGATATCCAAGTCTTCCAATTTCTACTAAATGTGGTAATGGAGTGGTTTTTGTAAGCAAGCATTAATTCAAATTGTGCTTGGGTATTCAATCTGTTTATAACAGTAGATAGGTTGGGTGCTTCTTTAGATTTCCAGAGGTTAGCTATTGTAAGACTTGATGCTATTAAGACGTGGACCACTATAGTTCTATGTATAATGGGATATTTCTCAAGGTCAATACCTAATAGGGCTGAAGCTGGAGTAAGCGTGGAGAGGTTTCCTGTGATATCTGCTATAAAGGATGAGACTGAGTTCCAAAAGATTTTCAGGGTTTTGCAACTCCAGAGGGTATGTATAAGATTTCCAGTTTGCTCATTACACCTCCAACACATATCGGTTGTGGATGGGTACACTTTAGATAATTTATAAGGGGTTAAATACCACCTATTAATTATTTCCTGAGCATTGTCCCAATGTTCTATACATGATGATGATTTGTTCATTATTTGGAGAGATTTTTTCCACTGTTCACAGGGGAAGTTTTGATCTAAATCTCTCTCCCATTTTACCATGTGAACATTTCTATTGACTGGTTGAGAGGATTGTATCTCATAGAAGAGGGAAATTCCCTTCCTATTATTTTCCTTATGGTTAGATATATATTCCCATATAATCGATTTTGTTATTGGGATTGAAATCCTTTAGTCGTTTACACTTTCCAAGCTTACTCATAATAACATCCCTGTAAACCATAGGTAAGTTTTCATATAACCTGTATCCCTGTTTGGTCCATTCATCTACTGAGAGGCGAATTCTACAGTAATTAATAACTTCTGTAGGAATACTTATTTTGGATTTATTTTCCATATGTCTAGTTTTAGAAAGTATCTGTTTCCAAGCAAATATTGTAGCTTTGATACTTGGGAGATTGGGAGTGATTACTTTAGGTAGTATGGCATTGGCTATTGCTAGGGCAGATAGGTCATAATTTTTAGTCGCTTCTTTTTCTATATTTAGCCAGAGTTTATTTTTCTCCGGAGAGAACCAGTATTTCATCTGGCCTAAAATGGAAGCGAAATAGTATTTCTTAACGTCTGGTAGATTCATTCCTCCAAAGGTTTTTATGGTGGTTAGAATTGAAAATGTTACTCTGGGTTTTTTTTTTGTTCCATATAAATTGTTTGAGCTTAGTATTTAATTGTATAAAGAATTTAGTGGGATAGGGAGACATCTGAAATACTATAGAATTTTGGGTAAGGTTTGCTTCTTGAATGCCGCTATTTTACCGACCCATGTCGTACCTTTGAGTACTTCCTGCCTGTACCTTCCATGACTTCCTGCCTGTACCTTTCATCACTTCCTGCCTGTACCTTTCATCACTTCCTGCCTGTACCCTTCATCACTTCCTGCCTGTATCCTTCATCACTTCCTGCCTGTACCCTTCATCACTTCCTGCCTGTACCTTTCATCACTTCATCACTTCATCACTTCCTGCCTGTACCTTCCATCACTTCCTGTCTCTGTGTTCACACAGTAATTAATAACTTCTGTAGGAATACTTATTTTGGATTTATTTTCCATATGTCTAGTTTTAGAAAGTATCTGTTTCCAAGCAAATATTGTAGCTTTGATACTTGGGAGATTGGGAGTGATTACTTTAGGTAGTATGGCATTGGCTATTGCTAGGGCAGATAGGTCATAATTTTTAGTCGCTTCTTGTTCTATATTTAGCCAGAGTTTATTTTTCTCCGGAGAGATCCAGTATTTCATCTGGCTTAAAATGGAAGCGAAATAGTATTTCTTAACGTCTGGTAGATTCATTCCTCCAAAGGTTTTTATGGTGGTTAGAATTGAAAATGTTACTCTGGGTTTTTTTTTTGTTCCATATAAATTGTTTGAGCTTAGTATTTAATTGTATAAAGAATTTAGTGGGATAGGGAGACATCTGAAATACTATAGAATTTTGGGTAAGGTTTGCTTCTTGAATGCCGCTATTTTACCGACCCATGTCGTACCTTTGAGTACTTCCTGCCTGTACCTTCCATGACTTCCTGCCTGTACCTTTCATCACTTCCTGCCTGTACCTTTCATCACTTCCTGCCTGTACCCTTCATCACTTCCTGCCTGTACCTTTCATCACTTCCTGCCTGTACCCTTCATCACTTCCTGCCTGTACCTTTCATCACTTCCTGCCTGTACCTTCCATCACTTCCTGTCTCTGTGTTCCACTGTTAAGAATTGAGATCACTACCTTGTGGTGAAAATACCAACTGCATTCTGTATATCTAAATACTTTAACACACAATATATTTCAGAAAAACGTTTGTTTTAGCAGGTTATTGTAGATTTTTTGCTTTGAATTGTTAATCCCCATCATTGCTGTCAGTGGAATAAAATAGGTTCAATCGTTAGTGTCAGTGGTATAAAATATACCCCATTATTAGTAACAGTGGGATAAAAAAAAAGCCCCTTCGTTGGTGTCAGTAGGTTAAAACAAGCTCCATCATTGGTGTCAGTGGGAGAAAATGAGCCCCATTGTTCCTGTCAGTGTGGTAAACTAAGACCCATCATTGGTGTCAGTGAGATAAAATAAGCTTCATCATTGGTTTCAGTTGGATAAAATAAGAGTGCGCAAATATTGCCAAGTCAAAATGTGTCATGCTGTTAGACTCATACCCAAAAAGACTAAGTGCTCTAATAAAATGAAAAGGTGCTTCAACAAAGTATTAGTTTATGGGTGTGCACACTTATGCAACCACATTATTTAATTTTTTTATTTTTTTCCATCTCTTTTTCAATTGAGTTGTACAGTTTATAGATCATATTAAAAGGTGGAAAAAGTTCTGAAATTATTTATCTTACGCTCATTTTTTACATCACAGAAATCTGACATTTTAACAGGGGTGTGTAGACTTTTTCTACCATATATATATATATATATATATATATATATATATATATATAGTGGATATAAAAAGTCTACACACCCCTGTTATATATATATATATATATATATATATATATATATATATATATATATATATATATATAGTTTAGTTGTATGGTGCGGTCTGTGTGTGTATTACTAGAATTCAATCCCTGCAGACTCCGATCTATCAAACCGAACCTGAAAAACATTCAATACATTCTGCCCCACCCCCAACACACCACTGTTATCATGAAAAAGATCGTTATCTCGTGTGAATTCTCTGGTGATACACAAGGTATCGTTTATGAGTAAAAGATTTCCCGCACTCTGAACATGAATAAGGACGCTCACCCGTGTGAATTCTCTGGTGTTCATCAAGGTTTCCTTTCTGAATGAAAGATTTCCCACACTCTGAACATGAATAGGGACGATCACCTATGTGAATCTTCTGGTGTTCGTCGAATGAATATTTCCACTTGAAACATTTCCCACACTCCGAACAGGAATAAGGACGCTCTCCCGTGTGATCTCTCTGGTGTACAAGAAGTTTTTCTTTCGTAATGAAACCTTTCCCGCACTCTGAGCATAAATAGGGGCGCTCCCCCGTGTGAAGCTTTTGGTGTCTAATCAGACTTTTTTTCTCAGTGAAACCTTTCCCGCACTGTGAACATGAATAGGGAATCTCACCCGTGTGACATCTCTGGTGTGCAATAAGATATTTTTTGGCGGAGAAACATTTGCTGCACTCTGAACATGAATAAGGACATTCACCTGTGTGACTTCTTTGGTGTATAAGAAGAATACATTTCTCAGTGAAACCTTTCCCACACTCTGAACAGGAATAGGGACCATTACCCATGTGAGTTCTCTGGTGCTTAAGAAGAATACTTTTCACAGTGAAACTTTTCCCGCACTCTGAACAGGAATAGGGACGCTCACCTGTGTGAAGCTTCCAGTGCTTAAGGAGAAAACTTTTCTGAGTAAAACATTTCCCGCACTCTGAACATGAATAGGGACGATCAGCATCAGCAGTGTGATATTTCTCGTGTCTAAGAAGTGATCTCTTTTTTGTGAAAAGTTTCCCGCACACTGAACATGACAATGAAGTCTCTTCTGTGTGATCTCCTTCCTGCCCTGAAGAAGATTCCTCGGGAATAGACGGATCTATTAAAGTATTTCTACTGTGAGATCTTAGAGTCCTGGAATGTGATTTATCAGAAGATTCCTCAGACGTATTCCGCACATTATGGTCATCTGCTGAGAAATAATTTTACAATAAATGTTAGAAGAATTGTTGAAACCTTTTATTCAGGCAGAGATGCTGATAAAAACCACGGGGCCCCGTACAGCCTACCTTACAGCCCCCACCCAAGAAAATATATATATCAAGACGATATTTTCACTAAATATACACTAAAATTATTATTAGAGGACACAAACATTACAGAACTTACACAATTCCTGCTAAATCTAACAGATAAACCTGTATTGTATTAATAATTGATAATAAATTATAATTAAAAATGAATATTAAATATTTGAATTCATATATACATTTATAATAAATAAAGTTCTTTGTGTAAATGAGGTGTTGGGGCTCATTCACATCGGCGCTGTGGCCAAAAGTTTTGAGAATGACACAAATATCAATTTTCACAAAGTTTGTTGCCTCCGTTTTTATGATGCCAATTTGCATACACTCCAGAACGTTATGATAAGTGATCAGATGAAGTCCCTCTTTGCCATGAAAATGAACGCAATCCCATAAAAAAAAAAAAAAAAAAACATTTCAACTGCAGTTGTGAAGAAGGCTTCGGGGCGCACCAAAGAAAGTCCAACAAGCCCCAGGACCGTCTCCTACAGTTGATTCAATTGCGGGTATCAGAGACACCACCGGTGCAGAGCTTGCTCAGGAATGGCAGCTGAGGACGTCTGCATGTACAGTGAGGAGAAGACTTTTTGGAGGACGGCCTGGTGTGAAAAAGGACAGCAAAGAAGCCACTTCTCTCCAGGAAAAACATCAGGGACAGACCGATATTCTGCAAAAGGTATATTGGGATTGGACTTCTGAGGACTGGGGTAAAGTCATTTCCTCGGATTAAGTCCCTTTCCGCAGTGGCAGCCCGCCCATTAGGGGCGCACCGGTGCCACCCCCCCATCCATGCGTCCGGCCCCCTGATCTACAGGCGCCAGACCCATGGATTCCAATGGAGGATTTTTTTTTTTGAAGCACATGATTAGATTGTTTTGCTTGCGTCTATCTAGCAAGGTTACTTTGTGGTATAAGCAAGGAAGCTGAGACTTCTGAAGTGTGTAAATGTGCTTTTACTATACAAAGATGCTGCACATACAAAACTATTACAATATTAGGAATACAAGACAAGACTGACAGATATCTATAACAAGCAAAATGCCTAGCAAATGAACAGCCTATGGTCTATAACAGTACAAATACACCTAAGCCTGGTTTCACACATGTGCGGTGCGAATTGAAGCTCAGGTTTCACTGGGGAGATAAAAATCTCCTGTTCAAAGGAATCACTGCGTTTTAGCTCAGGATCAGAGAGCAGGGAGAGGGGGAGGGGGGGGGGAGTGTAGTGAGGAGAAGTAGAAAATCCATGTTCAGAACGCAATGCATCTGCAAAGCAGATGCGTTCCCATAGAAGATAAGGGGCTCGTAATTCGCACCGCAATGCCCAGAAAACGCACACGTTTTTTGTGCAATGCGCAGTGCGAATGCATCGCACATATGTGAACCAGCCTCATTCAAATGAACCTAGTATAAAAAGTCATGCGAATTGGATGCGTTGTAAGCCGCATCTAATTCGCATAGGTGTGAACCCGGGCTAAAGGTTACTTAACTTTTGGTTACTGTATGTTCGTGATCTCCATTGGCAACGATTCTCCTTGAGACCAGGCCCCTTTCTTCTATCATGAGTGGCTTCTGATCTTAAAGCATGATGATGTGTGTCCCTAGCTTATGCCTGAATCCCCCTTTTTATGTGTCAGGCTGTTTACCATAGTTACCAAACAACAGAAAACATACCTGTTTACTGTAGCTGTACAAACAGTGGACTGTTGAAACTGTCAGTTGAATACAACAATGGTATCTACGTACCCATTGTATGCAGCAGCATTTGTTTGAGAAATCTACTCAAGCCAAAACCTGACAGTAATCTATGAGCAACCACTATTGTGTAACGTTATGTCTGATTAATATAAAAAATTATATTTTAACAAACGCAACACATAGATCCAGAGGCTCTAGTAGGCATCAAAAAAGGGTGGGTTTGTGCAGCTGTGTCCACCCAGTTGTGTGGGCCCACACAGGTATGTGACAATAGCGAATATTCATTCATATGCATAATATTTAATGAATATGATCTGATACTATTTCGTGAATATTCTCTATTGTCACACTGATTCTCTTCCCAGCCAATCAGGAAATGGGTTGTGAGACCCATTTCCCGATTGGCCGAAAGGAGAAGCGATCTTATTGGCCAAGGAGGAGGAGGAAGGAAATGCATGGCTGAAGGAGGAGCAGGGGAAGCCCAAGCGACCCACCAGCCGCCACTGTGAATCCAGGGATGTTTCATCCGCAGCAGCTCAGCCATCCACCAATCCCCGTCTTCAACAGGGAAGGGAGGAGAAGGGGAGATCAGAGTCATCCTGGGCAGGATATCTGCTTCATAAGGTAAGGAGGCCATCCTTCTCCTGCTGAAGAGGGGGGGAGGTGTTGATTTGCACTCACCCCCGAACTATTGGGCACCAGCCGCCACTGACTTTCCGAAAGTTTGCGGCATCCAGAAAAAAACCTTGTGCGGAGAAGAAAAGGTGAGCGCTACCATCGGTCCTGTGTCATGCCAACAGTAAAGCATCCTGAGACCATTCATGTTTGGGGTTGCTTCTCAGCCAAGAGAGTGGGCTCACCCATAATTTTGTCTAAGAACACAGCCATTAATAAAGAATGGTACAAAAAGATTCTCCGAGAGCAACTTCTCCAAACCATCCAAGAACAGTTTGATGGGGAATAATGCCTTTTGATGGAGCATCTTGCCATAAGGCAAAAGTGATTATTAAGTGGCTTGGGGAACAAAACATTGACATTTTGGGTCCATGGCCAGGAAACTCCCCAACCTTGATTCCATTGAAAACTTGTGGTCCATCCTCCAGAGGGGGTGAACAAAAACCCCCCACAAATTCTGACAAACTCCAAGCATTGATTATGCAAGAATGGGCGGCCATCAGTAAGGATGTGGTCCAGAAGTTGATTGACAGCATGCCAGGGGAAATGGGAGAGGTCTTGAAAAAGAGGGATCAACATTGCAAATATTGACTCTTTACATAAACTTAATGTAATTGTCAATAAAAGCCTTCGACACTTACGAAATGCTTGTAATTATACTTCAGTATACCGTAGTAACATCTGACAAAAAGATCTAAAAACACTGAAGTAGCAGATTTTGTGAAAATTTATATTTGTGTCATTATCAAAACTTTTGGCCACGGCTGTACAGTATGAATCAGTGTTTTTTTTCTTTTTTTAAATGTGGTTGGAGCTGTGTGCAGGCAGCCTATATTACGCTATGGGGATGTGCAGCATCTGTACGAATATAGCTGCAGGTTCTAATTTGCCCCCAAACGCTGGGGCCACTCACTGGCACTTGCACACTTAGGACCTGCGGCTGAGTTCATACAACCACTGCATCCACATAGAGTAATAGTACATCAGAGCCACCGGAAAGGTTGTTTGGGAGCTTGTATATCCACTCCTTGGAAAAGGGTTGCCACCTTTATGTGGATAATTACTATACAAGCTTGCCCCTCTTCCGCAATCTTTACCACAAGGACACTCCAGCGTGTGGTACAGTGCCCAGCCAATAGGAAGGGCTTCCCACAAAGACTTGTTACTGAAAGAATACGACAAGGGGAGATGGCGTCTTTGCAGAATGAAGAGGCTGGAAACGTCAGAAGAAATGCTGGGTGTGCTCCAGAGGAGGAGCAAGAAAAGACACCGTGTATTATTGTCCTGATTGTCCTTCCCAACCAGGCCTTTGTATTGATGAATGTTTCCGCCGTTACCATACTTCTCTCCATTATTAGGGAAGTATGGTAAACGTAATTGTCATTTACCGCCACATCCCTTTATGCCACTGTACATACCGCTGCCTTCTCCGACCACTGCCTAATGCTAAACTTTACCTACCTCTGCCTTCTCCGCAACTGACCCTGGCTTGCTAAACGACCACGCTTCTGCCTAACGCTAAACTGTACCTACCTCTGCCTGTTCTGGACTGACCCTGGCCTGATATACGACCACGCTTCTGCCTAACGCTAAACTGTACCAACTCTGCCTACTCTGGAACTGACCCTGGACTGTTTGACCATGTTTTTTGGATGCCTCTTGGACTGGTCTTTTACTCTGCTACTGGAGTAGTGGGCTTCATAACACAGGGGTCTCACATATGTGAGGGGCTCCAGAATTGTTTTTCTGGATGAAGAAAACTAATTTTTTAGTTTTCTCATTCCCAGATTAGTGTCTGGAAACTCAGAGGCTTCAAAGAGATTTGGGTGGGAGAAGCCTCTACCCCTGTCCCCATTCTTTCCTGGACTGCTACTTGGACCATGTTCCTGCTTACTACCAGGACCAATATTTTGGCACTGCTGGCAATGTCTCTACTTGCACTGACCCTGGACTGTATATGGACAGTATCCCTGCCTGTACTGACTATGGGCAATATTCCTGCCTGCTGCCTGGATAATTCCATTCACTGTCGCTGACCACGTCCCTGCCTGGATCAGGGCTCTCCTCCTGTGGACAACTGCACTACTAAAACCACAGGTAATCTTTTGTTTACCCTTTGCTCAGCAGAATGTATTTTAGGGTGTAATTCTTGGTTAATGCTATGTGTTAGAAATATGAAGGGCCTTCAAAAATGTGATAGATTGTAAGGAAATTAGATATGTAATTTATGCTCCTAGAACGCCTGAATGTGCTACTTTAATTTTGGGCCTCTGTATGTGGCCAGGCTGTGTAAAAGTCTCACACATGTGGTATCGCCATACTCAGGAGGAGTAGCAGAATATATTTTGGGGTGTCATTTTTGCTATGTACATGCTATGTGTTGGAAATATCTTATAAATGGACAACTTTGTGTAAAAAAAAATGCGTTTTCATTTTTTTCCCACATTTTCCAAAAACTTCTGGAAAAAAATGAACCCTTCAAAAGACTCATTATGCCTCATAGATTATACATTGGGGTGTTTGCTTTCCAAAATGGGGTCACTTTGTGGGCGTTTCCATTGTCCTGGTGCTCCAGGGCCTTCAAAAATGTAATAGGTGGTTAAGAGATTAGATATGCAATTTATTATACTAGAACGCCTGAATGTGCTACTTCGATGTTGGGCCTCTGTATGTGGCCAGGCTGTGTAAAAGTCTCACACATGTGGTATCACCATACTCAGGAGGAGTAGCAGAATATATTTTGGGGTGTCATTTTTGCTATGTACATGCCGTGTGTTGGAAATATCTTATGCCGCGTACACATGGTCGGACTTTTCGTCTACAAAAGTCCGACAGCCTGTCCGACAGACTTTCGATGGACTTTTGTCGGACTTTTGGCGGACTTGCGGCAGACTTTCTTACGAACGGACTTGCCCACATACGATCACACAAAAGTCCGACGGATTCGTACGTGATGACGTACACTGGACTAAAATAAGAAAGTTGATAGCCAGTAGCCAATAGCTGCCCTAGCGTGGGTTTTTGTCCCAGACGAGCGGATTTCTGGGTCCGGCGTAGTTACGACGTAAAGATTTGAAGCATGTTTCAAATCTAAAGTCCGTCAGATTTGAGGCTGGAAAAGTCCGCTGAAAGTCCGGGGAAGCCCACACATGATCGGATTGTCAGACAGCTTTAGTCCGTCGGCGTCCGTCGGACTTTTGTAGACGAAAAGTCCGACTGTGTGTACGCGGCATTAGAAATGGACAACTCTGTGTAAAAAAATGCGTTTTCAGTTTTTTCCCACATTTTCCAAAAACTTCTGGAAAAAAATGAACCGTTCAAAAGACTCATTATGCCTCATAGATTATACGTTGGGGTGTTTGCTTTCCAAAATGTGGTCACTTTGTGGACGTTTCCATTTTCCTGGTACTCCAGGTCCTTCAAAATTGTAATAGGTGGTTGAGAGATTAGATATGCAATTTATGTTACTAGAACACCTGAATGTGCTACTTCAATGTTAGGCCTCTGTATGTGGCCAGGCTATGTAAAAGTTTCACACATGTGGTATCGCCATGCTCAGGAGGAGTAGCAGAATATATTTTGGTGTGTCATTTGTGAAATGTACATGCCATGTGTGAGAAATAACCTGTTATAATGACAATTTGGTGTGAAAAAAAATAAAAATAAAAAAAATCTTAATTTTGAAAAGAATTGTGGGAAAAAATGACAACTTCAAAAAACTCACAATGCCTCTTACTAAATACCTTGGAATGTCTACTTTCCAAAAAGGGGTAATTTTGTGGGTATTTGTACTTTCCTGGCTTGTAAGGGTCTCAGGAAATAAGATAGGCCTCAGTACATCAGGTGTGATCAGATGTGATCAATTTTCAGTGATTGGCACCATAGCTTGTAGACGCTATAACTTTCACACAGACTAATTAATATCCACTAATTTGTTCGGTCTTTTTTCATTTATAACACAGAAAATAAAAAACCCAGAGGTGATCAAATACCACCAAAAGAAAGCTCTATTTGTGTGAAAAAAGGACGAAAATTTCATATGGGTACAGTGTTGCATGACTGAGTAATTGTCATTCAAAGTGTGAGAGCACCGAAAGCTGAAAATTGGTCTGGTTAGGAAGGGGTTTTAAGTGCCCAGTGGTCAAGTGGTTAAAGACACAGAGCAATAATATATCACATAGTGTAACACAACAGTCCCCATAATGTATAAAACCTCTTAATGACCCATTGGTAAGCGAGGAGTCATGGAATTAGGGTCAGTTCTCTGATGTGAAGGTGGGGGATAGCGGGTGGTGTGGAGCACTGAGAGCATTTTATTAATCTCTGGAAGAGAATTTTTGTGTGTTTGGAGCACTGGACAGTTTCTTTTTTGAATATTGAACACTTTCATGTTGGAAATTGAGAGAGGAGATGGACCTTAAAGGGTTACTAAAGGTTTGTTTAAAAAAATAAAATAAATAACAAACATATCATACTTACCTCCACTGTGCAGTTGGTTAAGCACAGAGTGGCCCCGATCCTCTTCTTCCAGGGTCACTCAGCAGTGCTGGTACCTCCCCCTCTTCTCGAGTGCCCCGTTGGTGAAGCGCTCTTCTTCGGGACACTCATGCGGATGGACTCCCGTGTCCTGCTTCTGCGTCTATTGACACCGAAAGCAGGACTCGGCCCTGCCCCCTGGCGCCCATGTCATTGAATTTGATTGACAGCAGCAGGAGCCAATGGCTGTGCTGCTATCAATCTATCCAATCAGGACACGAGACACCAGATAAAGCTGGTGTACTTGTCCCTGGGGAGAAAAAGACCGGGTTCAGGTAAGTAAAACGGGGGGCACTGGGGGCTGCAACATGAGAGAAGGTTTTTCACCTTAATGAGTGCCGTGACAGATGCTGGCGCCAGTGGCCCTATTTAAGCCAGCCTGTGACCACAGGACATTGCTGGATTATCTCCCTTGTGTACCTTGACCTTGCTTCCTGATCAGTGATTACCTGTTGTGACCCCACTTGCCTTGACCTCGCTTCCTGATCTCCTGGTTAGACCCTTGGCCTGCTCCTGGACTCTGCTTTTGCCTCCTGATCTCCCAGCTTGACCTTCGGCTTGTACCCGAACCCTGCCTGTGTATGATCTTGGCTCGCCCCTGTGTATGCTCTGGACTGACTTATCTGTGTATGGCCCCTGGCCTGTCTCCTGGTTCCTCTGTTTACCTAACACAGCAAGTTCTGCTCTGCCAGCTCAGTCATCCCTCAAGTGGCCGAGCTCATCGGACTGCAAACAAGCACCTGGCCAACCGTGCTTCTTTGGACACTGCGCTTCCTGTTCCCAACTCCAGGAACGCGCTGCACTTAGCCACAAGGGGAGCTCTCTTAGCATCTCGATCTCCATACACGCAGCTGACACTCCACCTCATTTGTTGGGCACAATACACATGATACATTGGGTGGTGGGGTGGGTACATTGATGATGTTCTTGCTGTCGACAGTTAAGGTTTCTCAATATTTCCTTTACAGAAGGATGTGATGATCTCTATTTTGTACATGAGCAGCAAACTGTGTGTGTAATTAAATAAAAAAACCCTTTGTACATGTTTTTAGAGCTGTGTGGATGAAGGACAGTCTTGTTTTAGATGACTATACCCAATATATAACTGAGGGATTGTGTGATCTTCCTGTGTGGAATCCCGGGAATACAGAGGATGGGGCCATCTCTCTGGTGGGTTCCCATTACTGGATCCATCTGTAGGAAACACACACTGACTGAATACATTGTGTCTATGTGTTCCTGCTTTCTTTACAATAAAGTCTCCTCTTACCCATTGATGTGAGGGGTGACTGATTCTCCATCATGATGTCCTTGTAGAGATCCTTGTGTCCTTCTAAATACTCCCACTCCTCCATGGAGAAATAGACAGTGACATCCTGACACCTTATAGGAACCTGCCACACACAATGATACAGTCACCATCCAAACACATCCCTTGTCTGTTACTGGATAATGTCCCAAAATTCCCGGCACCGCTCACCTCTCCTGTCAGCAGCTCCATCATCTTCTTGGTGACTTCTAGAATCTTCTTCTCATTATTTTCCTGTAGGGCTAGGAGGGGTGGTGAATGCATGGGGATGGGGTCTTGTCTTTCTCTTTGTCTTATGGACAAGCAGCGACTTCTCCTTTTTATAATATTCTCAATAGATGACTTCATAACTACAGTACAGTCCTGTAATAAACATCAATTAATAGTATATCAGAATCCTCCTCACCTAACAAGGCTAGTCTGTGTTTTATTAATACAGTTAAGAATGATTAAACACTCCCAGAATCCTTCTCACCTCTCCAGTCAGTAGACAGATGATCTCCAGTGTGAGTATTAATATCCCATTAAGGAGATGATTTTTTTTCATATTTACATAATTGAGAAGCTGTTGATTCTCCATCATGACGTCCTTGTAGAGATCCTTGTGTCCTTCTAAATACTCCCACTCCTCCATGGAGAAATAGACAGTGACATCCTGACACCTTACAGGAACCTGACACACACAATGATACAGTCACCATCCAGACACATCCCTTGTCTGTTACTGGATAATGTCCCATAATTCCCGGCACCGCTCACCTCTCCTGTCAGCAGCTCCATCATCTTCTTGGTGACTTCTTGAATCTTCTTGGCACTGGTTACCTCTGCTGTCAGGCAGTGAGGTGGAGGCACTGTGATGGGTGATGTCCTGTGAAGACGACTGCTGGGTGTTAATGGTTCACCAGATATTTTTCTCACTACGTTATAATCCTGTGTAAAGAGAGAAAGTAACAAATATCACTACAGACCTCCCAGAATCCTCCTCACCTCTCCGGTCAGGTCTTTGTTTTATTAATAGAGATAAGAGTGATGTCATATGACTTTCCAGAATCCTCCTCACCTCTCCGGTCAGCAGGTTGATTATCTCCAGGGTGAGGTTCAAAATCCTTTTAGTCACATGATTTTGGCCCATCTCCATCTTCAGTGGTGTGGTCATGTGATCTACACAGGACTCTCCTCTCTGTAGACGGATAATAAACTGAGAATTATCTGGACTGTACTGGGATGAAAAATGTCTGCACAGAGTTCCTCCATAGTTCTAACATTGAAAATTCCTTTTAAATAACTCAGACAAAAATCTTTCATTTTAGGCTTATAATGGCTGGGGAAGGATTAGGCCTTCTTTCAAGATATTCTTGTCCAGGTTGGGGAGATTTCCTGTGACTTCCTGTCCAGCATGTATCTGGACTATGAATCAGAGGCTCTGGATGGACAGTTGGATAAGTGGCTCTATATTTAGGATGTATCCAGTCTATAAACCAGAGGTTCTGGATGGACAGTTGGATTAATGGTTCTATATTTAGGATGTATATGGTCTATAAACCAGAGGCTCTGGGTGGACAGTTGGATAAATGGCTCTATATTTAGGATGTATCTGTTTTATAAAGCAGAGGCTCTGGATGGACAGTTGGATAAATGGGTCTATATTTAGGTTGTATCTGGTTTATAAACAAGAAGCTCTGGATGAATATTTGGATAAACAGCTTTATTTAGGATGTATCCGGTCTATAAACCAAAGGCTCTGGATGGACAGTTGGATAAATGGTTCTACATTTAGGATGTATCTGGTCTGGCTGTTTGAGATAAAGACATCACAGTGACTATGGAGAAAGGGAACGGAAATTATCGTGGGGGGGATTTATTGGTTTAAACAGAAAAATAATCTTATTACCCTCTTTGTGTGTTCCAGCGATGTGTGCTCTCTTTTTCCTCCTCCTTTCACCTTGGATATTGTACGTTATACAACATTCTATGCTTATCTTTCATCAGTTCCTGTCAGAGTGATCCACGCACAATATGTAACATTGCTATCCTATATCTAGCCTATCCTCCGCCCATACTTCCTGTGCTACTTCTGCTAACTCATCTACGGTTTTCTGCAAACATGCAGAAAGGGGAAGTAGGGTCCGCCCTGCCCCATCTCCAATTGTTATAACTACTTGTATTTTGGCCATTAATTCTCTTCCAAGTAAATTCACAGAGCACCCGGGAATGACTCTACAAGGGTGATACACCGTGTATCTATCATCTAAACTGCTCACAAGAAAGAAAGGGGCTTCCCAGGTCTTTGTCAGGACCCCATTTATCCCCACAGAAGGCTCACATTCTGTCAGAGTTCCAGTATATTCTCCCTCCTTGACACTAGGTTCACACCTATGCGCTTTTTAGTGCGTTTTACAATTTGTAGAAATGCACAGCAGTCCATTTACCATTGTTTCCTATGGTACATGTTCACATCTATATGTTTTTCAGCCAGTCAGTCTTTGTAAAGGGTCAGGGATTTTTTTGCGTTTTGTGTGTAAAAGACTTCAATCGACCGGCACCAAAAACGTAAGTGTTTTGCAATTTTTCTTTTCATTAAGAAACTGTGAATAGCTGGTTCTTAAGGAGTGAGTAGGGAAGCCGGCCGCCTTAGCAACTAATGAGTCATTATCTGTCAGTAGAGTTCCTGGCTGACAGCTGAATGTAAAAACAATAATTGCTGGCAATAAAAACAAAATCAGGATAAAAATGATGTGGAGTTCCCCTCCAAATCCCGACCAGGACCTTAGAGGGGAACCCCACGCCAATTTTTTTATTTAAAAATGGTGTGGGGTCCCCTACAAATCCATACCAGGTCCTTATCCAAGCATGCAGCCTGACAGGTCAGGAAAAGGAGGGGGCAAGCGAGTGCCCCCCACCCCTTCCTGAACCGTACCAGGCTTCATGCCCTCAACATGGGGAAGGCATGCTTTTGGGGCAAGGGGGATCTACCCCCCAAAGCACCTTATCCCTATGTTGATGGGGATACAAGGGCCTCTTCCCTACAACCCTGGGCTGTGGTTGTGGGGGGGTCTGCGGGCAGGGGGCTTATCAGAATTTGAAAGCCTTCTTAAACAAGGGGGCCCCCAGAACCCGTTCTCTACCTATGTAAATGAGTATGGGTTACATCGTACCCCTACTCATTCACTAAAAAAAGTGTCAAAAAGAAATAAACAAACACACACAGTTTTTGATAATTCCTTTATTAAAAATTTTGAAAAAATGTCCCCAATGTAGATCCATCATTAATCACGCCACCCGCTGCCTGCACTGGACCCCCCAAAAAATGTAAAAAAATAAAAGCTCCGCCTGCTCCTCTGTGTGCCAGTGCTTAACCGGGTTGCCGACCGCTCAACGTACATGTCCTGCAGAGCAGCGGCCTCTCTGCACAAAATCATGCATCTGTACATGATCCGCGCCCGCGGGCAGGGGGTGCACATGGGCCCAGTGCTGCTCTGATTCAGTTCAGAACTGATCAATTTTCAGGTCCAGGCCAATGATTTATGGCCTGGGCCTGCTAATCGGTTCTGACAAATCACAGAACCTCTTGTGTCTGTGTTTACATTACACAGGCACAGGAAATGATGTAATCTTCTCTCCTGGAGTCCTTTTCGGATCCAGCGTGAGAGAAGATAACGTCTACTGTGAGTACAAGCACCACACTGACACCAGATTACATACTTAGGCACATTTAACCCTTTGATCGCCCCCCCCCCCCCCAGTTAACCCTTTCACTCCCTGTCACAGTGTTATTAGGTACAATGTACCGATTTTCTACTGATCACTGTATTAGTGTCACTGGCGACGTTAGATAGTGTTAGCAGCAGTCCCAGATCAGGGTACCCGCCGTATATTCCCTAATAATGTTTTAACCCCTGATCGCCCCCGGTTAACACTTTCACTGCCCTGTCACAGCATCATTAGTACCGTGTACAGATCTTTTTTTCCTCCTCACACACTGTCAGTGTGAGGCGAGGAGAGCCGATTACCGGCATCTCTGTGTTTACATGTGACCGGCTGTGATTGGACACAGCTGATCACATGGTTAAAGAGCCGCGGACAGAGATCGGGATCGCGCCATGTCCTAGAAATACGGCGTGGCCACGATCGCCACGCTGCATGCTTCCCGGGGGCGCGCAAGAGTGACCGTTCTGGGACGCCCTCATATGACATTGTCCCAGAACGAGAGCCGCACTGCCGCCATTTGACGGTGGGTGGGCGGCAAGCAGTTAAAGGGTGCTCTGACTTCTGATCAATGCTGACTGGTCTTCAGCTGTTTCCTGATGCCCTTCTTGAAACCTGCTTGTTACCCATTGCTCACGGGATTCAGAGTCAGTGAATCAGAGAGTCCAGTGAGAGACTAGGAGCTCAAGGGGCTGAAGAGCTACAAGTGGACATTGTAGTGAAACTGAGAGAACTGTTGAACTTTGCGTTAGGAACTGTTAAATACTGTTGCCATAGGAGACAGCAAACCTTGAAGTCTTGGATTCTGCCTATTGAAATTGCAATTACTTAAGGGTGTCCTGGCCCTAACCCTCTTTCCCTTGCAAAAAAAAAAAGGACTGTTAAAAGAAATAAAAACTCTTTTGTATTCAAGAAGTGTCTGGCGCCCAATAACGTTTACCACCT
The DNA here is from genome assembly GCF_042186555.1 of Aquarana catesbeiana. Lineage (NCBI taxonomy): Eukaryota > Metazoa > Chordata > Amphibia > Anura > Ranidae > Aquarana > Aquarana catesbeiana. Next base: position 300,232,119 of record NC_133331.1, on the reverse strand, counting down.
TTGCACCTACTATGCTTCACAACCCACTACATATTGAAGGATGTCAGCGGTCTGTGGCCTCGAAGAGTGGAAGCGGTTAGAGATTCTGCTACACAGTAAAAAATGTCAGGGAGGCAGAGGATGTGAGCTCAGTAGGGCAGTATAGAGGGGGTCATCAGGGCAAAGGATAGGGTCAGCAGTTTGTAGTGCAATGTACAATGGGTTATCAAGGCAGAGGGCAGGGAGCAGCAGGACAGTGTGCTGGGGGTCCCCCCCGAAGAGGAAAGGGTCCCCCCCACCCAAAGAAAATCACCCCTCCTAACAATTATCCTCTTTCCCCTACAATTTCCATCCTAGCACAAATCCTCCCCAGCAAATCTCCCCTTCCAGCACAAATCCCATCCCAAAAATGCCTCCTCCTAGCACAAATCCTGCCCCAGGCCTCTCCTCTTAAAGTGGTTGTTACCCTAAAAAAAACAAAAAACAGCGATCCTGTTTCCTTATAGCAGGTTAAAAATCACAATACTTGTGCCGTCTAACCTGCCCCTCTGGAAACTGTAAAAAACCTGGCTGATCCTGCCAGTTTTTGCCCTACCCTCTGTAAACTGACCACGACCTATTATGGCTGCTGAGTCCTGACACCGTGGTCAGTTTACATGCCTCCGTCATTTGCTGTTTCTCCTCTCTGCTCTCCCCTGTCCTCTCCCCCTTCCCCTCCCTGCCTGTCAGTTCGGGGGTCTGTGTATCTGTCTCCTCCCCCACATTGCTGTTAGTATGAAACTACAATTTAGACAAAAATGCTTCCAGCCCGTCTTTTTTAAGCTGCCATCCTGCACTGTATAAGTGTTTGTTGGAAACAAAGCCTCTAAATACCTTTTTGTGATGTATCTTCAGGCGGGTCATGTGACTCCCGGCCGCTCTGCTTTTCCGATCCAGGGCTACAGCGGGAGGGGCGGAGCGGCCAGCTCGGCAGTCACATGACTCTCAGCTGACATCAGAAGGAGAGATCGGCTGCTCCTGCTGTAGCCCTTGATCGGAATAGCAGAGTGGCCGGGAGTCACGTGACCATTCTGAAGATACACCAAAAAAAGTATTTAGAGGATTCGATTCTAACACTTATACAATGCAGGATCGCAGCTTAAAATAAGGGGGTTGGCAGCAAAGCATAATTTGTGGTTACAAACCCACTAACCCAATTTCCTCCACCCAAGTTTCCCCTACCTCCCCCAAATCCCCCTCTTAGCCCAAATCCCCCCACCCCTTCCTAGCAAAAATTCCCACCCCCAATACCTCCTCCTAGAGCATATAATCTCTCCAACCCCCCCAGCACATATTCCCCCATTCATCTTCCTCTAAAATATCCCCCTATGCATCCTCTTAGTACATATCCCCTCATAGTACATACTGTATTTCCCCCATTCCTCTTCCTAGGGCATATTCCCCCAATCCCGCCTCCTAGTACATGTCCTCCCCCAATCCCCTCTCCTAATACATATTTCCTCATTCCTCCTTCCAATATATACCCCCCCAAATCCCACCTCCTAATACATACCCCCCAATCCCCCCTCCTAATACATATCACCCCAATCCCCCCTCCTATTACATAGCCCCTCAATCCCCCCTCCTAATACATATCCCGCCATTCCCATCCTAGTACACACCCCCCTCAATCCCCCCTCCTAGTACATATCCCCCAATCCCACCTAATAGTACATATCCCCCAACCCCCCCCCCCTTCTAGTACATAATCCCCCCATTCCTCCTCCAAGCAAATATCCCCTCCAATCCCCCCTCCTAGTACACATCCTCCCCAATCCCACCTCCTACTACATATCCCCCATTTCTCCTCCAAGCAAAATCCCCCCACCCCCCAATCGCCCTCCTAGTACATATCCTCCACATTTCCCCCTCCTAGTACACATCCTCCCCAATCCCACCCCCTACTGCATATGTCCCATTCCTCCTCCAAGCAAAATACCCCCCCCCAATCCCCCCTCTTAGTACATATCCCCCAAATACCCCCTCCAAGTACATATACCCCCCCCCCAATCCCCTCTTCTCACAGCAGATCTCATGACAATTGTAAACAGTGGATGGATTACTTTCATGCCATTCATTGTATACAAGTGTGTTGCTAGCTGTAAATTGGTGAATGTGATCACATGGTACAGACAGGGCCAATCACAGGACATCTGTGCCTTGTGATTAGCTTTGTCCAATCACCACTAATGACAACAAAAGGCACTGAATGAATCAGTTTCATTCAGTAAAAATGGTTGCTTATACCAATGACAATGACAGTGTTACTATGGTAACACTGTATTGCTCTGGTCACAGTATATTAAAAAAAGAAAAAAAATGTAATAAAAAAGGAAAAAATAAATAAATGTAAAAAAAAATCACCAGTTAGTGTCCCTGATCACCGCCAAACAGTTTCAATCAGTAAAAATGGTTGCTTATACCAATGAAAAACAAATTATGATCACTTCCCCAGAGTAGTTACTATGGTAACACTGTATTGGTCTGGTCACAGTATATTAAAAAAAAGGAAAAAAATGTAATAAAAAAGGCCAAAAAAATAAAAAACTGAAAAAATAAATCACTAGATAGTGTCCCTAAACACCACCACACCAGTTATATGATGACGCTGTACTGCACTGGTGACAGGATGTAAACAAAAAAAATTGAGAATTTTTTTTTTTTTTTTTTTTCATTTTCCAAAAAAATTGTAACAAAAAATTACAACTTAAAAAAACTCACCATGCCTCTTACTAAATACCTTGGACTGTCTAAAAAAGTCATTCGGGGGGTATTTGTAGTGTCCTGGCATTTTTGCTGCCTCAGAAAATGAGACCGAACCTCAGGATTGATCGATATTCAGAAATTTATATCGTAGTTCTTAGACTCTAAAACTGTCATACAGACTAAAATATACACGCTGATTTTTTTATTTTATTTTATAAAAGAAATGTAGCAGAATACATTCTGAAGGAAGATTATTTATTTGCAAAGTTTTATAACAAACTATTTTTTTTTTGCTGTACAGAATAAACATGGTAAAAAAAAAAACACAACCAAAAGAAATCTCTTTCTGTCTTCAATAATATATATATTTTTTTTATAAAAGAAATGTAGCAGAATATAGATAAAGATGATTTATAAGTTTTAGAACAGAAACTAAAAAGAAAAAAAAATCCTGTAAAGAATAAACATGAAAAAAAAACTAAAAGAAGTCTCTATCTGTCTTCAATAATGAAATTCTCCATAGTGATTCCAGAAATCTGAGAACAGAGTATTGGAAAGTGCGGAGCGTTTTTGTTTATTATAGAAAATCAGGATTATGATTTACGACTGAAGGAGTTGTAAAGGCAGACGTTTTTTAATCTATGCATTAAGATAAAAAAAAACTTCTGTGTGTAGCAGCCCCCCCCCCCCCCAGCACCCCCTAATACTCACCTGAGCCCCATCTCTCTCCATGAGTGCTTCGGCCGTTTGGGACTCTCCTCCTGATTGGCTGAAACACAGCAGTGAAGCCATTGGCTCCCGCTGCTTTCAATCAAGGTCAGTTAGCCAATCAGTAGAGAGAGGGGGCGGGGGCTAAACTGGGGCTCCGTGTGGGAATGGACACAGGGAGCTTGCGGCTTAACTCGGGTGCCCCCATAGCAAGCTGCTTGCCGAGGGGGCACTCTACAGGAGGGAGGGGCCAGGAGCGCTGAAGAGGGACCCGAGAAGAGGTGGATCCGGGCTGCTCTGTGTAAAACCACTACACAGAGGAGGTTTAAAATATAAAATATTAAAAAAAACTATAAAATGTTTGTTATTTTTAGAGAAAAAAAAAAAACGAGACTTTACAATCACTTTAACAAACAATAAAAACAAAGTTAGAAGCTACATCAAATCTTCTATAACTGAAGAACATAAACTATAAAATGTAATAATTATTGGATGGACCAATGAAAAGCCGACTTCTTCTGTGAGACATTAAAATAGCGATAAGAAGCGTTGTCCATGTATTGTCATATCTGGCCATGTATTAGCACAGTTTAGTTGTATGGTGCAGTCTGTGTGAGTGCGGGACCGAGTCATCTCTGTATGTTTAGAGGATCGTATTACTAGAATTCAAATCCAGGCGCCCCAAACCAAAGTGTACCCGAAAAATAATATTGTTACCCCTCCCCCAACACATCATGAAAATGAAAAGCGTGTGTGAAATTTCTGGTGTCTAACAAGTGATTGTTTGCGGCCGAAACATTTCCCGCACTCTGAGCATGAATAAGGACGCTCACCTGTGTGAATTCTTTCGTGTGCAACAAGAATTGCTTTTCTAAGGAACATTTCCCGCACTCTGGACACGAATAGGGACGCTCACCCGTGTGAATTCTTTGGTGTCTAATAAGTTTTCCTTTCTCAATGAAGCATTTTCTGCACTCTGAACATGAATAAGGATGCTTGTCTGTGTGACTTCTCTGGTGTATGAGAAAGCTGTTTTTCTCAGTGAAACAATTCCCGCACTCTGAACATGGATAGGGACTCACATCTATGTGACATTTCTGGTGTTGAAGAAAGTGTACTTTCTGACTAAAACATTTCCCGCACTCTGAACATGAATAGGGACGCTCACCTGTGTGAATTTTCTTGTGCCTAAGAAGTGCCCATTTTTTTGGAAACAATTTCCCACACACTGAACATGACAATGAACTCTCTTCTGTGGGAACTCCTTTATGGCTTGAAGAAGATTCCTTGGGAATAGAAGGATCTATTGAAGTATCTGTACTGTGAGATCCTATAGTCTTGGTGTGGGATCCATCAGAAGATTCCTCAGGATTAGAGGAATCCATTGATCTCCCCAATTGGGAAGGTCTGGGATGTAGATTTGGAGTAACGGGATTTCCTCCTGGAGAATATTGTACAATGTTATTATCTTCTGCTTTATAATCTGGAGATACAATGAGATGTTCCTCAGAGGTATTCCGGACATTGTGTCCACCTGTTGAGAAACAATTTAACATTAAATGTTATAACCTTCCATTCAGGAGTCATATATGTTGGTCCATCACCAAATAATTTATAAGAGCTCTGGCATGGATTTGGGGGCAATTAGAAAGAGAAAAATATGAATACAAACCAAGCGAAAGTGTCCAGCGCTCCTAACACAAAGTGCACAGTGCTATGTCTCTTCTGTTCTCGTGTGCAAAATTCTCTTCTAGAGTTTAATAAAAATGTTCTCAGTGCTCCACACCACCCGCTATCCTCCACCTTCACATCAGAGAACTCACCGGAATTCTACGACCCTTCTCTTACCAATGGGTCATTAAGCCCTTATATCCCCCAAGGGGAAGATCATCCGGGACCACCACCTCTATACCACCTCTCCAGTTATCTCATACTATACCTGCCAGTATCTTCTCACCGCAGGTCCATCACAGACTCTGACACATCAACAAAGATGGCTGCCATGTGTTCACCTTCTACAGCGCTCTCCACCAATCAGCACATAGATTACCGCCAATGTCAGAAAGCACTTCCGAGAGCTCTGCAAGGTGACAAAACGGGAGGAGCCACAGTGCTGTCAATGATGACGTCAAGAAGGTGGTCCTGGATGACCTTCCCCTTAACCACTTTACGCAAATCAACGTACTTCTACGCCGCTTTGAGGAAATGGATGTACCGGGGTGAAGCCGCAGCAGGCTTCACCCCGAAACTGTTTTTTTAGAGCGGGCGAATGGCTATCTGGTGATAACAGCCGATGCAGCCATGGGTGTCCGCAAGAGAGGGCAAGTGCCCACCCCAGAATCGACAAGGTGTCAACACACGGACACTGGTGTCCGTGAGCATTTCTTGCAGGGTCCGCCGTGACCGCTGCAGACTTTTTTCTGAGTCTGCTCTGCTGACTGCTGCTGCCCTCGGACATCTGACTTACTGTCCAAGAGACCATCTCTCCCTCACCCCCGATCATCCGATGCCACAGCACTGCAGAGGCGGCAGTTCTGCAGAGGCATCTGTCGGCCGGATAAGCTGATGCCTCTTCTTTAGTTCCAACTGGAATTTCAGGTATGCTGTTGATATTACACCTCCTCCTAGTCACTCCGAGTCCTGGTAGCCATGGGCCGGATTCACAGCAATGCTGCAAGGCCAGTGTCATTGGGCACAATAGGAGACAGTAGCATTTGCATGGCCACAATAGGAGTTATATGGACACAATAGCATCTTTATGCTGTTGTGCCTATACAGTGCATCCGAAAAGTATTCACAGTGCTTCACTTTTTCTACATTGTGTTATGTTACAGCCTTATTCTAAAATGGATTAAATTCATTATTTTCCTCAAAATTCTACAAACAATACCCCATAATAACAACATCCTTGAGATGTTTCTACAACTTGATTGGAGTCCAACTGTGGTAAATTCAGTTGATTGGACATGATTTGGAAAGGCACACACCTGTCTATTTAAGGTCCCACAGTTAACAGTGCATGTCAGAGCACAAACCAAGTCATAAAGAGCCAAGAAATTATCTGTAGACCTCCAAGACAGGTTCGGATCGATGCGCAGATCTGGGGAAGGGTACAGAAAAATTTCTGTAGCATTTGAGGTCCCAATGAGCATAGTGGCCTCCATCATCCGTAAATGGAAGAAGGTTGGAACCACGAGGACTCTCCATAGAGCGGGCCGCCAAACTGAGCGTTTGAGAGAGAAGGGCCTTAGTCAGGCCACTCCCCAGTAAAAGGCACATGACAGCCCACCTGAAGTGTGCCAAAAGGCACCTGAAGGACTCTCAGACCACGAGAAACAAAATTCTCTGGTCTGATGAAACAAAGACTGAACTCTTTGGTCTGAATGGCAAGTGTCATGCCTGCAGGAAACCGGGTACCACTCATCGCCTGGCCAATACCATCCCTACAGTGAATCATGGTTCACGGTGGCAGGAACTGGGAGACTAGTCAGGATCAAGGGAAAGATGAATGCAGCAATTTACAGAGACATCCTTGATGAAAACCTGCTCCAGAGCGTTCTGGACCTCAGACTGGGGTAACAGTTCATCTTCCAACAGGACAACGACCCTAAGCACACAGCCAAGATAACAGAGGAGTGGCTATGGGACAACTCTGTAAATGTCCTTGAGTGGCCCAGCCAGAGTACAGACTTGAACCCAATTGAACATCTCTGGAGAGATCTGAAAATGACTGTACACCGACGCTCCCCATCCAACCTGATGGAGCTTGAGAGATTCTTCAAAGAAGAATGGGAGAAACTGCCCAAAAATATGTGCCAAGCTTGTAGAATCATACTCAAAAAGACTTGAGGCTGTAATTGGTGCCAAAGGAGCTTCACCAAAGTATTGAGCAAAGGCTGTGAATACTTATGTACATGGGATTTATTTCATTTTTTATTTTTAATAAATTTGCAGAGATTTAAAAAAAAATGTCTTACATTGTCATTATGGGGTATTGTTTGTAGAATTTTGAGGAAAATAATGAATTTAATCCATTTTGAAAAACAAGGCTGTAACATAACAAAATGTGGAAAAAGTGAAGCGCTGTGAATACTCGGAAGCACTGTATAACTGCGATTATGCCCATATAGATGTACAACAGCAGATGTATGGGCATAATAGCATAAAGGTGTTATTGTGCCCATATAGCTGCTATTGTGCCCTTATAGATGCTGTTGTGCCCATATAGATGCTGTTGTGCCCATATAGATACACAATAGTAGCAATTGTATATGAGCACAAGGATATCTATAAACGCACAACAACAGCTTTATGGGTACAACAGCATAAAGATGCAATTGTGCCCATATAGAATTTAAAATCTCCACTGGCTTAAGCCAATGCTGCACCATGCAGGTTTTTTTTTTCTGTAATCGATTGCCTAATTGTATGTTTATTTATACCTTCACTTGTTGTGGTCGCAGCATATTTTGCATGGTTTTGCATGTGGCTCAGATCGCCACGGCAAAACTAGGTACACTCACCCCCCCAAAAAAGTGCCAAATGTGTCAGTGGAAGGGGGAGGGGTATCACGATTTATGTGATGACTAAGCCCCTCCCCTTCATGACATTGTTGAAAAAGGGCGGAGCATGGGTAACCTTAACCATTTACCGACCAAGCCATAGCTGAATGATGGCCACAGCGCAATCGCATAATTCTGCGAGGGTGTACAATGACGTCCTCCCAGAAAAACGCTCCAGGAATGCACCCAGGAATGTTCATGACCGTTGGGTCCTCTGGACCTGGCACGTCACGGATCGGGGGTAAAGGGCCAATGACAGCAGCCCTTTACCACGTGATCGCTCCGTCCAATGAAGGAGCGATCAGTTGTCAACAAACCGGAACATGTCTGGTTCAGCTCCTCCCCTCTCCGCACACAGATCAGTACAGGGTGTGAGGAGAGGAGGGAGCCAGGTGCAGCATCTCTGTGGGCTGGATCTATTCCGCCCAGTGCGCTGATCTGTGCCCATTCATTCCCATCCTCATTCATTCTCATCCATCTCCATCCATGGCTCATTCATCCTCATTCATGGCTCATCCATCCTCATTCATGGCTCATTCATGCTCATCCATGGCTCTGCCATGCCACATCAGTGATCAATCATCTGTGCAACATCCATGCCACATCAGTGATCATCCATGCCACATCAGTGATCATCCGTGCCACATCAGTGATCATCCGTGCAACATCCATGCCTCATCAGTGATCATCCATGCCATATCACTTATCATCCGTGCCACATCAGTGATTATCTGTGCCACATCAGTGCTCATTCGTGCCACATCAGTGCTCATCCCTACCACATCAGTGCTCATCCCTGCCACATCCATGCCACATCAGTGCTCATCTGTGCCACATCCATGGCACATCAGTGCTCATCTGTGCCACATCCATGGCACATCAGTCCTCATTCGTGCCACATCAGTACTCATCCATGCCACATCCCTGCTACATCAGTGCTCATCAATGCCACATCCATGCCCCATCAGGGCTCATCCCTGCCACATCAGTACTCATCCGTGCCACATCCATGCCACATCAGTACTCATCTGTGCCACATCCATGCAACATCAGTACTCATCCGTGCCACATCCATGCCACATTAATGCTCATCAGTGCCACATCCATGCAACATCAGTTCTCATCCAATGCAACATCAGTGCTCATACGTGCCACATCCATGTCACATCAGTGCTCATTCGTGCCACATCCATGCCACATTAGTGCTCATTCATGCCACATCATGCTCATCCCTGGCACATCTATGCCTCATCAGTGCTCATCTGTGCCACATCCATTGCACATCAGTGCTCATTCATGCCACATCAGTACTCATCCATGCCACATCAGTGCTCATCCCTACCACATCAGTGCTCATCCCTGCCACATCCATGCCACATCAGTGCTCATCTGTGCCACATCCATGGCACATCAGTGCTCATTCGTGCCACATCAGTACTCATCCATGCCACATCCTTGCTACATCAGTGCTCATCAATGCCACATCCATGCCACATCAGACTCATCCCTGCTACATCAGTACTCATTCGTGTCACATCCATGCCACATCAGTACTCATCCGTGCTACATCCATGCAACATCAGTACTCATCCGTGCCACATCCATGCCACATTAATGCTCATCAGTGCCACATCCATGCAACATCAGTTCTCATCCGTGCACCATCAGTGCTCATACGTGCCACACCCATGCCACATCAGTGCTAATCTGTGCCACATCCATGGCACATCAGTGCTCATTCATGCCACATCAGTACTCATCCATGCCACATCCATGCCACATTAGTGCTCATTCATGCCACATCATGCTCATCCGTGTCACATCAGTATTCATCCGTGCCACATCAGTGCTCATTTGTGCCACACCAATGCCACATCAGTACTCATCCGTTCCACATCCGGGTTACATCAGTGCTCATCTGTGCCACATCCATGCCACATCAGTGCTCATCCATGCCACATCCATGCCACATCAGTTCTCATCTGTGCCACATCAATGCTCATTTGTGCCACATCCATGCCACATCAGTGCTCATCCATGCCACATCACTTCTCATCCATGCCACATCTATACCACTACAGTGCCCATTAGTGCCATTACAGTGCCTCACAAAAGTGTAATAGTTAGTCTAATTAGATTTGAAATGTATGTCCCTAGAACACCCGATGGTGTTCCCTGCATGTTGGGACTCTGTATGTGGCCAGGCTGTTTAAAGTCTCACACATGTGGTACTGCCATACTCAGGAGTAGCAGAATGAATTTTGGGGGTAATTTTTGCTATGTACATGCTATGTGTTAGAAATATCTTATAAATGGACAACTTTGTATAAAAATAAATGCATTTTCATTTTCTTTCCACGTTATCCAAAACTTATGGAAAAAAGTGATATGTTCAAAAGACTCAATATGCCTCTTGGAATATACCTTGAGGTGTTTACTTTACAAAATGGGGTCATTTTGTGGACGTTCAAAAGGGCATTCAAAAGTGTAAGAGGTTGTGTAAGAAATTATATGTGCAATTTATGTCCCTAGAACGTCTGAAGGTGCTCCCTGCAAGTTGGGCATCTGTATGTGGCCAGGCTGTGAAAAAGTCTCACATGTGGTATTGCCATACTCAGAAGGAGTAGTAGAATGAGTTTTGGGTGTAGTTGCAAGTATGCCTATACTGTGTGAGATAAATAACCTGTTACTATGAAAATTTTGTGAAAAAAATCTTAATTTTGCAAAGAATTGTGGGAAAAAAATTACAACTTCAAAAAACTCACCATGCCTCTTATACTTTGGAATGTGTACTTTCCATAAAGGGGTCATTTGAGGGGTATTTGCACTTTCCTGGCTTGTTAGTGTCTCAAGAAATGAGATGGGCAATCAGTATATCAGGTGTGATCAATTTTCAGTGATTTGCACCATAGCTTGTAGACAGGGGCGCAACTACCACCATAGCGACCCATGTGGGCGCTATGGGGCCCACAGCCGAGTGGGACACAGTGAGGATAAGAGCACTGCCAGCACAGTCTCCCAGCCAGGGGAAGAGAGAGGAAAGGAAGAGGCGAGCTGTCCATGTCAGCAGAGAGCTGAATTGCCCGATGTAAGAGCTTTCATTAGAACTTCCAGTGTTCCCGGAGCTCACGTCACATAGCTCCACCTTTTGGCCCGGTGCCTTTGATAGACAGAACGCCAATCCAATGCGGGACATGTGATGTCATCAAAGGCGTTGGGCCATGAGGTGGGGCTATGTGACGATGACCCCAGGACAGGAAATTCAAATGAAAGCTATTACAGCGGGCAATCCCGCTCTCTGCTTATCCGGGTGGCTTGCTTCTTCCTCTGCATAGGTGGGGCTGTATGGGGCACAGGCAGACCAGGCTGTATTGGGCACAGGTCACGCTGTATGGGGCACAGGTCATGCTGTATGGGGCACAGGTCACGCTGTATTGGGCACAGGTCACGCTGTATTGGGCACAGGTCACGCTGCATTGGGCACAGGTCACGCTGTATGTGGCACAGGTCACGCTGCATTGACACTAGGGCAGCTGTGGGGGGGGGCTGTTTGCAGGGGGGCCCCATACAACATTTTGCTATGGGGCCCTGCTATTTCTAGTTACGCCCCTGCTTGTAGACTCTATAACTTTCACACAGACCAAATAATATACACTAATTTGGGTTATTTTTACCAAAGATATGTAGCAGTTTAAATTTTGGCCAAAATGTATTAAGAAAAATTACTAATTTGCCAAATTTTATAACAGAAACAAAGAAAAATGCATTTTTTTAACAAAATTTTCTATCATTTAAGATTTTATCATTTAAAGTGCAAAACATAAAAAAAAACTCGTAGTGATTAAATACCACCAAAAGAAAGCTCAATTTGTGTGAAAAAAAGACAACAATTTTATATGGGTACAGTGTAGCATAACTGAATAATTGTCATTCAGAATGTGAGAGCACTGAAAGCTGAAAATTATCCTGGTTAGGAAGGGGGTTTAAGGCTTGATTCACACTAACGCGTTTTTTGATGCTTTTTGCATTTTGCAGAAATGCAGGGAATTTTTTTTAACATGGGTTCCTATGGAACACGTTCACATCAATGCATTTTTGTGCCTCTGCATTTTTGGAAAGGGCTGGGGACTTTTTTCCTGCAAAATGCAGCCTTTTGCATGTAATAGACTTTAGTGGACCCGCATCCAAAAGGCAAGTACTGCGTTTTTACTGCGATTTGCGTGATTTTTTTACACTGTATATAGCTGGTTGCTAAGGAGGGGGCGGGAAGCCAGCCAATCGATGAGTCATCAGCTTTCAGCGGGGTTCCCCACTGACAGCTGAATGTAATAAAAAAAATTGGCGGGTCTAGTATGGATTCCGAGGGGACCCCCCCCCACGCCAACATTTAAAAAAAAAATGGTGTAAGGTGCCCCCCAAAATCCATACCAGACCCTTATCCAAGCATACAGCCCAGCAGGTCAAGAAAGGGAGGGAATGAGCAAGCGCCCCCCCCTCCTGAACCATACCAGGCCACATGCCCTCAGTGGGTACAACGGCCTCTTCCCGACAACCCTGGACAGTAGTTGTCGGGGTCTGCGTGCGGGGGGCTTATCAGAATCTGGGGGCCCCTTTTTACAAGGGGGTCCCCAGATCCTGCCCCCCCCATGTGAATGGGTATTGGTTACATACTACCCCTACCCATTCACCAGGCCACATGCCCTCAGTGGGGACAACGGCCTCTTCCCGACAACCCTGGACAGTAGTTGTCGGGGTCTTATCAGAATCTGGGGGCCCCTTTTTACAAGGGGGTCCCCAGATCCTGGCCCCCCATGTGAATGGGTATTGGTTACATACTACCCCTACCCATTCACCAAAGTGAAATGTAAAAAAAAAAAGAGACGTTTTTTGACAATTCCTTTATTAATAGCTCTGTCTTCTCTCAGTGCCGTTCTCTCCACCCCCGTCTCTTCCAAGCCACCTCTTCCCCCCACTGTCTTCTCCTGCTGCCATCTCTCCCAGTGCCTTCTCTCCCACCACCGTCTTCTCTTGCCGGCATCTCTCCTGATGCCTTCTCTCCCACCACTGTCTTCTTCCTCGCTGCCGGTTACCCACTAAAAAAATTTAAAAGTTGCTGTTCTTCTGTTGCTGTCTTCCTCCGTTGTGTTGTTGTCCACTGTCTGGCATCTGTTAAATAGCCACGGGGCGTGGCGATCTGATGAGAGAGCCCGCCCTTGTAACATCACAGGGGGCGGGCTCTCCAGGTGACATCATCTGATGGCCATGCCCCATGGCTATATAATAGATTCCAGACAGCAGACAACAACACAATGGAGGGAGACGGCAACAAAATAACAGCGGCTTTTTTTTTTTAGCAGGTAAACAGCGGCGAGCAAGAACACGGCGGCAGGAGAGAAGGCATCGGGAGAGAAGGCGGCAGGAGAAGATGGCGTGGGAGAGAAGGCACCAGGAGAGATGGCGGCAGGAGAAGAAGACGGCGGTGGGAAGAGACAGCTCGGGGAGAGATGTCGGCGGAGAAGACAGAGCTATTAATAAAGGAATTGTCAAAAGCCAGCTCTTGCTTTTCTTTTTACATTTCACTGCCCTTTTGGTCAATGGGTAGGGGTAGTATGTAGCCCCATTCACATAGGGGGGCCGGGATCTGGGGGCCCCCAGATTCCAATAAGCCTCCCGCCCACAGATCCCGACATCCACTGGCCAAGGTTGTCGGGAAGAGGCCCTTGTCCCCATCAACATGGGGACAAGGTGCTTTGGGGTGGCTGCCCCCAATATTGATGGCATGTGGCCTGGTATGGTTCAGGAGAGGGGCCGCTCACCCTTTTCTGACCTGCCATTTTTTCCTATTTTGGCGTGGGGGGTCCCCTCTGAATCTATACTAGACCCAAAGGGCCTGGTATGGACCTGGGGGGAACCCCACACCGTTATTTTCATGAATTTTTTTTTTTTGCCGGGAAATATTTTTTAACATTCAGCTGTCAGTGGGGAACCCTGCTGACAGCTGATGACTCATCATTTGTTAAGGACGTGGTGGCCGGCCTCCCTGGCCCCCTCCTTAGCAACCAGCTATATATATAGTGTAAAAAAAAACAATGCAAAATCGCGGTAAAACCGTGGTTAAAAAAACGCGGAAAGCACAGCAAAAAGCACTGCAGAAATGCTCAAAAGCAACATGCATAGATGTGAATCGAGCCTAAGTGCCCAGTGGGCAGATAGTTAAAATGATGCACTCCCCTGAAAAAAGGTCTGCGGACACCCACGGATGCAGCTCAGCAGCCACTTGGCAGTTATCCCAAGCAGTGGGAGGTAATTTTCCCCCTCCCGCCACTGCTCTGCCTGGGTCTCCCGTCCTACCGGGAGACCCGAGCGACCAGCCGGCAAATCTGCCGCCTGGCCATAGACCCAAAAAAAGCCGGATTTGGCTTTGATCGGGTTTCTGATGTAGTAACCCAGAAGTGATGTCACAATGTCACTTCCAGGTTTACTCGGCTGCCAATGGCGCCAATTTTTTAAAATCTACAGTATTCAAAAACGCAACTTTTGTCATTTTGAATACTTTTAAATGCAAAGGAAGGATTTGGGGTCTGTCACTGCCTATTACTGTCACAGGAGATGTTTACATTCCTTGTGACAGCAATAAAAGTGATCAGATTTTTTTTTTTAAAGGGACAGTGTATAAAAATAAAATAAAAAAAATTCTAAAAAAAGAAATTTAATTTAAAGCGCCTCCGCCCCCGCGTGCTCGAGCACCAAAGAAAACGCATGTGTAAGTCACGGCCGAAAATGTAAACGGTGTTCAAATCACACATGCGAGGTATCACCACGATTGTCAGAGCAAGAGCGATAATTCTAGCAAAAGACCTCCTCTGTAGACCAGGCTCACATTCTGTCAGAGTTCCAGTATATTCTCCCTCCTTGACACTAGGTTCACACCTAAGCGTTTTTTAGTGTGTTTTTCAATTTGTCCATTTAACATTGTTTCCTATGGTACATGTTCACATCAATATGTTTTTCCGCCAGTGCATTTTTGGAAAGGGTTATGCCGCGTACACACGGGCGGACTTTTCGTGCGGACTGGTCCGACAGACTTTCCAGCGGACTTTCAATGGACTTTTGACGGACTTCCGACTGACTTTTTAACAAACGGACTTGCCTACACACGATCACACCAAAGTCCGACATGATGACGTACACCGGACTAAAATAAGGAAGTTGATAGCCAGTAGCCAATAGCTGCCCTAGTGTAATTTTTTGTCTGTTGGACTAGCATACAGACGAGCGGATTTCTGGGTCCGGCGGAGTTAGGACGTAAAGATTTGAAGCATGTTCCAAATCTAAAGTCCATCAGATTTGCGACTGGAAAAGTCCGCTGAAGGTCCGGTGAAGCCCACACACGATCGGATTGTCCGCCGGATTTGGTCCGTCGGCGTCCGTCAGACCAGTCAGGTCGAAAAGTTCGACCATGTGTACGCCCCATTATGCCGCGTACACACGGGCGTACTTTTCGACCGGACTGGTCTGACAGACTTTCCAGCTGACTTTTGACGGGCTTCCGACGGACTTTTTAACGAACGGACTTGCCTACACACGATCACACCAAAGTCCGACGGATTCGTACGTGATGACGTACACCGGACTAAAATAAGGAAGTTGATAGCCAGTAGCCAATAGCTGCCCTAGCGTCGTTTTTTGTCCGTCGGACTAGCATACAGACGAGCGGATTTCTGGGTCCGGCGGAGTTACGACATAAAGATTTGAAGCATGTTCCAAATCTAAAGTCCGTCAGATTTGCAACTGGAAAAGTCCGCTGAAGGTCCGGTGAAGCCCACACACGATCGGATTGTCCGCCGGATTTGGTCCGTCGGCGTCCATCAGACCAGTCCGGTTTTAAAAGTCCAACCGTGTGTACGCCCCATTAGAGATTTTTTTCCTGCAGCAGATTCCGTTTTGTGTGTAAAAGATTTCAATGGACCCGCACCAAAACGCAAGTGTTGTGCATACCTCGCAAACAGCCCTGATTCGCTGGGACCATTACAGAAAATTGAACCCTGTCCCAGAGTCCCAGCAAATCAGAGCTTGTCATGGTTCCCGCACTACACGAGCAACACATTTTATGGCAGTCGTATCTCTCCCAGCACTCAGCACAGAGAGGAGTGCACTGAACCTGTCCCTCCTCCTCCTGTGTTTTCCTGTACACAGAGGATGAGGCGAGGAGCAGCACACCACACCACAGCTGATCTGATTATCTGAGGTAGGGTTGCCACAGCAGCAAAGGCTCCTGACAGTCCTGCCAGCACACACCCTCTCTCCCATCCTGCTCTCCCCCCGAGTCCCGCCAGCAGCCCCCCAGCTCCTGTACTGTATGTGCTTTCTCCTCCCGAGTTCCGCCACCAGCACCCCCCTACTCCTGTACTGTATGTGCTCTCTCCTCCTGAGTTCCGCCACCAGCACCCCCCCCGCTCTGGTACTGTATGTGCTTTCTCCTCCCAAGTCCCGCCAGCAGCCCCCCAGCTCCTGTACTGTATTGTTTATTTTTTCGGGAGCAGTGATTTTAATAATGCTTAAAGTGAAACAATAAAAGTGAAATATTCCTTTAAATATCATGCCTGGGGGTCTCCTTGGTTTGCCTATAAAGTAGCGCATTTTTCCCATTATTATAACAGTACCACAGCAAAATGAAATTTCTAAAGGAAAAAATGTCATTTAAAATTGCTTGTGGCTGTAATGTATTGTCGGATCCCGGCAATATACAAAAAAAAAGAATTGAAAAAAAACGACATGGGGTCACCCCAAAATCCATACCATGTACCCCATACCCATTCACATAGTTGGGGCGTGATCTGGGGGGACCCAAAGCACCCTCCCCATGTTGAGAGCATGTGGCCTGGTACGGTTCAGGAGGGGGGATGCTCTATTGTCCCCCCCTTTTCCTGCGGCATTCCAGGCTGCATGCTCGGATAAGGGTCTGGTATGGATTTTGGGGGGACCGCATGCCATTTTTTTTATTTTGGCGCTGAGTTCCCCTTAAAATCCATACCAGACTTGAAGGGCCTGGTATGGATTTTGGGGGGGACCCCCACGCCATTTTGTTTAAATTTTGTCGTGGAATTCCCCTTAAATTCTATACTAGACCCAAAGGGCCTGGTATGGACGAGGGGGGGGGGGGGGGGCGTGCTGTTTTTTTTCTTAATTCTGTCATAGGGCTCCCCTTAACCACTTCAATACTCTATATTATATATTGTACACTCCACTATATACCCTGAACTGTATTACATACTACACTGACTGCACTATATACTCTAAACTGCAGTATATATACTATAAGGACTGAACTATATACTCGGAACTGCAGTATATATACTATATGGACTGCACTATATAATTTGCAGAAAAATTGAGCCTTGGATGTTGGTGGTGCCAGAACACGGTAATCCCTCACAGTTTCTCTTGTTGGGCGCAGGAACAGGCTCTGCTGGTAAATATCATTTCAAAAATTTTAATTACATGCCCCTGTTAAACAGGGGCAGAAACATTGGGCCTTAGGTATTGGTGGTGCCAGAACACTGTAGCCCCTCACGGTTACTCTTGTTGGGCGCAGGAATGGGCCCTGCTGTTAAATATTATTTAAACATTTTTATTTACATGCTCCTGTTCAGAAAGCACGCTGGATGCAGGACAGGCTAGTAGCTCAATTGCATATTGAGCAGGTTCTGGCCAGTGGTCCATCCTCAAGACCCAGTAACCCAGTGGATGCTCTGCTGGAAAGGTCTCCAAGTCTGTTCTTGCCCCTAGATATTCCTGCACCATATAATGCAGACGCTGGCAATGGTCATTTGAACCTATCAGACCTTGGCGCTGAGGACTACCTCAGAAGCCTCAGAAACACGTTGTCCAGCACCAGGAAATTGTAACCTCCCAGGGTCTGGAAATGCGTTACACAAACTTTTCTTCAAGGCCTCCTGAAGATGTTTCATCCTCTGATCGCTCTGCGAAGGCAGGATGAGCTCTGCAACCTTACCCTTGTAACGTGGATCAAGGAGGGTTGCCAGCCAGTAATAATCACTCTCCTTGATACCACGAATCCTAGGGTCCTTTCGCAAGCTTTGCAGAATCAGGGAGACCATGCAGCGTAAGTTTAAAGAGGCATTTGATTCTGAGTCATTTGGGTCACTAAGGATCACATTATCCGTAACTACCTCTTCTCAGCCACGTACTCCTTGGGTTTCTGGGGACTTAAAACCATCCTTTGAAGACTGCTGCGTGTTATCCTCGACATCCATCCTGACACAATCCTCTTCTTCCTGTGTGTTTGGCAGCCCCACAGGAATGCTATCTGAATAAAGGGGGCCTTGAGAGGTAAAGAAGTCCTCCACTTCTTCCCACTGTTCTGCCTCAAGTGCCCTGTCCATTATTCCACGAAGCCTGTGCTCCAACAGGAAGACAAGAGGGACAGTATCACTGATTCATGCATTGTCACTGCTCACCATCCTCGTGGCCTCCCCAAATGGTGACAGGACACTGTATGCATCCTTGATCAGTAGCCACTGGCGTGGCAAAAAAAGACAAGCTCCCCTGACCCTGTCCTGGTGCTATACTCACACAGGTACTCATTGATTGCCCTCTGCTGTGTGTGCAGCCACTGCAGCATTGCCGTTGAGTTCCACCTGGTGGGCATGTCACAAATGAGGCAGCTGGTGGGCAGGTTGCATTCCCTTTGACCACAGACTTTTCTGGCCTGCCTCAGGAGATCCTGTAAGCCTAGGTACCTGCTCAAGAACCGCTGCACTACCAAATTCAGGACGTGAGCCAAACAGGGAACATGGGTCAAGTGTCCCTGTTGGAGGGCGTTGAGAAGGTTGGTGCCATTGTCGCATACAACCATTCCTGGCTGAAGCTAGCGTGGCGTTAACCACCTCTGAGCCTGCCCCTGCAGAGCTGACAGAATCTCTGCCCCAGTGTGGCTCCTGTCCCCTAGGCAGACCAACTCAAGCACCGCCTGACTGCTTGTGTAGCCTCTTGAGCGTTTAGGGAGCAGTGCTGGTTCAGAGGACAGTTCTGCAGAAGAGGCCATAGAGGAAGAAGAAGAGGGGGGAGGGGAACATAAAGATGTTGTGGTAGAATCACCACACTGAACCCTGTCCTGCATCCTTCCCAGCTGACAGCAGAGTTACCCAGTGTTCCATGAAGGAGAGGTAACGTCCCTGCCCATGCCTGCTGGACCATGAGTCAGCAGTAATATGAACATTAATGCTGACCGCCCTGTCCAACGAGGCCAAAACATTGCCTTCCACATGGCGGTAGAGAGCCAGAACGTGAAAAGAAATGGCATTTTGGAACCTGCAACTGTGGTACAGCACATTCCACAAATTCACGAAAGGGGACTGGATCTACCAGCTGAAAAGGCAGCAGTTGCAGTGCTAGCAATTTGGCCAAGCTAGCATTTAGATGCCGAGCATGTGGATGGCTGGGACCAAATTTCTTTTTACGGTTCAGCATCTGGGGTAGGGAAATTTTCCTGCTGAAATGAACTGGTGTTGTACTGCTAACAGATTGGCTGCAAGTACTTGTGACACCTATTGCTATGCCTTCATTCCTCTCATTGCAGGTTTTTGAGAGGACTGGAAGTATAGTAGGGTTTGACATCCCAGATGAGGAGTAAGGAGCAAGTGCCTTTTTCTATGATGTGTGTCTTTCAGGTGCCGCTGCCAACAGACTGCATGCCAGGTCATCATGTGTCTGGTCAAGCATGTGGTGCCCAAGCAGCTGCTGTTCTGGCCACGCTTGATCTGCTTCAGACATTTTGTAAACAGCAACGGTGCGATCTGCTGCACACGTGTCGAAAGGCCCACACCAAGGAACTTTTAAAAGTCAGTGGGGAGTCAGCTGTGCCCTGCACCTGCAGAGCTCTGCGGTGTGATGCAATAGGGTGGCTGCCCTTAAGCTGACCCCTGGAGGACACCCTGCCTTGTTGGAGTTGTGCCTCTTCCTCCTACTCCTCACTTTCCTCCTATCTTCTCTCAGGCACCCAAGTACAGTCAGGGACCTTATCCCCTCCCCCCTCATCACTGGAGCAAACTTGGCAGTATGCTGCAGCTTGGGGAACATGACTGCCAGTTTCTTGTCCTTCTGTGGCACCCCCTCTCTCTAGGCCAACATCGGAGCCTTCAGATTGCTGCGCATCCTCTGGCAGCATGTAGCCGACACTGTAATCGAATAATTCTGGGGACTCTTCCGTGCATGATGGTGGGGCTACGGAAGGAGTAACTGTGAACAAGGAGCCGTTGGAATAGGCCGCTTTGACAGCTGTGTTGGAAGGCAAACTACTATGAGCCTGTGTGACAGAGGATGAGGAGGATGAGAACGGCTTTGTTATCCACTCCACCAACTCTTCTGCATGTTGTGGCTCAATAACAGAAAAAAAGGACAATCCTGCCCCACGGCCACCTACAGAGGATGCACCATGTCCACGATCACCACTGTTGACTGTGAGCGTTTGCCTCTCCTTGGTGGCCTTACGGACATGATGGGGATTTTTTCTTTTCACAGCACACTACACTGTATTATATACTGTGTACACCGCCTGCATTGTATTAGAAACGGTACACCGGCTGCACAGTATTATATACTGTGTACACCACCTGAAGTGTATTAGAAACTGTACACACTGTATTATATACTGTGTACACCGCCTGAAGTGTATTAGAAACTGAACACATTGTATTGTATACTGTGTACACCGCCTGAAGTGTATTAGAAACTGTACACCACTGAATGCACTATATACGGTATATAGGCTACACTGAATGCTATGTGTATGTATGTATGTATATATATATATATATATATATATATATATACTAGACTGACTGTATGTATGTGTGTATATATATAATATATATATATATATATATACATATATATATATATATATATATATATATATATATATATATGTATATATATATATTTATATATATAAAATCTCAAACACACTGCAACTAACTAACTAACTAACCTGCCTGCCTAATCTAGCTCTAGCTCCAGCTCTGTAAGCTGCCTTATATAGTGTGGGCCGCGGACAGCTCTGTAAGCACTACACGCGGCAGCTCTGTAAGCTGACTTATATAGTGAGGGGCACGGACTTAGTCCTCCTGAGCCATGATTGGCCAATTAAGGCTCTCTCTGCAGATTGTGATTGGTCAAAGTATGCCGGTCAGGTGCATGCTTTGGCCTATCATCAGACGCTAATGCACTGCGAACTCGCAGTGCATTATGGGGCATTCCGCAGTGCTCAAATTTCCCATGAAAGCCCCATATTGTACGCTGTTCTGCGAATGGGGGAACATCAAGCTCATCCCTAATGTGATGTACTCCTAAACTCAGCACTGACTACAGCCCTTACTGCATTACATTCTCATGATTTTCAAACACATTGCATTACACACCCTGGTCTCCTGCAGTTTGCTTTATGTATCCTAAACCCGACACTGACTTCAGCACTCCCCAACCCTCTGTGCTCTGCATTACACACCACTGGACTATATACACAATACTGTACATTATATACGTCTCACCAAAGTCTTCATTGTCTTAACAGTTGCTGGTTGCTATGCAGTCCTTGACTATTTTAATGAAGTTCTTTTTGATGGTAGGCTCACACAAAGCAATTAAAGCATTTTTTATTGGTACAAGGAAACCTGAGTTTTGTTTAACCACATCCCTTAAGTCCCTCCCACTGCTAAGTATTTAGTTATACTCACATTGTACTGCGGCACGCTGCGTGCACCACAGGACTTTTCCTTCCTCCAGTGTCCCTCATTCTAAAGATCAAGGGCCTCTTCCCCACAACTCTGGGCAGTGGTTGTGGGGGTCTGCGGGCAGTTGGCTTATCGGAATTTGGAAGCCCCCTTTTACAAGGGGGCCCCCAAATCCCATCCTCACCCTGTGTAAATTAGTATGGGGTACATTGTACCCCTACTCATCCACCAAAAAAAATGTGTAAAAAATAAATAAAAACACACACAGTTTTGAACAATTCCTTTATTAAAAATAAAATAACAATGTCCCCCCCGATGTAGATCCATCTTCAATCACGTCCGCTGGACACGAAAAAAAAAAGGCTGCTGACCACCCCACGTACATGTATTGCTTGGCAGCCGCCTCTCTGCGCTAAATAACGTACCTGTACATGATCCATGCTCGCGGGCAGGGGGTGCGCATGCACGCACCCACCTGCCCGGCGCTGCTCTGATTCCGTTCAGAACCAATCAATCTTCAGATCCAGGCCAATGATTTATGGCCTGGACCTGCTAATCGGTTCTGACAAATCACAAAACCTCCTGTGTCTGTGTTTACATTACACATGTACAAGAAATTATGTAATCTTCTCTGTTGGAGTCCTTTTTGGATCCAGCATGAGAGAAGATAACATATACTGTTAGTACAAGCACTACACTGACACCAGATCACATAGTTAGGGACATTTATCCCTTGATCACCCCCAGTAATCTCTTTCACTCCCTGTCTCAGTGACATTATATACATAGTACAGATTTTTTTTTTAGTGATAACTGTATTCGTGTCACTGGTGACGCTAGATAGCATTAGGGTCAGTTAGCATCAGTCCCAGATAGAGAAAGTGTACCCGCCATATATTCCCTAATAAAGTTTTAACCCCCTGATCACCCCCAGTTAACTATTTCACTGCCCTGTCACAGTATCATTGGTACAGTGTACAGATATTTTTTTTTGATCACAGTTTTAGTGTCACAAGTAACGCGAGATAGCATTAACTTCAAAACCAGACAGCGACAAATTGCCCGCCACATATTCATTATCACATTTAA
The DNA here is from genome assembly GCF_042186555.1 of Aquarana catesbeiana. Taxonomy (NCBI): domain Eukaryota; kingdom Metazoa; phylum Chordata; class Amphibia; order Anura; family Ranidae; genus Aquarana; species Aquarana catesbeiana. Next base: position 300,209,282 of record NC_133331.1, on the reverse strand, counting down.
CCCTTTGATTGCCAGTAACTCTAATGCCCCGTACACACGGTCTGATTTTCCGACGGAAAATGTGTGAGAGGACCTTGTTGTCGGAAATTCCGACCGCGTGTAGGCTCCATCACACATTTTCCATCAGATTTTCCGACACACAAAGTTTGAGAGCAGGCTATAAAATTTTCCGACAACAAAATCAGTTGTCGGGATTTCCGATCGTGTGTACACAAATCCGACGGACAAAGTGCCACGCATGCTCAGAATAAATAAAGAGATGAAAGCTATTGGCTACTGCCCCGTTTATAGTCCCAGCGTACGTGTTTTACGTCACCGCGTTCAGAATGATCGGATTTTCCAACAACTTTGTGTGACCGTGTGTATGCAAGACAAGTTTGAGCCAACATCCGTCGGGAAAAATCCTAGGATTTTGTTGTCGGAATGTCCGATCAATGCCCGAGCGTGTGTACGGGGCATAACACAGATACACTATACACCTCCATTACTAGTATAGTCTGAACGGATCAATGGTTTGCACAGGCAGGGATTGCATTGGCAACTATCATCTTGGATAAAGTATTCATATTGGATTAAGTATTAGCACAATCTAGAAAACTCTTCTCTATCCCTCCACAGGTAGTCTGGCTTCAGGTTCCACCTTTAACTGATACTGCCGCATTGGTTTAAATGTGCTTATTGGTAATCTGCCTTTAAATTCTTTACCTCTGTCCATATCACTGTGATGTTTGTTTAGCTTTCTTATTGCTTATTTAGGATGTATCAGGTTTATAAGCCAGAGGCTTTGGATGGACAGTTGGTTAAATGGTTCTATATTTCGGATGTATCTGTTTTATAAAGCAGAGGCTCTGGGTGGACAGTTGGATAAATGGCTCTATATTTAGGATATATCTAGTCTATAAACTAGAGGCTCTTTATTAAAACTTGGAAAAATGGCTCTATGCTTATGATGTATCCTGTCTATAAACCAGAGGCTCTTTTTGGACAGTTGGTTAAATGGTTCTATATTTCGGATGTATCTGGCCTATAAACCAGAGGCTCTGGATGTACAGTTGGATACGTGGTTCTATATTTTGTATGTATCTAGTCTATAAACCCGAAGTTCTGCACGGACGGTTGGATAAATAGCTCTACATTTAGGATGTATCTGGTTTATAAACCAGAGGCTCTGGATGGGCAGTTGGATAAATGGCTCTATATTTAGCAGGAATCTGGCCTAAAACCAGCAAATCTGGAGTTAAATATAAATTAATGGCTCTATATTTAGGATGTATCTGGTCTATAAACCAGAGGCTCTGGATGTACAGTTGGAAAAATGGCTATATATTTAGGATGTAGCTGGACTATAAACCATGAGCTCTGGATGTACAGTTGGATACATGGTTCTATATTTAGGTTGTATCCAGTCTATAAACCAGAGTCTTTGGATGGTCAGTTGGATAAATGGGTCTATATTTTTTTATTTATTATGTGTCTGGTCTATAAACCAGAGGTTCTGGATGTACAGTTGGATAATTGGTTCTATATTTATTATGTGTCTGGTCTATAAACCAGAAGCTCTGGAGCAAAACTTGGATAACAGTTGGATAAATTCCTATATATTTAGGATGTATCCTGTCTATAAACCAGAGGTTCTGGATGTAGAGTTTGGAGAAATGGTTCTATTTTTAGGATGTGTCCTGTCTATAAACCAGAATCTCTGTGTGTACAGTTGCATACATGGTTCTATATTTAGGATGTAGCTGGTCTAAAAACCAGAGGCTCTGGATAAATAGTTTGATAAATGGCTCTATATTTAGGATGCATAGGGTCTATAAACTAGGGATGTGCTGAACACCCTCCTGTTTGGTTCACAGCAGAACATGCGAACAAGCAAAAAATGTGGCAAGAACACACGAACACCGTTAAAGTCTATTGGACACGAACATAAATAATCAAAAGTGTTCATTTTAAAGGCTTATATGCAAGTTATTGTCATAAAATGTGTTTGGGGACCTGGGTCCTGCCCCATGGGACATGTATCAATGCAAAAAAAGTTTTAAAAACGGCAGTTTTTCTCGGGAGCAGTGATTTTAATAATGCTTAAAGTCAAACAATAAAAGTGAAATATTCCTTTAAACTTCCTACCTGGGGGGTGTCTATAGTATGCCTTAACAAGGGGACCCCCAGATCCCGGCCTCCCCCTGTGTGAAATGATAACGGGTACAAGTACCCCTACTATTTCACACAAAAAGTGTCAAAATGTTGAAAAAGACAAGACACAGCTTGGGGACAAGTCCTTTATTAAAAAATGTCCCACAAAGTCTATTCATCTTCTTCTCTCACGCGCCCGGACCGAAAAAATGAATTAAAAAAAGCCGAGACCGATCCGCCTTAATGGGAGGCTCCCGCTGTGTGGCGCTTCTTTGCTTGTGACAGTTGTTATATAAGTTGATGTACCGGGTGACCCCACCCCCTCTGAGACCACGGGAATTTCCCTATGGCTTCCCCCGTGGCGTCAGAGGGGACGGGGCCACCCAGTTACGTAAACAGGTGTTTTCAACACTTTGACACTTTTTTTGTGAAATGGTAGGGGTATTTGTACCCGTTACCATTTCGCACAGGGGGAGACCAGGATCTGGGAGTCCCCTTGTTGAAGGGGGCTTCCAGATTCGAATAAGCCCCCTGCCCGCATACCCCCACAACCACCAGGCAAGGGTTGTGGGGATGAGGCCCTTGTCTGCATCAACATGGGGACAAGGTGCTTTGGGGGGGCTATCCCAAAGCACCCTCCCCATGTTGAGGGCATGTGGCCTGGTACGGTTCAGGAGGGGGGCGCTCTTTCGTCCCCCCCTCTTTTCCTGCGGCCTGCCAGGTTGCATGCTCGGATAAGGATCTGGTATGGATTTTTGGGGGGACCCCCACGCCATTTTTTCTTTAATTTTGGAGCGGGGTACCCCTTAAAATCCATACCAGACCTGAAGGGTCTGGTATGGATTTTGAGGGGGACCCCTATGCCATTTTTTTTTTTAAAATTGGTGCAGGATTGCCCTTAATATGCATACCAGACCCAAAGGACCTGGTTTGGAATTTGGGGGGATCCCCACACAATTTTTTTTTAAATTTTGGTTCGGGTTCCCCTTAATATTCATACCAGACCCAAAGGGCCTGGTAATGGACGGGGGGGAACCCATGCCATTTTTTTCAATGACTTTTATCTGTATTGCCGGGAGCCGACAATTCATTATAGCCGCTAGTAGTTTTAAATGACTTTTTTTCCTTTAGAATTGTCATTTTGTACAGGGACTGTTCTAAACATGGAAAAAATGCGCCACTTTACAGGCATACTATAGACACCCCCCAGGTACAAAATTTAAAGGAATATTTTACTTTTATTGTTTCACTATTAAAATAACTGCTCTCGAAAAAAACGGACGTTTTTTAAAAACTTTTTTTGCATCGATACATATCCCCTGGGGCAGGACCCGGGTCCCCAAACCCTTTTTATGACAATAACTTGCATATAAGCCTTTAAAATTAGCACTTTTGATTTCTCCCATAGACTTTTAAAGGGCTTTCGAAATTGCCGCAAACACCCCAAATTGTTCGCTATTCAGCGTACAGACGAACACCTGATGTTCGAGTCGAACGTACGTTCGACTCGAACATCGGGCTCATCCCTACTATAAACCGGAGGCTCTGGATGTACAGTTGGATAAATGCCTGTATACTTAGGATTTATCTGGTCTCTAAACCAGAGGCTCTGGAGTAAAACTTGGATAAATGGCAGGAATCTGGTCTATAAAACAGAGACTCTATAGTAAAACTTGGATAAATGGCTCTATATTTAGCAGGAATCGGGTCTATAAAACAGAGACTCTGAAGTAAAACTTGGATAAATGGCTCTATGTTTAGCAGGAATCGGGTCTCTGAAGTAAAACTTGGATAAATGTCTCTATGTTTAGCAGGAATCGGGTCTCTGAAGTAAAACTTGGATAAATGGCTCTATGTTTAGCAGGAATCGGGTCTCTGAAGTAAAACTTGGATAAATGGCTCTATATTTAGCAGGAATCTGGCCTAAAACCAGCGGCTCTGGAGTTAAATCTAGATAAATGGCCCTATATTTAGGATGTATGTGGTCTATAAACTAGAGGCTCTTTAGTAAATCTTGGAAAAATGGCTCTATATTTAGGATGTATCCGGTCTTTAAACCAGAGGCTTTGGATGTACAGTTGGATAATTGGCTCTATATTTAGTTTGTATCCTCTCTATTAGGAATAGGTGAATGGTTTGGACTGAGCATGAGTTTGGTCTCAACATTGCAAGTTTAACGCCATTTAGCTCTGTGCATTACTGTAAGTTCAACGCCATGTATTTAATTGCATTACTGCAAGTTTAACGCCATATATTTCATTGCATTACTGCAAGTTTAACGCCATATAGTTCTGTGCGTTACTGCACATTTGATGCAGTATATTATAGTGTATCCGTGAAATTTGTCTGTGTCGTTAATACTCAACACCAATCTCCATTACTCGATTCAGATGTTGGTTGGCTGACTCTGAAGTTGAGAAAGGCAGGAAAATGAGCCTACAGAGAGGGGAGTACACAAATTGGCAGTTATGTTCCCACAGCTGCAGCGTATTGCCAAGTTGTCCCCAGTGGTAAAGCACAGCCCGGAGCAAAAAATAAAATAAAAAAATGAGCACAGTGCTGCCTGAACAGGGGCACAGGGGAGCCAGGTGAGTGAGGGTTAACTTTTCTGCTAGGCAACTAGAGGCTGCAGTGGATTGGGCAGATAGTGTGGGGGGAGGAGGTACTACAGAAGCTTGAGTGAGGAGGTCAGGGGTGACCGGACATCCAGCCAGCACACATGAGGAGGCAATCGTTCCCGCCCGCCCTACATGGCTTGAGTGTGTTTATGTTTGTTTGGAGTTTTCTTTTTTCTGTTTTTTCTTTTTTGTTTTACTCTTACAAGGTGTGTGCGGTTGGGTCTTTGGAGGCATTTTTAAAATAACCTGCTGTAATTAGATGATTGGGACACATCTAAGGTATGGGTCCCCGGTGGAATGCCAGTTATGGTGGATTAACTGGTAGTTACAATGCTGTAGCTGCTGAATGTGGTTCGTCCCGAGTCGGTGCAGTGTGGCAGGGACCGTTGGAAATAGTTTAAAGAGGGAGTCCACCTAAACCGCCTAAAAAAAAAAATATTAAAAGCCAGCAGCTACAAATACTGCAGCTGCTGACTTTGAATAAATGGCCACTTACTTGTCCCAGGGTCCAGCGATGTCGGCAGCTGACGCCGAGAAACTGCTCGGTTCTCGGCAGCTGCAGCCGCCATCCTAGGTGAGGGAATCAGGAAGTGAAGTGCTGCGGCTTCACTTTCCAGTTCCCTACTGTGCATGCGTGAGTCGTGCTGCGCATCGTAACTGGTCCCCGCTATCTCCTGGGACCTGTGTGTTTCCCAGGAGACAGCGCGGAGGGACAGGAAGAGGCATAGACTCCCATGGGAGTCTATGCCGGAAGTGGGTGCAAATACCTGTCTTAGACAGGTATCTGCACCCCCCTCCCCCCTGAAAGGTGCCAAATGTGACACCGGAGGGGGGGAGGGTTCCAAAAAGTGGAAGTTCCATTTTTGTGTGGAACTCCGCTTTAAGCAGATACAAGGAAATATTTTGTGATAATTAGCGCCTCCAAGGATCGGCAACCAAAAAGGTTATGTTTTGGTTTGTAATATTATTTACATAATTGTTCATTTTAATAAAGGGGCCAAAAGGGGACAGTTTACTCCCAACCTTTCATGTCAGTATATTCTTGGTAAATATAGTGGGACAATTAAGATGGGGCACTGTAAGTTGGAGACAAAAGTGTCAGATACATTTGAGTAATCTTTTCATGAGGATGGAGGAGAAAATGATGATGAGGTCACTGACTCTAATTGGGTGCCGGATAGAGCAGAGGAGGACAGTGAGAGTGAGGTACAACCCCAACAAGGCAGCCATCATGGAAGAGTAGAGAGCAACCACCCCATCACATTGTGGAGCTGTTATCTCCTGGCCCACTTCCCGCAGGTCAGCTGTCTGGGCTTTTTTAGTACATGTGCAGCAGATCGCACTGTTGCTATTTGCCAACTTTATCTCAAGCGTGGAAAAAACACCAATCATTTGGATACCACATGTTTAACAAGGCATTTAACCTCCCACCACTCAGCCCATTGGCAAGAGCACCTAAAAGCCACACAAAAGGGGTGAAAATCTATCCCTCCTCCTTTGGTGGCAGATGTTGCAGAACTTGGCAGAACTTGCATCTGACATCCTCCAAGTACAAAGTAGCTACAGATCTTCTGCACTGTGTGAGTCCCAGATCTCTACTTGGCGACAATGTCTGGCTCTCTGCTGGGGGGGGGGGGGTTGTACTGTCATGGTCTAGCCTTCAGACTTCTGTTGTTGAATTCTTACCTCCTTGCTGCAGATCCGTGACTCTATTTCACATGTGGTGTTTCTCTGTTCACCTTTGAGTGTCACCTGCTCCACTGTGGGTTTATATCCGTTTCCCTTCTATTAGTTCCTGGGTCACCTCCTTGTTTGCATCCCTATACAGTATATACATATACTCAGTGCAATGCTCCTTGCCTGAGCAACTTTACAGTTCTCTGAGCTACGGTTTGCATGCCACTTGTCCATACTGTGTCTGACTACCCATGTACTGACCCTGGCTTCATTTACCACCTGTGCTTGTTCGCTACCCTTTTGTCCGCTACTTGTACACTGCACATGCGAGTGGTCTCTTCTTCCTCTGCTGGGCATTCCTGGGGCTGGGACCTGGTTCCAGCTTGCTGCAAGTCCATCCCCACCATCAGGGGCTCTGGTGAAGAAGCAGGCTGAGGCTTAGACTTCACGCCCTGGGGAACCCTAAGTGGGCGATCTACAAGGGCTCACTACCACAGACTCCTGACACTACCTAACCGACTAAGCCCCCTCCCAACCATATACCCTACCTAATGCACATATATCCCCCAAGTGGGAGCTGGTGGATACCCTCCCAAAAGGGGTTCCCCCCTCTCTGTTATACACCTGCATCATAAGTATAAACACAACCTAAGAACACCCCGAGGCGCCAGCACCCCACCTTAAAACCTCAGTGGGTAAATGGAGTGCTGAGTTCCTCAGGGACAAATCCAAAGTATTCCAGGCCAGAAACATAAAGTCCTTCAGTGCCCAAAGACACAGAAATAGTGGACAGTCCAGGGCTAGTGGCTCTGCTTATGTCACAAAATCCTCAGCATAAAGATGAAAATAATATGTAGATGTTGCTGGACATATATTGATAAAGCAGTGTCAGGTACCAATAGATCACTACATACAGACAGCTCAGGTAGATATCACATCATATGTTGAGTGTACTGCTGCTGGATTACAAAAACAATCACAAAGATAAGGCTGGAGTGAAGATTGCAAAGACAGTCCATACATCCCATCTAGGTACTATAGATAGGAGACTCAACAAGCATATGAAGTCCAGCCTGTTGTGTAGGGATGATTCCATAGAGTTGGGTAACCTATCCCAAATTACAACCGCAGCCAATATGACCTATGCATATACATCTGGGGTCTATGTGATGTAGGTTACTCATGATCCTGCAGCAGAACAGTCTTATTATCCAGCAGCCGTCAAGCGTGATATCCGTCTCCGTTTGATCCTTGAGCAGTGCACGCTCTAGAAGCTGAAAACCCCACTTTGATGCTGATATTTCACCCAATGGTGGCAATGAGTCCAAGCAGTCCAAGTAGCCCTCTTGCTGGTAACTGGTCCACAGTGCTGGATTGAAAGCAGGTAAGCAGGATCAAAAAGATCAAAGCATGCAGTGACACAGGGAGATGGGGACCCATACTTTCATCACTCTTGACGGCTACTGGATAATAAGACTGTCTGTATGTAGTGATCTATTGGTACCTGACACTGCTTTACCAATATATATCCAGCAACATCTACATATTAGCAGCTGAAATGAAAGGTAAGCGCAGGACATACATGACAGGGTAGAAGTAGCTACCAGAAAGGAATAGGTTAAGTAAGGGGGGTGTTTAGTGAAAAGAACTTGCTCTTACCGGATTGGAGGTCACGGAGAGACGGGGAGGAGCTGTATAGATGGTTCAGTGGGGGGGGGGGGGGTGCAGCAGTCGGAGGCAGTAATCGTAGTGGAATCTTGCTCCCTCCCGCCCTAATAGAAGTGGTGTGGCGGTGATGAAGAAGATGGTCATTACGGTTGGGTCCTTGACGATGGATATATAACATGGGTATATTTGAGAAAACGGTGGGACCAATCTCAGGTGTGGAGTCCTCCTATTTTGTCTGGTTTCAGTCTAGACTACCGGGTAGTAAGGTGGTAGGGGTCTGTGGTCAGTTAGTGAGTCCTCAAGGTGGTTTTGGGGGCTGGGGACAAATGCTAACTTAGAGGTACCACAGATTCCAAAGTTGGGAAGATGGGGTCGTCAGGGACCGGCAACCAGTTATTTGGATTGGAACTGGAGTATTTAAATAATGTTTATAGTTTATTTGTTTTTTGTTAATAAAGGCCGAACAGGCCATTTAAATCCAATACAGTGCCAGTGTCATTATTCAAAAGTCATGGGTAAGGTTTTGGTTCATGTTTGGTTTGGGGTAATAAGATATCTGACTGCCCTAGTCAAGGACTTTATGTTTCTGGTCTAGATTACTTTGGATTTGTCTCTAAGGAACTCGACACTCCATTCACCCACTGAGGTTTTAAGGTGGGGTGCTGGCTCCTCGGGGTGTTCTTAGGTTGTGCTTATACCTGTGGTACAAGTGTATAACAGGAAGGGGGGATGCCTTTTGGGAGGGTATCCAACAGGTCCCACTTGGGGAATATATGTGCATTAGGTAAGGTTTAAGATTGGGAGGGGACTTAGTCGGTTAGGTAGGTTGTGGGGTGTGGTATCTGAGCTAAGGGGGAGTGGGTTATGGGAGGTGGGGGGTTAGGGAGGATCCCCGGCATGATGCTGGTAATTTTATGCATTTTTTTTCTAATAAATATCTTGGAGAAGTTTACTCAACAGGGTGTTTGTATTGTACTGTTTTTTGATAGCTGTTCTGCAGATAATCACCCTCCTCCTATTATGGAGGTGAGTACCTCTCCCCCGTTTAGGGGTTATTAAAAGTCCCAGGATTATTCTCCCTGTTTTTCTAATAACAACAAAAGACACTGAATTAATCGGTTTTATTCAGTAATAATGGTTGCTTATACCAATGAAATTCATTGGTATAAGCAATCATAATGTGTTAAAAAAATTTGTGATCACTTCCCCACAGTGGAACAAAAAAGAAAAGGGATACTAACTAGGTATCCCTGGATCGGACTTTAAAGGCATAAGAAACAATAGTGAAGTATGAAAAAATAACAATATTTATTGAAAAAATTACATGACATGAATAAAGCATTAAAGCGGAGTTCCACAAAAAAATGGAACTTCCGCTTTTCGGAACCCTCCCCCCCTCCGGTGTCACATTTGGCACCTTTCAGGGTGGAGGGGGGTGCAGATACCTGTCTAAGACAGGTATTTGCACCCACTTCCGACATAGACTCCCATGGGAGTCTATGCCTCTTCCTGTCCCTCCGCGCTGTCTCCTGGGAAACACACAGCACCCAGGAGATAGCGGGGACCAGTTACGATGCGCAGCGCGACTCGCGCATGCGCAGTAGGGAACCGGGAAGTGAAGCCACAACGCTTCACTTCCTGATTCCCTCACCTAGGATGGCGGCGGCAGCTGCCGAGAACCGAGCGGGTTCTCGGCGTCGCCTGCCGTCATCGCTGGACCCTGGGACAGGTAAGTGGCCATTTATTAAAAGTCAGCAGCTGCAGTATTTGTAGCTGCTGGCTTTTAATATTTTTTTTTTTTGCCGGTTTAGGTGGACTCCCTCTTTAAAAACCACATATCATGATCCAAAATATACAGTGAGCCCTTGTGCATAAACGCGTTTCACCGTTAGGCTTCTTCAGGAAACATTCAAGGTTTCAAAGATAGCAAAAAAAAAAGAGCGGATCTCACTGTCTTGCAAGAGAATGAGCCCTATGTGTAGATATCCAGATAGTAGGAGTATACAAAAGGGCGGTAATCCCACTGGTCTAAATATATAGGTATTTGGAAAATGACCAAATCTGTTATCATAAGTAGATGAGCCTGGTAATTTCCAGACAGGGGCAAAGCAGTGATAGCCAGTAGCCAATAGCTGCCCTATCATCGTTTTTTGTCCATCGGACTAACATACAGACAAGCAGACTTTTCAATAGGAACTGGGTCCGACAGAGTTACGACGTAAAGATTTGAAGCATGTTCCAAATCTAATGTCCGTCAGACTTTAGACGGAAAAAGTCAGCTGAAGGTCCGATGAAGCCCACACACGGTCGGATTGTCCGCCGGATTTGGTCTGTCAGACCAGTCCGGTCGAAAAGTCTATCCGTGTGTAAGCGGCATAAAACTGTCACAACGACTAAAATAATACACACTGATTTGTTTTTTTACTTTAAAAAAGAAATGTAGCAGAATACATTTTGAAGAAAGATGATTTATTTGCAAAGCTTTATAACAGAAGCTAAAAGAAACATTTTTTCTCCTGTACAGAATAAACATGGTAAAAAAAAAATACAACCCAAAGAAATCTCTATCTGTCTTCAATAATGAAATTCTCCACAGTGATTCCAGAAATCTGAGAACAGAGTATTGGAAAGTGCGGAGCGTTCTTGTTTATTATAGAAAATCAGAATTAGTGATTAACAAACAATAAAAACAAAGCTAGAATCTACATCAAATCTTCTATAACTGAAGAACATAAACTATAAAATGTAATAATTATTGGATGGACCAATGAAAAGCCGGCTTCTTCTGTGAAACATAAAAAGAGCGATAATGTACAGGAACCAATAAGAAGTGTTGTCCATGTATTGTCATATCTGGCCATGTATTAGCACAGTTTAGTTGTATGGTGCGGTCTGTATGAGTGCGGGACCGAGTCATCTCTATATGTTTAGTGGGTCATATTACTAGAATTCCATCGAGGGGGATGACGTGAGACGGCGTCTACGGGGAGGGAGGAGCCTGAGTGTGCAGGCCGGCCGGCCAGAGAGCGTGGACGCTATGAGAAGAGGGAGCGAGAAGCCGGGGCTGAGACCTCATTGCAGAGGATACATGTGTGCCCCTTGAGACGCTGGAAGCATCCACTTGCATAGCGTTGCACGGGGCTGGCAGCATACAGTCCGTGCGATGAGACAACCGGCATGGGTGCGGTGCCCGCCCCTCCCCTCCCCCCATTACCTGGATTCTCACGCACAGCAGCTCCGCCTGTGATAGCGGAGGTTGAGCGTGGAGGACGAGATGAACAGACTCTCGGCACTGATGAGGAAGAAAACTCCCCAGCCCCCACCGAATGGTTTCTTGTAAGTACAGTCCTGATGCCCAGCACACCGGGAGAGAGAGAGGTAAGAGTGGAATACCCCATAGTGTGAAGACCAAGATATTACTATGTTCCTAGGAAATGTACCAGCTGTAAGTCACTCTTGCATTGGGAAGATGTGGTGTCATTGAAAGTACTCTGGAGCTTGCTATGCAACTGAAAGGGGCAGAGGGGAGGACTGTTTGAGCTTTCTTTAGCTGGACTGGTGGACTTTCTGCACTCCTGAATTACTCTGAATTATTCTGTATCTTTGCCTGAACTACTGATTTCTGGAAAAACCTTGACTGTAGTACCAACCTAGTCCCTTAGAGGGGTGAAGTTGAAGGGACCCGCAGACTATAAAGGAGGCAAGGGTGGGCCTTCAACAAGACCCTGGTGCAAAGGAATGAGGGCTTAAGCATAAGGATATTAAATAGCGTTTACTAATCTGGTACTTATACAACGAAAGTAGGAGAAAGGGGTACCTTTGCTATAAGGTGGGGCTGCTGACCCACCATGAGTAAATCCTCGTCTAAAGCCACTAGGGGGGCACCCAAAACCCCAAGAGATAACACCTCGGGAAGTACAATTAAACAGTACTTGGCCCAGGGGCTCAGCCCAAACAACAGCAACTTAATACCCCCTCAGCAAGGTAAAGCGGGTAAGAAGAAGGGATCTGAGGAGAGGAAGGATGAGACCCCAAACCAGTCTAAGGAGGATTTAACAAATGAAAGTGAATTAGAATTAACCAGACTAGAAGAGCACAGGTCTGAGGCCCAACTACCCACAAAAGGAGAAATTATGGCAATGTTCACAAGATTGGAAAATCCCATTAAAACTGAGATTAACATATTGAGGTCTGCCCTGGGCCACTTGCTGACCAGATTAGAGACGGTAGAAGACACATTGGACTAACAAGCCCGGAAGATATGTACGTTCAAAGATCAAGTTAAAAATCTACAACATAACCAAGCCAAATTCCTCTATAGGTTAGAGAACCAAGAGAACAGGAATAGAAGACAGAACTTGAGAATACGCTCGGTACCGGAAAGAAGAGGGGAAGATCTGAGAAAGGTTATAGGAGAATTTTTTTCCCCAATCCTAGGGATAGTGGCAGAAGATTTTCCTAACATTGAACGGGTTCACCAGGTGGGGAGATCCGAAGCTAATAGGCCCAATAGAACACGGGACATTATAGCTAGATTTAGATTCTTCGAAGATAAAGCCAAGATATGGGTAAACATAAGAGGGAAAACCCCTCTGCAGTTTTATGAAATCCAGGTCTTTGCAGACTTGGCGCCGGAGACATTGGCTAGAAGACGTATGCTGGAACCCCTCTTAGATCAAATGAGGATACAGAATATAAAGTATAACTGGGGTTTCCCGGCCTGCCTCATCGGATCAAAAGATGGAAGATCAGCTAGGCTAAGATTTCCTGATGAACTTGGAGACTTCTGTAAAAAATTAGAAATACAGGAACCATCGCTGCCAGAATGGTGTAATGAGTAGAAGGAGGGGGGCGCTGTGGGATTTGGTTAGAATCACAGTTGGTGAACAAAATGATGTGTGGGGGTGAGGGGGGGGTGGGTGAGCACTAAGAAGAAAGGTTAAAATAAGCTTTATAGAGAGCCACGGTGGGGCGGTCGGCCAACCCCCCCCAAAAATCTACATTGTAGTGGTTGGGGAGGAAGATGGGACACATCTAGAGCTCCACCTCTGGAGGTGGAGATCTCTTGAGGAACATGAGACAAAGTGTTCTTCGAAGATCTAAGGGCCCGATCTAAGGGGGGAGGGGAGGGGGGGATGGGAGGAGTGGGGGGGGGAGGGAGGCTCCTCTGCTAAACTGTCCGTTAAAACAGCTATAACTTGCTGTCGATCAACAAAAACAAGCAGTGGATAGGAATTTTTGGAGTAAATAGATGACAACAATTAATTTTTTGACCTACAACGTTAGGGGACTGAATACCCCAAGCAAGAAACATATGATCATGAAGGAGCTTAAAAGGTATGAGGCGGATGTGGTCTTTCTCCAGGAGACACATATCTCCCATGAGTCAAATGTTAAATTGTCATCCAGGGACTTCCCGGTATGGTTCTATGGGGATACTGTTACTAACAGAGCGAGGGGGGTAGCAATTGGGTTCGCGAACGGAACCCGCTTTGCACTAGAAGATAGGGTAACCGACCCTGAGGGTAGATTTTTGTTCTTAAAGGGGAAACTAGGTGACGAGGAATATACACTGGCAAATATCTATGCCCCCAATAAAAGACCGATGAAGTATCCTAAAAGTATATTAGCTAAGCTGAGGGACTTCAGGAGAGGACATACGATTATGATGGGAGATCTGGATTTTTGTATGACACCCGGCCTGGACAGTAGGACCCGGGCACGGGAGACCACTAACGTTCAATTGAAAGAGGTTAAACAAAAACTACATGCCAGCCAATTGGTTGGCATTTGGAGGATTCAACACCCTAAAACACAAGACTTTACGTTTTACTCTACCGTGCACGGGTCCTACTCAAAGATAGATTACATTTTTTTTAGAGCACAGAGACATAGATAGGGAGTCTAAGATTGAAATTGCTACACTTTCGGACCACGCCCCGGTGAAGATGAAAATATAATCATCAGGGAAATTAGGCCATCGGGGCAGATGGCACTCGAATGAAGAGCTGATTCGAGACGAGGAAGGCGCAGCACTGATAGCTAGGGAACTCGAAAATTATTTCGAGTTAAACGATACAGGAGAAGTAACGGGGTCAACCCTGTGGGAGGCCCATAAGGCTTACATCAGAGGTATCCTGATCCAGTCACGTAAAAAAAGGAGAGATCTGAGAAAATACGTATTTTTATGGATGAGCTAGGTAAAGCTGTACAAGAACATAAAAAATAACCAAGACTTATATCAAAAGGTAATAAATACAAGAACGGAGCTAAAGGCTTTATTAGACCACGAAACTAAGAAGGCCCTGAATAGGACTGCAAGGGAAAGATACCAGTGGGGAAACAAACCCAGTAAATAACTGGCAAAAATATTACAAAAGAAAAAAGCTATTAATTTTATAGAGAAAATTCAAACTAAGAAGGTAACATGGTCTATTCGCCAAAAGGTATCGCAGACATATTTAGAACCTATTACCAAGAATTATATGCAGTACAGCAGCAGGAAGCCCGACCCGGTGAAAAGAACAGAAAAATAACTAACTTTCTCAGGAATGTAGGACTCCCGAGAATTCCCAAGGAGACCGGGGAAGCAATGGAGGCCCCGATCTCCGAGGAAGAATTAGGGAAGGCTCTGTCAGAAACGGCTCCGGGGAAAAGTCCAGGGCCAGATGGATTCACAATAGCTTATTATAAAAAAATTAAAAATATCCTGATTCCAAAGCTATGCCGATATTTGAACGGCCTGGGGATAGAGCATAATTTTAGTAAGGAGGCCCTCTCAGCAGCTATTACCGTCATCTTAAAAGAAGGAAAGGAGGGGTCGTGTGCTCTAGCTAAAGACCAATCTCATTACTCAACGCTGACATAAAACTCTTCACTAACGTTATGGCCGGGAGGTTGAAAGGAGTAATGACCAAACTAGTAAACCCGGACCAGGTTGGTTTTATCCCAAAAAGGGAAGGGAGGGATAATAGGATAAAACTGTACTCTTACTCCAAATGATAAAAGAGAGGGGCCCCCCAGGACTGCTTCTGTCGATTGACGCCAAAAAGGCTTTCGACAGGGTAGACTGGGGATTTATGATCCAGACTCTGGAGACTATGGGCATCGGCCCAAGAATGATCGGCTGGGATAAATCATTGTACCATCACCCAACCGCAGCCATAAAAGTAAACAGTTTAATGTCTCGTCCTTTTGAGATGAAAAATTGGACGAGGCAGGGCTGTCCCCTGTCTCCATTGCTATTCTTCCTTTCCTTGGAACCACTTTTGGCTACGATACGTAAGGACTCGAGCATATCTGGTTTCAAGCTCGGAAAGGAAGAGCATAAAATATCGGCTTTTGCAGACGAAATACTGTTTTATGTCGCGAACCCCCGGAAGTCAATGCGCAATTTAACAAATATCCTGAAACAATATGGGGAAATCTCCAACTTTAAAATAAATCTCGCAAAATCCGAGATACTAAATATCAACTTAAGCCTTACAGAAGAAAAAATATTAAAAAACGAGTTTAAATTTAGTTGGACTAAAGAACTAAAATATCTGGGAATTAATTTAGCAAATACAGGGGATAAGATGTATAAAATTAATTACATTCCCCTACTAGACGAAGTCAGGTCTGATTGTAAAAAATTTAATGGAACATCACTATCCTGGCTGGGACGTATCAATAGTATAAAAATGGTGATCCTCCCCAAGGTTATGTACAGATTCCAGATGGTGCCAATAGCCCTCCCTCAACAATACCTGAGAAAATTAAAAATGTTGCTAATGAATCTAATTTGGAAATATAAAAAAACGAGAGTCTCCTTTCAAACGCTGAGACAGGGGAAAAGGAAGGGAGGCTTAGCCGAGTCCTGATACATGAAGCTACTATAAAGCTGTCGTATTGTCCAGAATGGTAGAATGGGGCAAGGAAGAAAACGAGAAAAAAATGGGTTCGTATAGAGAAAACACTTAGTAAAGCACAATTGGGTAGTATTATTTGGAATCCCCCACAACATAGAAGATTAGACGAAAACACTGACACATTGACACATAATGTTTTTAAAGTTTTGGATGGAATATATAAACGGCTTAATGGTAAATACAATTCACCTCTAATTTCACTGTTAGATAATGAATATTTTCCACCAGGGAATGAATAATATAGGAGGAGTGTGGTTAAAAAAGGGGGTCACACAATTAAGAGATATATTAACAAAAAGGAAAAATGATTCCTACACAGGACTTGATGCACAATAATCTTGCACGGGGAATGGTGGAATGGCGGTCTCTCCAGTTAAATCATTTTATTAAAAATTTACCTCAACCTATTAGATCCGGAGAAGAACTCTCTATGCTTGAACGATTGTTCGTGGATAAGGACCCAAGAAATACGGTATCTAAAATGTGTAAAATATTATTGAGGGCAGAGGAAGTGGAGATACCGCCATTCGTCAGAAAATGGGAGAAGGAATTGGGGACAACGCGAGACAAGAAGTTTATAGGGAAAATTTTGAACCTTGCCCATGCCTCGGCAGTTGACAGCAGAACAGCAGAGATGAATTATAAGTGCCTAGTAAGATGGTACTCAACCCCAGAGAAAATAAGTAAATTCAAGGGGCGATACATCAGCAGAATGTTGGAGAGGCTGTAAAGAGGTAGACTCCATGACACACTTGTGGTGGGACTGCCCTAAAATAAGGGAATACTGGAGAAAGATTCTGCAATTCAACAAGGAGATTACAAAAAAAAGTAGTGGAAGACCCCTGGGTGGTATTGTTTCACGGTGGGGTGGGCGACATAAAGCAGTATAAAAGGTCCCTGACCCCTCATCTTTTAAACACCGCTAAGAGACTCATTTCCAAGAACTGGCAAAAGTAAGAACCCCTAGACATGTGCACAGCTAAAAAATTCATTCATTTTCGTTTTCGTTTCATTAGTTTATTATTTTTTTCGTTTTTCGGGTCATCCGTTATGATCGCGATTCGTAAATTCGTTCATTCGTAAATTCGTAAATGTGTTCATTCATACATTCGTAAATGCGTTCATTCATACATTCGTACATTCTTAAATTCGAACATTCGTTCATTCGTATATTCGTACATTTTTACATTTGTACATTCGTAAATTCGTACATTCGTAAATTCGTACATTCGTAAATTCGTAAAATCGTACATTTGTAAATTAGAAAATTCGGAAATTTGTAAATTCAAAGTTTGAAAATCCAAAAATCTGAAATAGTAACTATTAAATTATAGGTATTGTAATTTCCTTTCAAATTTGACTGTCAGTGAACGTAACAAATACGAATTTATCCAACGTTACGAATTATCCAAAATGAATGCTGCATCTAAACAAATGGAACGGAACAAATTAATAATAAATAATAATAATAAAACGTTGTTATTATTATTATTGTTATTTATTATTATTAATTTATTACGTTCTATTCCGTTTTTTCGGATCATTCATACCCTGTTTCCCCGAAAATAAGACCTAGCGTAATTGACGGTGATGGCTGCAATATAAACCCTACCCCCCAAATAAGCCCTATCCTGTTTCCCTGAAAATAAGCCCTACCCTGAAAATAAGACCTACAAGGACTTTGATTAGGGCTTATTTGGGGGGTAGGGCTTATATTGCAGCCATCACCGACAATTAACGCTAGGTCTTATTTTCGGGGGAAACAGGGTAACTTCGGATAAATTTGTATGTGTTACGTTCACTAACAGCTAAATTTGAAAGGAAATTACAATACCTATAATTTAAAAGTTACTAGTAATTACTAATAGTTAGATTATTATTAGTTAACTTCTATTTCAGATTTCCGAATTTTCGAATTTACAAATTTACGAATTTACTAATTTACTAATGCCCGAATTTACGAATGTCCAATTTTAGCGAATTTACGAATATTCGGGAAAAATTAGTTGAACGGGTTTTCGTTAATTCCCGAATTAACGAATTTGTCGAAATTCCTTAAAAAGCGAATTCGGAACGAAACGAATTGCACATGCCTAAGAACCCCCATTAATCTGGGAGTGGATAGATATGGTTGAGGAAACATATAAAACGGAATGTTGGGGATGCGATATGAATGAAGAGACTAATAGAACCTTGGCAAAATGGGAGGAATGGGCAGCTTTTAAAAAGACTTGGAGTTACGCCCAGGAACTGAGACCGCTAGATCAGCAGTAAGGAGATGACCGGTAGAGGTTTCAGCCTAGGGAACGGCAGGTCGGCAGAGGGGGGGGAAGGGTCTAGGGGAGTGGGATGAGGGGGGCGGATGGGGTAGAGTGTTTAGTTTGTTTAAGGAGAATAAACTGTTGGTAAATTTTGCTACTTCTTTTTCTAATCTGCTACGATGAGGAGACTACGACAGGGACGAAAAAGACGAATTGCAAGGCTGAGTCAAGTCCCTTGTTGCCGTCTGCTGAAGTGGCAAAAAGAAAAAAATATTACTAGAATTCAACTCCAGGCGCCCCAAACCAAAGTGTACCCGAAAAATAATATTGTTACCCCTCCCCCAACACATCATGAACATGAAAAAGGTTGTTAGCGTGTGTGAATTCTCTGGTGTCTAACAAGGACTTCTTTATAAACAAAAGATTTCCCGCACTCTGAACATGAATAAGGACGTTCACCAGTGTGAGTTCTCTGGTGTCTAACAAGGTGTCCTTTATAAACAAAAGATTTCCCGCACTCTGGACATGAAAAGGTATTCTCACCTGTGTGACTTCTCCAGTGAACATGAAGCTGTGCTTTCTGACGGAAAGATTTCCCGCACTCTGAACAAGAAAAAGGACGCTCACCAGTGTGAATTCTTTGGTGATCAACAAGGTAGTTTTTACTACTGAAACATTTCCCGCACTCTGAACATGAATGCAGACGTTCACCCGTGTGAATTCTCTGATGATATAGAAGGTCTCCATTCCGAATGAAACATTTCCCGCACTCTGAACATGAATAAGGACGCTCACCTGTGTGAATTCTCTGGTGTTTCACAAGATCTCCTTTATAAACAAAAGATTTCCCGCACTCTGGACATGAAAAGGTATTCTCACCTGTGTGACTTCTCCAGTGAACACGAAAGTGTCTTTTTTGACTGAAAGATTTCCCGCACTCTGAACAAGAAAAGGGACGCTCACCTGTGTGACTTCTTTGGTGATTAACAAGGTCGTTTTTACTAATGAAACATTTCCCGCACTCTGAACATGAATAGGGACGTTCACCTGTGTGAATTCTCTGATGATTTAGAAGGCCTCCTTTATGAATGAAACATTTCCCGCACTCTGAACATAAATATGGACGCTCACCTGTGTGAGTTCTCTGGTGTTTAACAAGGCCTCCTTTATAAATGAAAGATTTCCCGCACTCTGAACATGAATAAGGACGCTCACCTGTGTGAATTCTCTTATGATTGAGGAGCTCTCTATTATAATTAAAACGTTTCCCGCACTCTGAACATGGATAAGGACGTTCACCTGTGTGAATTCTCTGATGATTGAGGAGCTCTCTATTATAATTAAAACGTTTCCCACACTCTGAACATGGATAAGGACGTTCACCTGTGTGAATTCTCTGATGAATGACCAGGTGTCTAATATAATTAAAACATTTCCCGCAGGCTGAACATGAATAGGGAAGTTCACCTGTGTGAGTTCTCTGGTGTACAAGAAGTTCTCCTTTCTTGCTGAAACATTTCCCGCACTCTGAACAGGAATAAGGACGCTCACCCGTGTGAATTCTCTGATGACTTACAAGGTCTCTATTATAAATGAAACATTTTCCGCACTCTGAACATGGATAAGGGCGCTCACCTGTGTGAGTTCTCTGGTGTCTAACAAGGTTTCCTTTACTAAAGAAAGATTTCCCGCACTCTGAACAGGAATAAGGACGCTCACCCGTGTGAATTCTCTGATGATTTACAAGTTCTCCATTATAAATGAAACATTTTCCGCACTCAGAACATGAATAAGGATGATAACCTGTGTGAGTTCTCTGGTGTGTAACAAGGTGTCCTTTACTAATGAAAGATTTCCCGCACTCTGAACAGGAATAAGGATGATAACCTGTGTGAGTTCTCTGGTGTGTAACAAGGTGTCCTTTACTAATGAAAGATTTCCCGCACTCTGAACATGGATAAGGACGCTCACCTGTGTGAGTTCTCTGGTGTGTAACAAGGTGTCCTTTACTAATGAAAGATTTCCCGCACTCTGAACATGGATAGGGACGTTCACCTGTGTGAATTCTCTGATGGTTTATAAGGTCTCCATTCTGACTGAAACATTTCCCGCACACTGAACATGAATAAGGACGCTCACCTGTGTGAATTCTCTGGTGTTTAACAAGGCCTCCTTTAGTATTGAAAGATTTCCCGCACTCTGAACAAGAAAAAAGATGCTCACCTGTGTGAATTCTCTGGTGTTTAACAAGGTCTCCTTTATCATTGAAAGATTTCCCGCACTCTGAACATGAATAAGGATTCTCCCCTGTGTGAATTCTCTGGTGTTTAACAAGGTCTCCTTTATATTTGAAAGATTTCCCGCACTCTGAACATGAATAAGGACGCTCACCTGTGTGACTTCTCTGGTGACTATGCAGCTTGGAATTAGTATTAAAACATTTGCCACACTCTAGGCATGAAAAGGGGCGCTCACCTGTGTGACTTCTCCAGTGTTCTAGAAGGTTTCCTTTATGCATGAAACATTTCCCACACTCTGAACAAGAAAAAGGACGCTCACCCGTGTGAATTCTTTGGTGTAAAACGAGGCGATCTTTTGTTATGAAAGATTTTCCGCACTCTGAACATGAATAGGGACGCTCACCTGTGTGAATTCTTTGGTGTAAAACGAGGCGTCCTTTTATTATGAAAGATTTTCCGCACTCTGAACATGAATAGGGACGCTCACCTGTGTGAATGCTTTGGTGTAAAACGAGGCGTTCTTTTAATATGAAAGATTTTCCGCACTCTGAACATGAATAGGGACGCTCACCTGTGTGAATTTTCTTGTGCCTAAGAAGTAACCGTTTTTTTGCAAACAATTTCCCACACACTGAACATGACAATGAACTCTCTTCTGTGGGAACTCCTTCATGGCTTAAAGAAGATTCCTTGGGAATAGAAGGATCTATTGAAGTATCTGTACTGTGAGATCCTATAGTCTTGGTGTGTGATCCATCAGAAGATTCCTCAGGATTAGAGGGATCCATTG
The DNA here is from genome assembly GCF_042186555.1 of Aquarana catesbeiana. Classification (NCBI taxonomy): domain Eukaryota; kingdom Metazoa; phylum Chordata; class Amphibia; order Anura; family Ranidae; genus Aquarana; species Aquarana catesbeiana. Next base: position 300,187,985 of record NC_133331.1, on the reverse strand, counting down.
ATCTCCCCAATTGGGAAGGTCTGGGATATATATTTGGAGTAACGGGATTTCCTCCTGGAGAATATTGTACAATGTTATTATCTTCTGCTTTATAATCTGGAGATACAATGAGATGTTCCTCAGAGGTATTCCGGACATTGTGTCCACCTGTTGAGAAAAAATGTAACATTAAATGTTATAACCTTCCATTCAGGAGTCATATATGTTGGTCCGTCACCAAATAATTTATAAGAGCTCTGGCATGGATTTGAAGGCAATTAGAAGAGAAAAATATGAATACAAGCAATAGAGGTTTCGGTTTCATAAAAAAAAAAAAGGATTTGTTGTTACCCACCGTAAAATCTGTTTCTCTGGGTTCATTGATGGACACAGCTCCTTCTTCTTTATCCATTACCAAACAGGGTTTTATAGCCCCACCTACAGGAGTAGGACACTAGGCAAAAAAATAAAGACTCTGCACTTCCTATGGGCAGTCTTCTCTGGGCATAAAAACTCCTTCTCTGCTATAGGCCTCCAGACAGTCACAAGCAATGTTGAAGGAGAATTTCCATAGAGGGGGTGGGTGCTGTGTCCGTCAATGAGCTCAGAGAAATGGATTTTACGGTGAGTAACAAAAAAAATTCTGTTTTCTCTCACGTTCGTTGAAGGACAGAGCTCCTTCTTCTTTATCCATTACCAAACAGGAATGTCCCCAAACAGTGACTGAATGAAGGTGGGAAAACCAACCAATGGAGAAGAAACCCAGGACAACCTACCAATCACTCAGAGAAGTGCCCAAGTGTCCTAAAAAGCAGCCTGCAAAACCTTGAGGCCAAAACTAGCATCAGAAGATGCCGACACCTCAACTCAACAGAGCTAATAAACGTGCAGCAATATGGACTATGATTGCAACAAACAGCTTTTCCCTGCGATATTGAGGTGGCAACGAGGGTCAGTTTTTATGGCCATAGTTATGTGTGTAGTAAGACTGATTTAGAATTTCAGCTAAGAATCATATTTCTTGTAGTTCATGTTGAAACTACTTATGACAGGTTGTGGTTCCTCTTTTTGTGCAAGAGCATACTGCAGAGAAACGAAAGTTTTACATAAGGTTTAAAAATATATATGTTTTGCAGAACCTGTCTGGATTAGCATGCATAGGTTGATTTAGGTTGATTGTTAAAAGGTTAGAATGTTTTGTATAACGGAAGTGTACCGCCTGTTCGCTTGTGACGCAATATGCTGAAAATTATATGTACACTGTATGAACTGTATCTGACACTCTTGACATGTAGACACTAGGGCTGAGCTTCGAGTTCGAGTCGAACTCATGTTCGACTCGAACATTGGCTGTTCGCAAGTTCGCCGAACAGCGAACAATTTGGGGTGTTCGCGGCAAATTCGAATGTCGCGGAACACCCTTTAAAAGTCTATGGGAGAAATCAAAAGTGCTAATTTTAAAGGCTTATATGAAAGTTATTGTCATAAAAAAGTGTTTGGGGACCTGGGTCCTGCCCCAGGGGACATGGATCAATGCAAAAAAAAGTTTTAAAAATGGCCGTTTTTTCAGGAGCAGTGATTTTAATAATGCTTAACGTCAAACAATAAAAGTGTAATATCCCTCTAAATTTCGTAGCTGGGGGGTGTCTATAGTATGCCTGTAAAGGGGCGCATGTTTCCCGTGTTTAGAACAGTCTGACAGCAAAATGACATTTCGAAGGAAAAAAAGCCATTTAAAACTACCCGCGGCTATTGCATTGCCGACAATACACATAGAAGTTCATTGATAAAAATGGCATGGGAATTCCCCACAGGGCAACCCCAAACCAAAATTAAAAAAAAAAAATGACGTGGGAGTCCCCCTAAATTCCATACAAGGCCCTTCAGGTCTGGTATGGATATTAAGGGGAACCCCGGCCAAAATTAAAAAAAAAAAAACGGCGTGGGGTCCCCCCAAGAATCCATACCAGACCCTTATCCGAGCACGCAACCTGGCAGGAAAAGAGGGGGGGACGAGAGTGCGGCCCCCCCCTCCTGAACTGTACCAGGCCACATGCCCTCAACATTGGGAGGGTGCTTTGGGGTAGCCCCCCAAAACACCTTGTCCCCATGTTGATGAGGACAAGGGCCTCATCCCCACAACCCTGGCCGGTGGTTGTGGGGGTCTGCGGGCGGGGGGCTTATCGGAATCTGGAAGCCCCCTTTAACAAGGGGACCCCCAGATCCCGGCCCCCCCCCCTGTGTGAAATGGTAAGGGGGTGCTTACCCCTACCATTTCACTAAAAAACTGTCAAAAATGTTAAAAATGACAAGAGACAGTTTTTGACAATTCCTTTATTTAAATGCTTCTTCTTTCTTCCTTCATCTTCTTCTTCTGGTTCTTCTGGCTCTTCTGGTTCTTCCTCCGGCGTTCTCGTCCAGCATCTCCTCCATGGCGTCTTCTATCTTCCTCTCCTCGGGCCGCTCCGCACCCATGCATGGGGGGAGGCTCCCGCTCTTCTCTTCATCTTCTCCTTCATCTTCTTCTCTTCTTCCTTCTTCTCTTCTTCTCTTCTTCATTTTCTTCTCCGGGCCGCTCCGCACCCATGCTGGCATGGAGGGAGGCTCCCGCTGTGTGACGGCGTCTCTTCGTCTGACGGTTCTTAAATAACAGGGGGCCGGGCCACCCGGTGACCCCGCCCCCCTCTGACGCACGGGACATCACAGGGAAGTCCCGTCGTGTCACCGTGCGTCAGAGGGGGGCGGGGTCACCGGGTGGCCCCGCCCCCCGTTATTTAAGAACCGTCAGACGAAGAGACGCTGTCACACAGCGGGAGCCTCCCTCCATGCCAGCATGGGTGCGGAGCGGCCTGGAGAAGAAAATGAAGAAGAGAAGAAGAGAAGAAGGAAGAAGAGAAGAAGATGAAGAAGAAAATGAAGAGAAGAGCGGGAGCCTCCCCCCATGCATGGGTGCGGAGCGGCCCGAGGAGAAGAAGATAGAAGACGCCACGGAGGAGATGCTGGACGAGAACGCCGGAGGAAGAACCAGAAGAGCCAGAAGAACCAGAAGATGAAGGAAGAAAGAAGAAGCATTTAAATAAAGGAATTGTCAAAAACTGTCTCTTGTCATTTTTAACATTTTTGACAGTTTTTTAGTGAAATGGTAGGGGTAAGTACCCCCTTACCATTTCACACAGGGGGGGGGCCGGGATCTGGGGGTCCCCTTGTTAAAGGGGGCTTCCAGATTCCGATAAGCCCCCCACCCGCAGACCCCCACAACCACCGGCCAGGGTTGTGGGGATGAGGCCCTTGTCCTCATCAACATGGGGACAAGGTGTTTTGGGGGGCTACCCCAAAGCACCCTCCCAATGTTGAGGGCATGTGGCCTGGTACGGTTCAGGAGGGGGGGCGCACTCTTGTCCCCCCCTCTTTTCCTGCGGCCTGCCAGGTTGCCTGCTCGGATAAGGGTCTGGTATGGATTTTTGGGGGGACCCCACGCCGTTTATTTTTTTTTTTGGCACGGGGTTCCCCTTAAAATCCATACCAGACCTGAAGGGTCTGGTATGGAATTTAGGGGGAACCCCATGTCATTTTTTTTTTAAATCTTGTCCGGGGTTCCCCTTAATATCCATACCAGACCTGAAGGGCCTTGTATGGAATTTAGGGGGACTCCCACGTCATTTTTTTTTTAAATTTTGGTTCGGGGTTGCCCTGTGGGGAATTCCCATGCCGTTTTTATCAATGAACTTCTATGTGTATTGTCGGCAATGCAATAGCCGCGGGTAGTTTTAAATGGCTTTTTTTCCTTCGAAATGTCATTTTGCTGTCAGACTGTTCTAAACACGGGAAACATGCGCCCCTTTACAGGCATACTATAGACACCCCCCCAGCTACGAAATTTAAAGGGATATTACACTTTTATTGTTTGACTTTAAGCATTATTATAATGACTGCTCCTGAAAAAACGGCCGTTTTTAAAACTTTTTTTTGCATTGATCCATGTCCCCTGGGGCAAGACCCAGGTCCCCAAACACTTTTTATGACAATAACTTGCATATTAGCCTTTAAAATTAGCACTTTTGATTATTCATGTTCGTGTCCCATAGACTTCAACGGTGTTCGCGTGTTCGAACGAACTTTTTTCCTGTTCGCATGTTCTGGTGCGAACCGAACAGGGGGGTGTTCGGCTCATCCCTAGTAGACACTAGTCGGGTCAGGAGTGTCCATTCTTTTTGCCCAAAAAGATGGAATAACTCTCCCATACCAGAGTTCTTTGTCCAACAATGTCATTCACCGATATCCTGCCTTAAACCTGCTACTTTAATATCTCTGTACCATATTATCCCTCTAGTGTCCAGCGTTATCAGACTGACATCATATTTGTGCGCTCAACCAAAGAGATTGTAGGATTTGTAGTTCCATCAGACGGCTGTTTCCCTGCATGACTATGCATCCGGACTACATATCCCAGGGATCTTTGCTACCACCATTGATGTTGCTGGGAAGAACTATAAAAGGAACCAGAGACCAGCCTCATGCGCTCTTCCTCCTGGGCCTCGTGTGTGAAGGATCTCCCCGCGCAGGGAGAGTGAGGTCGCGGCCTACCACGCGGTCTACAGCATACCTGACAATAACAAGCCAGTGAGTGAACTTGGGCCAACCAAATTAATGGCTCAGGCAGCTCAAGCTCAAACCCAGATGTATCATGCCTTGATGCGGGTGATGGAGACCCAGGTGAAGGTTCAAGAACAAGGGACTTGTCAAGGGGAACCAAAGTCTCCCCAAGGGCGAGAGAAAAGATGTTACGGATGTGGGGAGTTTGGACACTTTCGGGCCGAGTGTCCTAAGGCCGGCATCAGCCCTCAATTACTCATGGATGTTATGAAAGCTTTACAGAAATTACTCTTCCCAAAACTGGCAGGAAACTTCAGGGGACCTCAGTGAAGGAGCTAGTTGAGAGTCCCGGGGGAAGACTGAGCTCCAAGGCCAAAGAGATCCAAGAAGAAAAAGGGACGCAAGCCACCTGCTGCTCCTCCCCTCACTGCACCAAAGGAAAGACCTAAGAAGAAAAGGGTACACAAGCCACCTGTTGCCCTACCCTTTCCTTCTGTCCTTGCTATGAAAAACAAAAGAAACTAAACCCTAAAGGAAGGAGAGACGGAGACAGGAAATCAATGCACACCTTACTGAGAGAATAGTAAGACCAACTCCGCTACTTCCAAAGAGACTGATTAGGGCCCAAACTATAGAGTCATCCGCTGAAAATCTAGCAAAGAACCTGGGGGCCTTCTCCTATAGTCTCGATACAAGTAAAGGGCAGCTATACTTAAGCCCTACTAGATACGGGAGGCTAGGTGACGTTGCTGTACCGAGATTTTAATCACAAGTACCTGAAGCATATCCCTTTGTGCAAACTTGAGGAGTTAAAGATTTGGGGCATAGGGACCCAGAAATGCCCATACGATGGGTACATACCCATCAAGATAACCTTTAAAACTTCCCTGGCTGGAAAACCAGAGACTTTTGACACATTGGCTGTTGTCTGCCCCCGACCTCCTGGGGCAGGCCAAAATTCTTTGTTGATAGGCACCAACACCAATCTTGTGAGGAGGCTACTCACTCCACTGGCCCTGGAGGGTGCTCTAGTAGGGAAGATCCACCCTCAGCTGCAACAGGCCTTTCAGCAAGTGTTGTAGGAAAAGAAGGCCCCTCTGGAAGGATTAGGAAGGCTGTGGCGATTGGATGCCCACGAAAAGGTATTGCTGCCGGGCGAGAGGGTCTGCTTGAAGGCCACTGTTAAGCTATCATGGGACCTGCCGGGTCCTTATGTGGCGGTGGAAGCTGATTCAGCAGAAGAGGATGTTGGTATAGAATTGTTTCCGGAGATCATACCCACCAAGGCCTTATTGAGGAGCGGCGGCGAATCCCTGTTAGTGTGAGGAACGTCACCGGTCACCCAATTAGTCTGAAGCCTCAGGTGGTGATTGGGAAAGTGAGTGTGCTGCCACCCCAGTGACGGGGATGATCTAGTTCAGAAGGGAAATGGAAGAGAGACCACTGTCCATTACCCAAATCTACCCTCAGGATGGGCGGAGGAGAAGATTAAAGCCCAATTAGCCCGATGGGAGAAGATGTTCTCCAAAGATGACTTTGATGTGGGCTGCGCCAGGAGTGCCCAACATCAAATTCAGCTAACTGAAGACAAACCTTTTTGCAAAAGGGCCAGGCGAATCCCTTTGTGTGATCTGGAGGACCTTAGAGAACAGCTGGCTGAGCTGAAGAAGTCTTGGGTCATTAAGGAATCCAGGAGCCCTTATGCATCCCCGATTTGTGGTAGTGAGAAAGAAGAATGGGTCCCTCTGGATGTGTATTGACTACCGAACCTTGAACTAAATGACCATCCCAGACCAGTACACAACCCCCCCCCCCCGCTTAGAAGAGGCCCTGCAATGTCTATCTGGGGCCAAGTGGTTCAGTGTGCTGGATCTAAAGAGTGGATACTATCAGATACCCATGCATCCAGATGACTGAGAAAAAACGGCCTTCATCAGCCCTCTAGGAGGGACTGAAGCTGTCGCTAGAGAAATGCCAGTTCTACTAGACCTTGGTTACATACATTGGGCATGTAGTTTCAGCCGAGGGGATAGCTACTGACCCTCAGAAGTTGGTGACCGTTACTTCTTGGCCTCGCCCGAGCACCGTCACTGAATTGAGGTCGTTTCTGAGATTCTGTTCCTATAATAGGAGATTCGTAAAGAACTTCTCACAGATTGCTCAACCATTGAACAAACTCTTACAGAAACAGATGGAAGGGGATCCGCAGAATGTCCAGAAGGGAGGCCCCAGGAATCTATCCAGGAACAATGGACGGTGAAGTGTGAAAAGGCTTTTGAACGTCTTAAGGGGGAAGTTACTTCTGACCGTTACTTCTTGGCCTCGCCCGAGCACCGTCACTGAATTGAGGTTGTTTCTGAGATTCTGTTCCTATAATAGGAGATTCGTAAAGAACTTCTCACAGATTGCTCAACCATTGAACAAACTCTTACAGAAACAGATGGAAGGGGATCCGCAGAATGTCCAGAAGGGAGGCCCCAGGAATCTATCCAGGAACAATGGACGGTGAAGTGTGAAAAGGCTTTTGAACGTCTTAAGGGGGGCCTTGTGGAAGCACCAGTGCTGGCCTACGCGGACCCATCCAAGCCTTTGCACATGGATGCCAGCAGAGATGACCTTAGGGGAATGCTGTACCAAGAGTCGGTGGGAAGACTTTGCCCGGAAGCTTATGTGAGTCGCAGCCTCACCCCCCCCCCCCCCGAGAAGAACTATCCTGTACACACATTGGAGTTCTTGGCCCTCAAGTGGGCAGTGGTAGATAACCGGCGTGATTATCTGTACGGGGCCACTTTTGTGGTGAAGACGGATATTAACCCTTTGACTTACCTTTTGCCCACTGCCGAGCTGGATGCCACTGGACATCGGTGGTTGGCTGCTCTGTCTGAGTTTCGGTTCAGTCTGAAATAGCCACCAGGAGTGGGAAATTATGACGCTTATGCCCTTCCCGAAGACCCCATACCACAAATGCTGGCCAGAAGAGTTGGGTCCACTTACCTCTGGAAGGAGTATTAGCTGTATGTCAAGGAGTCGAGCATTAAGCATAGAGGGGCGATAGGAGTTGAAGCTGTGGGAGTCACTTTTGCTGGAGTACCCAAATATTACTGTTATTTGACACAAGTGCGCAGTCAAGGCTTGCCTCAACTGACAAGAGAAGATATGAGGGGGGACCAACTGGAAGACCTGTTGGAAAAGCTTCTGAAGAAGTCTCTATCTGTTTGAGACCCTCAGATGCTGTTGAATAGTTCCATTGAGGGAGCAAAAGTAGTCCATAGAGAGTGGGAACAAATGCGATTAGAGGATGGAGTCATATACCAGAGAGCCCCTTCTGAAGAGCCAGAGGGTGTTCATCAACTGTTCCTCCCTGAGAAACACTGACTAAAGGTATTAACTGCCATTCATGATGATCATGGTCATTTTGGCCCGGACAGAACCTTCAAGTTAGTCAGGGATCGATTCTATTGGCCATCCATGAGAGCTGAGGTGGAAAGCTATTGTCGCTCTTGCATCAGGTGCATTCAGAGAAAGACTTTACCCGGCAGAGCAGCCCCAATGGGTCATCTCCAGAGTCAAGGGCCAATGGAGTTGGTGTGCATTGATTTCTTGTGTTTGGAGCCTGACTTGAGTGGACAAAGTAATGTCCTGGTTGAGACAGATCATTTCACCCGCTATGCTCAAGCTTTCCCCACTAGGGATCAGCAAGCCAGTACTATAGCAAAAACCCCGGTGGAAAAGTTCTTCATTCATTACGGGCTGCCCCAACACCTACACTCAGACCAAGATCAGGACTTTGAGAGCAAGTTAATCAGCAGATTATGCGAACTCTTGAGTATAAAGAAATCCAGAACCACTCCTTACCACCCTCAAAGGGGAGCTGTAACCTGAGCGTTTTAACCTTACCCTGCTGAATATGTTGGGAACCCTTCCCTCAGAGAAGAAAAAGCATTGGGGAGACTATATAGCTGCAGTACTCCAATGACTCTACTGGGTAGCCCCCCTACAGACTAATGTTAGGAAGAGAAGCTTGTTTACCAGTGGCTTTTGGAACATTGTTAGATCATACCTCCCAGGCCTCCTACGGGGGGGTATGTCGACAGGCTTCAGAAGAATCTGAAGATGGCCTATGAGAAAGCCAAGGAAGCGTCCACCACCAGAGAACAGAGGAACAAGAAAAACTTTGATCTTAAAGTAAGGGTTCAGGACCTACAACCCGGAGATCGAGTGTTGTTACTCAATCTAGGAGTGCCTGGGAAGCATAAACTGACTGACAGATGGTGCTCTCAACCTTACATTGTCTGTAATCGATTATTCGGGCTCCCTGTGTAGGGATGAGCTTTGAGTTCGAGCCGAACTCATGTTCGACTCGAACATTGGCTGTTCGCAAGTTCGCCGAACAGCGAACAATTTGGGGTGTTCGCGGCAAATTCGAATGCCGCGGAACACCCTTTAAAAGTCTATGGGAGAAATCAAAAGTGCTAATTTTAAAGGCTTATATGCATGGTATTGTCATAAAAGGTCTTTGGGGACCCGGGTCCTGCCCCAGGGGACATGTATCAATGCAAAAAAAAGTTTTAAAAACGTCAGTTTTTTCGGGAGCAGTGATTTTACTAATGCTTAAAGTCAAACAATAAAAGTGTAATATCCCTTTAAATTTCGTACCTGGGGGGTGTCTATAGTATGCCTGTAAAGGGGCGCATGTTTTCCGTGTTTAGAACAGTCTGACAGCAAAATGACATTTCAAAGGAAAAAAGTCATTTAAAACTACTCGCAGCTATACTGAATTGCCGGCCTGACAATACACATAAAAACTTCTTGATAAAAACAGCATGGGAATTCCCCACAGGGGAACCCCGAACCAAAATTTAAAAAAAAATGATGTTAGGGTCCCCCTAAATTCCATACCAGGCCCTGTGTGGATATTAAGGGGAACCCCGGGCAAAATGAAAAAAAAATTGGCGTGGGGTCCCCCTCAAAATCTATACCAGACCCTTCAGGCCCTTATCCAGACTCTTATCCGAGCACACAACCTGGCAGGCCGCAGAAAAAGAGGGGGGGACGAGAGAGCGCCCCCCCCCCTCCTGAACCATACCAGGCCACATGCCCTCAACATTGGGAGCGTGCTTTGGGGGTAGCCCCCCAAAGCACCTTGTCCCCATGTTGATGAGGACAAGGGCCTCATCCCCACAACCCTGGCCCGGTAGTTGTGGGGGTCTGCGGGCAGGGTGCTTATTGGAATCTGGAAGCCCCCTTTAACAAGGGGACCCCCAGATCCCAGCCCTCCCCCCTGTGTAAAATGGTAAGGGGGTACCCCTACCATTTCACAAAAAAAATGTCAAAAATTTTAAAAATGACAAGAGACAGTTTTTGACAATTCCTTTATTTAAATGTTTCTTCTTTCTTCTATTTTCTATCTTCTTTCTTCCTCCATCTTCTTCTTCTTCTGGTTCTTGTTCTTCTGGATCTTCTTGTTCTTCTGGTTCTTCATCAGGTCTTCTCGTCCGGCATCTTCCTCAGCGGCGCCGTCTTCACTTCATCTTCTTTCCTCGGGCCGCTCCGCATTCACGATTGGATGGGAGGCTCACGCTGTGTGACTCTTCTCCTCTTCTGACAGTTCCTAAATAACTGAGGGCGACAGACCCCGCTCCCTTCTGACGCAGGGCGGGTGACCCCGCCCCCCTCTGACGCACGGGGACTTCCCTGTGGCATTCCCCGTGATGTCAGAGGGGGACGGGGTCAACCGCCCTGCGTCAGAGGGGGCGGGGTCACCCACCCTCTGTTATTTAAGAACTGTCAGCAGAGGAGAAGAGTCCCACAGCGGGAGCCTCCCATCCAATCATGGATGCGGAGCAGCCCGAGGAAAGAAGATGAAGTGAAGACGGCGCCGCTGAGGAAGATGCCGGACGAGAAGACCGGATGAAGAACAAGAAGAACCAGAAGAACAAGAACCAGAAGAAGAAGAGATGGAGGAAGAAACCGAAGGAAGATAGAAGAAAGAAGGTAGAAAATAGAAGAAAGAAGAAGCATTTAAATAAAGGAATTGTCAAGAACTGTCTCTTGTCATTTTTAACATTTTTTAAATTTTTTTTGTGAAATGGTAGGGGTACTTTTGTATCCCCTTACCATTTCACACAGGGGGGAGGGCCGGGATCTGGGGGTCCCCTTGTTAAAGGGAGCTTCCAAATTCCGATAAGCCCCCTGCCCGCAGACCCCCACAACCATCGGGCCAGGGTTGTGGGGATGAGGCCCTTGTCCTCATCAACATGGGGACAAGGTGCTTTGGGGGCTATGGCAATGTTGAGGGCATGTGGCCTGGTATTGTTCAGGAGGGGGGGCGCTCTCTCGCCCCCCTCTTTTCCTGCGGCCTGCCAGGTTGCGTGCTCGGATAAGGGTCTTGTATGGATTTTTGGGGGTACCCCACGCCATTTTTTTTTAAATTTTGGCCGGGGTTCCCCTTAATATCCACACCAGACCTGAAGGGCTTGGTATGGAATTTAGGGGAATTTTTTTTTTTAATTTTGGTTCGGGGTTCCCCTGTGGGGAATTCCCATGCCGTTTTTATCAATGAACTTTTATGTGTATTGTCAAGCTGGCAATTCATTATTATCCGCGAGTAGTTTTAAATGACTTTTTTCCTTTGAAATATCATTTTGCTGTCAGACTGTTCTAAACACGGGAAACATGCGCCCCTTTACAGGCATACTATAGACACCCCCCCCAGGTACGAAATTTAAAGGAATATTACACTTTTATTGTTTGTCTTTAAGCATTATTAAAATCACTGCTCTCGAAAAAACTGCAGTTTTTAAAACTTTTTTTTGCATTGATACATGTCCCCTGGGCAAGACCCGGGTCCCCAAACACTTTTTAGGACAATACCATGCAAATTAGCCTTTAAAATCAGAACTTTTGATTTCGAACGTTCGATTCCCATAGACTTCAATACGGTTCTAAAGTTTGTGCGAAGTTTTGGTCTGTTCGCAAGTTCTGGTGTGAACCGAACCGGGGGGTGTTCGGCTCATCCTTATCCCTGTGTACCAAATTTGTCCTGAGGGTAAGATTGGCCCCCTGAAGACCTGGCACCAAAAACATCTGTTACCTATATCCAAGGCTGTTCGAGTACCTCCATCTCCTTTCATATGGTGTATAGTATCTACTCCCCATTTGTTAGGAATATGACATTATATTGAGGATGAGAATGGAGATGGACCTTTCATATGGTATACAGTGTCTCCTCCTCATTTGTTGGGAACATGATGTTATATTGAGGAATGGAGATGGACCTTTCATATGGTGTACAATATCTACACCTCATTTGTTGGGCACAATAAACATGATACATTGGGTGGTGTGGTGAATATGTCAATTCATTTCTTGCTGTTGATGGTTAAAGTGTAAGCAAACTTCCTTTGCTGACTATTACCCATAACTAAGCCTATAATAAGGCTTACTAATAGGTAGTGTAAATATCTCCTAAACTTTCACGTTTATGAGATATTTACAGTACATGCAGTCAGTGACATCACTGGTGCATGCGCTCTGAAGGAACGGCCACCCGTGCCATTCCTTCAGAGCCCTGTGCCATGAACAGCAGCTCCCGCACGCCCGGAAGCAAGACGGGTGAAGATGGCAGCACTTGCAGCCAGCGGGTAAACAAAAAAATGTCCAGCGGTATACAACCGCTTTAAAGTTTCTCAGTATTTCCTTTACTGGAAGGATGTGATGATCTCTATTTTGTACATGAGCAGCAAACTTTGTGTGTGACTAATTAAAAAAAATGTTTTTTATATGGAAGGGGAGCCTTGTTTTTAGAGCTGTGTGGATAAGTGATGGTCTTGTTCTAGATGACTTTACCCAATATATACAAATGAGGGATGGTGTGATCTTCCTGTGTGGAATACAGAGGATGGGGACATCTCTCTGGTGGGTTCCAATTACTGGATCCATCTGTAGGAAACACACACACTGACTGAATACATTGTTTCTATGTGTTTATCAGATGATGGGGGATCTAGGTGGACCCTCCGTACTGCTCTCTCCTTTACAATAAAGTGTCCTCTTACCCGGTAATGTGAGGGGCGGCTGATTGTCCATCATGATGTCCTTGTAGAGATCCTTGTGTCCTTCTACATACTCCCACTCCTCCATGGAGAAATAGACAGTGACATCCTGACACCGTATAGGAACCTGACACACACAATGATACAGTCACCATCCAGACACATCCCTTGTCTGTTACTGGATAATGTCCCAGAATTCCCAGCACAACTCACCTCTCCTGTCAGCAGATCAATGATCTTGTTGGTGACCTCTAGAATGTGCTGCTCGTTATTTTTCTGTAGGGCTAGGAGAGGTGGTGGATGCATGGAGATGGGGCCTTGTCTTTCTCTTTGTCTTATGGACTTCATAACTACAGTACAGTCCTGTAATATACATCAATTAATAGCATATCAGAATCATCTTCACATGACAAGACAGGTCTATGTTTTAATAAAAGTGTTAAGAATTATTAAACACTCCCAGAATCCTCCTCACCTCTCCAGTCAGTAGACAGATGATCTCCAGTGTGAGTAATAATATCCCATTATGGAGATTATTTTTATTCATATTTACATAATTGAGAAGCTGTTGATTCTCCATCATGACGTCCTTGTAGAGATCCTTGTGTCCTTCTAAATACTCCCACTCCTCCATGGAGAAATAGACAGTGACATCCTGACACCTTATAGGAACCTGACACACACAATGATACAGTCACCATCCAGACACATCCTATGTCTATTACTGGATAATGTCCCAGAATTCCCGGCACCGCTCACCTCTCCTGTCAGCAACTCAGTGATCTTCTTGGTGACTTCTAGAATCTTCTTGGCACTGGTTACCTCTGTTGTCAGGCAGTGAGGTGGAGGCACTGTGATGGGTGATGTCCTGTGAACGCGGCTGCTTGGTGTTAATGGATCGCCAGATATTTTTCTCACTACTTTATAATCCTGTGTAAAGAGAGAAAGTAACAATAATCACTACAGACATCCCAGAATCCTCCTCACCTCTCCGGTCAGGTCTATGTTTTATTAATAGAGATAAGAGTGATGTCATCCCTCAAACTCAACGGATCCAAAACAGAGCTTCTTCTCCTCCACGCAAACCGTAATACAAAAACGAAGAACCCTTGGACACCACCCACCATCCTTGGACAGACCGTCTCCCCAAGCACCAAAGCCAAAAGTCTCTGAGTCAGCTTTGACTCAGAAATGTCGATGGATGCACAAATAGGATCGGTAGTCAGTAAATCTCACCATCTCCTTCGCCTACTACATAGACTCGTCCCCTACATTCCAGAAGAAGACAAAGCAGCAGTAGTTGGAACAATCATCAATTCGCGGCTCGACTACGCAAACTCCCTTTACATAGGACTACCTAAATACCAGATTGCACGCCTACAAGTCACCCAAAACACTGCAGCAAGACTGGTAACAGGAAAAAAACCCTGGGAATCCATCTCCCCATCCCTGAGGAGCCTACATTGGCTAACCGTAAAGGACCGGATCACGTTCAAGACCCTGTGCCTCACCCATAAATGCACTCAAGGAAACGCTCCACAATACCTATGCGAGAAAATAAAACACTACACATCTAAGCGCAGTCTTCAATCAACTAACCAAAACCTCCTCCTCATTCCTAAGTCCCGCTACAAATCAAAGAGAGAACGAAGATTCGCAGTCCAAGGACCACGTTTATGGAACGCTCTATGTGCCAACATCCGCATGGAAGAAAATCATCGGGCCTTCAGAAAAAACCCCAAGACCCATCTCTTCTAAGAAACAGGAATAACAGCACGGATCAAGCGCCTTGAGGTGATTCAGTTCGCATTTGCAGCGCTATACAAATCTTTCATTCATTCATTCACATGACCTCCCACAATCCTCCTCACCTCTCCGGTCAGCAGGTAGATGATCTCCAGGGTGAGGTTCAATATCCTTTCAGTCATGTGATTTTGGCCCGTCTCCATCTTCACTGATGTGGTCATGTGATCTATAAAGGACTCTCCTCTCTGTAGACAGATAATAAACTGAGAAATATCTGGACTGTACTGGGACAAAAAATATCTGCACAGTGTTCCTCCATAGTTCTACAACAAAAAAGAAAAAGAAATTGCGCTAGGTGCTAAATATAAATGATAATAAAAACTGAAATGGGGGATCGTGAAGGAAGTCCTGCAGCTAAAACACAATAACCCCAATACAAGGGCACATGAAATATACAAAAAGAGGAACAGTGTAGTGCTGGACTAATGAAGAGGGACACATATATTGATATCTGTAATTATACAAGGACCCATAAAGTTATGAGTTAATAAGTGGTACTAAACAATAATCAGTGTGATGCTGGTTTAAAGTGATCAGATGTGCATATATATAATGAAAACACATGTGAATTATTCATCTGAAATCTACATCATCATGAAATAATAAAAACACATACACAGAAGTGATGGTCCTTATAAATGTGAGTCCGTACCCTAAAAGGTGTACATAAAGAAAAAAATACAAAAAAGTACAAAAAATGGACAATAAAGTTCATAAGTGTCTCAAATAAAAAACTGAATCCAAAAAAAATCCAAAGAAGGCTATTGCAGGGTTCAGGGTTACATGATCCACCCTTAGTGCAGCCCACCACCAGATGGTAAAATTAAAGGCTTACCAGAAAGCCTGCGACCGCCCTTACTCAGGGAGGTCAATACAGGCTTAGTAGTGGAAAATATCCAGAGATGGTGTATTCCCTGGACCGTTCTCCCGCTCTTCTCACCAGACAAATGGTCCTCAGCAACGGGGACTCCAATGTGGAAAAGGTGCTCCCATAGATACCTTCAGTACTCCTTCTCGGGGGGGCCAGATATAACTGAGCCACAGATCCCAAGAGAAAAACAAAAGGGACTCCAATAGTGCAGATTGACTAAAAAAGGGGGGCGATTTACTAAGCTAAAATACAACAAAACCACTTCCAGCAAAAGTGAGAGTGCAAAAACTCCTTAGCTGTTTAAAAACAGTTCACGCATGCGCGATGCGTGTCGGCGTTGTGACCCTACGGCCGTTTCGTCACAACTGACATCATCAGGGGTATGTGACCACGCTCGCGCATGCGCTATAAATACACAAGCGCTACAGCGCCATAGCGCATTCATTGGCTGAAGGGGAGCAGGGGCGGACATTAATCCAATATACATAATTGCTCCAACCTAATTAAAACGCCCATAGATTAAATACGTGAATGCTCATTGGGTATAGAAGAAATAATCAGAGACATTCATACAGGGCAGAGGTGTGTAATACACACTGCCATCTAGTGGCAAAAAAGGAGATATTCTCCAAAGGTGAATTAGGTGCATAAATGCTCATTTAATGTGAAAAATAACTGTGTCATTCATACAGGGCAGAAGTGTATGATACACACTGCCATTTATTGACAAAAAGAGTGTTCTCCAATATAGGCAAACGCCAGAGAAACACAATTAAAAGTAAAATACTTCACATAATAAGTGCATGAAAAATGTTAAGTACAATGGGATAAATACGGGTGAGGTTAAATAACCGATCAGCCATGATGCATCACTGGCCAAAACACACAAAAAACAAGATTACAATATATAAAAAATATATTGATGTAGACACTTGGCTTATCAAAATATATAACAATTTGTTTAAAATACATAAAATAAGGATTCTATTTATATATAAAAAAAAATTATTTTCAGCTGTTGTTAATAAAACAATTAATGTCCCACTCTATGTTCAACCCATTTGGGGCATGAGAGCCAAGTCTATAGATCCAATTCGTTTCGGATCTAGAGATGGTTCTTTTCCTGTTACTGCCCCGCCAATGGGGAACATATTTCTCAATGCCAATAAAAACAGTTCCCTTAGGATTCCTGTTGTGTACTGCATCATAGTGTCTAGAGACACTGTGTTTGTCGAAGGCCTGCTTAATATTGGTAATATGTTCTGCCAACCTCACGTTCGATTTCCTAATGGTACGGCCAACATACTCCAATCCACATGGACACCTTTTATACCACTCGACTCCTGCCATCATCAGTCCTGGCTATCCGCTGTACCTAAGGGCCAGTTTCTGCGTTTAAGATGAAATTGCTCCGATTCTAACGAGTTCCACAGGGAAGCCCTAACTTTGAAATCGAAGTTTTTAAATAAAGGGTATGACGCTGCCATGCTAGATTCCCTGATTGTGGAGATAGGGAATAGGGAGTGTAAGAAACTACTACGTGATAAACCTCCCCAGGTAGTGGACAGGGAGGACTTTGCGTTAGCTTTCCTCACGACCTATTCAAGCCAACATTGGGCCATTAAAAGGATAATTAAAAAACACTGGTCTGTCATTAATAATGATCAAGTCTTAGGACCCCTACTGTCTGAT
The DNA here is from genome assembly GCF_042186555.1 of Aquarana catesbeiana. NCBI lineage: Eukaryota > Metazoa > Chordata > Amphibia > Anura > Ranidae > Aquarana > Aquarana catesbeiana. The sequence goes on along the minus strand of NC_133331.1, from coordinate 300,170,990 downwards.
AAACCACAAATTTTATTCAGGGGAGCCACTAGCTTCAGACATTTGTTGGCACCTAATATCCCAGTTCCACCCACACGCCCTACGTTTTTTGGGGATTTAAAGGGATTCTCCCCTTGCAGGAGATGTAATGTTTGTAGTATCAATTCATTACGTGACAGAAGGTTAACCAAGTTCACATCTAGTGGTACAGGTACCACATACTCCATTAAATCACTCATCACATGTACGACTAAATGTGTGGTATACCTACTTAGGTGTCCATGTGGGTTGGAGTATGTTGGCCGTACCATTAGGAAATTGAACGTGAGGTTGGCAGAACATATTACCAATATTAAGCAGGGCTTCGACAAACACAGTGTCTCTAGACACTATGATGCAGTACACAACAGGAATCCTAAGGGAACTGTTTTTATGGGCATCGAGAAATATGTTCCCCATTGGCGGGGCAGTAACAGGAAAAGAACCATCTCTAGATCCAAAACAAATTGGATCTATAGACTTGGCTCTCATGCCCCAAATGGGTTGAACATAGAGTGGGACATTAATTGTTTTATTAACAACAGCTGAAAATAATTTTTTTTTATATAAATAGAATCCTTATTTTATGTAATTTTAAACAAATTTTTATATATTTTGATAAGCCAAGTGTCTACATCAATATATTTTTTATATATTGTAATCTTGTTTTTTTGTGTTTTGGCCAGTGATGCATCATGGCTGATGGGTTATTTAACCTCACCCGTATTTATCCCATTGTACTTAACATTTTTCATGCACTTATTATGTGAATTATTTTACTTTTAATTGTGTTTCTCTGACGTTTGCCTATATTGGAGAACACTCTTTTTGTCAATAAATGGCAGTGTGTATCATACACTTCTGCCCTGTATGAATGGCACAGTTATTTTTCACATTAAATGAGCATTTATGCACCTAATTCACTTTGGAGAATATCTCCTTTTTTGCCACTAGATGGCAGTGTGTATTACACACCTCTGCCCTGTATGAATGTCTCTGATTATTTCTTTCATACCCAATGAGCATTCACGTATTTAATCTATGGGCATTTTAATTAGGTTGGAGCAATTATGTATATTGGATTAATGTCCGCCCCTGTTCCCCTTCAGCCAATGAATGCGCTATGGCGTTGTAGCGCTTGTGTATTTATAGCGCATGCGCGAGCGTGATCACGTGCCCCTGATGACGTCAGTTGAGACGAAACGGGCGTAGGGTCACAACGCCAACACGCATCGCGCATGCGCGAACCGTTTTTAAACAGCTAAGGAGTTTTTGCACTGTCACTTTTGCTGGAAGTGGTTTTGTTGTATTTTAGCTTAATAAATCGCCCCCCTTTTTTAGTCAATCTGCACTATTGGAGTCCCTTTTGTTTTTCTCTTGGGATCTGTGGCTCATTTATATCTGGCCCCCCCGAGAAGGAGTACTGAAGGTATCTATGGGAGCAGCTTTTCCACATTGGAGTCCCCGTTGCTGAGGACCATTTGTCTGGTGAGAAGCGCGGGAGAACGGTCCAGGGAATACACCATCTCTGGATATTTTCCACTACTAAGCCTATATTGACCCCCCTGAGTAAGGGCGGTCGCAGGCTTTCTGGTAAGCCTTTAATTTTACCATCTGGTGGTGGGCTGCACTAACGGTGGATCATGTAACCCTGAACCCTGCAATAGCCTTCTTTGGATTTTTTGGGGATTCAGTTTTTTATTTGAGACACTTATGAACTTTATTGTCCATTTTTTTGCACTTTTTGTATTTTTTTCTTTATGTACACCTTTTAGGGTACGGACTCACATTTATAAGGACCATCACTTCTGTGTATGTGTTTTTATTATTTCACGATGATGTAGATTTCAGATGAATAATTCACATGTGTTTTCATTATATATGTACATCTGTTTTCATTATATATGCACAGCATCACACTGATTATTGTTTAGTATCACTTATTAACTCATGATAACTTTATGGGTCCTTGTATAATTACAGATATCAATATATGCGTCCCTCTTCATTAGTCCAGCGCTACACTGTTCCTCTTTTTGTATATTCCTCCATAGTTCTGACATCATAAATTACCTTTAAATAACAACTCCTACTAAAATCTTTAATCTTAGGCTTACAATGACTGGGGAAGAGTTAGGACTTCCTTCAAGGTATTCTTTTCGGTCCTGGTTGGGGAGATTTCCTTTGACTTCCTGTCTAGCATGTATCTGGACTATAAACCAGAGGCTCTGGATGGACAGTTGGATAAATGGTTCTATATTTAGGATGTATCTGGTCTATAAACCAGAAGCTTTGGATTTATCTGGACACATATTAAAAAATAACCACTGATAACAGTATTTTAGGTTTGTGTAGTAGTGGATGTTGGAGATAAAGACATCACAGTGACTATGGAGGAAGAGAACGGTCATGACATGGGGAATTTATTGGTATAAATAGAAAAAGAATCTTATTACCCTCTTTGTGTGTTCCAGCGATGTGTGCTCTCTTTTTCCTCCTCCTTTCACTTTGGATATTGTACGTTATACAACGTTCTATGCTTATCTTTCATCAGTTCCTGTCAGAGTGATCCGCGCACAATATGTGATGTTGCATCATGTGAGGCTTCTCAGGGTACGGAGTGAATATATCCTATATCTAACCCATCCTCCGCCCATACTACCTGTGCTTCTTTAACGGTTTCCTGCAAATATGTAGAAAGAGGAAGTGTGGTCCACCCTGCCCCCATCTCTAATTGCTAAAACTACTTCTCTAAATCTCTTCAAAGTAAATTCACAGAGCACCCGGGAATGACTCTACAAGGGTGATACACCGTGCATCTATCATCTAAACTGCTTACAAGTAAGCAAGGGGTTTCCCGGGTCTTTGTCAAGACCCCATTTATACCCACACAAGGCTCACATTCTGTCAGCGTTTTAGTATATTCTCCCTCCTTGACACTAGGCTCACACCTATGCGCTTTTTAGTGCATTTTGCAATTGGCAGAAATTCACTACAGTCCATTTAACATTGTTTCCTATGGTACACGTTCACAACTATATATTTTTTAGTCAGTGCGTGTTTGGAAAGGGTCAGGGATTTTTTTCCTGCAGCAGATTGCGTTTTGTGTGTAAAAGACTTTAATGGACCCACTCCAAAAACACAAGTGTTTTGCGTTTTTTCTTTTCAATACCAAACTGTGAATTTGCTGGCAATTAAAAAACGGGGAAAAAAATGGTGTGGGGCCCCCCTCCAAATCCATACCAGCCCCTTTGGATCTGGTATGGATTTGGAGGGGAACCCCACTACAAAATGTTTTTTAAAAAATGGCATGGGTCCCCCCCTCAATCCATACCAGACTTTTATGCGAGCCCAGCAGGCCAGCTGGCCAGGACATGGAGGGGATGAGCCCCATTCCTGAACCATTCCAGGCCACATGCCCTCAACATATGGGCGTGCATCAAAAATCACGTTCAAAAACACAAAATGCACTGTAAAACACACTTGAAAGCCGCATCAACTGCAACCGCATAGATGTGAACATAGGATTAAAGAAGAGGCCGCTGCTCCCAAATGTACGAGAAATTGTACAATTTTACCGACTACCAATAAGTTGATTGTAGGGGCTTCATTGGAATTACTGGAAACCTGAGGACACATTAAGGGAGTCGCCTCCCGGGCATCCCTATTGTTTTTTTACTTGCCAGGGCATAGGGTATTTCACAGAACTCCCAACTGGGGGGGAAGCAGGACCAGATCTAACTGGTCTGATGTGGGGGTGCAGTAAAAAATGTCAAGGGGCAGAGGATGTGAGGTCAGTAGGGCAGTATACAGACATCTCCCGCTACTCCCGCATTTGACGGTGGGCTCACAGACACCTGCGACTGCGGCATGATCTCCCGGCTGAGCCTGCACTGCCACTCAGCCTGGAGTAATCACAAACAGCGGGTGTCTCCCGCTGTGTCATGCAGCTGCAGTCTTAACTGTTCGGCGGCCGTCCACTGTAACAATGTCCTCATCTATGGTATACGGAACACTGATTCATATTACCAGCATTGTATCAGTGTTCAGTTGACCGTCTATCATGGATAGGGATGAGCTTCGAGTTCGAGTCGAACTCATGGTCAACTCGAACAATGGCTGTTTGCCAGTTCGCCGAACAGCGAACAATTTGGGGTGTTCGCGGCAAATACGAAAGCCACGGAACACCCTTTAAAAGTCTATGGGAGAAATCAAAAGTGCTAATTTTAAAGGCTTATATTCATGGTATTGTCATAAAAAGTGTTTGAGGACCCGGGTCCTGCCCCAGGGGACATGGATCAATGCAAAAAAAAGTTTTAAAAACTGACGTTTTTTCGGGAGCAGTGATTTTAATGATGCTTAAAGTGAAACAATAAAAGTGTAATATTCCTTTAAATTTCGTACCTGGGGGGTGTCTATAGTATGCCTGTAAAGGGGCGCATGTTTCCCGTGTTTAGAACAGTCTGACAGCAAAATGACATTTCAAAGGAAAAAAAGTCATTTAAAACTACTGGCGGCTATTAACCACTTCAGCCCCGGACCATTATGCTGCCTAAGGACCAGAGGTCTTTTTCCAATTTGGCACTGCGTCGCTTTAACTGCTAATTGCGCGGTCATGCAATGCTGTACCCAAACGAAATTTGCGTCCTTTTCTTCCCACAAATAGAGCTTTCTTTTGATGGTATTTGATCACCTCTGCGGTTTTTATTCTTTGCGCTATAAATGGAAAAAGTCCGAAAATTTTGAAAAAAAATGATATTTTCTACTTTTTGTTATAAAAAAAATCCAATAAACTCAATTTTAGTCATACATTTAGGCCAAAATGTATTCGGCCACATGTCTTTGGTAAAAAAAATGTCAATAAGCGTATATTTATTGGTTTGCGCAAAAGTTATAGCGTCTACAAACTTGGGTACATTTTCCGGAATTTACACATCTTTTAGTTTATGACTGCCTATGTCATTTCTTGAGGTGTTTAAATGGCAGGGCAGTACAAAACCCCCCCAAATGACCCCATTTTGGAAAGTAGACACCCCAAGGAAATTGCTGAGAGGCATGTTGAACCCATTGAATATTTATTTTTTTTGTCCCAAGTGATTGAATAATGACAACAAAAAAAAAATATTTACAAAAAGTTGTCACTAAATGATATATTGCTCACACAGGCCATGGGCCTATGTGGAATTGCACCCCAAAATACATTCAGCTTCTTCTCCTGAGTATGGGGATACCACATGTGTGGGACTTTTTGGGAGCCTAGCCGCGTACGGGGCCCCGAAAACCAATCACCGCCTTCAGGATTTCTAAGGGCGTAAATTTTTGATTTCACTCCTCACTACCTATCACAGTTTTGAAGGTCATAAAATGCCCAGATGGCACAAACCCCCCCCAAATGACCCCATTTTGGAAAGTAGACACCCCAAGCTATTTGCTGAGAGGCATGTTGAGTCCATGGAATATTTTATATTTTGACACAAGTTGCGGGAAAGTGACACTTTTTTTTTTGCACAAAGTTGTCACTAAATGATATATTGCTCACACAGGCCATGGGCATATGTGGAATTGCACCCCAAAATACATTTAGCTACTTCTCCTGAGTACGGGGATACCACATGTGTGGGACTTTTTGGGAGCCTAGCCACGTACGGGGCCCCGAAAACCAATCACCGCCTTCAGGATTTCTAAGGGTGTCAATTTTTGATTTTACTCTTCACTGCCTATCACAGTTTCGGAGGCCATGGAATGCCCAGGTGGCACAAAACCCCCCCAAATGACCCCATTTTGGAAAGAAGACACCCCAAGCTATTTGCTGAGAGGCATGGTGAGTATTTTGCAGCTCTCATTTGTTTTTGAAAATGAAGAAAGACAAGAAAAAACTTTTTTTTTCTTTTTTCAATTTTCAAAACTTTGTGACAAAAAGTGAGGTCTGCAAAATACTCACTATACCTCTCAGCAAATAGCTTGGGGTGTCTACTTTCCAAAATGGGGTCATTTGGGGGGGTTTTGTGCCACCTGGGTATTCCATGGCCTCCGAAACTGTGATAGGCAGTGAAGAGTGAAATCAAAAATTTACGCCCTTAGAAAGCCTGAAGGCGGTGCTTGGTTTTCGGGGTCCCGTACGCGGCTAGGCTCCCAAAAAGTCTCACACATGTGGTATCCCCGTACTCAGGAGAAGCAGCAGAATGTATTTTTGGGTGTAATTTCACATATTCCCATGGCATGTTTGAGCAATATATCATTTAGTGACAACTTTGTGCAAAAAAAAAATAAATAAAAAATTGTCTCTCTACCGCAACTTGTGTCACAATATAAAATATTCCATGGACTCGACATGACTCTCAGCAAATAGCTTGGGGTGTCTACTTTCCAAAATGGGGTCATTTGGGGGGGTTTTGAACTGTCCTGGCATTTTATGCACAACATTTAGAAGCTTATGTCACACATCACCCACTCTTCTAACCACTTGAAAACAAAGCCCTTTCTGACACTTTTTGTTTACATGAAAAAATTATTTTTTTTTTGCAAGAAAATTACTTTGAACCCCCAAACATTATATATTTTTTTAAAGCAAATGCCCTACAGATTAAAATGGTGGGTGTTTCATTTTTTTTTCACACACTATTTGCGCAGCGATTTTTCAAACGCATTTTTTTGGGAAAAAACACACTTTTTTCAATTTTTAATGCACTGAAACACACTATATTGCCCAAATGTTTGATGAAATTAAAAAGATGATCTTAGGCCGAGTACATGGATACCAAACATGACATGCTTTACAATTGCGCACAAACGTGCAGTGGCAACAAAATAAATACATTTTTAAAAGCCTTTAAAAGCCTTTAGAGGTTACCACTTTAGATTTACAGAGGAGGTCTACTGCTAAAATTACTGCCCTCGATCTGACCTTCACGGTGATACCTCACATGCATGGTGCAATTGCTGTTTACGTTTGACGACAGACCGCCGCTTGCGTTCGCCTTAGCGCGAGAGCAGGGGGCGACAGGGGTGCTTTTTTTTTTCTTTATTTTTTTTTTGCTTTTTTATCTTATTTTTAAACTGTTCCTTTCATTTTTTTTAATCATTTTTATTGTTATCTCAGGGAATGTAAATATCCCCTATGATAGCAATAGGTAATGACAGGTACTCTTTTTTGAAAAAATTGGGGTCTATTAGACCCTAGATCTCTCCTATGCCCTCAGAGCATCTGACCACACCAAGATCGGTGTGATAAAATGCTTTCCCAATTTCCCAATGGCGCTGTTTACATCCGGCGAAATCTAAGTCATGAAATGCTCATAGCTTCCGTTTTTTTAGGCCATAGAGATGTTTGGAGCCACTCTGGTCTCTGATCAGCTCTATGGTCAGCTGGCTGAATCACCGGCTGCATTCTCAGGTTCCCTGTTGAGACAGGAGAGCCAGAGAAAAACACGGAAGACGGTGGGGGGGGCATTCCCTCCCACGGCTTGTAAAAGCAGTCTAGAGGCTAATTAGCCGCTAGGATTGCTTTTACATGAAAGCCGACCGCTGGCTGAAAAGAATGATACCAAGATGATACCTAAACCTGCAGGCATCATTCTGGTATAACCACTCAAAGTCGTGAATGGCGTACCTGAAGACAAAAAAATGGTTAACAGTAAAACACAGTAAACGGTAAAGTATAAAATTGCATACCTGAAAAACAAACATGATAAAACATAATAACAATAAAACATTGCAGAATAGAATACAGTAAAAAAGAGCAGAACAATAGAGAGAGAGAATAGAGAGAGAGAGAACAATAAAACGACAACTATTTTTTTAAATTTTATATATATATATATTTTTTTTTTACACTTTTTTTGTAACTAACTTTTATAACTGTAACCGGTTCCAGGTTCGGGTCTCTCAAAATACGATGGCATCTTGGGAGACCCTGTGAAAGTGTGCCTAGTCTGTGCAATGCTGTACCCTACGCTAATACTCAACTAGTGAATGGTAGCGTTCAAAACATTCACCAATGCAAAGACCAGGATTGTCAGGACAGGAGGGACAATAATAGCGGATGTCACGCCTATATCCGCGCTTGCTGCAGACATGACATCTTTTTTTGGGGGGGTTCGTTGGGTAGGGGTACTCGGGAGGACATAAAGAAAATGCCTCTCATGCAGCCAACTGCATTTGGTTGGGGATGTGAATGGGGGAAGTACGGGCGCTGTAGAAGTGGTGGGTTCCCAATTATTAGGATTGGCGAATGCAGCAGGAAGGGCATTATGGGCACAACTGGCCTGTTTGTCTTCTTCTTGGTGGCAGCGGGACACTACTTGTGCTTGCCACCTCACCAGCTTGAACTGCACTTATGGGACTCGCCACGTCACCAAGTGTTATTGCAGTGCTGGTTTGACTACGACCGGGGTGTACTAGGCCGCTGGCGCTTGCTAGTTCACCAAAACGCTACCAAAAAAACTGTTAGCGATCGCAGGGATCAGGCCTGACTCTGCGAACGCTGCAGTTATGCGTTTAGTGTTTTGTAAGTGACAGTGATCGATCGATACTGCACTTGGGTGGGCCGGGCGGAGGGGCAAAACGCAGGTGCTAGCAGGTATCTGGGCTGGTCCTGCTAACACTGCATTTTTGGGAACCCTAAACTGCTGGGGACGCCAGTATAGATCTGATCGGATCAGATATTGACATGTTCAGATACTATACCACTAAGGGAGGTGTATGCTGCGTGCGTGGGTCTTAGCGGTACTGGCGCTAATCTGACGCTGCCTGGGGCGACGCATATCACCGCCGGGCGATAAGGGGGCTAAACTTTTATTAGGTAATAAACAGCGGGTGCCCTGACACTATAAAAAATAAACGAACTAACCAGCGTCACCCGCAACGGTTATACAGTGATCAGTGGTGAAAGGGTTAACTAGGGGGCAATCAAGGGGTTAAAACATTTATTAGGTAGTATATGGGGGTCCCTGTCGCTATAAAACACTGACGGCGAACCTAAATATTTACGTCCCTAACCAGTGATACTAATACAGCGATCAGAAAAATGATTGCTTAGTGACACTGGCGACAGGGGGTGATCAAGGGTTAAATCTTTATTGGGGGGGTTAGGGGGGTATCCTAGACCTAAAGGGGGCTAACAGTACCTGTCCTACCATAGTAACTGTCACAAACTGACACCATGCAGTAATCAGAAAAAAAAAAAACCTGCTTGGTGTCAGTATGACAGGGAGGGGGGAGGGGTGATTGGGGGGTGATCGGGGGGTGATCAGGGGGGGATCGGGGGTGTTTTGTGTGCCTGTCATGTTCTACTGTGTGTGTAGTGTTTGTGCACTCACATAGATGTCTTCTCTCCTCGGCGCCGGAACGGAAAATACCAAGCCGAGGAGAGATGACATAATTTCCTTTGCTGCTGTTTAGCATACAGCTGCAAAGAAATGTTCTGATTGGCCGGCGGCGATCGCGAGGGGGGGGTCACGAATGGATGGCCTCCCCCTCACCTCCGATCACCGGGGGACAAAAGAGGACCTCCTCGGGCGCCGGGGGGGTCCGATCGGACCCCCCACCCGCGGGAGGCAGATCACGTAGATCTACGTGATTTTGCCTGCCCGTGCCGCCTTGCCGACGTATATCGGCGTGAGGCGGTCCTTAAGTGGTTAATGAATTGCCGGTCTGACAATACACATAAAAGTTCATTGATAAAAACGGCATGGGATTTCCCCAAAGAGGAACCCCCGAACCAAAATTTAAAAAAAAATGGCGTGGGGGTCCCCCTAAATTCCATACCAGGCCCTTCAGGGCCCTTTTAGGACAATACCATGCAAATTAGCCTTTAAAATTAGCACTTCTAACTTTGAACGTTCGAGTCCCATAGACTTCAATGGGGTTCTAACGTTCGTGCGAAGTTTTGGTCCGTTCGCAAGTTCTGGTGCGAACCGAACCGGGGGGTGTTCGGCTCATCCCTAATCATGGATGAGAAGGCGAGACTTTGTTACAGTGGACGGCTGCCGAACAGTTAAGACTGCAGCTGCATGACACAGCAGGAGACACCCGCTGTGTGTAATCAAGGTACTGGCGAGGCTGCAGATGGGCACTGATGAGGATACAGAAGGGCACAGTGAGGCTGCATTGTTGGCACAGTGAGGCTGCAGATGGGCACAGTGAGGCTGCAGATAGGCACTGATGAAGCTGCATTGTTGGCACAGTGAGGCTGAAGATGGGCACTGATGAGGATACAGATGGGCACAGCGAGGCTGCATTGTTGGAACAGTGAGGCTGCAGATGGGCACAGTGATGATGCAGATGGGCACAGTGAGGCTGCAGATAGGCACTGATGAGGATACAGATGGGCACAGTGAGACTGCATTGTTGGCACAGTGAGTCTGAAGATGGGCATTGATGAGGATACAGATGGGCACAGTAAGGCTGCAGATAGGCACAGTGAGGCTGCAGATGGACACTGATGAGGATACAGATGGGCACAGTGAGGCTGCATTGTTGGCACAGTGAGGCTGCATTGTTGACACTAATGAGGCTGCAGATGGGCACAGTGAGGCTGCATTGATGGCTCAGTGAGGCTGCATTGATGGGCACAGTGAGGCTGCATTGATGGGCACTGACGAGGCTGCAGATGGGCACAGTGAGGCTGCAGATTGGCACAGTGAGGCTGCAGATTGGCACAGTAAGGCTGCAGATGGGCACAGTGAGGCTGCATTGATGGCTCCGTGAGGCTGCATTGATGGGCACATTGTTGGTGAGTGTGACACAACATTATCTTTTAAAGTATTATTTTATTATGGCATTATATTATTAATTATCTTTAAAGTATTATTTTATTATAGTATTTTATTATGAATGGGGGGGGGTTGTCACCGTGACCTCCCTGAAATGAGCTTGCCACCTCCCTGAAATTAGTTTTTGCAGGTTGGGATGTCTGAGTATAGAGGGGGTCATCAAGGGCAGAGGATAGGGTCAGCAGTTTGTAGGGCAGTGTACAATGGGTTATCAAGGCAGGGGACAGGGAGCAGCAGGACTGTGTGCAGGAGTTCAGCAGGGTACAGGAGGGGGGGTCGGTAGAGCATTTAAAGGGGTCAGCAGGGCAGAAGACAATGACCAGCAGAGACGAAGACAGGGTCCCTGCTGGCAGAGCACTCAGCCGAGATCCTCCTTCCATCCCCGCACTGCACACAGCCTGGGTACTCAGATATCCTCCTCCCCACACAGCACATAGCTGACATTGGATTCCCTTACAGACACAGCCTCCATATGCACAGTGTTCTGACAAATATGTATTTCACTTGTAAAGATAAAAGCAGACTTCTGACATGCAAAAAGTCCCCAAAACACCTGCTTCTAAACCACCCTCCCTTCCTTTGAAGGCAGTATGTTCTGCAGCTTGCTAGCTGATGTTCTAGACAGATAAGATAAACCGCAAAGTGTATCTTAAATGATCGAGAAAGAATGTCAACCAACAACCCAGCAAAAACACATGATACAAATGTTATAAATTAAGTTGCAGTTCAGTGAGTAAAATAAATATTTGATCCCCAAGGAAAACACAACTTAGTACTTGGTGGAGAACCCCTTTTTGACAAGCACAGAGGTAAGACGTTTCTTGTAGTTGGTGACCAGGTTTGCACACATTTCAAGAGGGATTTTGGTCCAGTCTTCTTTACAGATCTTCTCTAAGTCCTTAAGGTCTTTGGCGGTATGTTTTGGGTCATTGTCATTAGGGATGAGCTTCGAGTTTGAGTCGAAACCCATGTTCGACTCGAACATCGTGTGTTCGACCATTCGTCGAATTACGAACGATATGGGCCGTTCGCACAAAATTTGAGTGGCGCGTCACGGCCCATAATTCACTGCGGCATCGCAGTGCATTGCTGGCTGATGATTGGCCAAGCATGCACTATGACCCGCATGCTTGGCCAATCACAGCGCCGTGTTTACAGAGAGCCGTAATTGGCCAAAACCAGGGAGGCTTTGGCCAATTATGGCTCAGGGGGTTTAGTACATGCCCCACACTATATAAGGCCGCCTGCGTGGTGGCCTTGTGTAGTGTGTTGCGGCGGCGGAGAGAATTAGACAGAGAGACAGTGTCATTTGATTTAAGTTAGATAGAGTAGGCAGGTCGAGTCAGTTAGCTGCACTAATGCCCCGTACACACGGTCGGACTTTGTTCGGACATTCCGACAACAAAATCCTAGGATTTTTTCTGACGGATGTTGGCTCAAACTTGTCTTGCATACACACGGTCACACAAAGTTGTCGGAAAATCCGATCGTTCTAAACGCGGTGACGTAAAACACGTACGTCGGGACTATAAACGGGGCAGTGGCCAATAGCTTTCATCTCTTTATTTATTCTGAGCATGCGTGGCACTTTGTCCGTCGGATTTGTGTACACACGATTGGAATTTCCGACAACAGATTTTGTTGTCGGAAAATTTGATATCCTGCTCTCAAACTTTGTGTGTCGGAAAATCCGATGGAAAATGTGTGATGGAGCCTACACACGGTTGGAATTTCCGACAACAAGGTCCTATCACACATTTTCCGTCGGAAAATCCGACCGTGTGTACGGGGCATTACAGTGTATTGTGTATATATATGCATCCCAGGTGTTGTGTATATATATATATATATATATATATATATATATATATACACACTGTATTCCGTTTAGCTAGATCTGTTCCTGTTATTCTCTTCCTAATATACTGAAAGGCAGGCAGGTGTTTTTACAGTATTTCCAGTTAGTGTACTGTGTACCCTGCACAGTTGCACCTACAGTATAGCTACCTGAAGCCAAGTGCTTGTGTTCTTCTTCTAATCCTATTAATAGCACGGGCAGGCTCTTGAAGTATTTACAGTTAGTGTACTGTGTGCCCTGCACAGTTGCACCTACAGTATAGCTACCTGAAGACAAGTGCTTGTGTGCTTCTTCTGATCCTATTAATAGCACAGGCAGGCTCTTGAAGTATTTACAGTTAGTGTACTGTGTAACCCTGCACAGTTGCACCTACAGTATAGCTACCTGAAGCCAAGTGCTTGTGTGCTTCTTCTGATCCTATTAATAGCACAGGCAGACTCTTGAAGTATTTACAGTTAGTGTACTGTGTAACCCTACACAGTTGCACCTACAGTATAGCTACCTGAAGCCAAGTGCTTGTGTGCTTCTTGCACCTACAGTATAGCTACCTGAAGCCAAGTGCTTGTGTGCTTCTTCTGATCCTATTAATAGCACAGGCAGGCTCTTGAAGTATTTCCAGTTAGTGTACTGTGTACCCTGCACAGTTGCACCTACAGTATAACTACCTGAAGACAAGTGCTTGTGTGCTTCTTCTGATCCTATTAATACCACAGGCAGGCTCTTGAAGTATTTCCAGTTAGTGTACTGTGTACCCTGCACAGTTCCACCTACAGTATAGCTACCTGAAGACAAGTGCAGGTGTTCTCATACTAATAATACTACAGGCAGGCAGTTGATTCTGCTAGCTGCAGTATAATTGGTATATATATACATCCCAGTTTTGTGCAGCTACATCTCACTGCAGGTCATTAGTATGTCTGGAAGGCCGACAACGAGAGGCGGACAGTCACAAGCCAACAAAAGAGGGGAAGCAGGCTCTGTGTCTAGAGTAGGGATGAGCTTCGTGTTCGAGTCGAACCCATGTTCGACTCGAACATCGTCTGTTCACCCGTTCGCCGAATTGTGAACGATATGGGCCATTCGCGCCAAATTCGTGTGGCGCGTCACGGCCCATAATTCACTGCGGCATCGCAGTGCATTGCTGGCTGATGATTGGCCAAGCAGGAGGAGGTGGCACATCACCAACGAGGCAGCATGCCCTCCAGGGGCCAGCCTAAGGGCAGCACATTGACTGCATCACACCCCAAAGCTCCACATGTGCAGGGCACTGCAGCCTCTGCGCGTTATTCAAAAAGTTCTTTGGTGTGGGCCTTTTTTGAGACGAGTGCATCAGATCGCACCACTGCTATTTGCAACATATGTCTCAAGCATATCTCGCGTGGCCAAAACATCTCCCACTTGGGTACCACATGCTTGACCAGACATATGTTGACCTGCCATGCAGTTCGTTAGCAAGTGTATCTAAAAGACCCACACCAAAGAACAAAGAGGACCTCTCCTTGCTCCTCATCAGCTGAGATCTCCAACCCCACTATACCTTCAGTCGTCTCTGAGACCTGCACTGAGAGGAATGAAGGTGTAGAATTAGGTGTGTCGCAGCCAAGTACTTGTGGGCAATCTGCTTTTGGTACACCGACGTCAGATTGTACCAGGCAAATTTCCCTGCCCCAGCTGCTGCACCGCCGAAAGAAGTTTGCTCCCAGCCATCCACATGCCCAGCGGTTGAATGCTAGCTTGGCAAAATTGCTAGCACTTCAACTGCTGCCTTTTCAGTTGGTAGACTCTGCCCCCTTCCGTGAGTTTGTGGAATGTGCAGTTCCTCAGTGGCAGGTACCCAAACGCCACTTTTTCTCACGGAAGGCGATTTCGGCTCTCTACCGGCATGTGGAAGGCAATGTCCATGCCTCGCTGGACAGGGCGGTCAGCGGTAAGGTGCATATTACCGCTGACTCATGGTCCAGCAGCCATGGACAGGGACGTTACCTAAGTTTCACGGCGCATTGGGTGACTCTGCTGACAGCTGGGAAGGATGCAGGACAAGGTGCAGTAGTGTTGGAGGTTGTTCCGCCACCACGCCTCCAAAATGCTAATGATTGTGACACACCTCTCTCCTCCACCCCCTCCTCTTCTTCTTCCTCCATGGCCTCTTCCTGTGCTTTGTCCTTGGAACCAGCGGTGCTCCGTAGCCGTTCAAGGGGCTACGCAAGTACGCAGGCCAAAAGATGCCATGCGGTGCTTGAGCTGGTGTGCTTGGGGGACAGGAGTCACACTGGGGCAAAGGTTCTGTCAGCTGTGCAGGGGCAGGTTCAGAGGTGGTTGACGCCACGCCAACTTAAGGCAGGAATGGTGGTTTGCGACAATGGCACCAACCTCCTCTCTGCCCTCCGACAGGGACAAATGACCCATGTGCCCTGTTTGGCTCACGTCCTTAACTTAGTGGTGCAGCGGTTCTTGGGCAGGTACCCGGGCTTACAGGATGTCCTGAGGCAAGCCAGGAAAGTCTGTGTGCATTTCCGCCGGTCATATAATGCCAGTGCTCGGCTGGCGGACCTCCAAAAGGAGTTTAACCTGCCCAAGAACCGCCTAATCTGTGACATGCCCACCAGGTGGAACTCAACAGTGGCCATGCTGCAGTGGCTGCACACGCAGCAGAGGGCCATCAATGAGTACCTGTGCGACTATGGCACCAGGACAGGGTCAGGGGAGTTTGGTTTTTTTTCCCCACGCCAGTGGGCCATGATCAGGGATGCATACATTGTCCTGTCACCATTTGAGGAGGCCACGAGGATGGTGAGCAGTGTCCCCCTTGTCCACCTGTTGGAGCACACGCTGCGTGGAATAATGGACAGGGCACTTGAGGCAGAACAGAGGCAGGAACAGGAGGACTTCCTTAGCTCTCAAGGCCCCCTTTATCCAGACAGTGTTCCTGCGTGCCCGCCGATCACACAGGAAGAGGACGAGGAGGAGGAGGAGGAGGAAGATTGTGTCAGTATGGAGGTGGAGCCTGGCACTCAGCATCAGCAGCAGTCTTTAAGGGATCAGTGCCAAGAAACACATGGACTTGTACGTGGCTGGGAGGAGGTGGCTGCGGACCATGTCGTCCTTAGTTACCCAGAGGACTCCAGACCGAATGCTTCAGCAAACCTACGCTGCATGGCCTCCCTGATCCTGCAAAGCCTGCATAAGGATCCTCGTATTTGTGGTATCAAGGAGAAGGACCAATGCTGGCTGGCAACCCTCCTTGATCCACGTTACAAGGGTAAGGTTGCGGACCTTATCTTGCCATCGCAGAGGGAGCAGAGGATGAAACATCTTCGGGAGGCCTTGCAGAAAGGTCTGTGCAATGCGTTCCCAGAGACTGGGAGGTTACAAACTCCTGTTCCTGGACAACATGTTGCTGAGGCTTCGGTCAGTCAAAGAAGGAGCGGTGGAGAAGGTGGCCATCTGACCGATGCATTCAGACAATTTTTTGGTCCGTGGCCCCAAGGTATGATCGGTCCCAGCAACCATCGCCAGCGTTTTACATGGTGCAGGAATACCTAGGGGCAAGATCTGACTTGGACACCTTTCCCACCGAAAATCCTCTGGGTTACTGGGTCTTGAGGATGGATCACTGGCCAGAGCTTGCACAGTATGCAATTGAGCTACTGGCCTGTCCTGCATCCAGCGTTCTTTCGGAACGCACATTCAGTGCTGCTGGAGGCTTTGTAACCGATCACAGGGTGCGTCTGTCCACCGACTCGGTCGATCGACTGACCTTCATAAAAATGAATCAGTCTTGGATCACCACCAGGTACCAAGCACCTGATGCTGATGTAACTGAATAATTTTTTTTGAAATCACAGATCCCTTCAAAGACTGCCTATGCTGATGCTGAGTGACTATCCCTGAGTAATTATCCTCTTCCTCCTCAATGATCACGCTGATAGCTTGTAAGAACATTTTTGGTTCTGGGCGCCACCACCAGTGCCTAAGGCCCAATTTTTCAGCCCCTGTTTAACAGGGGCATGTAATTACAATTTTTGATGCAATACTTTGCAGCAGGGCTCGTTTCTGCGTTACAACTAGAGTATCTGTGAGGGGTTGCAGTGTTGTGGCACCAGCACCAGTGCCTAAGGCCCAATTTTTCAGCCCTTGTTTAACAGGGGCGTGTAATTACAATTTTTGATGCAATACTTTGCAGCAGGGCTCGTTCCTGCGTTCCAACTAGAGTGTCTGTGAGGGGTTGCAGTGTTGTGGCACGAGCACCAGTGCCTAAGGCCTAATTTTTCAGCCCCTGTTCAACAGGGGCATGTAATTACAATTCTTGATCTAATATTTCACAGCAGGGCCCATTTCTGCGCCCACCAAGAGCGAGTGAGGACTTACAGTGTTGTGGCACCAGCACCACCACCACCAAAGGCCCAATTTTTCTGCCCTTGTTCAACAGGGGCATGTAATTACAATTCTTGATTTAATATTTCACAGCAGGGCCCATTTCTGCGCCCACCAAGAGCGAGTGAGGACTTACAGTGTTGTGGCACCAGCACCACCACCACCACCAAAGGCCCAATTTTTCTGCCCCTGTTCAACAGGGGCATGTAATTACAATTCTTGATCTAATATTTCACAGCAGGGCCCTGTGAGGGCTTACAGTGTTGTGGCCACAACAACACCTAAGGCCCAAATTTCTGCTGAGTACCGTATATACTCGAGTATAAGTCGAATTTTTCAGCCCTTTTTTTTGGGCTGAAAGTGTCCCTTCGACTTATACTCGAGTCCCTGCCGTCTGTCTGCATGATCAGCGTGTCATGCAGGCAGACGGCGGCCGGCGTGTAATGATAGTGTTCGCCGGCTATTGCAGCTTTCAAAAGCCGCGCCTCCTGCTCAACTGTGATAGGCTGAACAGCTGTCAGTGTACAGCCTATCACGGACATTCTCTCATCCTCGTCCGTGGTATGAGAATGAGAGAATGTCCGTGATAGGCAGTCAGCGGTCAGCCTATCACAGACGAGGAGGAGGCGCGGCTTTTGAACGGTGGAATGGCCGCCGAACACTATCATCACACGCCGGCCGCCGTTTAAAGATGGAGATCGCCACAGGGAGGATGGAGATCGCCACAGGGAGGCTGCACAGGACACAGGTAGGCTGCACATGCACACAGGACACATGCACACAGGGACACAGGACACAGGTAGGCTGCACATGCACACAGGACACATGCACACAGGACATGTACAGGACACAGGACATGTACAGGACACACATGTACAGGACACACACACATGTACAGGACACACACACATGTACAGGACACATGCACAGGGTACAGGTAGGCTGCACAGGACACAGGGAGGCATGTAGCTGCAGATGGGCATTGTTGACCCTCTGCCATTTCTCACCCTCGACTTATACTCGGGTCAATAAACTTTTCCCAGTTTTTTGTGGTAAATTAGGGGCCTCGACTTATACTCGGAACGACTTATACTCGAGTATATACGGTATATAGGGCAGGCCCCTACTTTCAAACATCTAACTTACAAACGACTCCTACTTGCAAACGGAAGGAGACAACAGGAAGTGAGATGAAATCTACCCCTAGGAAGGGAAATTCTCTCCTGTAAGAGTTAATATGGGAAAAACATTTCTCCTTTCCACTGATGCTTTCCAATCCTTGTTCCACAAAAAACCCCAAATTTTCAAAAAAACATTTGTCATTGGGACAATAAGTGAGGTGAAATCTTCTGAAGAGGAGGACAGACAGCAAAACAAATGTCACAGGGGTGATAACCCTTCTCTATGTTTTCCAAAAAGCTTAAAAAAGATTTTTTGGCTGGAGCTAAACACGTTAAAAATGTACCCGTTCACAATTACAGATTCTACTTAACAACAAACCTACAGTCCCTGTCTTGTTTGCACCGCCTGTATACTGCTGTTCAGAGTATATAGGGCCTGGTGGCCCCACACCTTTCCTTATTTTAATTTGGGTGCGGGGTTCCCCTTATTATCCATACAAGACCCAAAGGGCCTGGTAATGGACTGGGGGGGGGGGGTACCCATGCCGTTTGTCTCACTGATTTTCATCCATATTGCCAGGACCCGACATTACATTAAACCCGCAAGCAGTTTTAAATGAGATTTTTTCCTTTAAAAATGACATTTTGTGCAGGGACTGTTCTAAACACGGGAAACACGCGCCACTTTACAGGCATACTATAGACACACCCCAGGTACGATATTTAAAGGAATATTTCACTTTTTTTTTTTTTTTTACTTTAAGCATCATTAAAATCACTGCTCCCGAAAAAACGGCCGTTTTAAAAAGTTTTTTTTGCATTGATACACGTCCCCTGGGGCAGGACCCAGGTCCCCAAACCCTTTTTAGGACAATACCATGCAAATTAGCCTTTAAAATGAGCACTTTTGATTTCAAATGTTCGAGTCCCATAGACGTTAATGGGGTTCTAGCGTTCGTGCGAATTTTCGGTCCGTTCGCAGGTTCTGAACCGGGGGGTGTTCGGCTCATCCCTAGTCTAGAAGCAACAATGCTGGATGTGGACACGGTGCATCCTCATCAGCACGTGGCCGTGGGACACGCTTGGCCTTTTTTTCGGCAGCTGGCCGCGTTGAGCCACAACATGCAGAAGACTTGGTCGAGCTCATCCTCCTCATCCTCTCTAACCCAGGCTCAGGGTACTTTGTCTGGCAAAGCAGCTGCCAACGCAGCCTCTTCCCTCAGCTCAATGGCATCAGTCACTCCTTTCCTAGCCCCACCATGTTCTCCTGAGGAGTCCCCCGAACTGTTTGACCACATTGTTGGGTACATGCTCCAGGAGGATGCCCAGCGTTTTGTCCCAGCTGCTGCACCGCAGAAAGAAGTTCGCTCCCAGCCATCCACATGCCCAGCTGTTGAATGCTAGCTTGGCAAAATTGCTAGCACTTCAACTGCTACCTTTTCAGTTGGTAGACTCTGCCCCCTTCCATGAGTTTGTGGAATGTGTGGTTCCTCAGTGGCAGGTTCCCAAACGCCACTTTTTCTCACAGAAGGCGATTCCGGCTCTCTACCGGCATGTGGAAGGTAATGTCCTGGCTTCACTGGACAGGGCAGTCAGTGGTAAGGTGCATATTACCGCTGACTCATGGTCCAGCAGACATGGACAGGGACGTTACCTAGGTTTTACGGCGCTTTGGGTGACTCTGCTGGCAGCTGGGAAGGATGCAGGACAAGGTGCAGTAGTGTTGGAGGTTGTTCCACCACCACGCCTCCAAAATTCTACTACTGGTGATTCTGACACACCTCTCTCCTCCACCCCCTCCTCTTCTTCTTCCTTCATGGCCTCTTCCTGTGCTTTGTCCTCGGAACCAGCGGTGCTCTGTAGGCGTTCAAGGGGCTACGCAAGAGGCTATCCAGACAGTGTTCCTACGTGCCCGCCGATCACACAGGAAGAGGTTGAGGAGGAGGATTGCGTCAGCATGGTGGTGGAGCCTGGCACTCCGCATTAGCCGCAGTCTTCAAGGGATCATTTACAGTCTGAAGAAACCCATGGACTTGTACGTGGCTGGGAGGAGGTGGCTGCAGATCATGTCATCCTTAGTGACCCAGAGGACTCTGGACCGAATGCCTCAGCAAACCTACGCTGCATGGCCTCCCTGATCCTGCAAAGCCTGCGGAAGGATCCTCGTATTCGTGGTATCAAGGAGAGGGATCAATACTGGCTGGCAACCCTCCTTGATCCACGTTACAAGGGTAAGGTTGCGGACCTTATCTTGCCGTCGCAGAGGGAGCAAAGGATGAAACATCTTCGAGAGGCCTTGCAGAAAGGTCTGTGCAACGCGTTCCCAGAGACTGAGAGGTTACAAACTCCTGTTCCTGGACAACGTGTTGCTGAGGCTTCGGTCAGTCAAAGAAGGAGCAGTGGAGAAGGTGGCCGTCTGACCGATGCGTTGTGACAATTTTTTAGTCCGCAGCCCCAAGGTATGATCGGTTCCAGCAACCATCGCCAGCGTCTGTTTTACATGGTGCAGGAATACCTAGGGGCAAGATCTGACTTGGACACCTTTCCCACCAAAAATCCTCTGGGTTACTGGGTCTTGAGGATGGATCACTGGCCAGAGTTTGCACAGTATGCAATTGAGATACTGGCCTGTCCTGCATCCAGCATTCTTTCGGAACGCACATTCAGTGCTGCTGGAGGTTTGTAACCAATCACACGGCCGGCTTATACTGTTTTTACAGGTGTTTTTTAACCAGTCACACTGTAAGTGCATTTCTTCTTATTTTTTTTTTACACAATAAATGTAAACTGTATCACGCTATGGAGCATCTCTTTTCATATTAATTTCTGGGATCTGAGCGTTAATACCCCAATCCAGTGGAATTCCTGAGCGGGGACCTGTGAGACACTTCACAACAGAGACCCAGTGGCTGGAGGACTCAGCCACCTGCTCACACGATCTCTGTGACAGGAGATCTGTTGATCCGGTAAGGAGCATTTTTGTCTGAGGTGGAGGAACTTCCTATATCATCACGCTCCCCAGGGAGACAGTTTTTCTGCATGCCTCACTCTGTTTGAAGATTGGTGTTTTTCTTCCTTTATCAAACAAGATATTTTTTCCAATAAGGACTGTTGTCTGACTGTATGGACTTATTAACAGTACCTGGTCCCTGATTCCGAGTTTTCCATCTAGGTTATTTCCACTACTGGAATCGTGTAGTTTTTTGGGACTTTAGCCTATATTGTTTGTCAGCATATATTCATTCGCTTTGTGTATATTTTATTTCTATCTTTTTATATTTAATGTTGTTTATCACTAGGATGTTTTTGATATGGTCTTAATAACTTATCACGATCACGCTCACTTACTAAGCAGCGCAGCCTATCCTGTATACCTGCCTTTACACGCACATGAACTTTAATGGCATCCCAATCTTAGTCCGTAGGTTTCAAAATTGAGTTGGCCCCCACCCAGCTATAACAGCTTCAGCTCTTCTGGGAATGCTGTCCGCAAGGTTTAGGAGTGTGTCTATGGGAATGTTTGACCATTGTTCCAGAAGCGCATATGTGAGGTCAGGCACTTATGTAGACAAGAAGGCCTGGCTCACAGTCTTCGCTCTTATTCACCCCAAAGGTGTTCTATTGGGTTGAGGTCAGGACTCTGTGCAGGCCAGTCAAACTCCTCCACCCCAAGCTCGCCCATGTCTTTATGGACCTTGCTTTGTACACTGGTGGGCAGTCATGTTTGAACAGGAAGGGGCCATTCCCAAACTGTTCCTACAAAGTTGGGAGCATGCAATTGTCCAAAATGATTTGGTATGCTGATGCCTTAAGAGTTCCCTTCACTGGAACTAAGGGGCAAAGTCCAACTCCTAAAAAACAACCCCACAACATAATCCCCCCTCCACCAAATGATTTGGACCAGTGCAAAAAGCAAGGTCTATAAAGACATGGATGAGGGAGTTTAGGGTGGAGGAACTTGACTGACCTTTAGGAGTGAGTTAGAGCAGAGACTGCGAGCCAGGCCTTCTTGTCTAACATCAGTGCCTGACCTTACAAATGCGCTTCTAGAAGAATGGCACACTCCTAAACCTTGTGGACAACCTTCCCAGAAGAGTTGAAGCTGTTATAGCTGCAAAGGTTGGGCCAACTCCATATTGAACCCTAAGACTGGGATGCCATTAAAGTTCATGTTTCTGTAAATATTACTGCAATATTATACTATCTGAATAGGCAGATAACATCTGGTGCAGATTTACGCTATATGGAAAGGTACAGTCATGATATTTTCCTTTTTCCTTCTTTTTTTCCCTCTTCACTCTCTTCCTCCTTGTCCCTTCTCTTTAATTTTCCTCCCCCCCCTTACTTCTTTCTCTTCTTCCTTCTCCCCCCTCCTCTTTTTCTCTCTCCTCTTCCTCTCTCCCCACTTTGTGGATAGCTATTACACAATGTTAATATGCATGTCATGTATGTTCTACTATTTTGTATTCAAATCTAATTGAATGCACTGTGAACTAAGTATATATTCTGCTTTCAGAATTCATTGATCCCTTTGTGTCTAAGTGAGAGATAGGAGATCCTGAAGAAGTGGTAATCCCACGAAACACGTCAACCTAATTTTTTCCTGTCCCGACCAAACCACAATGGTCCTTATCCATTTGGTAGATGATAATTGAGGGTATTGATGTACAAATGCACACCTCCATCACTTCCTGTCTGTACCTTTCATCACTTCCTGCCTGTACCTTCCATCACTTCCTGTCTGTACCTTCCATCACTTCCTGTGTTTTATCAGATTAGGCGACCCATCAGAATTTGTAACGGAAGTGTAGTTTTGTAGCCGCCATGTTGCTGCACCCCACACTCGTCCACAGTAAGGATACAGTGAGAAGATGGCAAGCAGACATCTTGTTACACCCACCAGCGTCCTGCATTTTACACTTATTTTTAACAGTTTCACTGAGCTGAGTGAAATTCAGTATTTTGAAATCACTCAGGCTGTTTTGATGTCCATTTTTTTAAAAGCAGCGGTGTTCTCTCAGATTAGCAAACCTGTGAGATCAGCAGGCTTGCCGCTGCTTTTAAAATTCAACATCTAAACAGTCAGACACATTTTTAAATACTGCATTTTACTATATAAGGTTTGTTTATTGTTAAAAATAAGTGTGAAATGCAAAACTCCCGTGGGTGTAAAAAGATGTCCGCTTGCCGCCTTCTCACTGTACCCTTACTGTGGACGAGTGCGGGGTGTAGCAAGAAGGCGGCGACGGAACGTCACTTCCGTTACAAATTCTGACGGGTCGCCTAATCTGACGAAACACTTGCCTGTACCTTCCATCACTTCCTGTCTGTATCTTCTAGTACTTTCTGCCTGTACCCTTCATCACTTCCTGCCTGTACCTTTCATCACTTCCTGCCTGTACCTTTCATCACTTCCTGTCTGTACCCTTCATCACTTCCTGCCTGTACCTTTCATCACTTCCTGCCTGTACCCTTCATCACTTCCTGCCTGTACCTTTCATCACTTCCTGCCTGTACCCTTCATCACTTCCTGCTTGTACCTTTCATTACTTCCTGCCTGTACCTTTCATCACTTCCTGCCTGTAACTTTCATCACTTCCTGCCTTTTCCCTTTATCACTTCCTGCCTATACCTTTCATCACTTCCTGTCTGTACCTTTCATCACTTCCTGCCTGTACCTTTCATCACTTCCTGCCTGTACCCTTCATCACTTCCTGCCTGTACCCTCCATCACTTCCTGCCTGTACCTTTCATCACTTCCCGTGTATTGCCGAGAAAGTTCCCTCGGCAGATAAGGACCCCCCTGTACTGTGCAGGCGCTGCGCTTGCGCAGTACAAATGACTAGGAGCCGCTTAAAATAGCCGAAGCTTAAGAACTTCAATCAGCTGTACACGGCCTGCGCCCTGGGTCCAGGTTCAAGCCCCACTATCCAAGTGGACCTAGAGGGAGAATAAAAAAGTGCCGAGCGCAGCAAGGCCGTGCCCGAAGCGTGGCGAGTGTAGCGAGCCCGCGAGGGGCCCTCTTACAGGCGCCGTGTACAGCTGATTTCTATTCTATTTGGCTTTGGCTACTTCTGCCGGCTCCTACTGCGCAAGCGCTGCGCCTGCGCAGTAGAGGGGGGTCCTTATCCGCCGAGGGGAACTTTCTCGGCAGAACACCTGCCTGTACCTTCTATCACTTCTTGTCTGTACCCTTCATCACTTCCTGCCTGTACCCTTCATCACTTCCTGCCTGTACCCTTCATCACTTCCTGCCTGTACCTTTCATCACTTCCTGTCTGTACCTTCCATCACTTCCTGTCTGTACCTTCTTTTTTCCACCATAAAAAATTTTTATTTTATCAAATAAGAACATGACAATTAAAGTTGTTGCAAATGGTACATAACATTATAATAATAAACATTGAAAAGGCATATAAAATAGGCTTCGATCAGATCTTGATGGCCTATTCCAGCCTACCCCTAATGGGTTCACGTTGTAGGTCTGGGGAGGTCATCACATTGAGCCGCTAGTCAGCCTGTACAACTTTAAGTAGGGGAATCAATTGGGAAGGGGGAGGGTAACAAAAAGGGAAAAGCAGAAAATAGAGGGCAACATAAGTAATGTTCTACGTCCGCATATTACTTAATTAAGTGAACAAATTATTTCAGACTGTGGGGTAAGTTAGAGTTTGCATTCTTTTAAATAATTGGAGGCTCTAGGGTGGGATATCCAAGTCTTCCAATTTCTACTAAATATGGTAATGGAGTGGTTTTTGTCCGATTGTCCACTTGCCACCTTCTCACTGCACTCTTACTGTGGATGAGTGCGGGGTGTAGCAAGAAGGCGGCGACGGAACGTCACTTCCGTTACAAATTCTGACGGGTCGCCTAATCTGACGAAACACCTGCCTGTACCCTCCATCACTTCCTGTCTGTACCTTCTAGTACTACCTGCCTGTACCTTCCATGACTTCCTGCTTGTACCTTTCATCACTTCCTGCCTGTACCCTTCATCACTTCCTGCCTGTACCCTTCATCACTTCCTGCCTGTACCTTTCATCACTTCCTGCCTGTACCTTTCATCACTTCCTGCCTGTAGCCTTCATTACTTCCTGCCTGTACCTTTCATCACTTCCTGTCTGTACCCTTCATCACTTCCTGCCTGTACCTTTCATCACTTCCTGCCTGTACCTTTCATATCTTCCTGCCTGTACCCTTCATCACTTCCTGTCTGTACCTTCTAGTACTACCTGCCTGTACCTTCCATGACTTCCTGCTTGTACCTTTCATCACTTCCTGCCTGTACCCTTCATCACTTCCTGCCTGTACCCTTCATCACTTCCTGCCTGTACCTTTCATCACTTCCTGCCTGTACCTTTCATCACTTCCTGCCTGTAGCCTTCATTACTTCCTGCCTGTACCTTTCATCACTTCCTGCCTGTACCCTTCATCACTTCCTGCCTGTACCTTTCATCACTTCCTGCCTGTACCTTTCATATCTTCCTGCCTGTACCCTTCATCACTTCCTGCCTGTACCCTTCATCACTTCCTGCCTGTACCTTTCATCACTTCCTGCCTGTACCTTTCATATCTTCCTGCCTGTACCTTTCATCACTTCCTGCCTGTACCCTTCATCACTTCCTGCTTGTACCTTTCATCACTTCCTGCCTGTACCTTTCATCACTTCCTGACTTTTCCCTTTATCACTTCCTGCCTGTACCTTTCATCATTTCCTGTCTGTACCTTTCATCACTTTGTCTGTACCTTTCATCACTTCCTGCCTGTACCCTTCATCACTTCCTGCCTGTACCTTTCATCACTTCCTGCCTGTACCCTTCATCACTTCCTGCCTGTACCCTCCATCACTTCCTGCCTGTACCTTTCATCACTTCCTGCTTGTACCTTCCATCACTTCCTGTCTGTACCTTCTTTTTTTCCACCATAAAATTTTTTGATTTTATCAAATAAGAACATGACAATTAAAGTTGTTGCAAATGGTACATACATCACATTGAGCCGCTAGTCAGCCTGTACAACTTTAAGTAGGGGAATCAATTGGGAAGGGGGAGGGTAACAAAAAGGGAAAAGCAGAAAATAGAGGGCAACATAAGTAATGCTCTATGTCCGCATATTACTTAATTAAGTGAACAAATTATTTCAGGCTGTGGGGTAAGTTAGAGATTGCATTCTTTTAAATAATTGGAGGCTCTAGGGTGGGATATCCAAGTCTTCCAATTTCTATTAATGTGGTAATGGAGTGGTTTTTGTAAGCAAGCATTAATTCAAATTGTGCTTGGGTATTCAATCTGTTTATAACAGTAGATAGGTTGGGTGCTTCTTTAGATTAGCAGAGGTTAGCTATTGTAAGACTTGATGCTATTAAGACGTGGACCACTATAGTTCTATGTATAATGGGATATTTCTCAAGGTCAATACCTAATAGGGCTGAAGCTGGAGTAAGCGTGGAGAGGTTTCCTGTGATATCTGCTATAAAGGATGAGACTGAGTTCCAAAAGATTTTCAGGGTTTTTTCAACTCCAGAGGGTATGTATAAGATTTCCAGTTTGCTCATTACACCTCCAACACATATCGGTTGTGGATGGGTACACTTTAGATAATTTATAAGGGGTTAAATACCACCTATTAATTATTTCCTGAGCATTGTCCCAATGTTCTATACATGATGATGATTTGTTCATTATTTGGAGAGATTTTTTCCACTGTTCACAGGGGAAGTTTTGATCTAAATCTCTCTCCCATTTTACCATGTGAGCATTTCTATTGACTGGTTGAGAGGATTGTATCTCATAGAAGAGGGAAATTCCCTTCCTATTATTTTCCTTATGGTTAGATATATATTCCCATATAATCGATTTTGTTATTGGGATTGAAATCCTTTAGTCGTTTACACTTTCCAAGCTTACTCATAATAACATCCCTGTAAACCATAGGTAAGTTTTCATATAACCTGTATCCCTGTTTGGTCCATTCATCTACTGAGAGGCGAATTCTACAGTAATTAATAACTTCTGTAGGAATACTTATTTTGGATTTATTTTCCATATGTCTAGTTTTAGAAAGTATCTGTTTCCAAGCAAATATTGTAGCTTTGATACTTGGGAGATTGGGAGTGATTACTTTAGGTAGTATGGCATTGGCTATTGCTAGGGCAGATAGGTCATAATTTTTAGTCGCTTCTTGTTCTATATTTAGCCAGAGTTTATTTTTCTCCGGAGAGATCCAGTATTTCATCTGGCTTAAAATGGAAGCGAAATAGTATTTCTTAACGTCTGGTAGATTCATTCCTCCAAAGGTTTTTATGGTGGTTAGAATTGAAAATGTTACTCTGGGTTTTTTTTTTGTTCCATATAAATTGTTTGAGCTTAGTATTTAATTGTATGAAGAATTTAGTGGGATAGGGAGACATCTGAAATACTATAGAATTTTGGGTAAGGTTTGCTTCTTGAATGCCGCTATTTTACCGACCCATGTCGTACCTTTGAGTACTTCCTGCCTGTACCTTCCATGACTTCCTGCCTGTACCTTTCATCACTTCCTGCCTGTACCTTTCATCACTTCCTGTCTGTACCCTTCATCACTTCCTGCCTGTATCCTTCATCACTTCCTGCCTGTACCCTTCATCATTTCCTGCCTGTACCTTTCATCACTTCCTGCCTGTACCTTCCATCACTTCCTGTCTCTGTGTTCCACTGTTAAGAATTGAGATCACTACCTTGTGGTGAAAATACCAACTGCATTCTGTATATCTAAATACTTTAACACACAATATATTTCAGAAAAACGTTTGTTTTAGCAGGTTATTGTAGATTTTTTGCTTTGAATTGTTAATCCCCATCATTGCTGTCAGTGGAATAAAATAGGTTCAATCGTTAGTGTCAGTGGTATAAAATATACCCCATTATTAGTAACAGTGGGATAAAAAAAAAGCCCCTTCGTTGGTGTCAGTAGGTTAAAACAAGCTCCATCATTGGTGTCAGTGGGAGAAAATGAGCCCCATTGTTCCTGTCAGTGTGGTAAACTAAGACCCATCATTGGTGTCAGTGAGATAAAATAAGCTTCATCATTGGTTTCAGTTGGATAAAATAAGAGTGCGCAAATATTGCCAAGTCAAAATGTGTCATGCTGTTAGACTCATACCCAAAAAGACTAAGTGCTCTAATAAAATGAAAAGGTGCTTCAACAAAGTATTAGTTTATGGGTGTGCACACTTATGCAACCACATTATTTAATTTTTTTATTTTTTTCCATCTCTTTTTCAATTGAGTTGTACAGTTTATAGATCATATTAAAAGGTGGAAAAAGTTCTGAAATTATTTATCTTACGCTCATTTTTTACATCACAGAAATCTGACATTTTAACAGGGGTGTGTAGACTTTTTCTACCATATATATATATATATATATATATAGTGGATATAAAAAGTCTACACACCCCTGTTATATATATATATATATATATATATATATATATATAGTTTAGTTGTATGGTGCGGTCTGTGTGTGTATTACTAAAATTCAATCCCTGCAGACTCCGATCTATCAAACCGAACCTGAAAAACATTCAATACATTCTGCCCCACCCCCAACACACCACTGTTATCATGAAAAAGATCGTTATCTCGTGTGAATTCTCTGGTGATACACAAGGTATCGTTTATGAGTGAAAGATTTCCCACACTCTGAACATGAATAAGGACGCTCTCCTGTGTGAGATCTCTGGTGATACAAAAGGTTTCCTTTTTGAGCGAAGGCTTTCCCGCACTCTGAACATGAATAAGGACGCTCACCCCTGTGAATTCTCTGGTGTTCATCAAGGTTTCCTTTCTGAATGAAAGATTTCCCGCACTCTGAACATGAATAGGGACGATCACCTATGTGAATCTTCTGGTGTTCGTCGAATGAATATTTCCACTTGAAACATTTCCCACACTCCGAACAGGAATAAGGACGCTCTCCCGTGTGATCTCTCTGGTGTACAAGAAGTTTTTCTTTCGTAATGAAACCTTTCCCGCACTCTGAGCATAAATGGGGGCGCTCCCCCGTGTGAAGCTTTTGGTGTCTAATCAGACTTTTTTTCTCAGTGAAACCTTTCCCGCACTGTGAACATGAATAGGGAATCTCACCCGTGTGACATCTCTGGTGTGCAATAAGATATTTTTTGGCGGAGAAACATTTGCCGCACTCTGAACATGAATAAGGACATTCACCTGTGTGACTTCTTTGGTGTATAAGAAGAATACATTTCTCAGTGAAACCTTTCCCACACTCTGAACAGGAATAGGGACCATTACCCATGTGAGTTCTCTGGTGCTTAAGAAGAATACTTTTCACAGTGAAACTTTTCCCGCACTCGGAACAGGAATAGGGACGCTCACCCGTGTGAATTCTCTGGTGCGTAAGAAGACGATTTTTCTGAGTAAAACATTTCCCGCACTCTGAACAGGAATAGGGACGATCAGCAGTGTGATATTTCTCGTGTCTAAGAAGTGATCTCTTTTTTGTGAAAAGTTTCCCGCACACTGAACATGACAATGAAGTCTCTTCTGTGTGATCTCCTTCCTGCCCTGAAGAAGATTCCTCGGGAATAGACGGATCTATTAAAGTATTTCTACTGTGAGATCTTAGAGTCCTGGAATGTGATTTATCAGAAGATTCTTCAGATGTATTCCGCACATTATGGTCATCTGCTGAGAAATAATTTTACAATAAATGTTAGAAAAATTGTTGAAACCTTTTATTCAGGCAGAGCTGCTGATAAAAACCACGGGGCCCCGTACAGCCTACCTTACAGCCCCCACCCAAGAAAATATATATATCAATATTTTCACTAAATATACACTAAAATTATTATTAGAGGACACAAACATTACAGAACTTACACAATTCCTGCTAAATCTAACAGATAAACCTGTATTGTATTAATAATTGATAATAAATTATAATTAAAAATGAATATTAAATATTTGAATTCATATATACATTTATAATAAATAAAGTTCTTTGTGTAAATGAGGTGTTGGGGCTCATTCACATCGGCGCTGTGGCCAAAAGTTTTGAGAATGACACAA
Source organism: Aquarana catesbeiana (assembly GCF_042186555.1). Taxonomy (NCBI): domain Eukaryota; kingdom Metazoa; phylum Chordata; class Amphibia; order Anura; family Ranidae; genus Aquarana; species Aquarana catesbeiana. The sequence goes on along the minus strand of NC_133331.1, from coordinate 300,140,776 downwards.
ATATCAATTTTCACAAAGTTTGTTGCCTCCGTTTTTATGATGCCAATTTGCATACACTCCAGAACGTTATGATAAGTGATCAGATGAAGTCCCTCTTTGCCATGAAAATGAACGCAATCCCATAAAAAAAAAAAAAAAAAAACATTTCAACTGCAGTTGTGAAGAAGGCTTCGGGGCGCACCAAAGAAAGTCCAACAAGCCCCAGGACCGTCTCCTACAGTTGATTCAATTGCGGGTATCAGAGACACCACCGGTGCAGAGCTTGCTCAGGAATGGCAGCTGAGGACGTCTGCATGTACAGTGAGGAGAAGACTTTTTGGAGGACGGCCTGGTGTGAAAAAGGACAGCAAAGAAGCCACTTCTCTCCAGGAAAAACATCAGGGACAGACCGATATTCTGCAAAAGGTATATTGGGATTGGACTTCTGAGGACTGGGGTAAAGTCATTTCCTCGGATTAAGTCCCTTTCCGCAGTGGCAGCCCGCCCATTAGGGGCGCACCGGTGCCACCCCCCCATCCATGCGTCCGGCCCCCTGATCTACAGGCGCCAGACCCATGGATTCCAATGGAGGATTTTTTTTTTTGAAGCACATGATTAGATTGTTTTGCTTGCGTCTATCTAGCAAGGTTACTTTGTGGTATAAGCAAGGAAGCTGAGACTTCTGAAGTGTGTAAATGTGCTTTTACTATACAAAGATGCTGCACATACAAAACTATTACAATATTAGGAATACAAGACAAGACTGACAGATATCTATAACAAGCAAAATGCCTAGCAAATGAACAGCCTATGGTCTATAACAGTACAAATACACCTAAGCCTGGTTTCACACATGTGCGGTGCGAATTGAAGCTCAGGTTTCACTGGGGAGATAAAAATCTCCTGTTCAAAGGAATCACTGCGTTTTAGCTCAGGATCAGAGAGCAGGGAGAGGGGGAGGGGGGGGGGAGTGTAGTGAGGAGAAGTAGAAAATCCATGTTCAGAACGCAATGCATCTGCAAAGCAGATGCGTTCCCATAGAAGATAAGGGGCTCGTAATTCGCACCGCAATGCCCAGAAAACGCACACGTTTTTTGTGCAATGCGCAGTGCGAATGCATCGCACATATGTGAACCAGCCTCATTCAAATGAACCTAGTATAAAAAGTCATGCGAATTGGATGCGTTGTAAGCCGCATCTAATTCGCATAGGTGTGAACCCGGGCTAAAGGTTACTTAACTTTTGGTTACTGTATGTTCGTGATCTCCATTGGCAACGATTCTCCTTGAGACCAGGCCCCTTTCTTCTATCATGAGTGGCTTCTGATCTTAAAGCATGATGATGTGTGTCCCTAGCTTATGCCTGAATCCCCCTTTTTATGTGTCAGGCTGTTTACCATAGTTACCAAACAACAGAAAACATACCTGTTTACTGTAGCTGTACAAACAGTGGACTGTTGAAACTGTCAGTTGAATACAACAATGGTATCTACGTACCCATTGTATGCAGCAGCATTTGTTTGAGAAATCTACTCAAGCCAAAACCTGACAGTAATCTATGAGCAACCACTATTGTGTAACGTTATGTCTGATTAATATAAAAAATTATATTTTAACAAACGCAACACATAGATCCAGAGGCTCTAGTAGGCATCAAAAAAGGGTGGGTTTGTGCAGCTGTGTCCACCCAGTTGTGTGGGCCCACACAGGTATGTGACAATAGCGAATATTCATTCATATGCATAATATTTAATGAATATGATCTGATACTATTTCGTGAATATTCTCTATTGTCACACTGATTCTCTTCCCAGCCAATCAGGAAATGGGTTGTGAGACCCATTTCCCGATTGGCCGAAAGGAGAAGCGATCTTATTGGCCAAGGAGGAGGAGGAAGGAAATGCATGGCTGGAGGAGGAGCAGGGGAAGCCCAAGCGACCCACCAGCCGCCACTGTGAATCCAGGGATGTTTCATCCGCAGCAGCTCAGCCATCCACCAATCCCCGTCTTCAACAGGGAAGGGAGGAGAAGGGGAGATCAGAATCATCCTGGGCAGGATATCTGCTTCATAAGGTAAGGAGGCCATCCTTCTCCTGCTGAAGAGGGGGGGAGGTGTTGATTTGCACTCACCCCCGAACTATTGGGCACCAGCCGCCACTGACTTTTCGAAAGTTTGCGGCATCCAGAAAAAAACCTTGTCCGGAGAAGAAAAGGTGAGCGCTACCATCGGTCCTGTGTCATGCCAACAGAAAAGCATCCTGAGACCATTCATGTTTGGGGTTGCTTCTCAGCCAATAGAGTGGGCTCACCCATAATTTTGTCTAAGAACACAGCCATTAATAAAGAATGGTACAAAAAGATTCTCCGAGAGCAACTTCTCCAAACCATCCAAGAACAGTTTGATGGGGAATAATGCCTTTTGATGGAGCACCTTGCCATAAGGCAAAAGTGATTATTAAGTGGCTTGGGGAACAAAACATTGACATTTTGGGTCCATGGCCAGGAAACTCACCAACCTTGATTCCATTGAGAACTTGTGGTCCATCCTCCAGAGGGGGTGAACAAAAACCCCCCACAAATTCTGACAAACTCCAAGCATTGATTATGCAAGAATGGGCGGCCATCAGTAAGGATGTGGTCCAGAAGTTGATTGACAGCATGCCAGGGGAAATGGGAGAGGTCTTGAAAAAGAGGGATCAACATTGCAAATATTGACTCTTTACATAAACTTAATGTAATTGTCAATAAAAGCCTTCGACACTTACGAAATGCTTGTAATTATACTTCAGTATAACGTAGTAACATCTGACAAAAAGATCTAAAAACACTGAAGTAGCAGATTTTGTGAAAATTTATATTTGTGTCATTATCAAAACTTTTGGCCACGGCTGTACAGTATGAATCAGTGTTTTTTTTCTTTTTTTAAATGTGGTTGGAGCTGTGTGCAGGCAGCCTATATTACGCTATGGGGATGTGCAGCATCTGTACGAATATAGCTGCAGGTTCTAATTTGCCCCCAAACGCTGGGGCCACTCACTGGCACTTGCACACTTAGGACCTGCGGCTGAGTTCATACAACCACTGCATCCACATAGAGTAATAGAGGGATAAAGGAAACCATTATTCACACTGTATGGGCCAGAGAACCCGTATGAATGAGAAGAGTAGAGAGTAACAGTCTGCAAGCAAGTGATGTGCTGGGGGAGATTGAAGCTGTCAAGTGTATCAGTGGTGTATTTTGGTTTTGTGCTGCCCTAGGCAAGACTAATTTCTGGTCTGATCTAAATTTGCACCACCCCTTCCTGTTTAAGATCCACCCCTTCATCTGGAAACTCCACCCTTCCTCTTTAGGCCCCACCTCTTCCTATTAACACTCCACCTGAAGAGTTGGTCAGAGACTGCAGACATGATAAATGAGAGGGTCAGAGACTGCAGACAAGATACAGGAGAGGGTCAGAGATTGCAGACAACATACAGGAGAGGGTCGGAGACTGCGGACTTGATAAAGGAGAGGGTCAGAGACTGCGGACATGTTAAAGGAGAGGGTCAGAGACTGCAGACATGACACAGGAGAAGGTCAGAGACTGCAGACCTGATACAAGAGATGGTCAGAGACTGCAGACAGGATACAGGAGATGGTCAGAGACTGCAGACATGATAAAGGAGAGGGTCAGAGACTGCAGACATAATACAGGAGAGGGTCAGAGACTGCAGACAAGATACAAGAGATGGTCAGAGACTGCAGACAGGATACAGGAGATGGTCAGAGACTGCAGACATGATAAAGGAGAGGGTCAGAGACTGCGGACATGATAAAGGAGAGGGTCAGAGACTGCAGACATGATACAGGAAAGGGTCAGAGACTGCAGACAAGATACAAGAGATGGTCAGAGACTGCAGACAGGATACAGGAGATGGTCAGAGACTGCAGACATAATAAAGGAGGGGGTCAGAGACTGCAGACATGATACAGGAAAGGGTCAGAGACTGCAGACAAGATACAAGAGATGGTCAGAGACTGCAGACAGGATACAGGAGATGGTCAGAGACTGCAGACATGATAAAGGAGAGGGTCAGAGACTGCGGACATGATAAAGGAAAGGGTCAGAGACTGCAGACAGGATACAGGAGGGAGATGGTCAGAGACTGCAGACATGATAAAGGAGAGGGTCAGAGACTGCAGATATGATAAAAGAGAGGGTCAGTGACTGCAGACATGACTCTCCATGGTCATCAGAGTGAATAGAAAAGTCTCCAGCCATTCATTCACTGTAATCACAGTGGGCAACAGCTTAAGTTCTAAAACATGACAAACAAGATAAGTTACAGCATCTTCTGTGACATAATCATTGTGCTTCTTCTAATAGTAATAATAATGCCGGTTACCATTACATCACTGTGACCACCCCCGCCAGAGCACATAGAGCCGAGGTGAGACAAGCCCGCCCCCTCCCAAGCACAGCCGAGGTGAGACGAGCCCACCCCCTTCCAAGCACAGCCGAGGTGAGCTGAGACTGCCCCTTCCCAAGCAAAGCCGAGGTGAGCCCGCCCCCTCCTGAGCACAGCCGAGCTGAGACAAGCCCGCCTCCTCTCGAGTATAGCCGAGGTGGGACGAGCTCGCCTAATCCTGAGCACAGCCGAGGTGGGATGAGCCCGCCCCCTCCCGAGCACAGCCGAGGTGAGACGAGCCCACTCCCTTCCAAGCACAGCCGAGGTGAGCTGAGACTTCCCCTTCCCGAGCACAGCCGAGGTGAGCCCGCCCCCTTCTGAGCACAGCCAAGCTGAGACGAGCCCGCCCCCTCCCGAGCACAGTCGAGGTGAGCTGAGATTTCCCCCTCCCGAGTACAGCCAAAGTAAGCTGAGACTGCCCCCTCCCGAGCACAGCCGTGGTGAGCTGAGACTGCCCCCTCCCGAGCGAGGACCACCCCTCCTGGCCGTGCACAGCCGATGTGCACCTCTGCTCAAACCCAGTCAAACGGAGACCGCACCCCTCCTGAGCACAGCCCAGCCAAGACTGCCCCTGCCTGTCCGAAAAGTCCCTGCTCAGTCCACTCCATAAGCTGTCGGGCACTGTTTTTGTGCAGGAGATAGGAGCCGGGATGAGGTGGGTGGGTTTTGTTCATGCAGGGAGTGCCTTTTTGCTGCCCCCCTGCAAAGTGCTGCCCTAAGCCTGGGCCTTGTCGGCCTAGGCTAAGACACAGCACTGAAGTGTATATAGAAGTTCCTATCGATCAATAATTGATTCTACCATTAATTTCTGGGCATCCCATAAATCCCTTACCCATCCAAGTTCCAATTCCTTCAATAAAATAACAAAAACAAATCACAAGACTGTTTATCGTCTCAAGAGTGACTGAGGAGTGAATGCTGGGCAGAGGTGACAGGTGGGACCACACTTTTAGCAGCCCCTACGGGGGTACCGCTACGTAAGTGCAGTGGTCAGGCTGAATTTGTGGACATCTCTGCATGAGCGCATGGTACTGTTATCATTTATTATGTTACTGCATCAGGAAAATAATGTCAGATGGAAACGAAGGACTTGTGTTATTCAGCTAATACTAACAACATAGCAAGTAATGAGAAATTTTTATTTTGCCAAGAAAAAGTTGTCTTTTTGAAACTTGAAACTGGAGTTCTTACACAAACGGAATGATAGAACAAACACGCCATTGTAATATATTTATGCAAGCTGGACCCAGTAATGAAGGGTTCACCCCGATATATCAGAGTAGTAGTAGCAAGGTGCTACTGTACAAAGTTTGCAGACATTATTTTGGTCAGTTATTTAATATTTAATGGCTCCACATTCTGCGCAGCAAATATTTGCAAACAGCTATGTCCCTGCCTTTGGCCAATCATGGCTCTCACAGCAGAGCGTGCTGTGATTGGCCAAAGCATGCAGGTCAGGTGCAAGCTTTGGCCAATCAGCAGCCATCAATGTACTGCGAACTTGCAGTGCATTGATGGTCTCGGCGTTCATTATGGCGCTTTACACGGGCGCTCTAATTTCCCGCGAATGCCCCATAATGTTCTAAATTCGGACTTAAGTTTGACTCGAACATCAGGCTCATCCCTATTGGGAACATGATGTCATACTGTTGAATGGAGATGGATCTTTCATATGCTGTATAGTATCTCCTCCTCATTTGTTGGGAACATGACATTATATTAAGGAATGAAGATGGACCTTTCATATGGTGTACAGCATCGCCTCCTCATTTGTTAGAAACAGGACGTTATATTGAGGAATGGAAATGGACCTTTCATATGGTGTACAGTATCTCCTCCTCATTTGTTGGGAACATAACATTATATTGAGGAATGGAGATGGGCCTTTCATATGATGTACAGTATCTCCTCCGGATTTGTTGGGAACATGACGTTATATTGAGGAATGGAAATGGACCTTTCATATGGTGTAAAGTAGGGTTGTCCCGATACCGATACTAGTATCGGTATCGGCACCGATACCGAGCATTTGCCCAAGTACTTGTACTTGGGCAAATGCTCCCGATGCTTCCGCCGATACCTGGACTGTCAGCTGTGATCGGCGCGTGGGGGAGTTACAAGCTTCTCCCCCAGCGGCTTTCACCAGCTTTAGTGACATACAGCAGTGATCGCTCACCGCTGTATGTCACTGCATCCTCCTCCATGCCCCCTCCGTTCCTCTGTGCCTCTCCGCTGTCCCCTGCATTCTTCTCTCCTTATCTGTCCCCCTCCGTACTCCCCCTTTGTTCTTCTCTCCTTATCTGTCCCCTCCGTTCTCCCCCTCCGTTCCTCCGTCCTCCCCCTCCTTCCTTTGTGTATGGAGAGAGTCAGCTGACTCTGTCCATTCACATAACTGAAACACTGTAATCTCCTGTGATTACTATGTGTCAGTTTATGACTGGAGAGAAGCCGCTGTCTTCTCTCCATTCATTCTCAGTGCAGCTGACGCTGCAGAGAAAGGGACTGGGGAATCTCTATCCTCTGTCTCTTTCTCTGTCTCAAGGGGGAGATATCAGAGGTCTGTTAAGACCCCTGATATCTCACCAAAGCCCCCCAAAAGGGCTGATTAAAAAAAAAAAACAAAAAAAACAATAAAGAATAAAAAAATATTATTGTAAAAAATAAAAATTGTAAAAAAAAACAAAACACACACACATACAACGTTCACCCCCCCCCCCCCAAAAAAAAATAGCAAAAAAAAAACTGTCACGTGACATTAAAAAAAAAGTATCGGTAATCGGTATCGGCGAGTACTTGAAAAAAAGTATCGGTACTTGTACTCGGTCCTAAAAAAGTGGTATCGGGACAACCCTAGTGTAAAGTATCTCCTCCTCATTTGTTGGGAACATGACATTATATTGAGGAATGGAGATGGACCTTTCATATGGTGTACAGTATCTCCTCCTCATTTGTTGGGAACATGACATTATATTGAGGAATGGAGCTGGACCTTTCATATGGTGTACAGTATCTCCTCATTTGTTAGGAACATGACGTTATATTGAGGAATGGAGATGGACCTTTCATATGGTGTACAGTATCTCCTCCTCATTTGTTGGGAACATGACATTATATTGAGGAATGGAGATGGACCTTTCATATGGTGTACAGTATCTCCTCCTCATTTGTTGGGAACATGACGTTATATTGAGGAATGGAGATGGACCTTTCATATGGTGTACAGTATCTCCTCCTCATTTGTTGGGAACATGACATTATATTGAGGAATGGGGCTGGACCTTTCATATGGTGTACAGTATCTCCTCATTTGTTAGGAACATGACGTTATATTGAGGAATGGAGATGGACCTTTCACATGGTGTACATTATCTCCACATTTGTTGGGAACATGACTCTTTATTGAGGAATGGAGATGGACATTTTATAAGATGTACAAGATCTCCAACTCGTTTGTTGGTAGCATGATGTTATATTTAAGACTAGAGATGGACCTGTCATATGGTGTACAGTATCTTCACGTCATCATTATTTGGGAACATGATTCTATATTAGGGAAACATTCCATAGTGCGTGAATTACATAGATTACATTCCTCTGGCAATGAATGGACGTTTCCTATATCACGTGGCAGGGTTCTTTGCTATAACAGCTATAAAAATGAAGAATAGTCTTCCAGAGGAACTTTCTTCTAGATGACTGGAAGCACTTCATATATTTGTAATAAGAATCATTTTGGCACCAAGAAAGAATTTATTTAACCTAATCAAACGTGACCATGCTTTATGTGGCGTTTCTGCCCTCTTCTTGATCAACTGGCACTTTGGATTTTTTTTAGATGAACTTAATGAACATAAGTTATGTTCAATCCATGTAAGTACTGGTATATACTTTATACTTAAAGAAGTAGATTTAAAATGGGAACTTTATGTGTATTACTTACTTGAATCCATATGTAGAGAAGATTCCATCTGCTTATTTTTTATAATCATTTCCCCCTCCTCCATAGACTGCTGATCTCCACTCACCAACCTCTCTTCTTCTTCTTCTTCTTCTTTATTCTCAACTTTGATGTTTTTCAGTTCTTCTTCCTAAACCCCAAAACCGGATAGAATACATTGGTAAAAAGAAATATAAGATTTCACAGAAGAATGTCCTTTCAGAGCTTGCTCTAGTTGCTCAGTCCCATCTACCTGATGATGGTGAGGGATGGTTTGATCTTCCTGTGTGGAATCCCGGGAATACAGAGGACGGGGACATCTCTTTGGTGGGTTCCCATTACTGGATCCATCTCTAGGAAACACACACACTGACTGAATACATTGTTTCTATGTGTTTATCAGATGATGGGGGATCTAGGTGGACCCTCTGTACTGCTCTCTCCTTTACAATAAAGTCTCCTCTTACCCGGTGATGTGAGGGGCAGCTGATTCTCCATCATGATGTCCTTGTAGAGATCCTTGTGTCCACTTTCTGTCCAGGTGACCAACAAGAAAGCAGGATGTGAGTAAAATGCAAATCTTGCTGGGCGTTTAAGAGAAGTATTACCTTGTAAATATTGGATTGGAGAGAATACATGTTTACCAAATATTACTGACCATGTATGATGGAGGATATGTAGACATGACATTGTTCTGTGTGCACAGTGGCCGGAAATGTCTATATTGTGAGCCCTGTCCTATTAGTGTCACTGGATACTGCATGTACTGTACACATTGATGTCACTCTGACAGCCAACTCCACCAAAATAGATCTGGGGTTTTCTGTGCTGTGATTGGTGTTCAGGATCACATGACAGAGACAGGATAACCAGTGCGGTTATGGTGAGAAGCTAAAGAGACAGGGCCGGCGCTCCCACTAGGCAAACCAGGCAGCTGCCTAGGGCCGAGAGGGTGCAGGCCGGCCCAGGTGGATCAGTTCGCCAGGCCCAACGGCAGCCGCGGCTCTGCTGGAGTAGTTGTATGTGTATTCCTCCAACGTGTGCTCTCTTTTTCCTTCTCCTTTCGCCTTGGACATTGTACCTTTACCTCATACAACATTCTTTGTTTATCTTTCATCAGTTCCTGTCAGAGTGATTCACGCACAATAGGTGATATTGCTATCTTGTGGTGATTTTAAGAACCGCATCCTAAGTTATATTGTTGTACTTAGCCTGCTGCCTTGTAGCTCTTTCTAATGCCCCGTACACACGGTCGGACATTAATCTGACATTCTGACAACAAAATCCTAGGATTTTTTCCGACGGATGTTGGCTCAAACTTGTCTTGCATACACACGGTCACACAAAGTTGTCGGAAAATCCGATCGTTCTGAACGCGGTGACGTAAAACACGTACGTTGGGACTATAAACGGGGCAGTAGCCAATAGCTTTCGTCTCTTAATTTATTCTGAGCATGCGTGACACTTTGTGCATCGGATTTGTGCACACACGATCGGAATTTCCGACAGCGGATTTTGTTGTCGGAAAATTTTATAGCCTGCTCTCAAACTTTGTGTGTCGGAAATTCCGATGGAAAATGTGTGATGGAGCCCACACACGGTCGGAATTTCCAACAACAAGGTCCTATCACACAATGTCTCTTATCAGCAATAGGGTTCTGGGGTCACAGGAAGGCAGAAATGCAAATGATCTCTGGGATCACTGAAGCCCTTTTGGCAGATAGAGTTCCCCTTTAAGGGCTGTGCCTCCAAGTGGTGAAGTGGTGACACACTGTTTCCTTTCATATGGCATGGTGGGGGTCTCCTGGATGGTGGTTTGCTAAGGTGATCTAAGAAAGGGTTTTGTGTGCTCCTCCCTCCAGAGCAAGGGTGGCTGCCATACCATAGGGCAGCCATTCTCAATTAGAGTTCCTCCAGAGGTGGCTAGGGATTCCTTGGGCTGTGACTGACTGACCTCCCATCTGATGGTTGCTGCATAGTTCCAGGATCAATGCCACATAGCAGAGCCAACTGTGTGACACCAATGATCTTTTTAGCGGTTTGTAAGGATGGCAATCTGATCATCGCTGTAATGGGGGCATTCTTCCCACTGACCTCCAATGTAAGGGGCAATTTTCTCATTGATCACCAATTAATTTGTTTTGGTAGGGGTTCCCCAAGACCTAAAAATGATATCAAAGGTTTCTTTGGGGTATAAAAGTTGAGAAAGGCTGCCATAGAGCAATACCTGTTGAGGATCTATCAAGAGGTGTACATTGGGCTCATTGAGAACATTGTAACTGAGAATGGAAATGGACCTTCCTCCACCTCATTTCTTGAAAACAGATTGAAGAACATGTGATGTACAAAAAATGGTGGCGCAATATAAAGGGCATCAAGAGTGGCCACTGACATCACCAAAGGGTCACATGTAATATTAAGTGTATGCATTTCTGCCAAAAACTACTAGACGCTGGACATCCTACAGTCAGATATGACATACGTGTTGTAGGAGATGACAGAGATGGAGTGAAAACATCCTACAAGAGAGGATGGAGACTGAGGACATGCTGTAGGAGACAGAGATTGAAAGTATCTTACATGTGACTGCTGCTATAGTGCCTTGGTCAGCTCAGGTCGGCTAAAATAACAACTGGCTGGTCTGAACAAGGGCCACTTTAAGGTATAAGTAATGCTTTAAGTGAATATTATCATACTTCAGTTCAGCATGGTGTACATGATGGTGGGTTTTGTACTGTGACTTAACAATCTGTGCTAAAAGGTGTATCTCCATCTCAGAAGGTTGAGATGTATGGGTGGGTCCTTTGCACATTATTGGGACAGTATGCACATCAGCCATGTAGTAAATAGCTTTTACACCTGAAGGCAGTAAATGAAAAAAAACAGATCACAGTTTATCTTTGGAGTTCATTCTTATTGAGTATCCTGGAAAGATGCAACTACTTCTAATTTATTTTTGCATAACATTCTGGCAGAACCTTAAATAAAACAGAAATGGTGCCCTGACAGCAAACATAAACGTGCAAACATATTTCTATAAGAATGTTCAATGTCTGGTGCTTACCTCCAAACAAATAGCTAAATATTATATATACAGCCCTCAAAATTTCCTCTCACCTGTGCGCATTTGGCGAGTGGAAATAAGCTGAGGGTGAGTGTTCCAGCTTGGTCGGGGGAAGGATCCGCTCAGTTTGGGTGGAGAGCTGAGCCAGCTCGACTCCGGCGGGTCCACTCAGCTCGGACGGGGAGGTGGGCCAGATTGGCTTGGCTCGGGTGGGGGGTCTGGATCGGGTATAGTCCACTCAGCTCAGGCAGAGAGGGGGCGAGTGGCTAGCCCTGTGAACACTGCGCGGCCACGTAAAGGTGCCTTGAAAGGATGGGGAGCAGGACAAGAAGAAGATCCTGCCAGTTCCACAGCAGAAGCTCCTTCTTATCCAAGCAAGCTGCTAGAGTTGGCGGGTAAGTTGTAGCTGCTCTTTTGCAGCAGCCCTACTCTTTCAGGGGATGTGTGGGGAAGAAAGCTCTGTACTGGATTGGGGAAGGGGGTGAGCTTTGTACTGGGGGAGAACTTAGGAGTACACAGCACATCACTCAGCCCTGCACTTAGCATGTAGCGCATTCCTCAACCCTGCACTCCGTGCATAGCATACCTATCAACCCTGCACTCAGTACGTAGCGCACTCCCTCCTGAACCATACTAGGCCACATGCCCTCAACATGAGGGGGCTGTACGTAGCACACCTCTCAACCCTGTACTTTGTATGTTGGGTGGGGGAACTGGTGGCGAGTAACTCTTAAGGCCTGGCTAATAGCTCAAGACTTAAAATTTTGAGACCTGGTGTACAGTATCTCTTCCTCATTTGTTAGGAACATGACGTTATATTGAGAAATGGAGATGGCCTTTAACATAATGTACAGTATCTCTTCCTCATTTGTTGGGAACATGACATTATATTGAGGAATGGAGATGGACCTTTCATATGGTGTACTATATCTCCTCCTCATTTGTTGAGAACATGACGTTATATTGAGGAATAGAGATGGACCTTTCATATGGTGTACATTATCACCTCATAATTTGTTGGGAACATGACATATTGAGAAATGGAGATGGACCTTTCATATGGTGTGCAATACATCACAGTAGGCTCCATTCACAGAACCAGATCACATGTGGTATTTAGGTGTTTGCTCAAATACTGCATGCGATCCTTAAAATGTCAATTCACTATTTCCTTTATGTGGTTGCTCGCTGACAGCTGAATGTAAAAAAATAAAATGCCGGCAATTAAAAATTAGGAAGAAAAACTGGTGTGGGGTCCCCCCTCCGAATCCATACCAGGCACTTTGAATCTCCCACAGCGTCCAGGTAACAGAAAAGCGCCAAAAAGTGCTCGGGGTTTTTCTCCCCAATCACACTCGCCATAATGGTGAAAGCCTGCAACCAGTTTGGAAAAGTCAGAGGGATCAGCCTGTACCACCTGTTCTCCTCGTCCTCCTTCTTGGTCTCCTCTGGCTTCACCCTAGCCAGGTTGAACTTTTCCAGCGGCAAACAGCTCCACGTACTCACCTTTCCAAATTTTTTCGCGGACTTCGGGTTTCAAATGGGCCCCCCAGGGACCCCCGCCGACTGTCCCTGAGACTCCACCTCCGACAGTTCTCCTTCCAACCTCTGCACTGACTTCTGGTCACCATCAAGCTTCAGCCCTCCAGGGGAAGTATCCCTGGATACCAAGAATCCGCTCTGCTGGTGTCCCCGCCTCCTTGCGCTGGATCCGCCCACGACTTCTGTGTCACCTGTGGCAATGGATGGCCCGGTGGCCGCGGCTGACTGATTCCCCCGCTGAGGCCCCACCCCACCACCTCATCGACAGGGGCAGAGCCTGCGAGCTCCTTTTCCAGTTGGGGGCTGTTCCAGCAGTCCCTGATGACCTGCCTGCCGAGCTCTGTCTATGGGGGGATTCCTCCCGAGACCCTCGCCTGCGAGCACAGCATAACGCTTCGCGGGGGCCCAAAGGGGCCCGATCGGGACTCCCAGAATGACGCTAAGCTCTGGGGGCGGAGTCCGGTGAGAAACGCTCTGGAGGCCTGGACCTCCGCGCACGTGTGGACTCTTGCCCCCCGTACCTGTACTTGCGACCTGTGGGACCAGCACCAGCGCCAGTTGTGTTTGGAGCCATCCCGCACCCTTGGCCCCAGCCTCAGCCCGCAGCTGAGCCAGAAGCTGCTCCACATCGGCCATCACTGAATCTTGCTCCGCACGCTGTGGTGACGCTGGGGAGGGGCCAGCCTCTTTTAACACCCCTGACCCCTCCTCCCCCATGTCACTCCCAATCCATGCTGCTCTCTCATTTTGTACCGTTTCCCCTGTCATGCCAGCCCTCCACTATTTCCTTCGTTGTTTTTGCTCCGGGCTTCTCTGATGGAAGGAGAATGGTGGAAGAGAAGGCCCGGCTCGCAGTCTCTGCTATAATTCATCCCAAAGGTGTCCTATCAGCTTGAGCCTTGAGGTCAGGACTCTGTGCAGGCCAGTCAAGTTCCTTTACCCCAAACTCGCTCATCCATGTCTTTATGGACCTTGCTTTGTGCACTGGTGCGCAGTCATGTTGGAACAGGAAGGGGCCATCCCCAAACTGTTCCCACAAAGTTGGGAGCATGAAATTGTGCAAAATGTCTTGGTATGCTGATGCCTTAAGAGTTCCCTTCACTGGAACTAAGGGGCCAAACCCAACCCCTGAAAAAACAACCCCCACACCATAATCCCCCCTCCACCAAATGATTTGGACCAGTGCACAAAGCAAGGTCCATAAAGACATGAATTAGCGAGTTTGGGGTGGAGGAGCTTGAATGGCCTGCACAGAGTCCTGACCTTTAACCCGATAGAACACCTGTGGGACGAATTATAGCAGAGACTGCAACCCAAAACCTTCTTGTCCAACATCAGTGCCTGACCTCACAAATGCGCTTCTGGAAGAATGGTCAAACATTCCCATAGACACTGAAAGGTGCATTTTCACCTTTAAACTCTAGTCCTGACTATTATCTTATTATCTAAATAAAATTACCTTTCATCAGCCGATTCTGTTGCTTCATATCCAAATCTCTCTCTCTCTCTCCCTCCCCCTCTCTCTCTCTCTCTCTATCGATATATAGATATATATATCTATATATAGATATAGAGATATATCTATATATATCTATATATATCTATATAGATATATATAGATATATATAGATATATATAGATATAGATATATCTATATCTATATAGATATATATATCTATATAGATATATATCTATATATTTATATAGGGGACTCATTAATTGACACAAGTTGCTGTACATTGTTCTTTTCTTTATTATCTTCGGCATGATGTTAAGTATGAATAAAACATGGGCGTTATCAGCCACCTTCAACCACTAAGGGGTACATATTCAAATGACACATTTCCTTCTTAACATACAATCAACCAATCATAGTCAATAACTCTTTATCTAGGGAAACCCATTATGTCACATTATATTATGTCAAATTCAATTGCAGACACATCTCATGACACATACGTCACTTCCTATGTCTGGTTTCGTTCTGAATCACACAACCCATTTAAACAACAACACATATATTTTTAATAAGTCAGCAAAGTGATAACCTTTAAAGGAACAGCCGTGTATTAGATTACAAAACACAAGGACCCTTACAGACACACTCCTAAACCTTGTGGACGGCCTTCCCAGAAGAGTTGAAGCTGTTATAGCTGCAAAGGGTGGGCCAACTCAATAATGAACCCTACGGACTAAGACTGGGATGCCATTAAAGTTCATGGTGCGTGTAAAGGCAGGTGTCCCAATACTTTTGATAATATAGTGTATGTTGAGTTATAGGGATAAAGTCCGAGAACCTCTCAGGGACCTAATAAAATAAAATAAAAAATAACAATACAGTGGAACCTTGGTTTACAAGCAACGCGGTTAACGAGGATTTTGAAAGACGAGCAACTTTTTAAAAAAAATTCTGACTCGGTTTGCGAGTGTTGTCAGGCAAAACGAGCAAAATTCAAGCTAATGGGGTGTGCAGTACCGCATTTGGCCAGAGGTGCGGGGGCGCCGGTGACACTCGGAACGGTTCGGAGCCATTCGGAATTACTCAGAAATACTCGG
The DNA here is from genome assembly GCF_042186555.1 of Aquarana catesbeiana. Classification (NCBI taxonomy): domain Eukaryota; kingdom Metazoa; phylum Chordata; class Amphibia; order Anura; family Ranidae; genus Aquarana; species Aquarana catesbeiana. Next base: position 300,125,250 of record NC_133331.1, on the reverse strand, counting down.
AAATACTCCGTTCCCGAGTGTTTCCGATCCTTTCCGAGGGTTTTAAAGATCAGCCGAGCTATCCCCGAGTATTTCCAAGGCTCTCCAGCAACCCCCACCTCTGGCCACATGCGGTATTGCATGCCATAGAAGTCAATGCGGAACAAATTATCTTTGTTTTCATTTACTTCTATGGGGAAACTCGCTTTGATATGCGAGTGCTTTGTATTACAAGCATTCTCCTGGAACTGATTATGCTCATAATCCAAGGTTCTACTGTATAAACTAGGAAAGAAAGCTATCTTGCAAGTCTCCTAATGTTCAAAAAAGGCTTTACCACCACTGAAAGACTGATAAGCTATACCATTAAATAAGGAAAAGAAACATTTTTCCTCAAAAGTATGGCCAGATAGCAGCTAACAGACTCAGCTAACTGGCATCTGGCAGTAGATAGTCAAAAAAAATAAAAGAAGAAAAAGAGAAGAAAGAGAAGAGTAGGAAGAAGAGAAGACCTAGCCCATGGTATCCAAGGCCACCACCGGGTAGGCTAGACAGAATTTCCTATATGTCCAGAAAACGGGAAGGCGGGGTCATCACTGGAAACTGATCCAACCAAGGTTGCCAAGTCTTTCTAAATTTTTCCTTAGTATCACCGTAAGCTTCTCGTCCGTCAACGTACCAACCACAAAATTATCAATTTTCAAATATATACACTATAGTTTGTAGGTTCTATCTTTCACACATTTTACATAATATACACTGATTTGCTTTTTATTTTCCCAAAGAAATGTAGAAGAATACATTTTTTGCCTAAATTTATGAAGAAAGATTATTTATTTGCTTTATAAGAGAAACTAAGAAAATTTTTTCCCCAAATTTTCTGTCTTTTTTTAACTTTATATATTACCGTGTTTCCCCCAAAAATAAGACCTACCCCGAAAATAAGACCTAGCGTTATTTTCCAGGAAGGCTGCAATATAAGCTCTACCCCGAAAATAAGCCCTAGTTTAAAAAGCTTGTAAAACCCTATAATCCACTCTATTACAGTGGTATATAATGTACAATGTGTGTGTTTCTGTAATATAATTGCGGGGAAGAGAGCTCCGGCGGGTCACAGAAGCACAGAGCGGCGCTATAACGAAGGTATTTGGCACAATTATATTACAGAAACACACCCATTGTACATTATACACTACAGTAATAGAGTGGATTATAGGATTTTACAAGCATTTTTACTCGGTTCACACTGGGGATTCCTGTCAGACAGGGAGAGAGAGGGGGAGAGAAGACATCACATTACAGGGTAAGACCTACCCCGAAAATAAGCCCTACTGTGTCTTTTATTGCCAAAATTAATATAAGACCTGGGCTTATTTTCGGGGGAAACACGGTAGAGGTGCTGAAGAAAAACAACTAGAAGAAAGCTTTACTGTCAAAAAATAATTTAAAATTTGTTTGGCTACAGTATTGCATGACTGAGTAATTGTCAGTCAAAGTATGACGGTGCTGAAAAGCTAAAAAACTGGAGTGGACAGGAAGGGGGTTTAACATGTCGGACTTCAAATGGTACAATATCTCCTCCTCATTTATCGGGAACATGACGTTATATTAAGGAATGGAGATGGACCTTTCATATGGTGTACAGTATCTCCTCCTCATTTGTTGGGAACATGACGTTATATTGAGGAATGGAGATGGACCTTTCATATGGTGTACAGTATCTCCTCCTCATTTGTTGGGAACATGACGTTATATTAAGGAATGGAGATGGACCTTTCATATGGTGTACAGTATCTCCTCCTCATTTGTTGGGAACTTGACATTATATTGAGGAATGGAGATGGACCTTTCATATGGTGTACAGTATCTCCTCCTCATTTGTTGGGAACATGACATTATATTGAGGAATGGAGATGGACCTTTCATATGGTGTACAGTATCTCCTCCTCATTTGTTGGGAACATGACGTTATATTGAGGAATGGAGATGGACCTTTCATATGGTGTACAGTATCTTCTTCTAAATTGTTGGGAACATGATGCTATATTGTGGAATGGAGATGGACATTTCATACAGTGTACAGTATCTCCAGCTCATTTGTGCACCATACACATGATACATTGGGTGGTGGGGTGGGTACATCGATGATGTTCTTGTTGTGGACAGTTAAGGTTTCTCAGTATTTCCTTTACAGATGTGATTATGTCTATTGTGAGAAGCTTTGTGTGTAATTGTATATGTCGGTCTTCAAATGGTTAAGAAACAATAAAAACTAAGATAGAATCTAATGGCAACCAATAAGAAGTGTTGTCCATGTATTGTCATATCTGGCCATGTATTAGCACAGTTTAGTTGTATGGTGCGGTCTGTGTGAGTGCGGGACCGAGTCATCTCTGTGTGTTTAGAGGATCGTATTACTAGAATTCAATCCCTGCAGACTCAGATCTATCAAACCGAACCTGAAAAACATTCAATATATTCCGCCCCACCCCCAACACACCACTGTTATCATGAGAAAGATTGTTATCTCGTGTGACTTCTCTGGTGATACACAAGGTGTCCTTTATTAATGAAAGTTTTTCCGCACTCTGAACATGAATAAGGACGCTCCCCCGTGTGAATTCTCTGGTGCTTACCAAGGTCTCCTTTATGAATGAAGGATTTCCCGCACTCTGAACATGAGTAAGGACGCTCCCCTGTGTGAATTCTCTGGTGTTTAACAAGGTCTCCGATATAAATGAATGATTTCCCGCACTCTGAACATGAATAAGGACGCTCTCCCGTGTGATTTCTCTGATGATACACAAGGCTTCCTTTCTGAGTGAAAGATTTCCCGCACTCTGAACATGAATAGGGACGCTCACCTTTGTGCATCTTCTGGTGTTTATCGAATGAATATTCCCATTTGAAACATTTCCCACACACCGAACATGAATAAGGACGCTCACCCGTGTGATCTCTCTGGTGTACAAGAAGTTTGCCTTTCTCAATAAAACCTTTCCCGCACTCTGAACATGAATAGGGACGCTCTCCCGTGTGAAGCATCTGGTGCCTAATAAGACTTTTTTTCTCAGTGAAACCTTTCCCGCACTCTGAGCATGTATATGGAATCTCACCCGTGTGACATCTCTGGTGTGCAATAAGTCTTGTTTTCACAGTGAAACATTTCCTGCACTCTGAACATGAATAAGGATATTCACCTGTGTGAATTGTCTGATGTGTAAGAAGTTGTCCTTTTTCACTGAAACATTTCCCGCACTCTAAACATGAAAAGGGGAGCTCACCTGTGTGAATTGTCTGATGTCTAAGTAGGCCTCTTTTTTCCCTGAAACATTTCCCACACTCTGAACATGAAAAGGGGCGTTCACCTGTGTGACTTCTCTGGTGTGCAAGAAGGTTTTGTTTGCTAGTGAAACATTTCCTGCACTCTGAACATGAATAGGGACGCTTAGCAGTGTGACATTTCTTGTGTCTAAGAAGTGATCTCTTTTTTGTGAAAAGTTTCCCGCACACTGAACATGACAATGAACTCTCCTCTGTGTGATCTCCTTCCTGCCCTGAAGAAGATTCCTCGGGAATAGACGGATCTATTAAAGTATTTCTACTGTGAGATCTTAGAGTCCTGGAATGTGATTTATCAGAAGATTCCTCAGACGTATTCCGCACATTATGGTCATCTGCTGAGAAATAATTTTACAATAAATGCTAGAAGAATTTTTGGAATCTTGTATTCAATGTCCATTTACAGTGCAGTCCCCTTTATATCACTGTGCCCCTTTACATTACAGTGCCCCTTGCAGTCATGGTCCCCCCCATCACTGCCTCTTTAAATCTCTTCCTCCCCTGCACAGTCCTACCTTCAGCAGGGCAGAGGCAGTTATCAGCCCTCTGTGTCCTCTCCCGGGTCTTCCGCCCCACCGACAATGTCATCCAATCAGCAGGGCAGGGGGTGGGTGGAGCTGCAGATCTGGTTAATTGTTAATATTAAAAGACTTCTGCTCTCTGTCCAGATTTTCAACTCCTCCTGCCCCCTTCCCTGCCAATTATATGACATCGTCTGTGGGATGAGAGGCCCGGGAGAGGGCACACAGGCTAAGTGGTACGGCTGCACAACAGGAGGTGAGTGGCGACCGCGCTCTGTTATAGTTGGGTCAGCTCACCTCCTGCTGTGTGGACCAAGCATACGTCGGCATGCTACTGGTCCGCAGCTTGGGGGTTGGGGAATCCTAGTCTATAGTATATAAACCTCATTTGTTGGGAACATGACGTTATATTGAGGAATGGAGATGGACCTTTCATATGGTGTACAGTATCTCCTCCTCATTTGTTGGGAACATGACGTTATATTGAGCAATAGAGATGGACCTTTCATATGGTGAACAGTATCTCCTCCTTATTTGTTGGGAACATGACATTATATTGTGGAATGGAGATGGACCTTTCATATGGTGTACAGTATCTCCAGCTCATTTGTGGGCACAATACACATGATACATTGGGTGGTGGGCTGGGTACATCGATGATGTTCTTGCTGTGGACAGTTAAGGTTTCTCAGTATTTCCTTTACAGATGTGATTATCTCTGTTGTGAGAAGCAAACTGTATACGGAAGAGGTGCCTTGTTTTTGGAGCTGGGTGGATGAGGGATAGTCTTGTTCTAGATGACTATACCCAATATATACAAATGATGGATGTTGTGATCTTCCTGTGTGGAATCCTGGGGATACAGAGAATGGGGACATCTCTCTGGTGGGTTCCCATTACTGGATCCATCTCTAGGAAACACACATACTGACTGAATACATTATTTCTATGTGTTTATCAGATGATGGGGGATCTAGTTGAACCCTCCGTACTGCTCTCTCCTTTACAATGAAGTCTCCACTTGTGGCAGCATCTAAAAACTGAAATGGCTGGTTTTGACAAAATGGTTCTAGTTGGAAATTCACTGACATTTCTGACATTTCCATCCCATGCATGTAACTAGGTCAACCCCCCCTTCCTCCTTTCTCTTCCTGTAGAAAGTTTGCACAGCAGCTTGTATCAACATAAGTCAGATAGATAAAGGAAGTTAACCATATATAGTGAAACCACAAATATAGCTTGCTTAGAGTTGTATAAGAAAACTTAACATAGAAAGGAAATATGTATTATGTATTGTGACGCAATTGTAACAATTCCGATGCGCAAAATTCCTACGCAGGCTCGGAAACAATTCGACGCATGCTCGGAAGCATTGAACTTCATTTTCTCGGCTCGTCGTAGTGTTGTACATCACTGTGTTCTTGACGGTCGAAAATTCAGCAAACTTTTGTGTGACCGTGTGTATGCAAGCCAAGCTTGAGTGGAATTCCGTCGGAAAAACCATCCAAGATTTTTCTGACGAAAAATCCGCTCGTGTGTACACAGCATAAGTCTCCTTAGCAAATAAAAGATTTGTTTTCCTGAGGTCTCCAGAGTCCATTACTGGTTTCCCAAGACTCTTTCTGCAACACTCTTACCCGGTAATGTGAGAGGCAGCTGATTGTCCATCATGACGTCCTTGTAGAGATCCTTGTGTCCTTCTAAATACTCCCACTCCTCCATGGAGAAATAGACAGTGACATCCTGACACCTTATAGGAACCTGACACACACAATGATACAGTCACCATCCAGACACATCCCTTGTCTGTTACTGGATAATGTCCCAGAATTCCCAGCACCGCTCACCTCTCCTGTCAGCAGCTCAGTGATCTTGTTGGTGACTTCTAGAATCTTCTGCTTGTTATTTTTCTGTAGGGTTAGGAGGGGTGGTGGATGCATGGTGATGGGGCCTTGTCTTTGTTTTGTGGAGAAGTAGTGACTTCTCCTTTTTATAATATTCTCAATAGATGACTTCATAACTACAGTACAGTCCTGTAATATACAATTAATAAATAGTATATCAGAATCCTCCTCACCTAACAGGTCTGTGTTTTATTATTAGAGTTAAGAATGATTAAACACTCCCAGAATCCTCCTCACCTCTCCAGTCAGTAGACAGACGATCTCCAGTGTGAGTGTTAATATCTCATTATGGAGATTATTTTTTTTCATATTTACATAATTGAAAAGCTGTTGATTCTCCATCATGACGTCCTTGTAGAGATCCTTGTGTCCTTCTAAATACTCCCACTCCTCCATGGAGAAATAGACAGTGACATCCTGACACCTTATAGGAACCTGACACACACAATGATACAGTCACCATCCAGACACATCCCTTGTCTGTTACTGGATAATGTCCCAGAATTCCCGGCACCGCTCACCTCTCCTGTCAGCAGACCAATGATCTTCTTGATGACTTCTAGAATCTTCTTCTTCTTGCTCTCAGGGGTCAGAATGGGAGGTGGAGAGGACTTGTGAAGCCAACTACTGGAAGTCAGTTTCTCATTAGATGTCTTTTTCACAACTTTGTAATCCTATTAAAAACATTCACATCTATCAGTATATAGAGAATCCTCCTCATGACCCCAGTCAGGTCTACATTCTAATAAAAGAGATACAAACAATGTCATGTGACCTCCCAGAATCCTCCTCACCTCTCCAGTCAGCAGGTAGATGATCTCCAGGGTGAAGTGCCATATCCTTTCAGTCGTGTGATTTTGGCCCGTCTCCATCTTCATTGATGTGGTCATGTGATCTATACAGAACTCTCCTCTCTGTAGACGGATAATAAACAGAGAATTTTCATGACTGTACTGGGATGAAAAATGTCTGCACAGAGTTCCTCTATAGTTCCGACATCATAAATTCCCTTTAAATAACAACTCCTACCAAAATCTTTCATTTTCAGCTTACAATGACTGGGGGAGAGTTAGGACTTCTTTCTTTCAATTCCTGTCCAGCTTGTATCTAAGTCTATAAACCAGAGGCTCTGGATAAGCAGTTGGATAAATGGCTCTATATTTAGGATGTATCTGGTCTATAAACCAGAGGTTCTGGATGGACAGTTGGATAAATGGCTCTATATTTAGGATGAATCTGGTCTATAAACCAGAGGCTCTCGATATATCTGGGCACATGTTAAAAAATAACCCCTGATAACAGTATGTTGGGTTTGTATAGTAGTGGATGTTGGAGATAAAGACATCATAGTGACTATGGAGGAAGAAAATGGACATGATGGGGGGGGGGGGGGGGTATTGGTTTAAATAGAAAAAGATTATTACCCTCTTTGTGTTTTCCAGTGATGTGTGTTTTCTTTTTCCTCTTCCTTTCACCTTGGATATCGTACGTTATATAATGTTCTATGATTATATTTCATCAGTTCCCATCAGAGTGATCTGCACACAATATGTGATATTGCTATCCTATATCTAGCCTACCCTCCACCCATACTTCCTATGTTTCTTCTGCCAACTCACCTATGGTTTTCTGCAAACATGCAGAAAGGGGAAGTAAGGTCCACCCTCGCCCATCTCCAATTGTTATAACTACTTGTATTTTGGCCATAAATTCTCTTCCAACGAAATTCACAGAGCACCCTGGAATGACTCTACAAGGGTGATACACCGTGCATCTATCATCTAAACTGCTCACAAGTAAGCGAGGGGTTTTTGACAAGATCCCATTTAGTTTTGACATCATAAATTATCTTTAAATAACAACTCCTACGAAATCTTTTGTTTTTGGCTTGCAATGACTGGGGAAGAGTTAGGACTTCTTTCAAAGTACAGTGGAACCTTGGATTACGAGCATAATCCGTTCCAGGAGAATGCTTGTGATCCAAAGCACTCGCATATCAAAGCGAGATTCTCCATAGAAGTCAATGGAAACAAAGATAATTTGTTCCACTTTGACTTCTATCGCATGCATTACCGCCAGAGGTGGGGGGCGCCGGAGAGACTTGGAAATACTCTGAGACTGCTCAGATGCACTCAGAAACCCTCGGAAAAGCTAGGAAAGACTCGGAAATTGAGTATTTCTGAGTGTTTTCGCGTATTTCTGAGCGGCTCCAAACGGCTCCAAGTGTCACCGGCACCCCCGCACCTCTGGCCAAATGTGGTACTGCACACCACAGAGGCTTGAATCCTGCTCGTTTTGCAAGACAATACTCGCAAACCAAGCCAGGATTTAAAAAAAAAGAATTGCTTATATTGCAAAACGATCGTTGACCGCGTTACTCGCAATCTGAGGTTCCACTGTATTCTTCTGTGCTTTGGGTAAGGGAGATTTCCTTTCACTTCATGTCCATCATGTATCTGCTCTATAAACCAGAGGCTCTGGATGGAAAGTTGGATAAATGGTTCTATATTTAGGATGTATCTGATCTATAAACCAGAGGCTCTGGATAGACAGTTGGCTAAATGGCTCTATATTTAGGATGTATCTGGTCTATAAACCAGAGGCTCTGGATGGACAGTTGGATAAATGGCTCTCTATTTATGATGTATCTGGTCTATAAACCAGAGGCTCTGGATGGACAGTTGGATAAATGGTTCTATATTTAGGATGTATCCGGTCTATAAACCAGAGGCTCTGGATGGACAGTTGGATAAATGGTTCTATATTTAGGATGTATCCGGTCTATAAACCAGAGGCTCTGGATGGACAGTTGGATAAATGGCTCTATATTTAGGATGTATCTGGTGTATAAACCAGAGGCTCTGGATGGACAGTTGGATAAATGGTTCTATATTTAGGATGTATCTGGTGTATAAACCAGAGGCTCTGGATGGACAGTTGGATAAATGGCTCTATATTTAGGATGTATCTGGATATATAGACCAGAGGTTCTGAATGGACAGTTGGATAAATATCTCTATATTTAGGATGTATCTGGTCTGTAACAGTGGCGGCTGGTGCTCAAAATTTTTTTGGGAGGGGGGGGGCAAACAAAATGAAAAATTCAGAAAAAAAAACATCAATTGCAGCCTCACTGTGCCCATTAATTGCAGCCACTGTGCCATCAAATACCGCCACTGTGCCCATCAAATGCCGCCACTGTGCCCATCAACAGTTAACATGGTGACCCCCCCACCCGCTCGCCTTCTGCCCAGCACTTACCCTATCTCAGTGGGGCAGCAGGTGATAGTGGCAAGCTGTGTCCTCCATGTGTCTCCTTCCCTCCTCCTGATAGGCGTCCAATCACAGCGCCTGTCGTTTCAGCCAATCAGGTGACGGGTAACACACCCGCGCTTCCTGATTGGCGGAGAGGTAGTTTAGTGTTAGAAAAGCGAATAATAATTTTCTGTTCTAACACACCTGGTTGAACTGAGAGTGCAATGCTCTGCACTCACAGTTCACCTTTTTTGAAGCTTATTAGAGCCTACTGCCACGTACGCACGATCGCACATTCCGACAACAAAATCCATGTTTTTTTTGACCGATGTTGACTCAAACTTGTCTTGCCTACACACGGTCACACAAATCTTGTCGGAAATTCCAATCACCAAGAACACGGTGACGTATAAGACGTACCACGAGCCGAGAAAAATGAAGTTCAATAGTGCTGCTCTTCTGCTTGATTCCAAGCATGCGTGGAACTTTGTGCGTCGGAATTGTGTACACACGATCGGAATTTCTGACAACGGATTTTGTTGTCGTAAAATTTGAGATCCAGATCTCAAATTTTGTTTGTCGGAAATTCCGATGGAAAATGTCCAATGGAGCCTACACTCGGTCGGAATTTCCAACAACACGCTCCCATCGAACATTTCCTGTCGGAAAATCCGACCGTGTGTACGCAATGTATGACTCTAATCAGATGCTTCAAAAATACATCCACACCACTGGAATTAAGGAGCCCGGGGTCCGAAAAGGGGCCGGACACCTGAATAGGGGGTGGCGGCAGCGGCCATAGATAGATTCATGCAGTGCATGAATCTATCCATTATGCATATAGGAGTGTGGCTGCAGAGAGGAGGCGGTGCCCCTGCGCCCTTAATGGATGCACTGCCACTGGTCTGTAAAACCCCATACACACTATTCGATTTTCTGCAGTTTTTCGTCTTCAGATTTACCAAAACCATATAATATGAGGTCAAACCTTAATGCCGCGTACACACGGTCGGACTTTTCGTCTACAAAAGTCCGACAGCCTGTCCGACAGACTTCCTGCGGACTTTCGGCGGACTTGCAGCAGACTTTCTAACGAACGGACTTGCCTACACACGACCACACAAAAGTCCGACGGATTCGTACGTGATGACGTACACCGGACTAATATAAGGAAGTTCATAGCCAGTAGCCAATAGATGCCCTAGCATGGGTTTTTGTCCGTCGGACTAGCACACAGACGAGCGGATTTCGGGGTCCGTCGTAGTTACGACGTAAAGATTTGAAGCATGTTTCAAATCTAAAGTCCGTCGGATTTGAGGCTGAAAAAGTCTGCTGAAAGTCCGGAGAAGCCCACACACGATCGGATTACCAGCCAGCTTTAGTCCGTCGGCGTCCGTTGGACTTTTGTAGACGAAAAGTCCGACCGTGTGTACGCGGCATAAGAGTTTCAATTTGTATGCAATCAAGCAGGCCCTTCCACTACATGGTTTTGGTAAGTCTGAAGACAAAAATCTGCAGATAATCTAATAGTGTGTATGGGGCCTTAGGTTTGTGTAGTAGTGGATGTTGGAGATAAAGACATCACAGTGACTATGGAGGAAGAGAACGGACATTAAAGGGGAAGGTGGGGGGGGGGTTATTGGTTTAAATAGAAAAATATTCTTATTACCCTCTTTGTGTGTTCCAGGGATGTTTGTTTTCTTTTTCCTCCTCCTTTCACCTTGGATATTGTACGTTATACAACGTTCAATGCTTATCTTTCATTAGTTCCCGTCAGAGTGCTGTCTTGTTAGAACTGCATCATGTGAGGTACGGAGTCAATGTATCCTATATCTAGCCTATCTTCCGCCCAAACGCCTGTGCTTCTTCTGCTAACTCGTCAACGGTTATGCAGAAAGGAGAAGTAAGGTCCACCCTTCCCCCATCTCCAACTACTATATCTACTTGTATTTTGGCCATTAATTCTCTTCCAAGTATAATTCACAGAGCACCCGGGAATGACTCTACAAGGGTGATACACCGTGCATCTATCATCTACACTGCTCACAAGAAAGCAAGGGGTTTCCCGGGTCTTTGTCAGGACCCCATTTATACCCACAGAAGGCTCACATTCTTTCAGAGTTCCAGTATATTCTCCATTCTTTAACCCCTTCAATACCGGGCACTTTCACCCCCTTCCTGCCCAGGCCAATTTTCAGCTTTCAGCGCTGTCACACTTTGAATGACGGTTATGCTACACTGTACCCATAAACCATTTTTAGCATTTTGCACAAAATAGAGCTTTCTTTTGGTGGTATTTCATGACCACTGGGATTTTTTTTTTTTTTTTTTGCTAAATAAACTAAAAAAGACCCAAAAACGTTTTTCATAGTGAAGGCCGGTAGTTAAATCGGTACCCCCACTGGTTGCCCCGACCCTGTAATTCCTCCATCACCTGTGACACCCTGGGTTCAGACGTTCTTATCAGTGATAATGAAAGACACACTCAAATCTGATGAACCAATTAAGCTCTGTTCACCGATATGATAAAAGCATTTAAAGGTGAACAACATGAATGGCTCTATGAGCGCAGTAAAATAAATACCTTATGGATAAGAGGGGGGGGGGGGTTAGGTGTAGTTCTGTGTTAAAGAGATTAAGTCCTTTGGTCTTCAGCTAGCACTTAGAAGAATTGTATAGCGCTGGTAGATTTTTGATCTACCGCTGATAGGTAAATCTTGTGGGTTACTTGTTAGGTGAAGTTAGATTTGCCTCTGTTCCAGCTTGGCTGAGTTGCACGTAGCTCCACACTGTGCCGGTGGGTATCGTTTTTACCATGGGCTGGTGTTGGAAAGGCAACGTGTTGAAGCGTATGGATGCTCCTCTGTCCCGGAGATAACTAGGTGGAGATGTTCCTCCAAGTTGCATTCTGGGAGAGGGTATTTATGGGACAGACGCCATGTTTAGGGGTTCATTTTCAGCAACCTGCTGGCCCTCCTGGCCGACAGGTATGCGTTAAGAGTACCACCTCGTGGTCCTCCGTTCCGGAGGCCCACGTCGCTGCGGCGTGTGGGTGGGCCCAGAAGCCTGTCTGGGGCCTACCACAGCAGCAGAGGAATGGTCCTGAGCTGTCTATCCTGAGAGAAGAAGCTGGACAACCGAGGAGATGCACAACCGGCTCAGCTGTAACCGTGGTGCAGAAGTGGCCCTCAGGCTGCCGCTGGACAGTAAAGCGATGCTGTCTGCAGATGCCCCTAGGATACATGTGGGGTGACTCTTCCTTGCACAGGCTGTGACTTGACCACAGTACATTCAGACACAGAGTACCTGCTTGCAGATCCAGGCCAGGGTCCTAAGAGAGTGATCTAGGCCCAGCACAGCCTTTTTATAAGCTCTCGCAGCAATCTGTTTTTCTCTCCCAGCCGTCTGGTAGTTGTAGTTCCAAACAATCCAGTTAAAAGTGAGACCTCAGGTTCCTCAACTACACGTCCTAAGATGCTTTGCTTTGCTCAGTCACTACAATCAGGAAATGACAGCAGAGAGTCAAAACTAAAAACTAGGGTGAAACAGCTCCACAACAGTAAGGCTGCACAATGTCTCCTGATTGCAGGTAAAGATAGCCGGCTCCTAGCTACATCAGTTTGTTATAACATTTGGCAAATAAGTAATTTTTCCTCTTCACTGATGATGAGACTGCTCTAAAGGGCACTGATGGGCCTTGATGAGGCGACACTGGTGGGCACCGATAGGCTGCACTGATGGGCACTGATGAGGAGGCACTGATAGGCTGCACTGATGGGCACTGATAGGCACTGATGAGGCTGCACCGATGGGCACTGATAGGGTGCACTGATAGGCACTGATAGGTGGAAATACTATATACAACTCTCAACATAACATATTTCCCTTATTGCTAGCAACTACTTTGTGACACACATATTATTCTCACTTTGAGGTGTAGTGCTGATTGGATGATTTTTTTTCTACTTAGCACTGATGAGGAGGCACTAATGGGCACTGATTGGAAGCACTGGTAGGCACTGATTGGAAAGACTAGTGGGCACTGATAGGCAGCACTGGTGGTCACTGTTGGGACTGCACTGATAATCAGGCAACTGATAATTAGTGTTGGGCGAACCGTTGGAGCCGAGCAAAAGTTCGGCCCGAACATCGCCCAATTGGCGAACACCCGAATTTGTGGGTAGCTTGCCGCCCCTGCCGCGAGCTCCGTGACCGTAACCGCGGACTCAATGTCCACTGGGTGCCCACGATCATGTCACGGAGCTGAAGAACGGGGAGATGCTAGTGTAAGCACAGCATCTCCTTGTTCTGCCTAGTGACAGGACACTGATCGTCTGCTCCCTCTCATCAATAGCAGCGCTCAGTGCCGTGTCACAGTAAGCCCCGCCCCCACACAGTTAGAACACATCCCTAGGACACACTTAACCCCTTTCTAGCCCCTTAGTGGTTAACCCCTTCACTGCTAGTCACATTTACACAGTAATCAGTGCATTTTTATAGCACTGATCGCTGTATAAATGTGAATGGTCCCAAAATAGCGCCAAAAGTGTCTGATGTGTCCGCCATTATGTCGCAGTCATGATAAAAATCGCTGATCGCCGCCATTACTAGTTAAAAAAAATTATTAATAAATATACCATAAAACTATCCCCTATTTTGTAGACGCTATAACTTTTGCGCAAACCAATCAATAAATACAAAAATATAGTAAAAAATATTGCTTTTTTTTCCAAATTGTAGCTCTATTTTTGTTTATAGCGCAAAAAATAAAAACCGCAGAGGTGATCAAATACCACCAAAAGAAAGCTCTATTTGTGGAAAAAAAGGACATCAATTTTTTTTGGGAGCCACATCGCACGACTGCGCAATTGTCAGTTAAAGCGACGCAGTGCCGTATCGCAAAAAGTGCTCTGGTCTTTGGGCAGCCAAATGGTCTGGGGCTGAAGTGGTTAATAAAATATCATAACACACAGTATGGTCACACCTATGCCCTGTACACACGGTCGGACATTGATCGGACATTCCGACAACAAAATCCTAGGATTTTTTCCGACGGATGTTGGCTCAAACTTGTCTTGCATACACACGGTCACACAAAGTTGGCGGAAAATCCGATCGTTCTGAACGCGGTGACGTAAAACACGTACGTCGGGACTATAAACGGGGCAGTAGCCAATAGCTTTCGTCTCTTCATTTATTCTGAGCATGCGTGGCACTTTGTGCGTCGGATTTGTGTACACACGATCGGAATTTCCGACAACGGATTTTGTTGTCGGAAAATTTTATAACAAGCTCTCAAACTTTGTGTGTCGGAAATTCCTATGGAAAATGTGTAATGGAGCCTACACACGGTCGGAATTTCTGACAACAAGGTCCTATCACACATTTTCCATCGGAAAATCCTATCGTGTGTACAGGGCATGAGAATTACACTCCAAAATGCATTTTACTACTTTCCCCTAGTATGGTGATACCACATATGTGAGACTTTTCACCTAATCACATAGAGAGGCCCAAAATCCAAGGTACACCTTTAGGTTTTAAAGGAGCATAAATGGAAAATTTAATTTCCTGACTACCTATCACATTTTGGTGGCCCTGGAGTGCCCATAATAGGTGACCCAACCTTTTTGTTTATCATTGGTAGGAACCAGAGCTGTGTCAGTTGTTGGAAGGTAAGCATTGCGTGCGCACCTCTTTTTTTTGGTCTTTGTTTTTTTGGATCGATGGTCAGCTTTCATAGCGATTGACACTGGATTTACTTCAGGGGGCATTTTTTTTATTTTTTATAAAGGATTTGCCAAAAACTGTGTTTGTGTTTTTATTTATTTTTGACACTTTTCTGGTGAATAAATAGAGGTACTATGTACTCCGTACTCATTCACATGGGGGGGCTGGGATCTGGGGCCCTCCTTTGTTAAAGGGGGCTTACAGATTCCGATAAGCCCCCTGCCTGAAAACCCCCACAACCACCGGAGAAAGGTTTTAGGGAAGAGAGGCCCTTGTCCTCATCAACATGGGGACAAGGTGCTTTAGGGGTGAGCCCCCCCACCCCAAAGCACCCCCCCAATTTTGAGGGCATGTGGCTTGGTATGGTTCAGGGAGGGGAGCCCTCACTCACCCCCCCCTTTCCTGGCCTGCCAGGCTACATGCTTGGATAAGGGTCTGGTATGGTTTTTGGGGGTGACCCCACACTTTTTAAAAAAATTGAGGCAAGGAGTTGCCCTTAAAATCTACACCAGACCCAAAAGGCCTTGTATGGATTGGGAGGGGACCCCGAGACTATGTTTTTTTTTAAAAGCGGAAACTTGTTTGTTTCCATTCTGCTGGAAATCCCGCTAACAGCAGATAAGTTATGGTTGTTAAGGACGCGACAGCCGCCTGGTCCTTAACAACCAGCTACTTTTCACAATGAATTCGGACCAGTTCATTATTTTTGATTCAATTCAAATACTTCCGAAAAAGTTCTAATATATCCGAAAACAAATAAACTAAACAAAACAAATTTTGTTATGAATGCAACTAAACAAAATTAGTAACTTAATAAATTAAAATGAAACAAAAAGTATTTTTTTGTTCTGCACATGTCTACTGGTAACACCGGGACTGGTGTGGTGGTGATTGGGAACATTGTTGCATTTACACTGATTTGGTGATACTGGTGACTGGTGAGGCAGCGATGACCAGTCCAACTGTTGCTGCCTGCACTACTCTGAATCACTGGCAGTGGCGTCATAGCAATCAGGAACAATGTTGCTGGACTGCTCTGGTCTGGCAACAATCAGGAACAATATTGTTGTGAGTTACTCTGGTCTGGTGACACTGGGACTTGTGGTGATAAGGAACACTGTTGCTGGCTGTACTGGTCTGGTGACACTGGCATTGGTGTAAGGAACACTGTGGCTGACTTACATTGGTCTGGAGAAATTGGAACTGGTTTAGTTAGTGATCAGGAACGCGGTGGCTGGCTTACACTAGTCTGGCAACATTGGAACTGGTGTGTTGGTGATCAAGAACATTGTTACTGACTGACACTAGTCTGGTGACACTGGAACTGGTGTGGAAGTGATCATTTTTGAGCAGACTAGGAACACCACGAACACGGCTGGGCAGCTAGACGGAGCTCCTGTGTCACTGGGGGGGCTCCGCTGGGGACATCTGATGTAAGGGTGGCTCCGCTGGGGACCCGTGATGTAAGGGGGGCTCCGCTCGGGAAACCTGATGTAAGGGGGGCTCCGATGGGGACATCTGATATAAGGGGGGCTCCGCTGGGGACACCTGATGCAAGGGGGGCTCCGCTGGGGACACCTGATGTAAGGGGGGCTCCGCTCGGGAAACCTGATGTAAGGGGGGCTCCGATGGGGACATCTGATATAAGGGGGGCTCCGCTGGGGACACCTGATGCAAGGGGGGCTCCGCTGGGGACACCTGATGTAAGGGGGGCTCTGCTGGGGACACCTGATGTAAGGGGAGCTCTGCTGGGGACATCTGATGTAAGAGGGGGCTCCGCTGGGGACACCTAATGTAAGGGGGGCTCCGCTGGGGACATCTGATGTAAGGGGGGGCTCCACTGGGGACATCTGGGAGGGGGGCTCCGCTGGGGACATCTGATGTAAGGGGGGCCCTGCTGGGGACATCTGATGTAAGGGGGGGCTCTGCTGGGGATGCATTTTTACTTACCCCCGTGCCACACCTACAAACGCATGCCCCGCCCCCTAATTATAATAAGACTCCGCCTACAGTCAAAAAAGTGTCCCTAAATTTTTTTTTACAATGTTGGCAACTTTGGATTGGAAGTAATCAGGAACACTGTGACTGGTTGCACTGGTCTGGTGACTTTGTACTGGGGTGGCTAACAATCAGGGACTCTATTGCTGGTTGCACTGGTATGGTGATAGTATACTGGAGGTGGTAGTGATCAGGGACATTGGTTGGCTGCTCTGGTGACACTCTACTGTGTCGATCACTGGGATAACATTGTTTCCTCTCACAGACAATCGGTGTAAGAAGAAACAGAGTTGTGGCTCCAACATGAAGCCTTTATTTACATTTGTGATGGCTGTGATTAGTCACAGTGATCACATGCGACAGGGCCAATTTCATTGGTCCTGTGCACCGCTCTGTGATCTGCCGTGTCTGATGGACTCAGTGATCATGGAGAATGCTGTTGCATGCTCTAGAGGGCGCACATGAGCAGCGTAAAAGGGAGGCCATTCTAAAGCAGCCCATTACCTTTAGGTGTCAGCTGTCTTGTCCTTGCTGTTTTTATATGACAGTGGTATGACATGCTGTTAAAGTGGAACTTTACTCAAAACAACGTCATACAATACAGAATACAGAATACTTTATTAATCCCAAAGGGAAATTGGGAAATGATTACTGGAGGTAATAATAAATTTAAAATAAATTATTTTTCTTTAGCAAGAAACATACATTCCACATAAATAATTATGCTACCAAATTAAATGTGCAAGGTAAATTGTCTCCAGCATTGCTCCTATTTTTTCTGATCAGAGGCGGCCATTTTGCTGAAGCCCAGAGCCCCTGAGCAGCCGATTGTCCTTTACAAATCCTGCACCATGCCTGAAAATAGAGAGCAAATGAGCATGTGCAGAGAAGGGTGAGATTATTATACATTATTATTCGTATACAGAATTTATATAGCGTCAACAGTTTACGCAACGCTTTACAATAGATATAGGTATATTACTGGATTTTAAACACCGATAGGCACTTATTTTTAATATTTTATATAGCTGTGTGTGCAAAAGGGGCCAGCCTGAGGTGATCTAGCAGGACCTCATTTTCGGGCTAAAGTTTAAGAACCAAAGCTAAAGAAAAAATCAAGAAGCATCTGTCAAAGTTTTTAAAAAACACCGGCTGCATAGTAATAGTTCTTGACATCTGGTAGATTCATTCCTCCATTAGCTTTAGTGGTGGTGAGGATTGAGAAGCTTTTGGAACTCAGTCTCATCATTTATAGCAGTCCATCAAGGTTTATATCACTACTATACTTTATGCCTTCTCAGTTTTTGTATTACAAATGTTGTATAATATATGCAGCAATTTCAATTGATTTGTATTTGTTTGATAAAAAAATAAAAATTATTGTTAAAAAAAAAACAAAAAAAACTGCTGCAGTGTGTATCTTCTCCACAAGATGGTGATCTCACTTTTTGTTCATTGAATGCAGAGACAGGAAGTTATGGAAGATACAAACAGGAAGTGATGTCAACACAGACAGGAAATGTAATCTACAGACAGGAAGTGATGTCATCTTCAGAGTGGAGCACATGCTGGAAGAGGAGGGAGATATTCCTACAACAGAGGAGGTAATAAGATTTTATTATATATTTTACACCCAGTAACCCCCCCCGTCATGTCCGTCCTCTTCCTCCATAGTCACTGTGATGTCTTTTATCTCCAGAAGATTAGAGTATTGTAATATTTGGGCCGTCTGATTCCTACTGTATTAAAGTGTATTGTATTTGTACTGTCTACCCTCAAGTTGTAAAGCGCTACGTAAACTGTTGGCGTTATATAAATCCTGTATAATAATAATAATATTCACATAGATACATCCTACATATAGAATCATTTATCCAACTGTCCATTCAGAGCCTCTGGTTTATAGACCAGATACAGCACAGCCCAGCCTGCATGCCCCCGACTTTTGAGCGCGCTCCCATTTTCTGACGCGCGCCCTGCCGGTTGGCCATGTGACCCAGCCCTTCATCTGACAGTCGCCGCAGTGCAGCGGCAGCGTTGCTGCCGCCTCGGAGACGCAGCAGAAACAAGACCGTCCGCGGTCGACACGGGGGACCGCTGGCGGTTGCGAGGACGAGCTGGCGACGCTGAAGATGTCGCCATGCGGCTGATGAGGACTGCAGCAGCTTTTTAGAGACCATCTCACAGTTTTTTTTTTATTTTTGTGCACCTTTGTAGGTCTGAATTTTTAGTTAATGTTTTGATATTGTATTGGTATGGATCTGTTTTACAGGCCCCCACACATTTGAAACCGTTTGAAATTGTTTTATAGGTTTACCATGTTATGAATTTTATAATAGGCCCCTCGCCCTTTAGCACTGTTGTTAATCGAAGGGATTAGGTTCTCTCCCACTAGGGCTGTGAGAATATCTTGTTCGGTGCAGTTTACTGTGTACTCCTATGTTTATAGGTTCTTTGTTTTTAGCATTGTTTTAACTAAAGGGTTTAGGTGTCTCTCCCACTAGGGCTGCGAGACCACCTTGACGGTGTAGTTTTACCATGCATTTTTACATAAAATAGTAGCCAATATGGCTCTGAGTAGACATAGTTCCCATGACAAGACTGTAGTATACTCAGCCTTGGCTCTAAAGGACCTACACTCCCCATAATTTTTATTGCCAGATGACACTTATGCCGCGTACACACGAGCTGACTTTCCGGCATACTTGGTCCGGCGGACCAGAGTCCGCTGGACAATCCGATCGCGTGTGGGCTCCAGTGGAGTTTTTTTTCTCAAAAGTTTGACGGACTTAGATTTGAAACATGTTTCAAATCTGTCCGACGGACTCGAATCCGGTCGAAAAAGTCCGCTCGTCTGTATGCTAGTCCGAAGGACAAAAACCGACGCTAGGGCAGCTATTGGCTACTGGCTATGAACTTCCTTATTTTAGTGTGGTCATACGTCATCACGTACGAATCCATCAGACTTTGGTTGATCATGTGTAGGCAAGTCCATTCGTTTGGAAAGTCCGTCGCAAAGTCCGTCAAAGTCTGCCGGACAAAGTTTGCCGTAAAGTCCGGTCGTGTGTACGCGGCATAAGCGTATTTTACATACTAATGTGATTTTTCAGCCTGAGGTCTATAAATCCAATTTACACACCCCGGACTCTCATAGATCTCTTTCACGGGTCAATGCTTTGAATACACCTCCCCATTTATTAAGAAGTTCTCCTGCATCCTCCTTAACAGGGGGTCTTTTAAGTTGCAGGTCTGCAGTGGCCAATGCAGCTAATATTGCGACCCTTCTCATGGAGGAGGACCTGGACTTCCTCTGTCTTACTGAGACTTGGCTCCAGGATTTTAAAGGTCCTATCCTGGACAAGCTGGTCCCACCCCAATACAAAATACTTCAATGTAACCGCCCAATTGGCGGGGGGGGCACCGTGATTTTTAAAAGTCATCTCCTAGTATCAGAGAATTTTAATACTACCTATAAGTCCTTTTGAAAACTTGGTCTTTTCTTTCCAAGTAGCTAGCAAACTTACTTATGGGTTTGCTTTGATTCATCACCCCCCAGCTTTAAAACTTGATTTTGTTTTTGAATTTCTTAGCTTAGCCACACAGATGTCCGTTGTGTTTAAAGGATCCTGCATTATGGGAGACATAAACCTCTGGGCAGAGGATTTAAAGAGGAGTTCCCATTTAAAAAAAAAAAAATTAAAAGTCAGCAGCTACAAATACTGCAGCTACTAACTTTTAATAATCGGACACTTACCTGTCCCAGGGTCCAGCGATGCGGGGGATAGAAGCCCCGCTCGTCTCCCCCCTCCGTTCGGCGGCGCCGGTATTGTAACTGTGGGCGCCCGGCTGTGGCTTCACAGCCGGGCACCCACTGCGCATGCGCGAGCAGCACCGCGCGCCGTGATTGGCCGCTCAGTCACCTGGGACCTGTAATGTATCCCAGATGATTGACAAGAGGGAGGGGGCAGAGCTGAGCCCTTCCTGCGCCGAGGGGAAGTGATGTCACCAGCCCAGGCACTGAAAGAGGCAGACTACGAGGGACCCCCTAGCAACAGCCATTTAGAGGTGAGTTAAAAAATAAAATTCCACTTTTTTTTTTTTTTTTGGGGTGGAACACCACTTTAAGTGATGCCCCCACCCAATCTCTTATTCAAGAACTGGCACTTTTGGGGTATCGGCAACATGTGACAGCTGCTACCCACACTGCTGGCTATGTGCTAGATTGGTTCCTTTTCAGTGGATTGCCGGCAACTTGTGCGCCGCCCAGGGAGTTGACCTGGTCAGGTCACAGGTTTATTTCCTTCAGCCTAGCTTTACCTGGAAAGGAAACCTCCTCATTACCCAGATCACACTGGCCCTAAAGTCCTCTCAAGAAATCAAATCAAAAGTCTGCCCAGACAGATTTGGAAATCTTGTGGCTAAGGATATCAACCAGTCAATCTTCTTTAAGCTGGCTGACCCTGCAGAGAAGCTGAGTATTTCCCAGTTGGTTGAAGTGGCCCTTGATGTGGTAGCACCCCGTAGGATGAGATCCAACCCCCGTCCCCTGGGCAAGAGCCCGCAATGGTTCACCGAGGAGCTTAGGCTCCTCAAACAGCGGGTTCAATCCAGGAAGAGACGCTGGCGGAAGTTCTATCTGGAAGATGATAAAAAGCTGCACTTGGAGGCCCTCAGTGACTCAGTAGCACTGGTTCTCTTGGATCTGTTGGCCGCGTTTGATACCATAAACCATAAAATTTTACTGGAGCGGATGAGATCAGTTTTGGGCATGAGCGGGTCGGCTTTGGCATGGGTGGCCTCTTTTTTAGAGGGCAGAGTTCAGGGAGTCAAGACTGGCTCCTTTTACTCTAAGAACACCGCCTAGGACTGCAGAATGCCACAGTGTTCCGCCCTGTCTCCTCTGCTGTTTAACATCTATATGAGGCCTCTTACCGACCTCCTAAAGACCCACGCCGTCCAGTATCATCTATATGCAGATGACCCCCGGGTTTACCTGAGGATTCCTAGGAACGAGCCGGTTGATGCCACCATTGCCATCTGTCTGGAGGCCGTCAACATATGGATGTCCACCAATTTTTTGAAACTCAATGGTAAAAAAACTGAAGTGATCATCTTCAGTGATTTGGCTATTCCTCCAGATTTTCCACCTTGGCCTCCCTCATTTGGTTCTTCTCCGGAGGCGGCCTTTTGATTTGTCTTAAACTCAGGTTTAACCCTGGCACCTCAGGTAAATAAGGTGGTCAGTGCATGCCACTGGCAGCTAAAACTCCTCAGGGTGTTGTTCAAATACCTGGATCTTCCGGACAAGAAAACCATCATCTGTGCCACGATAGGCAGCTGCCTAGACTATTGCAACTCATTATATCTGGAATTGCCAAAGAAAATAGTGCAGAGGCTTCAACTCATACAGAATGCTCTGGCAAGGCTACTTATGGGCGTCCCTTTGAGGGATCTTATCAGCCCCGTTCTTTGTGCCTTGCACTGGCTGCCGGTTTACCATCGTACTCTGTTTGAAGCAGGCTGTATCATGTTTAAAATCATGAGAAGCCTCGCTCTGAGTTACCTATGTTTACGCTTCCACAAACGAGTTCTGGACAGATCACTTAGATCGAGCAGAAGAGACCTCCTCCACATCTCTGTGCCTAAGAAGACCCAGCATGGTGGTTGAGCTTTCTCCCACCAGGGTGCCGTGCTGTGGAATAGCCTCCCTGCCGAGCTCCAGGAGGCCCCTACCATATTGGTCTTTCGCTGGAAATTGAAGACTTGGCTCTTCACACAAGCCTTTCCTGCGTAGCCTTTCTGGTTCAATTTTTCATGCTGCTTCCCTGCTGTTGTCTCCTCCGAGTCCCTGGGTTTTTCTTTTTTCTCCAGGGACTCCGCCAAGCACGTCGTGACCCTTCGGGGTAAGACCGCGCTATATTAAGATACCTCTCAACTCAACATCCTAAATATATAACTATTTATCCAACTGTCCATCCAGAGCCTCTGGTTTATAGACTGGATAAATCCTAAATATAGACCCATTTATCCAACTGTCCATACAAAGCCTCTGGTTTTATAGACCGGAGACCTAGACATCATTCATGCCAGTAGAGTCCAGATAATCCTCAGTTTGTTATCTGTCCTTAAAGAAGAGTCCTGTATATATCAGGAAGAGGTGAGTAAGATTTTGGGAGGTCATATGACATCATTTTTATTTCTATTATTAAAATACAAGCCTGATCAGAGAGGTGAGGAGGATTCTGGGACATTTTTGGTGATCACTGTTATTACTTTCTAAATTTACACAGGATTTTTAAGTGGTGAAAAAATATCTGGTGATCCATTAACACCCAGCAGCTGGGAGGAGTGGGAGCATTTAAAAGGACACAAGGATCTCTACAAGGACGTCATGATGGAGAATCAGCCGCCCCTCACATCACCGGGTAAGAGGAGACTTTATTGTAAAGGAGAGAGCAGTACGGAGGCTCCACCTAGATCCCCCCCCCATCATCTGATAAACACATAGAAACAATGTATTCAGTCAGTGTGTGTGTTTCCTACAGATGGATCCAGTAATGGTAACCCTCCAGAGAGATGTCCCCGTTCTCTGTATTCCCAGAATTCCACACAGGAAGATCACACCATCGCTCACCATCATCAGGTAGGTTGGACTGAGCATGTAGATCCAAAAATGTATTCCAAGTTATGAGAGGACATTCTTCTTTGTGACTAGTTCCTTTTTATACAAGTATCCTATCATCTTTGGGGTTCAGGGTAGAGAACGAAAAGACATCAAAGTTGAGATTAAGGAGGAAGAAGAAGAGAGGTTGGTGAGTGGAGATCAGCAGTCTATGGAGGAGGGGGAGATGATTATGAAAAGTAAACAGGAGGAATCTTCTCTACATATGGACACAAGTGAGTAATAAACATTAAATATAGAACCAGTTCCCATTTTTATTTCACTTCTATGAGTATAAAGTTTTCCTTTTCATTGTTACATCAGAGGAGAGAATGTCTATGTCTACTGAATTCACCAAAGAGAAAAATAAAAATTTCAAAGCAGCAGCTGATCCACAGGACAGTAGAATGTCCATATAAAGCTCGGCCTAATCTTTTTTAAGTTATAAAGATTCCTCCCTGATCCCAAAAGGCAATCAGATAGCTCACCAGATCAACATTCTAAAATATGTTTCCTACAATTAGTAATCATAAGAAGAACATACAGTCAATTTTTCAGAGTCATCTAGAACCAGACAATTCTTTATCCACAGAGCTCTAAAAACATATCACCCCTTCCGTATACGGAGTTTTTTTGTATTTAATTTCAACAAATCTGTGTTGCTTATGTACAAGATAGAGAGCATATTATCCTTCGGTACAGGAAAGACTGAGAAACCTCAACTGCTGACTGTAAGAACATCGTCGATGTACCTTATCAATGTCCTGTAAAAAACACCAATCTGAGAGGACTGATTTGTAAAAAAACTGTAATAGAATTATCATGGAAGGTATTCACAGTATCTGCCTACTGCAGCATGTCCTCAGTCTCCGACCTCATTTGCACCATGCTTATAGTCTTTGACCATCTACGGTAGTATGTTCACAGTCTGACAGATTTCTGTAGCTTTACATACACTGAATATTATGTGCCACCCTTTGATTATATTAGGGGCCACACTTAAGGCCTACTACATCCAGCAAACTGACCACCACTTGTGTACACCATATGAAAGGTCCATCTCCATTCCTCAATATAACGTCATGTTCCTAACAAATGAGGAGGAGATACTGTACACCATATGAAAGGTCCATCTCCATTCCTCAATATAACGTCATGTTCCCAACAAATGAGGAGGAGATACTGTACACAATTTGAAAGATCCATCTCCATTATTCATTATATGATCATGTTTCTAAGAAATGAGGTGGAGGAAGGTCCATCTCCATTCCTCAATAACAATGTCATCAATGCACAGTGTGATTTGGGTGCATTGTATTGCTAATCCACTTTGAATTTCTATTTCTGTTCTGATTGCACCCACTTGCATGCCAGTCCAAACTTAATATTCCCCATGCGCACATTCCTGAAAATGGCTGTAGTAATGCTGGGTGCTGCAATGACCATTGGCTGAAAACTGTAGGCAATCCAAAGGGCAGAAATGTCATCGGCACACCAAGGATTCCTCAGAAGGATCCAAAACTTTATTTACATGATCACACGGTACACATACGGCAATGTTTTGGAGCCACACAGGGCCCCTTCATCAAGCATTGAATTTATATTTCTGTTCTGATTGCACCCACTTGCATGCCGGAGCTCAAAGATTTTGAACGAGACCAACATATATGACTCCTGAATACAAGATTCCAAAAATTCTTCTAATATTTATTGTAAAATTATTTCTCAGCAGATGACCATAATGTGCGGAATACGTCTGAGGAATCTTCTGATAAATCACATTCCAGGACTCTAAGATCTCACAGTAGAAATACTTTAATAGATCCATCTATTCCCGAGGAATCTTCTTCAGGGCAGGAAGGAGATCACACAGAAGAGAGTTCATTGTCATGTTCAGTGTGTGGGAAACTTTTCACAAATAAGAGAGACCTTCTTAGACACATGAAAAATCACACGGCTGAGCGTCCCTATTCATGTACAGAGTGCGGGAAATGTTACACTAGCAAACAAAACCTTCTTACACACGAGTACATGCACACGGGGGAGCGTCCTTATTCATGTTCAGAGTGTGGGAAAGGTTACACTCAGAAAAACTTCCTTCATAGACATCAAAGAAGTCACACGGGGGAGCGTCCTTATTCATGTTCAGAGTGTGGAAAAGGTTTCACTGAGAAAATAAATCTTATTACACACCAGAGAAGTCACACAGGTGAGATTCCCTATTCATGTTCAGAGTGCGGGAAAGGTTTCAATGAGAAAAAAAATCTTATTCGACACCAGAAGCTTCATACGGGGGAGCGTCCCTATTCATGTTCTGAGTGCGGGAAAGGTTTTATTGAGAAAGACAAACTTCTTGTACACCAGAGAGATCACACGGGCGAGCGTCCTTATTTGTGTTCGGAGTGTGGGAAATGTTTCAAATGGAAATCTTCATTCGATACACACCAGAAGATTCACACGGGTGAGTGTCCTTATTCATGTTCAGAGTGCAGGAAATCTTTCTCACAGAAAGGAGACCTTATTGGACACCAGAGAATTCACACAGGTGAGCGTCCTTATTCATGTTCAGAGTGCGGGAAATCTTTCATTCACAAAGGAAGCCTTCTGCAACATCAGAGAATCCACACGAGATAACAATCTTTCTCATGATAACAGTGGTGTGTTGGGGGTGGGGGGGGGGATATATTGAATGTTGTAACTTATTAAACTTATTCACGGAGACATGTGATCATACAAAATAGTCATTTATTGGTTGACAAAAAACAAATATTTACATGAAATTAAAATACCGATTTGCGTTACATGAACGTCTTGAAAATCAATAAACACACTTGCAAAAATGGGCGTACCGTCCCTTTGACATAATACCACCATTATAACTTCTCGGTAGAATCAATAACCTTGTGAGAATGACAATGAAACAGAATGTCTGTATTTCACACGTCTGACCGTTACTATACTGCAGGTAAGTAAGTGGTTAACAATGTGAAATAAATTAGACGTTTGTTTTGTCAATAAAAGTGGCAACTAAGCAAAAAATATAATGAAAAATTGAATCTTTAGGGAAAAATCTACAAGGCGGTTATTGATTCGGGAGAATGATTATCAATAGTATAATATTCAATACATCAATATTTGAGAGAACATACAAGATAAAATCAACATGACATAATTACCCATTCCAAGATGGCTACTGTTCCTATTGGCTGGTTACCAGAGTTAAGATGGCTGCCGTAGTTTTACTTCTTGCGACCTCCGAGTTCCAAGTATCAGCTGTTGAGGAATCTTCATGAATGTAAAGATATATGTATTGATGCATGGTGCATAAGCGTCAGTCTGTCTGGGAGTGTGTGTATCTCCCAGTGTCCCCACTCGGGGTGGGTCCCTGAGCTTCCCCTCCATGGCATCTTTCTTGCTGCTAAATACCATCTCAGACAATGATATCATAAAATTATACTAAATTCTGCCCAAAAGGTGTGGCTTCTTCTCTATTAGTTAAGAAAAAAACTTTCCTGGAAATTTAGTGAGTTCAAATAATATCACCTTCAAACACCAGGTGTCTCACATGTGTTTTGAGTTTATCTTTTTAAGTTAATACGTTCTATTTTCATAATGTGTATAATGGTGAGAAGAGTATATACCTTTACATATTCTGGTAATCGGTCTAATGTAAAATACACTCAGTATAATTTTGATTAATCACTATCACAGAAACTGGTTATATATATGTATCTCTATAAATGTATATCTATAAAAACTGGTCTATCTATGAAAGACACATGTTGTTATATATATTAATCAATACTACATAAAAATGATTATCTATATGGATATTTATTTCAGGTACTTATATAGCGCCGTCAATTTACGCAGCGCTTTACATATACATTGTACGTTCACATCAGTCCCTACCCTCAAGGAGCTTACAATCTAAGGTCCCTAACTAACATTCATACATACTAGGGACAATTTCGACAGGATCCAATTAACCTACCAGCATGTCTTTGGATACCTGTATAATTCCGGTCGATCCAATGAATATTTGTTTATCTAAACATAGACTACAGTCTTATATAGTTATAATCATAATTATATGTTTTTCATAATACTAATTAGTTTCTTAAAACACTTCTACTTATAAAATCACACTTTCATATATATTTTCTTTAAACCAAAGTTGTTGGGTCCACAGATACTAAAATTATAATATGTCTCTGTGACCTACATTATCATACATAATTTGAAATGACTTATAATAACCATATAGCTACTTTTAAAATATTTTTGACTGGCACAAACTTCAAATCTTTCCCACCATGTGTTGAGATGGACGTTGAACATTCCCATTGGATGTTTAGAGATGACTTAGTTTGTCCAAACAGTTCCTAAAAAATTCATACAATAGGTTTTGTTGGCCAAGGTGTTAGCTATTTAAACAGTTCCTCACTCGAACACAATAGGTTTTGTTGGACACAAGTGTATTCTATGTGATAGTAAATAGTGTAACCAGCGCGCATCATATCTTAGTGTGTATTAAATATAAGTGATCCCGATAGTTATGACTACTATTGGTATACCACACTTAAAGCCATTTCAATCCGGCCAAAACTCATGAAAAACGTTACTACTATAGACATATATTTAAAAAATCGTGAAATTAACTTATTTTCCTAGATTAGGAACATTTAAATCCTATACTCACACCACGTGTTCAACAGTGAAACAAAACATGTTTTATTAATTACAATGTTACTTATAAAAATCAATCCGCAACAATGTAGTGAGCACCCTGAAGCATATGTTGCTAGTAACAATGTTACTTGTGACTATCAATTCGCAACAATGTGGTGAACACCATACATATCCAAATTAGTGCTAAAAATGTTTATCAGTGGGACACTTATTCAACTTGAACCTCTTAGATGTAGAAAAAATGATCAGTCCTTGATGGAAATATGCTAGGTTGATATTAGCACCAATGTTCTTTATAGAAAGAGACACACCGATATTCTTCCTTTTCACAAATATGGTAAAAAAGGCCGCTTACCGGATCAGATGGATCTCAGGTTAGTGAGATCAGATGAGCATGTTGCATTAGCCTGCCGGCCTTAGATGATCACCTGGGCGTTTTCCTGGGAGATTTCCTCAGCCACTGTGCTCCAATTCACAGGCAGATCTGGGCGTTTTCCTGGGAGATTTCCTCAGCCACTGCGCTCCAATCCACAGGCAGATCTATCCTCACTGATACAATGTATCCGGTTTCAAAATATTAGTTCATCCATACAGAAGATACACCTCAGTGGGAATAAAACGAAAAGGGCTCCATAGTGCAAATGTGTTTTATAGATTTATTCAAAATCTCTTTCACAGTCACTTTAAAACAATTCTTTCCACTGCAAATGTTCACATCAACACTCCACTGCACATCAGGAACTACAAATCAAAAAAACTCCCAAGTATACACCAAACGGAACTCAGATAAAAAATGGGAACCAGATAAAAATTAGCTAAAAATCAGCATACATGCAGAGCGGGAGCAAAACGGCTGACTGCATGGAGAAAGACCAGACAAACGTAATGGCGTCTCAGCCTCTAGCTCCACCCAACGCGTTTCCCCTAAACAGGCTTCCACTGGGAATGGAGATGTCTCTGTTCCCAAAACTTGGGAGTTTTTTTGATTTGTAGTTCCTGATGTGCAGTGGAGTGTTGCTGTGAACATTTGCAGTGGAAAGAATTGTTTTAAAGTGACTGTGAAAGAGATTCTGAATAAATCTATAAAACACATTTGCATAGCTTTAGCTTTATTGTTTTATTGTCACTCTGATGTACCAATAAACGTCACTTCAAGGATTACAGTTTTGCCGGCTCTCCTTATTACTGCTAATATCAACCTAGCATATTTCCATCAAGGACTGATCATTGTTTCTACATCTAAGATGTTCAAGGGGAATAAGTGTCCCACTGATAAACATTTTTAGCACTAATTTGGATATGTATGGTGTTCACCACATTGTTGCGAATTGATAGTCACAAGTAACATTGTTACTAGCAACATATGTTTTAGGGTGCTCACTACATTGTTGCGGATTGATTTTCATAAGTAACATTGTAATTAATAACACATGTTTTGTTTCACTGTTGAACACGTGGTGTGAGTATAGGATTTAAAGTTCCAAATCTAGGAAAATAAGTTAATTTCACGATTTTTTAAATATATGTCTATAGTAATAACGTTTTTCATGAGTTTTGGCCGGATTGAAATGGCTTTAAGTGTGGTATACCAATAGTAGTCATAACTATCGGGATCACTTATATTTAATACACACTAAGATATGATGCGCGCTGGTTACACTATTTATTTTTTGGGTCTTTTGTATTTATGGACTAACACGAGCAGCAGCACAACATTTTTTTTATTTGTATGGTTAGCGCAAAATCACGTTTCTTTATATATATTCTGTGTGATAACAGTCTGTATAACCTTTTTTCCTATGGCTGTATGTGTAGCTTTTGTTTATCCACTAAAACCATGTAAATATGTCCTTGTTTTGTGACGAGAGCTACCATTGTTCCATCGAGTTTCTGTCTCAATGCAGGCTTGTAAAACTTTAAGAGATGGTTGATGCATTAAGCTTTGTAAAGCGTATGAGTTCACCTATTTTGCATTAAATGGTTCCAAGAGGGGAACAGTTCAATTATTGCAAAATCACAGTTCATCTACTTTTTGAGGCCTAAGCAACTCTCATATTTCTGCCAGTAAATATAAAATGGATTTCTTCATGAATCCACAACAAGCCCCCCTTGTGAAGTGTTCAAATGCCGGAAGTCTTTTGAAAGACTTCACCAATGCAAAATGTTGAAGAAATATGGCTTCATTCAGGTCTTGCAAGTCTAGTTGTGGAGATGGATCCGGATTGTGGATATATGTTTTAACTCTCATATTTCTGCCAGTAAATATAAAATGGATTTCTTCATGAATCCACAACAATGTTTTTCAGGTTCGGTTTGATAGATCTGAGTCTGCAGGGATTGAATTCTAGTAATACGATCCTCTAAACATATAAAGATGACTCTGTCCCGCACTCACACAGACCGCACCATACAACCAAACTGTGCTAATACATGGCCAGATATGATAATACATGAACAACACTTCTTATTGGTTGATATCAGTTTCTGTACATTATTGCTCTTGTTATGTTTTACTGAAGAAGCTGGCTTCTCATTGGTCCAACCAATAATAAATACACTTTATGGTTTAATATCTTCAATTATAAAGGTTTTGATTTAGATTCTATCTTAGTTCTTATTGTTAATCACTTAAAGACCGCCATGTTATTCCCCCTTCCTGTATACGCCATACTTTCATTTCCAGCACAGTGATATTTGACTGACAATTACTCGGTCATGCAACACTGTACTCAAAAGAATTTTATATCATTTTTTTTGAGACATGTAAAGCTTTCCTTTTAGTTGTGTTTCTCCACCACTTTTACTATACAGTATAAAGGCAAAGAGACAAAACATTTAGAATAAAAAGCATTTTTCTTAGTTTCTCTCATTAAAAAATGCAAATAAATAACCTTTCTTCATTAATTTCTTTGGTAAAATACAAAGCAAATAAGTGCATATTATCTACTCTGTGTGAAAGTTATAAAGTCTTCAAACTATGGTATATATATTTGAAAAGATCAATCCTGATGTTCTGGCGGCCTATCTCAATTCTTGAGGCCCTAAAATGCCAGGACAGTACGAATACCCCCAAAATGACACCTAAGTATACAGTCCAAGGTATTTAGTAAGAGGCATGCAGAATTTTTTGATACTGTAAGTTTTTTCCACAATCTTTTTGGAAAATAAATTAAATAAAATCAGATTTTTTATTTCACAAAGTTGTCATTTTAACAAGTTATTTCTCACACACAACATGGGTATATTTACAATTACACTTCAAAACACTTTCTTCTACTCCTTTCAAGCATGGGGATACCACATGTGTGAGACTTTTTATGTCTAGATTAGGGATGAGCTTCGAGTTCGAGTCGAACTCATGTTCGACTCGAACATTGGCTGTTCGCAAGTTCGCCGAACAGCGAACAATTTGGGGTGTTCGCGGCAAATTCGAATGCCGCGGAACACCCTTTAAAAGTCTATGGGAGAAATCAAAAGTGCTCATTTTAAAGGCTTATATGCAAGTTATTGTCATAAAAAGTGTTTGGGGACCTGGGTACTGCCCCAGGGGACATGGATCAATGCAAAAAAAAGTTTTAAAAACGGCCATTTTTTTAGGAGCAGTGATTTTAATAATGCTTAAAGTCAAACAATAAAAGTGTAATATCCCTTTAAATTTCGTAGCTGGGGGGTGTCTATAGTATGCCTGTAAAGGGGCGCATATTTCCTGTGTTTAGAACAGTCTGACAGCAAAATGACATTTCGAAGGAAAAAACACATTTAAAACTACCCGCGGCTATTGCATTGCCGACAATACACATAGTAGTTCATTGATAAAAACGGCATGGGAATTCCCCACAGGGCAACCCCGAACCAAAATTAAAAAAAAAAATTACGTGGGAGTCCCCCTAAATTCCATACAAGGCCCTTCAGGTCTGGTATGGATATTAAGGGGAACCCCGGCCAAAATTTAAAAAAAAAATGACGTGGGGTTCCCCCTAAATTCCATACCAGGCCCTTCAGGTCTGGTATGGATATTAAGGGGAACCCCAGCCAAAATTTAAAAAAAACATGACGTGGGGTTCCCCCTAAATTCCATACCAGACCCTTCAGGTCTGGTATGGATTTTAAGGGGAACCCCGCACCAAAAAAAAAAAAAAACGGTGTGGGGTCCCCCCAAAAATCCATACCAGACCCTTATCTGAGCACGCAACCTGGCAGGCTGCAGGAAAAGAGGGGGGGACGAGAGTGCGCCCCCCCTCCTGAACCGTACCAGGCCACATGCCCTCAACATTGGGAGGGTGCTTTGGGGTAGCCCCCCAAAACACCTTGTCCCCATGTTGATGAGGACAAAGGCCTCATCCCCACAACCCTGGCCGGTGGTTGTGGGGGTCTGCGGGCGGGGGGCTTATCGGAATCTGGAAGCCCCCTTTAACAAGGGGACCCCCAGATCCCGGCCCCCCCCTGTGTGAAATGGTAAGGGGGTACTTACCCCTACCATTTTACTAAAAAACTGTCAAAAATGTTAAAAATGACAAGAGACAGTTTTTGACAATTCCTTTATTTAAATGCTTCTTCTTTCTTCCTTCATCTTCTGGCTCTTCTGGTTCTTCCTCCGGCATTCTCGTCCAGCATCTCCTCTGCGGCGTCTTCTATCTTCTTCTCCTCGGGCCGCTCCGCACCCATGGCATGGGGGGGAGGCTCCCGCTCTTCTCTTCATCTTCTTCTTCATCTCTTCTTCCTTCTTCTCTTCTTCTCTTCTTCATTTTCTTCTCCGGGCCGCTCCGCATCCATGCTGGCATGGAGGGAGGCTCCCGCTGTGTGACGGCGTCTCTTCGTCTGACGGTTCATAAATAACGGGGGGCGGAGCCACCCAGTGACCCCGCCCCCTCTGACGCACGGGACATGACGGGACTTCCCTGTGGCATTCCCCGTGACATCACAGGGAAGTCCTGTCAAGTCACCGTGCGTCCGAGGGGGGCGGGGTCACCGGGTGGCCCCGCCCCCCCGTTATTTAAGAACCGTCAGACTAGGAGACTCCGTCACACAGCGGGAGCCTCCCTCCATGCCAGCATGGGTGCGGAGCGGCCCGGAGAAGAAAATGAAGAAGAGAAGAAGGAAGAAGAGAAGAGTATGAAGATGAAGAGAAGAGCGGGAGCCTCCCTCCATGCCATGGGTGCGGAGCGGCCCGAGGAGAAGAAGATAGAAGACGCCGCGGAGGAGATGCTGGACGAGAACGCGGAGGAAGAACCAGAAGAGCCAGAAGAACCAGAAGAAGAAGATGAAGGAAGATAGAAGAAAGAAGAAGCATTTAAATAAAGGAATTGTCAAAAACTGTCTCTTGTCATTTTTAACATTTTTGACAGTTTTTTAGTGAAATGGTAGGGGTAAGTACCCCCTTACCATTTCACACAGGGGGGGGGCGGGATCTGGGGGTCCCCTTGTTAAAGGGGTCTTCCAGATTCCGATAAGTCCCCCGCCCGCAGACCCCCACAACCACCGGCCAGGGTTGTGGGGATGAGGCCCTTGTCCTCATCAACATGGGGACAAGGTGTTTTGGGGGGCTACCCCAAAGCACCCTCCCAATGTTGAGGGGATGTGGCCTGGTATGGTTCAGGAGGGGGGGGGCCGCACTCTCATCCCCCCCTCTTTTCCTGCGGCCTGCCAGATTGCATGCTCGGATAAGGGTCTGGTATGGATTTTTGGGGGGACCCCACGCCGTTTTTTTTTTTTTTTGGTGCGGGGTTCCCCTTAAAATCCATACCAGACCTGAAGGGTCTGGTATGGAATTTGGGGGGAAGCCCGCGTCCTTTTTTTTAAAATTTTGGCCGGGGTTCCCCTTAATATCCATACCAGACCTGAAGGGCCTGGTATGGAATTTAGGGGGACTCCCACGTCATTTTTTTTTTAAATTTTGGTTCAGGGTTTCCCTGTGTTTGGATTCCCATGCCGTTTTTATCAATGAACTTCTATGTGTATTGTCGGCAATGCAATAGCCGCGGGTAGTTTTAAATGGAATTTTTCCTTCTAAATGTCATTTTGCTGTCAGACTGTTCTAAACACGGGAAACATGCGCCCCTTTACAGGCATACTATAGACAACCCCCAGCTATGAAATTTAAAGGGATATTACACTTTTATTGTTTGACTTTAAGCATTATTAAAATCACTGCTCCTGAAAAAACGGCCGTTTTTAAAACTTATTTTTGCATTGATCCATGTCCCCTGGGGCAGGACCCGGGTCCCCAAACACTTTTTATGACAATAACTTGCATATAAGCCTTTAAAATTAGCACTTTTGATTATTCATGTTCGTGTCCCATAGACTTTAACGGTGTTCGCGTGTTCAAGCGAACTTTTTTCCTGTTCGCATGTTCTGGTGCGAACCGAACAGGGGGGTGTTCGGCTCATCCCTATTTAGGATGTATCTGGATATATAAACCAGAGGTTCTGAATGGACAGTTGGATAAATGTCTCTATATTTAGGATGTATCTGGTCTGTAACAGTGGCGGCTGGTGCTCAAAAAATTTTTTTTGGGGGGAAAACAAAATGAAAAATTCAGAAAAAAAACCATCAATTGCAGCCTCACTGTGCCCATCAAATGCCGCCACTGTGCCCATCAAAAGTTAACACGGTGACCCCCCCCACCCGCTCGGCTTCTGCCCTGCACTTAGCCTATCTCAGTGGGGCAGCAGGTGATAATGGCAAGCTGTGTCCTCCATGTGTCTCCTTTTAGAGGTCGACCGATATGGGTTTTTCTCTGGCCGATGCCGATGCCGATATTTAGAAATCACGGTGGCCGATGGCCGATATATGATGCTGATTTTTTTGGGCCGATATATTAGGCCGATTTTTTTAAAATTTTTTTTCCCTTCATCTCATAAAATCTAACAGTTAGACCCCTTTCACACTGGGGCGTTTTTCAGGCGCTTTTGGGCTAAAAATAGCGCCTGTAAAGTGCCTGTAAAACGGCTCCCCTGCAGTGTCAGTGTGAAAGCTTGAGTGCTTTCACACTGAGGCGATGCGCTGGCAGGATGTTAAAAAAAAGTCCTGCAAGCAGCATCTTTGGAGCGGTGTATACCGCTCCTCCACCACTCCTGCCCATTGAAATGAATGCGCACCGCTGCCGAAGCACCTGCAAAGTGTTTCGGCAGCAGCGCTTCAGGGGCGCATTTAACCCCATCCTCGGCCGCTAGCTGGGTTATAAGCGCCCAGCTAGCAGCCGAATAGCGCTGCTAAAATGACGGTAAAGCGCCGCTAAAACTAACAGCGTTTTACCGTCAACGCCTGCCCACTCCAGTGTGAAAGCAGCCTTAAGTAATAAGTGATACAGAAAATTTTTTACATTTAAACATTTATTGAACAAAACAAACCTCCAATTAGTTCACTTGTATGTAGAATTTAGATTAAAAAAAAAAAACTATATCTTAAATATTAAATACACAAAAACAGGTAATCAAAATTTTTGGACGGAAAAAAATGGGCTAACTTTACTGCTTAGTTTTTTTTTTTTTTTTTTTTTAATTTCATTAGTGTATTTTTAAAAAAAAAAAATTGCGTTTGAAAGACCGCTGCGCAAATACCGTGTGACATAAAATATTGCAACAACCGCTATTTTTTTCCCTAGGGTCTCTGTTAAAAAAAATATATATATATAATGTTTGGGGGTTCTAAGTGATTTTCTAGCAGAAAATACAGGATTTTTACTTGTAAGCAACAAGTGTCAGAAAAGATTTAGTCTTTAAATGGTTAAACTGAGAGCTTCTACACAAGGAGTTCAGTCTATTGATAAAATAACCTGAAGAGATACAATGTATCTTCTTATCAGATTTGGCAGGCTGCCCAGGGAGTAGAGAATCCTCTGCACATATAAAGTCAGGCAACTTGCATTGACTTCTATTACAGAAGTCATTTGCAAGTCCCGCTGAAGTTTAATAATCGGCTTTTTTTATCAGCACAATCGGCTTATGCCGATTAAGTAAAAAAAGCCAAATATCGGCCGATATATCGGCCGACCTCTAGTCTCCTTCCCTCCTCCTGATAGGCGTCCAATCACAGCGCCTGTCGTTTCAGCCAATCAGGTGACGGGTAACACACCCGCGCTTCCTGCTTCGCGGAGAGGCGGTTTAGTGTTAGAAA
Organism: Aquarana catesbeiana; assembly: GCF_042186555.1. NCBI lineage: Eukaryota > Metazoa > Chordata > Amphibia > Anura > Ranidae > Aquarana > Aquarana catesbeiana. Next base: position 300,089,050 of record NC_133331.1, on the reverse strand, counting down.
AGCGAATAATAATTTGCTGTTCTAACACACCTGGTTGAACTGAGAGTGCAATGCTCTGCACTCACAGTTCACCTTTTTTGAAGCTTATTAGAGGCTACTGCCACGTACGCACGATCGCACATTCCGACAACAAAATCCATGTTTTTTTTTTACCGATGTTGACTCAAACTTGTCTTGCCTACACACGGTCACACAAATCTTGTCGGAAATTCCAATCGCCAAGAACGCGGTGACGTACAAGACGTACCACGAGCCGAGAAAAATGAAGTTCAAAAGCCAGTGCGGCTCTTCTGCTTGATTCCGAGCATGCGTGGAACTTTGTGCGTCGGAATTGTGTACACACGATCGGAATTTCTGACAACGGATTGTCCGATGGAGCCTACACACGGTTAGAATTTCTGACAGCAAGCTCCCATCGAACCTTTCCCATTGGAAAATCCGACCGTGTGTACGCAGCGTACGACTCTAATCAGGTGCTTCAAAAATACATCCACGCCACTGGAATTCAGGCGCCCGGGGTCTGAAAAGGGGCCGGACACCTGAATAGGGGACGGCGGCAGCGGCCATAGATAGATCCATGCAGTGCATGAATCTATCCATTATGCATATAGGGGGGTGGCTGGAGAGAGGAGGCGGTGCCCCTGCGCCCTTAATGGATGCGCTGCCACTGGTCTGTAAAACCCCATACACACTATTCGATTTTCTGCAGTTTTTCGTCTTCAGATTTACCAAAACCATATAATATGAGGTCAAACCTTAAGAGTTTCAATTTGTATGCAATCAAGCAGGCCCTTCCACTACATGGTTTTGGTAAGTCTGAAGACAAAAATCTGCAGATAATCTAATAGTGTGTATGGGGCCTTAGGTTTGTGTAGTAGTGGATGTTGGAGATAAAGACATCACAGTGACTATGGAGGAAGAGAACTGACATTAAAGGGGAAGGTGGGGGGGGGGGTTTATTGGTTTAAATAGAAAAATATTCTTATTACCCTCTTTGTGTGTTCCAGGGATGTGTGTTTTCTTTTTCCTCCTCCTTTCACCTTGGATATTGTACGTTATACAACATTCTATGCTTATCTTTCATCAGTTCCCGTCGGAGTGATCCACGTACAATATGTGATGTTGCTGTCTTGTTAGAACTGCATCATGTGAGGTACGGAGTCAATGTATCCTATATCTAGCCTATCTTCCGCCCAAACGCCTGTGCTTCTTCTGCTAACTCGTCAACGGTTATGCAGAAAGGAGAAGTAAGGTTCACCCTTCCCCCATCTCCAACTACTATATCTACTTGTATTTTGGCCATTAATTCTCTTCCAAGTATAATTCACAGAGCACCCGGGAATGACTCTACAAGGGTGATACACCGTGCATCTATCATCTACACTGCTCACAAGAAAGCAAGGAGTTTCCCGGGTCTTTGTCAAGACCCCATTTATACCCACAGAAGGCTCACATTCTGTCAGAGTTCCAGTATATTCTCCATTCTTTAACCCCTTCAATACCGGGCACTTTCACCCCCTTCCTGCCCATGCCAATTTTCAGCTTTCAGCGCTGTCACACTTTGAACGACGGTTATGCTACACTGTACCCATAAACCATTTTTAGCATTTTGCACAAATAGAGCTTTCTTTTGGTGGTATTTCATGACCACTGGGCTTTTTTTTTTTGCTAAATAAACTAAAAAAGACCTAAAAACGTTTTTCATAGTGTAGGCCGTGAAGGCCGCTAGTTAAATCAGTACCCCCACTGGTTGCCCCGACCCTGTAATTCCTCCATCACCTGTGACACCCTGGGTTCAGACGTTCTTATCAGTGATAATGAAAGACACACTCAAATCTGATGAACCAATTAAGCTCTGTTCACCGATATGATAAAGGCATGCAAAGGTGAACAACATGAACGGCTCTATGAGCGCAGTAAAATAAACAGCTTATGGATAAGAGGGGGGAGTTAGGTGTAGTTCTGTGTTAAAGAGATTAAGTCATTTGGTCTTCAGCTAGCACTTAGAAGAATTGTATTAGGAGAAATCCTGAATAGCAGAGCAAAGCAATTCATCTGGCACGGTTTAGCAAGCAAAGAATGCAGAATCTTCCTATGTTATTTGAGTACAAAGTGATCACTGTGGTAGTTTGTTAAAGGTATTGTATCCTGTGGTCCTGCAGGTGCCAGCAAGGTGAATAAAGACAATGGTGTCTGTATACAGTGTCTATGTAACTGGATGAATGTTGGAAGGCAACATGTTTTTTTTCATAATACAAGATGTGTTTGAATATGAAATCTGGATACACAGAGCCTCCGCACTCTTGGGGGCTGACTGGAATGTAACAAGTTGCACATCAAAGCTTTTTAGCATATCAGAACCTTCATCTGAAAGAAGTCATGCCCCCTAGCAAGGATGGGAACCAAAAGCTTGGCTCCTGACCAACTGGTGGGATAAGATTGAAATCCTTGATTAACACTCTGCAAGCAAGCTTCAAAGAGGGCCGTTGCTGCCAAGATAATTGATGAAGGTGGGCTACATAAGATCAAAGGGCCAACAGTCACTGAAGATGACCCGGGTCACATAGCGATGATACATGGACTAATGCTGCCCCTAGAGGCCAATACAGCAGGACAGACAGAAATATAATATATTGAGAAGGACTGCCTCGTAACTACTTTAATTCATCAGAAACCTAGATGGTTTGGCAATGGGGTTGGGTCTGTACAGTGTATGATTGGAGTTTAAAAGTGCACACAGAAGTGAAATCGGCTCTTTCACTCTCATGGCTCTCTTTTGCCATTTTGAGCCCAGCTGATGAGACAATATCTAGGAGACAACCTTACGTAACGTATCTTTGATGTCTTTGTATTTTATATGCTATGTAGTATTTTCCTTTAGTGTTTTTATGTTAGCATTTCTTATTTTCTTGGGAAATAAATAAGACGTTGTTTTACTAAGCAGTGTGTTTGTTTTCATAGCTAACCTTATATCATTGTACTATCAACAGTAACATTATCAGAGTTTTAATAGACTAGCTAACTATAGGAATAGACAAGTTAATATGTATATGGAATAAATAGAGAAAATTCATATCCACCCAGGCAATATTTAGTTCAATATTTATTTCAATGAACTTATATCCTGTGGTACTACAGGTACCAGCAAGGTGAATAAAGACAATGGTGTCTGTATATAGTGTCTATGTAACTGGATGAACTTGTATCATGTGTTACTATAGGTACCAGTAAGGTGAATAAAGACAATGGTGTCTGTATACAGTGTCGATATAGCTGGATAGGCAGGTGCCCGCTCACCGATACTGTAATTGATGATGCTGATGATGATGATGGTGGCTTTACAGGATTTCCCTCAGGGTCCTGGCTAAGGGGATGGCGTCCGACCTCTGTTGCACCGTGTCACGGCCCAACCGGCTCAGCTGTAACCGTGGTGTAGATGGAGCAAAAGTGGCCCTCAGGCTGCCGCTGAACAGTAAAGCGATGCTGTCTGCAGATGCCCCTAGGATACATGTGGGGTGACTCTTCCTTGCACAGGCCGCGACTCGGCCACAGCACATTCAGACACAGAGTACCTGTTTGCAGATCCAGGCCAGGGTCCTAAGAGAGTGATCTAGGCCCAGCACAGTCTTTTTATAAGCTCTTGCAGCAATCTGTTTTTCTCTCCCAGCCGTCTGGTAGTTGTAGTTTCAAACAATCCAGTTAAAAGTGAAACCCCAGGTTCCTCAACTACACGTCTGAAGATGCTTTGCTTTGCTCAGTCACTACAATCAGGAAATGACAGCAGAGAGTCAAAACTAAAAACTAGGGTAAAACAGCTCCACAACAGTAAGGCTGCACAATGTATCCTGATTGCAGGTAAAGATAGCTGGCTCCTGGCTACATCAGTTTGTTATAACATTTGGCAAATAAGTAATTTTTCCTCTTCACTGATGTGCGCTGATGAGACTGCTCTAAAGGACACTGATGAGGCGGAACTGGTGGGCACCGTTAGGCTGCACTGATGAGGAGGCACTGATAGGCTGCACTGATGGGCACTGATAGGCACTGATGAGGCTGCACCGATGGGCACTGATAGGCTGCACTGATAGGTGGAAATACTTCCACCCATTCCGGTAAGGGCACACGCACTTCTTTAATATTGATGATGCAATATCTTTGATGTCCACCATATCCAACAGTGTTCGGGTCTTCACCACTTTTCACTAGAAGATCAGCCTTGATTGGACTATAACCCACACACCTGTATATTTCTGCACATTTTCCAGGGCCCCCTGGTGTTTAGTTACTCATTCACTGAGTTTATGTACGTTTATTGGACACTTTATATATCTGATTTGTTGCATCATTTTTCTCCACCACCCCTTTTATTTATGTATTTGCTTGGTTAGCGCTGCAGTATTTACCTTTCCGGAAATACAGTATACAACTCTCAACATGACATATTTCCCTTATTGCTAGCAGCTACTTTGTGACACACATATTACTCTCACTTTGAGGTGTAGTGCTGATTGGATGATTTTTTTCTACTTGGCACTGATGAGGAGGCACTAATGGGCACTGATTGGAAGCACTGGTAGGCACTGATTGGAAAGACTGGTGGGCACTGATAGGCAGCACTGGTGGTCACTGTTGGGACTGCACTGATAATCAGGCAACTGATAATTAGTGTTGGGCGAACCGTTGGAGCCGAGCAAAAGTTCGGCTCGAACATCGCCCAATTGGCGAACACCCAAATTTGTGGATAGCTTGCTGCCCCTGCCGCGAGCTCCGTGACCGTACCCGCGGACTCGATGTCCGCCGGGTGCCCACGATCGTGTCATGGAGCTGAAGAACGGGGAGATGCTAGTGTAAGCACAGCATCTCCTTGTTCTGCCTAGTGACAGGACACTGATCGTCTGCTCCCTCTCATCGATAGCAGCGCTCAGTGCCGTGTCACAGTAAGCCCCGCCCCCACACAGTTAGAACACATCCCTAGGACACACTTAACCCCTTCCTAGCCCCCTAGTGGTTAACCCCTTCATTGCTAGTCACATTTACACAGTAATCAGTGCATTTTTATAGCACTGATCGCTGTATAAATGTGAATGGCCCCAAAATAGCACCAAAAGTGTCCGATGTGTCCGCCATAATGTCGCAGTCATGATAAAAATCCATGATCGCCGCCATTACTAGTTAAAAAAAAATTATTCATAAAAATACCATAAAACTATCCCCTATTTTGTAGACGCTATAACTTTTGTGCAAACCAATCAATAAACGCTTATTGCGATTTTTTTTTTTACCAAAAATATGTAGAAGAATAGGTATTGGCCTAAACTGAGGAAAAAAAAATTTAGATATTTTTTGGGGATATTTATTATAGCAAAAAAGTAAAAAATATTGCTTTTTTTTCAAAATTGTCGCTCTATTTTTGTTTATAGCGCAAAAAATAAAAACCGCAGAGGTGATCAAATACCACCAAAAGAAAGCTCTATTTGTGGAAAAAAAGGACATCAATTTTGTTTGGGAGCCACATCGCACGACTGCGCAATTGTCAGTTAAAGCGACGCAGTGCCGTATCGCAAAACGTGCTCTGGTCTTTGGGCAGCCAAATGGTCCGGGGCTGAAGTGGTTAATAAAATATCATAACACACAGTATGGTCACACTTAGAATTACACTCCAAAATGAATTTTATTACTTTCCTCTAGTATGGTGATACCACATATGTGAGACTTTTCGCCTAATCACATAGAGAGGCCCAAAATCCAAGGTGCACCTTTAGGCTTTAAAGGAGCATAAATGGAAAATTTAATTTCCTGACTACCTATCACATTTTGGTGGCCCTGGAGTGCCGATAATAGGTGACCCTACCTTTTTGTTTATTTACCATTGGTGGGAACCAGAGCTGTGTCAGTTGCTGGAAGGTAAGCATTGCACCTCTTTTTTTTGGTCTTTGTTTTTTTGGATCGATGGTCGTCTTTCATAGCGATTGACACTGGATTTACTTCAGGGGGCATTTTTTTTATTTTTTAAAAAAGATTTGTCAAAAACTGTGTTTGTGTTTTTATTTATTTTTGACACTTTTCTGGTGAATAAATAGAGGTACTATGTACTCCGTACTCATTCACATGGGGGGCTGGGATCTGGGGACCTTCTTTGTTAAAGGGGGCTTACAGATTCCGATAAGCCCCCTGCCTGCAAACCCCCACAACCACCGGAGAAAGGTTGTGGGGAAGAGAGGCCCTTGTCATCATCATCAACATGGGGACAAGGTGCTTTAGGGGTGAGCCCCCCCGCCCCAAAGCACCTCCCAAATTTTGAGGGCATGTGGCTTGGTATGGTTCAGGGAGGGGGGGGGGCCTCACTCACCCTCCCCCCCTTTCCTGGCCCCACACTTTTTTAAAAAATTGTGGCAAGGAGTTGCCCTTAAAATCTACACCAGACCCAAAAGGCCTGATATGGATTGGGAGGGGACCCCCAGACTGTGTTTTTTTTTTTTAAAGCAGAAACTTGTTTGTTTCCATTCTGCTGGAAATCCCGCTGACAGCAGATAAGTTATGGTTGTTAAGGACACGACAGCCGCCTGGTCCTTAACAACCAGCTACTTTTCACAATGAATTCGGACCAGTTCACTATTTTTGATTCAATTCAAATACTTCTGAAAAGTTCTAATATATCCGAAAACAAATAAACTAAACAAAACAAATTTTGTTATGAATGCAACTAAACAAAATTAGTAACTTAAATTAAAATGAAACAAAATGTTTTTTTTTTTGTTCTGCACATGTCTGCTGGTAACACTGGGATTGGTGTGGTGGAGATTGGGAACATTGTTGCTTTTTACACTGATTTGGTGACACTGGTGACTGGTGAGGCAGCGATGACCAGTCCAACTGTTGCTGCCTGCACTACTCTGAATCACTGGCAGTGGTGTCGTAGCAATCAGGAACAATGTTGCTGGACTGCTCTGGTCTGGCAAAAATCAGGAACAATATTGTTGTGAGTTACTCTGGTCTGGTGACACTGGGACTTGTGGTGATAAGGAACACTGTTGCTGGCACTGGTCTGGTGACACTGGGATTGGTGTAAGGAACACTTTGGCTGACTTACATTGGTCTGGAGAAATTGGAACTGGTTTGGCTAGTGATCAGGAACACTGCGGCTGGCTTAAACTAATCTGGCAACATTGGAACTGGTGTGTTGGTGATCAAGAATATTGTTACTGACTGACACTAGTCTGGTGACACTGGAACTGGTGTGGAAGTGATCATTTTTGAGAAGACTAGGAACACCACGAACATGGCTGGGCAGCTAGACGGAGCTCCTGTGTCGCTGAGGGGGCTCCGCTGGGGACATCTGATGTAAGGGGGGCTCCGCTGGGGACCCGTGATGTAAGTGGGGCACCGCTGGGGACATTTGATGTAAGGAAGGGCTCCACTGGTGACACCTGATGTAAGGGGGGGGTCCGCTGGGGACACCTGATGTAAGGGGGGCTCCAATGGGGACATCTGATATAAGGGGGCTCCGCTCGGGACACCTGATGTAAGGGGGGCTCCGCTGGGGACACCTGATGTAAGGGGAGCTCTGCTGGGGACACCTGATGTAAGAGGGGGCTCCGCTGGGGACACCTGATGTAAGGGGGGCTCCGCTGGGGAAATCTGATGTAAGGGGGGCTCCACTGGGGACATCTGATGTAAGGGGGGGGCTCTGCTGGGGACATCTGATGTAAGGGAGGCCCTGCTGGGGACATCTGATGTAGGGGGGGGGCCTGCTGGGGGCGCATTTTTACTTACCCCCGTGCCACACCTACAAATGCATGCCCCGCCCCCTAATTATAATGAGACTCCGCCTACAGCCAAAAAAGTGTCCCTAAATTTTTTTTTACAATGTTGGCAACTATGGGTTGGCAGTAATCAGGAACACTGTGACTGGCTGCACTGGTCTGGTGACTTTGTACTGGGGTGGCTAACAATCAGGGATTCTGTTGCTGGTTGCACTGGTATGGTGATAGTGTACTGGAGGTTGTAGTGATCAGGGACATTGGTTGGCTGCTCTTGTGACACTGTACTGTGCCGATCACTGGGATAACATTGTTTCCTCTCACAGACAATCGGTGTAAGAAGAAACAGAGTTGTGGCTCCAACATGAGCCTTTATTTACATTTGTGATGGCTGTGATTGGTCACGGTGATCACATGCGACAGGGCCAATTTCATTGGTCCTGTGCCCCGCTCTGTGATCTGCCGTGTCTGATGGACTCAGTGATCATGGAGAATGCTGTTGCATGCTCTAGAGGGCGCACATGAGCAGCGTAAAAGGGAGGCCATTCTAAAGCAGTCCATTACCTTTAGGTGTCAGCTGTCTTGTCCTTGCTGTTTTTATATGACAGTGGTATGACATGCCGTTAAAGTGGAACTTTACTCAAAACAACGTCATACAATACAGAATACAGAATACTTTATTAATCCCAAAGGGAAATTGGGAAATGATTACTGGAGGTAATAATAAATTTAAAATAAATTATTTTTCTTTAGCAAGAAACATACATTCCACATAAATAAGTATGCTACCAAATTAAATGTGCAAGGTAAATTGTCTCCAGCATTGCTCCTATTTTTTCTGATCAGAGGCGGCCATTTTGCTGAAGCCCAGAGCCCCTGAGCAACCGATTGTCCTTTACAAATTCTGCACCATGCCTGAAAATAGAGAGCAAATGAGCATGTGCAGAGAAGGGTGAGATTATTATACATTATTATTATACAGAATTTATATAGCGCCAACAGTTTACGCAACGCTTTACAATAAATATAGGTATATTACTGGATTTTAAACACTGATAGGCACTTATTTTTAATATTTTATATAGCTGTATGTGCAAAAGGGGCCAGCCTGAGGTGATCTAGCAGGACCTCATTTTCTGGCTAAAGTTTAAGAACCAAAGCTAAAGAAAAAATCAAGAAGCATCTGTCAAAGTTTTTAAAAAACACCGGCTGCATAGTAATAGTTCTTGACATCTGGTAGATTCATTCCTCCATTAGCTTTAGTGGTGGTGAGGATTGAGAAGCTTTTGGAACTCAGTCTCATCATTTATAGCAGTCCATCAAGGTTTATATCACTACTATACTTTATGCCTTCTCAGTTTTTGTATTACAAATGTTGTATAATATATGCAGCAATTTCAATTGATTTGTATTTGTTTGATAAAATAAATAAAAATTATTGTTAAAAAAAAAAACGGCTGCAGTGTGTATCTTCTCCACAAGGTGGTGATCTCACTTATTGTTCATGGAATGCAGAGACAGGAAGTTATGGAAGATACAAACAGGAAGTGATGTCAACACAGACAGGAAATGTAATCTACAGACAGGAAGTGATGTCATCTTCAGAGTGGAGCACATGCTGGAAGAGGAGGGAGATATTCCTACAACAGAGGAGGTAATAAGATTTTATTATATATTTTACACCCAGTAACCCCCCCCCCCCCCCCGTCATGTCCGTCCTCTTCCTCCATAGTCACTGTGATGTCTTTTATCTCCAGAAGATTAGAGTATTGTAATATTTGGGCCGTCTGATTCCTACTGTATTAAAGTGTATTGTATTTGTACTGTCTACCCTCAAGTTGTAAAGCGCTACGTAAACTGTTGGCGCTATATAAATCCTGTATAATAATAATAATAATATTCACATAGATACATCCTACATATAGAATCATTTATCCAACTGTCCATTCAGAGCCTCTGGTTTATAGACCAGATACAGCACAGCCCAGCCTGCATGCCCCCGACTTTTGAGCGCGCTCCCGTCTTCTGACGTGCACCCTGCCGGTTGGCCATGTGACCCGGCCCTTCATCTGACAGTCGCTGCCACGCAGCGCAGCGGCAAGGAAGTCTACCCTCACAGGGTAAAGCGGGAGCCAGTGAGCCCTGATCATCAATTTTCACTTTTTTGATTGTCACCAACTCACCTTTTGCACAGCCTGCATTCTGCACAGCTTGAATCATCACAGCACAGCCCAGCCTGCACGTCCCTGGCATGTGAGCACGCGCTCCCGTCATCTGACGGGCACCCTGCTGGTTGGCCATGTGACCCGGCCCTTCATCTGACAGTCACCGCTGCGCAGCGAGTGCGTCACAGCCGCCTCGGAGATGTGGCAGAGACAAAGCCCTCTGCGGCCGCGAGGATGAGCTGGCGACGCTGAAGATGTCGCCATGCGGCTGATGAGGACTGCAGCAGCTTTTTAGGGACCATCTCACAGTTTTTTTTTTTACTTTTTGTGCACCTTTGTAGGTCTGAATTTTTAGTTAATGTTTTGATATTGTATTGGTATGGATCTGTTTTACAGGCCCCTACACATTTGAAATTGTTTTATAGGTTTACCATGTTATGAATTTTGTAATAGGCCCCTCGCCCTTTAGCACTGTTGTTAATCGAAGGGATTAGGTTCTCTCCCACTAGGGCTGTTAAAATATCTTGTTCGGTGCAGTTTACAGTGTACTCCTATGTGTATAGGTTCTTTGTTTTTAGCATTGTTTTAACTAAAGGGTTTAGGTGTCTCTCCCACTAGGGCTGCAAGACCACCTTGACAGTGTAGTTTTACCATGCATTTTTACATAAAATAGTAGCCAATATGGCTCTGAGTAGACATAGTTCCCATGACAAGACTGTAGTATACTCAGCCTCGGCCCTAACGGACCTACACTCCCCATAATTTTTATTGCCAGATGACACTTATGCCGCGTACACACGAGCGGACTTTCCGGCATACTTGGTCCGGCGGACCAGAGTCCGCCGGACAATCCGATCGCGTGTGGGCTCCAGTGGAGTTTTTTTCTCAAAAGTTTGACGGACTTAGATTTGAAACATGTTTCAAATCTGTCCGACGGACTCGAGTCCGGTCGAAAAGTCCACTCGTCTGTATGCTAGTCCGACGGACAAAAACCGACACTAGGGCAGCTATTGGCTACTGGCTATGAACTTCCTTATTTTAGTCCGGTCGTACGTCATCACGTACAAATCCATCAGACTTTGATCGTGTGTAGGCAAGTCCGTTCGTTTGGAAAGTCCGTCAAAGTCCGCCGGACACAGTTTGCCGTAAAGCCTGGTCGTGTGTACGCGGCATAAGCGTATTTTACATACTAATGTGATTTTTCAGCCTGAGGTCAATAACTCCAATTTACACACCCCGGTCTCTCATAGATCTCTTTCACAGGTCAATGCTTTTAATACACCTCCCCAATTATCAAGAAATTCTCCTGCATCCTCCTTAACAGGGGGTCTATGCAGCTAATATTGCGACCCTTCTCATGGAGGAGGACCTGGACTTCCTCTGTCTTTCTAAGATTTGGCTCCAGGATTTTAAAGCTCCAATCCTGGACGAGCTGGTCCCACCCCAATACAAAATACTTCAATGTAACCGCCTAATTGGCTGGGGGGGTGTGGGGTCACCATGATTTTTAAAAGTTATCTCCTAGTATCAGAGAATTTTAATACTACCTATAAGTCCTTTTGAAAACTTGGTCTTTTCTTTCCAAGTAGCTAGCAAACTTACTTATGGGTTTGCTTTGATTCATCGCCCCCCAGCTTTAAAACTTGATTTTGTTTTTGATTTTCTTAGCTTAGCCTCACAGATGTCCGCTGTGTTTAAAGGATCCTGCATTATGGGAGACATAAACCTCTGGGCAGAGGACTTAAAGAGGAGTTCCCATTTAAAAAAAAAAAAAAAATTAAAAGTCAGCAGCTACAAATACTGCAGCTGCTGACTTTTAATAATCGGACAATTACCTGTCCCAGGGTCCAGCGATGCGGGGGATAGAAGCCCCGCTCGTATCCCCCCTCCGTTCAGCGGCGCCGGTATTGTAACTGTGGGCGCCCGGCTGTGGCTTCACAGCCGGGCACCCACTGCGCATGCGCGAGCGGCACCGCGCGCCGTGATTGGCCGCTCAGTCACCTGGGACCTGTAATGTGTCCCAGATGATTGACAAGAGGGAGGGGGCAGAGCTGAGCCCTTCCTGCGCCGAGGGGAAGTGATGTCACCAGCCCGGGCACTGAAAGAGGCAGACTACGAGGGACCCCCTAGCAACAGCCATTTAGAGGTGAGTTAAAAAAAAATTCCACTTTTTTTTTTTGGGGGGTGGAACACCACTTTAAGTGATGCCCCCACTCAATCTCTTATTCAAGAACTGGCACTTTTGGGGTATCGGCAACATGTGACAGCTGCTACCCACACTGCTGGCTATGTGCTAGATTGGCTCCTTTTCAGTGGATTGCCGGCAACTTGTGCGCCGCCCAGGGAGTTGACCTGGTCAGATCACAGGTTTATTTCCTTCAGCCTAGCTTTACCTGGAAAGGAAACCTCCTCATATTCCAGATCGCTCTGGCCCTAAAGTCCTCTCAAGAAATCTATCAAAAGTCTGCCCAGACAGATTTGGAAATCTTGTGGCCAAGGATATCAACCAGTCAATCTTCTTTGAGCTGGCTGACCCTGCAGAGAAGCTGAGTATTTCCCAGGAGTTGGTTGAAAAGGCCATTGATGTGGGAGCACCCCGTAGGATGAGATCCAACCCCCGTCCCCTGGGCAAGAGCCCGCAATGGTTCACCGAGGAGCTTAGGCTCCTCAAACAGTGGGTTAGATCCAGGGAGGGACGCTGGCGGAAGTTCTATCTGGAAGATGATAAAAAGTTTGCACTTGGAGGCCCTTTATTTTTATAAGAGAAAAGAAAGACCCTAAGGTCAACGCTGCGCTCAATAATTAGCAGATAATAGAAGTGTATAGCAGCCAACACCCAAAGTTCAATACCAAAAACTTCCAATAGAATAAATAACACAGAAAATGTAGCGTTAAAAAATGTGAAATAAAATAACAGTTAAGATGAAAATTATTGTGAAATAATACAAATTATGAAATAAACAAACTCGATAAAAAAAAAGAAAAATTGATTAAAATAATGATTTATTAAATACCACAACAAGTGTAATTTGTGGAATACTCAAACAATGATGCTTCAAATAATAAATGAAATTAAACAATGATGCCATAAAAAAGAAAAAATTAAAAAAAAGAAAAAACAGGAAAAAAGAAAACTAAAGCAATGTCCCATAGTGATCAATAAAAAAATCCATAAGTAATGTGCCTCCACAGGAGAAAAAGTGAATTGCAGGAAACAGAAGCTGTGATGCCAATCTTCCTAATGCAAACCAGCATGTGTTCAGGTCAACACCCAAAAGTGAGGTAGCTTGCTTACCAAAAAGCCATGACTGCTGCTAGCAGTCTCTCCCAGCACAGGGAATTTGGAAGTCTCCCCAGAACTTAAAATCCTCCAGGTCAGCCTTTCTTTCTGCAAGTCCCCGGGTCACTCTGCACCTCCAAACGGCTCCTCTGTGTACAAAAATCTCTTTACCTATGTAGAAACTCAACCGCGCCGCTTCCTGTGCGACTCCGTCACTGCAACAGCTGTTGGCGGGGCTTTACTGCGCATGCGCCTGAGCTATCTGCAGTTGGAGAAAAATGATGGTCTCATGTTTGGAGACCATCATTTTTCTCCGACTGCAGATAGCTCCAGTATCATCCATATGCGGATGACCCCCAGATTTCCATGAGGATTCCTCGGAACGAGACGGCTGATGCCACCATTGCCAACTGTCTGGAGGCCGTCAACATATGGATGTCCACCAATTTTTTGAAACTCAATGGTGGAAAAACGGAAGTGATCATCTTCAGTGATTTGGCTATTCCTCCAGATTTTCCACCTTGGCCTCCCTCATTTGGTTCCCCTCCGGAAGCGGCTCCCCAGTTTCGTGACTTTTGATTCGTCTTAAACTCAGTTTAACCCTGGCCCCTCAGGTAAATAAAGTGGTCAGTGCATGCCACTGGCAGCTAAAACTCCTCAGGGTGTTGTTCAAATACCTGGATATTCCGGACAAGAAAACCATCATCTGTGCTACGATAGGCAGCTGCCTAGACTATTGCAACTCATTATATCTGGAATTGCCAAAGAAAATATTGCAGAGGCTTCAACTCATACAGAATGCTCTGGCAAGGCTACTTATGGGCATCCCTTTGAGGGATCATATCACCCTCGTTCTTTGTGCCTTGCACTGGCTGCCGATTTACCATCGTACTCTGTTTGAAGCAGGCTGTATCATGTTTAAAATCATGAGAAGCCTCGCTCCGAGTTACCTCTGTTCACGCTTCCACAAACGAGTTCTGGGCAGATCACTTAGATTGAGCAGAAGAGACCTCCTCCACATCTCTGTGCCTAAGAAGACCCGGCGTGATGGTCGAGCTTTCTCCCACCAGGGTGCCGTGCTGTGGAATAGCCTCCCTGCCGAGCTCCAGGAGGCCCCTACCATCTTGGTCTTTCGCTGGAAATTGAAGACTTGGCTCTTCACACAAGCCTTTCCTGCATAGCCTTTCTGGTTCAATTTTTCATGCTGCTTCCCTGCTGCTGTATCCTCCTAGTCCCTGGATTTTTCTTTTTTCTCCAGGGACTCCGCCAAGCACGTCATGACCCTTCGGGGTAAGACCGCGCTATATTAAGATACCTCTCAACTCAACTCTCAACTCAACATCCTAAATATAGAACTATTTATCCAACTGTCCATCCAGAGCCTCTGGTTTATAGACCAGATACATCCTAAATATAGAACTATTTATCCAACTGTCCATCCAGAACCTCTGGTTTATAGACTGGATAAATCCTAAATATAGACCCATTTATCCAACTGTCCATACAGAGCCTCTGGTTTATAGACCGGAGACCTAGACATCATTCATGCCGGTACAGTCCAGATAATCCTCAGTTTGTTATCTGTCCTTAAAGAAGAGTCCTGTATATATCAGGAAGAGGTGAGTAAGATTTTGGGAGGTCATATGACATCATTTTTATTTCTATTATTAAAATACAAGCCTGATCAGAGAGGTGGGGAGGATTCTGGGACATTTTTGGTGATCACTGTTATTACTTTCTAAATTTACACAGGATTTTTAAGTGGTGAAAAAAATATCTGGTGATCCATTAACACCCAGCAGCTGGGAGGAGTGGGAGCATTTAAAAGGACACAAGGATCTCTACAAGGACGTCATGATAGAGAATCAGCCGCCCCTCACATCACCGGGTAAGAGGAGACTTTATTGTAAAGGAGAGAGCAGTACGGAGGGTCCACCTAGATCCCCCATCATCTGATAAACACATAGAAACAATGTATTCAGTCAGTGTGTGTGTTTCCTACAGATGGATCCAGTAATGGGAACCCACCAGAGAGATGTCCCCATCCTCTGTATTCCCAGAATTCCACACAGGAAGATCACACCATCGCTCACCATCATCAGGTAGGTTGGACTGAGCATGTAGATCCAAAAATGTATTCCAAGTTATAAGAGGACATTCTTCTTTGTGACTAGTTTCTTTTTATACAAGTATCCTATCATCTTTGGGGTTCAGGGTAGAGAACGAAAAGACATCAAAGTTGAGATTAAAGAGGAAAAAGAAGAGAGGTTGGTGAGTGGAGATCAGCAGTCTATGGAGGAGGGGGAGATGATTATGAAAAGTAAACAGGAGGAATCTTCTCTACATATGGATACAAGTGAGTAATAAACACTAAATATAGAACCAGTTCCCATTTTTATTTCACTTCTATGAGTATAAAGTTTTCCTTTTCATTGTTACATCAGAGGAGAGAATGTCTATGTCTACTGAATTTACCAAAGAGAAAAATAAAAATTTCAAAGCAGCAGCTGACCCACAGGACAGTAGAATGCCCAGATAAAGCTCGGCCTAATCTTTTTTAAGTTATAAAGATTCCTCCCTGATCCCAAAAGGACAGTCAGATAGCTCACCAGATCAACATTCTAAAATATTTTTCCTACAATTAGTAATCATAAGAAGAACATACAGTCAATTTTTCAGAGTCATCTAGAACCAGACTATTCCTCATCCACAGAGCTCTAAAAACAAATCACCCCTTCCGTATACAGAGTTTTTTTTGTATTTAATTTCAACAAATCTGTGTTGCTTATGTACAAGATAGAGAGCATATTATCCTTCGGTACAGGAAAGACTGAGAAACTTCTGATAGTAAGAACATCATCGATGTACCTTATCAATGTCCTGTAAAGAACACCAATTTGAGAGGACTGATTTGTAAAAAAAACTGTAATAGAATTATCATGGAAGGTATTCACAGTATCTGCCTACTGCAGCATGTCCTCAGTCTCCAACCTCATTTGCACCATGCTTATAGTCTTTGACCATCTACAGTAGTATGTTCACAGTCTGACAGATTTCTGTAGCTTTACATACACTGAATATTATGTGCCACCCTTTGATTATATTAGGGGCCACACTTAAGGCCTCCTACATCCAGCAAACTGACCACCACTTGTGTACACCATATGAAAGGTCCATCTCCATTCCTCAATATAACATCATGTTCCCAACAAATGAGGAGGAGATACTGTACATCATATGAAAGGTCCATCTCCATTCCTCAATATAACGTCATGTTCCCAACAAATGAGGAGGAGATACTGTACACCATATGAAAGGTCCATCTCCATTCCTCAATATAATTTAATGTTCCCAACAAATGAGGAGGAGATACTGTACACCATATGAAAGGTCCATCTCCATTCCTCAATATAACATCATGTTCCCAACAAATGAGGAGGAGATACTGTACACCATATGAAAGGTCCATCTCCATTCCTCAATATAACGTCATGTTCCCAACAAATGAGGAGGAGATACTGTACACCATATGAAAGGTCCATCTCCATTCCTCAATATAATGTCATGTTCCCAACAAATGAGGAGGAGATACTGTACACAATTTGAAAGATCCATCTCCATTATTCATTATATGATCATGTTTCTAAGAAATGAGGTGGAGGAAGGTCCATCTCCATTCCTCAATAACAATGTCATCAATGCACAAAGTTGCACAGTGTGATTTGGGTGCATTGTATTGCTAATCCACTTTGAATTTCTATTTCTGTTCTGATTGCACCCACTTGCATGCCAGTCCAAACTTAATATTCCCCGTGCGCACATTCCTGAAAATGGCTGTAGTAATGCTGGGTGCTGCAATGACCATTGGCTGGAAACTGTAGGCAATCCAAAGGGCAGAAATGTCATCGGCACACCAAGGATTCCTCAGAAGGATCCAAAACTTTATTTACATGATCACACAGTACACATACGGCAATGTTTTGGAGCCACACAGGGCCCTTCATCAGGCATTGAATTTATATATTTCTGTTCTGATTGCACCCACTTACATGTCGGAGCTCAAAGATTCCAAAAATTCTTCTAACATTTTATTGTAAAATTATTTCTCAGCAGATGACCATAATGTGCGGAATACGTCTGAGGAATCTTCTGATAAATCACATTCCAGGACTCTAAGATCTCACAGTAGAAATACTTTAATAGATCCGTCTATTCCCGAGGAATCTTCTTCAGGGCAGGAAGGAGATCACACAAAAGAGACTTCATTGTTATGTTCAGTGTGCGGGAAACTTTTCACAAAAAAGAGATCACTTCTTAGACACAAGAAATGTCACACTGCTGAGCGTCCCTATTCATGTTCAGAGTGCGGGAAATGTTTCACTGTAAAAGGAAAACTTCTTAGACATAAAAAAAGTCACACAGGTGAGCGTCTTTTTCCATGTTCAGAATGTGGGAAATGTTTCACTACCAAACAAAGTCTTCTTATACATCAGAAAACCCATACGGGTGTGCGTCCCTTTTCATGTTCAGAGTGTGGGAAGTGTTATACTCGCAAACAAAGCCTTCTTACACACCGGTACAGTCACACGGGTGAGCGTCCCTTCTCATGTTCAGAGTGCGGGAAAGGTTTCACTGAGAAAAAAAATCTTATTAAACACCAGAGGTTTCACACAGGTGAGCGTCCATATTCATGTTCAGAGTGCGGAAAATGTTTCAATAGCAAACACAACCTTCTTGCACACCAGTACAGTCACACAGGGGAGCGTCCTTATTCATGTTCAGAGTGTGGGAAATGTTACACTCAGAAAATCCACCTTCATAGCCATCAAAGAAGTCACACGGGGGAGCGTCCTTATTCATGTTCAGAGTGTGGAAAAGGTTACACTCACAAAAGAAATCTTATCATACACCAGAGAAGTCACACGGGTGAGATTCCCTATTCATGTTCAGAGTGCGGGAAAGGTTTCATTGAGAAAAAAAGTCTTATTCGACACCAGAAGCTTCATACGGGAGAGCGTCCTTATTCTTGTTCTGAGTGCGGGAAAGGTTTCATTGAGAAAGCAAAACTTCTTGTACACCAGAGAGATCACACGGGCGAGCGTCCTTATTCATGTTCGGAGTGTGGGAAATGTTTCAAATGGAAATATTCATTCGATACACACCGGAAGATTCACACGGGTGTGCGTCCCTATTCATGTTCAGAGTGCGGGAAATCTTTCTCACAGAAAGGAGACCTTGTATATCACCAGAGAATTCACACAGGTGAGCGTCCTTATTCATGTTCAGAGTGCGGGAAATCTTTCATTCAGAAAGGAAGCCTTGTGCTACATCAGAAAATTCACACGAGATAACAACCTTTCTCATGATAACAGTGGTGTGTTGGGGGTGGGGCGGAATATATTGAGTGTTTTTCAGGTTCGGTTTGATAGATCTGAGTCTGCAGGGATTGAATTCTAGTAATACGATCCTCTAAACATATAGAGATGACTCGGTCCCGCACTCACACAGACCGCACCATACAACTAAACTGTGCTAATACATGGCCAGATATGACAATACATTCTCATTGGTCCAACAAATAATAAATACACTTTATGGTTTATTATCTTCAATTATAAAGGTTTTGATTTAGATTCTAGCTATGTTGTTATTGTTTGTTAACCACTTAAAGACCACCATGTTATTCCCCCTTTCTGTATACGCCATTCTTTCATTTTTAGCACAGTGATAATTTGACTGACAATTACCCGGTCATGCAACACTGAACCCAAATAAATTTTATATCATTTTTTACTTTTTAGTTGTGTTTCTCCACCACTTTTACTATACAGTATAATGGCAAAGAGACAAAAAATTTAGAATAAAAAGCATTTTTCTTAGTTTTTCTCATAAAAAATGCAAATTAATAACCTTTTTTCATTCATTTAGGGCAACATTTACTTTTCTACATTTCTTTGGTAAAATACAAAGCAAATAAGCGTATATTACCGGTATTTACTCTGTGTGAAAGTTTTAAAGTCTTCAAACTATGGTATATATATTTGAAAATATCAATCCTGATGTTCTGGTGGCCTATCTCAATTCTTGAGGCCCTAAAATGCCAGGACAGTACAAATACCCCCAAAATGACATCTAAGTAGACAGTCCAAGGTGTTTAGTAAGAGGCATGCAGAGTTTTTTGATGCTGTACATTTTTGCCACAATCTTTTTGGAAAATAAATGAAATAAAATCTGATTTTTATTACACAAAGTTGTCATTTTAACAAGTTATTTCTCACACACAACATGGGTATACTTACAATTACACTTCAAAACACATTCTTCTACTCCTTTCAAGCATGGGGATACCACATGTGTGAGACTTTTTATATGTCTAGATGCATAGAGGGGTCCAAAATCCAAGGAGCACCTTCAGGCTTTCAAAGTGCATAAATGACTTCCTATCACATTTCTTGAGGCCCTGCAGTGCCAGGATAAGAGAAACACCCACAAAATGACCACATTTAGTAAACACCCCAAGGTATCTTTTTAGGAGATATGATAATTCTTTTGAGGATTTCATTTTTCTGCCACAAGTTTTTAGAAATTACAGGGAAAAAAATGAAAATTCTTTTTTTTAAAAAAAAAAAACCTGTCAATAAAATATCATAAACACAGTATGGGCATATTTACAATTTCACACAATATATTCCTATTGCTCAGGTAAGTATATAGTACAAAATAATAGGGGTTTTTAAGGTGCTGATTAATACACAAATATTGTTAAAATTGAACCATTGTTTGTTTAATTTCAGTTAAAAATATTCATTAAAACCATTAATCTCACTGTGTTTTAATCAACAAACATAGTTTACATATTCCATGTTACAATAGATGTGTCGAATGGGAGGGGTGGACGTGTGAGGAGAGAGCTCCCTTACACACCCGGGCTGCACACAGCAAGACGGCTGCACCTCATTAGAGCTAATAGCCAAAAGTCGACAGCAGACAGGGGCCGCAGTGGAGAGTC
Source organism: Aquarana catesbeiana (assembly GCF_042186555.1). Classification (NCBI taxonomy): domain Eukaryota; kingdom Metazoa; phylum Chordata; class Amphibia; order Anura; family Ranidae; genus Aquarana; species Aquarana catesbeiana. Next base: position 300,068,836 of record NC_133331.1, on the reverse strand, counting down.
TGGTCTGGCTGCAGAAATAGCGACATGCAGACGAGCAGCGCTCCAGCCTGCTGGGGGAGGAAGTAGAAACCCAGACGGCGGGCTGCGGGCATTCATGACGCCGCAAAGGGGAGTGAGTACAGCAGGAGCAGCATCCCAGAACCGAGAGGGGAAGTTACTGGAGCCCAGATATTGGAAGCCACAAGTGAGCTGGACAAGGCTCGCCGGTCCTAAGCCACAGCACACACATGTACAAGCGAAGTCCTTCGGTGGGCAGACACGGTATCCAGATGTCGGGCAGTGGAGGCGGAGAACCCCTGAGGCTGGAGCAGAGGGATAGCCCACAGATCCCTAGAGGTATGGACAACTAGACAAATAGAGGACAACTGGAGGGGCAGTGGAATTAAGAGGGGCAAAGATGGGCTGCCGACTCTGGGAGGTACCCCAACAGAACAGGGGGCGGACTTATTAAAACCCCTTATGGACAGAGCGAGCCCAGTGGTATATAATGGTGGGGAGACGCCAAGAGATGACCCGGCTGACCGGGACATTAGAGATCTTATAAGAGCACTACCCACAAAAACAGATATACAGCAACTCATAGCCACAGTAGAACGATCATGCAAACAAGCAGTGGAAGATCTTAGGGAAGAAGTAGTAGCAGTGGGAAACAGAGTGGAAGTATAGAGCCATTTATCCAACTGTCCATCCAGAGCCTCTGGTTTATAGACCAGATACATCCTAAATATAGAACCATTTATCCAACTGTCCGCTGGACAGTAAGTTTTGCCAATTAGCACCATCAGGGCCCTCTGATTGGACGAAGTGATGGTTCCTTTCTCCAATCAGGCACTCATGGTCCCACCCCACACTATAAAAGCTAACTTCCCATAGCCAGCTCTTGTAGTGTTGTCGGAGTGGAGATAGATAGAGCAGGGCTCAGTTTGCTACTACCGAGTATTGTGACTCAATTGTGAGTGTAGAGTGTTAGTATAGTGCAGTGTTTAACACGCCATTACATAACATTTAGCACTGTATACTCTTTTTTTTGGTTGCTGCATGTTTTTTTTTCTTTTTTGTGTCCCCTGCCTGCCCCCTTTTTTTTTAAATTGTCACCCTTTTTATTGATTTTTTATAGTTTTTACATTTCTGTCAGCATCAGTCCTCAATTTAAAGCTCACTAAACACCACTTTTCATTGAATAACGTGCATCCAATCACACATTTCCCAGTATCTTTAAAATTTGGGTAATAAGCCCCCCATCATGTCTAGGATGCCAACAAGGAAAGAAACACGTTCCCATGCCACTATGAGGGGTCCAGCAGTGTCTGTGTCAACAAGCAAACGCGGACGTGGTCCGTCCTCAGGCAGGGCAACTTTGTCCCTATTTAGTGATGTTGCCCGTGTTATCCAGCCACAGCATGCAGAGGAGGTGGTGGACTGTTTACTAAACCTTCATCCTCCTCATCCTCTATTGCCCCGTACACACGGTCGGACTTTCCGACGGCAAATGTGTGATCGGAGCTTGTTGTTGGAAATTCCGACCGTGTGTAGGCTCCATCGGACTTTTCCCATCGGAATTTTTGACACACAAAATTTGAGATCTGGATCTCAAATTTTCCCTCAACAAAATCCGTTGTCGTAAATTCCGATCGTGTATACAGAATTCCAACGCACAAACTGCCACGCATGCTCGGAATCAAGCAGAAGAGCCGCACTGGCTATTGAAGTTCATTTTTCTCGGCTCGTTGTACGTGTTGTACGTCACCGCGTTCTTGACGTTCGCAATTTCCGACCAACTTTGTGTGACAGTGTGTATGCAAGACAAGTTTGAGCCAACATCCGTCGGAAAAAAAACATGGATTTTGTTGTCGGAATGTGCGATCGTGTATACGCGGCATAATGATATTGGTTCTGAAGTTGAGGAAGGTAGGAACTTGAGCCTACAGAGAGGGGAGAACAAATTGGCAGTCATGTTCCCCCAGCCACAGCATGCTGCCTAGTTGGCTCCAATTCCCCACCGTGCCATAGCTGAATGACAGCTATAGCATGGTCCGCCAGTTCTGGGAGGGTGTTATATGACGTCCTCCCATCATCATGCCCACCGCGTCCCAGCTTCAGCTCGCTCTGATTCTTAGGGCATAGTGGAGTAAGAAGCCAACCACAGCGCCCTTTACCACGTGATCAGCAGTGTCCAGTCACAGCTGATCACAATGTAAACACAAGCTGGTTATCGGCATTCCTTTCCTCGCGCTGACAGCATGATGAGAGGAGAGCAGCCAACCAGCTTGTGTGAAAGGGACATCTACACTGATAATTAGGGCACTGATTTTCCATGTCCTGATTATCAGTGCAGCCCCAAGAGTGGCCACCAGTGCTGCCAATCTGTGCTAATTAGTGCTGCCAATCAGTGCCTCCTTATCAGTGTCACCTATCAGTGCAGCCTATCAGTGCACATCAGTGAAGAAAATAAACTACATGTTTGCAAAATTTTTAATTGGTCTTTTTAAATTTATTTAGCAAAAAATAAAATACCGCAGTGCTGATTAAATACCACCAAAAGAAAGCTCTTTCTGTGTTAAAATGATAAAAATGTTATTTGGGTACAGTGTTGCATGACCGCGCAAATGTCATTCAAAGCGTGACAGCGCTGAAACCTGAAAATTAGCCTGGGCAGGAAGGGGGTGAAAGTGTCCAGTAGGCAAGTGGTTAAACAACTGGTGGATAAATGGCCTAATAGGGATGACAAGGAGTTCAAGATAGATATCATGATAAAGGATGCAGCAGTTTGCTTTGACCTCAACAAATGAGATCAAAGGACCTGGGGGTCCTAGTAGATGATAGGCTCAGCAATCGCATGCAATGCCAAGCTGCTGCTAACAGAATATTGGCATGCATTAAAAAGGGGATTAACTCCAGAGATAAAACGATAATTCTCCCGCTCTACAAGACTCTGGTCCGACCGCACCTGGAGTATGCTGTCCAGTTCTGGGCACCAGTCCTCAGGAAGGATGTACTGGAAATGGAGCGAGTACTAAAAAAGGGTCTGGAGGATCTTAGTTATGAGGAAAGGTTGTGAGCACTGAACTTATTCTCTCTGGAGAAGACACGCTTGAGAGGGGATATGATTTCAATATACAAATACCGTACTGGTGACCCCACAATAGGGATAAAACTTTTTTGCAGAAGGGAGTTTAACAAGACATGTGGCCACTCATTAAAATTAGAAGAAAAGAGGTTTAACCTTAAACTACGTAGAGGGTTCTTCATGGTAAGAGCGGCGAGGATGTGGAATTCCCTTCCACAGGCGGTGGTCTCAGCGGGGGGCATCGATGGTTTCAAGAAACTATTAGATAAGCACCTGAACGACCGCAACATACAGGGATATACAATGTAATACTGACATATAATCACACACATAGGTTGGACTTGATGGACTTGTGTCTTTTTTCAACCTCACCTACTATGTAACAAATATAGTAGTAAAGCTCACTTTCTGGGACTACAGCATGCTGAGGAGTTTTAGAGTGGGAGAGCTTGTAGAGGAATGAGTCAGGAGAATGATGGTTATGGGCATGGGAACTGAGGAAGAGGTTATGGACACGGACAGGGTTCCCTGAGAGGTGGCCAGGATAGATTTCACAATGACAGGTGTTCCATATGTGGTGATTCAGGACATTGTAAGAATGACTGTCCCCAAGCATGGTCCCAGTCTGGCACACAGAATGTGCCGCAACAGTGCGTAACGCCTTCCCCACCGGTTGGGAGTTCTTTGAAATGCCCTATGCCCTGGCAAGGGAAAAACAATAAGGATGCCCGGGAGGTGACCTCATGTGTGCTCCGATTTCCAGTAATTACTATGAAGCCCCTACAATATAATAATTCAAATTATTAGTAGATGGTACCTCCTCCTCCTTAACCACTTGGTTAACAACCACTATAGTTGTTAAGGACACTACAGCCGCCTGGTCCTTAAAAACCAGCTACTTTTCACAATGAATTCGGACCGGTTCACTATTTTTGATTCAATTCAAATACTTCCGAAAAAGTTCTACTATATCCGAAAACAAATAAACTAAACAAAACAAATTTTGTTATGAATGCAACTAAACAAAATTAGTAACTTAATGAATTAAACTGAAACAAAATGTATTTTTTTTGTTCTGCACATGTCTACTGGTAACACTGGGACTGGTGTGGTGGTGATTGGAAACATTGTTGCTTTTTACACTGATTTGGTGACACTGGTGACTGGTGAGGCAGCGATGACCAGTCCAACTGTTGCTGCCTGCACTACTCTGAATCACTGGCAGTGGTGTAGTAGCAATCAGGAACAATGTTTCTGGACTGCTCTGGTCTGGCAACAATCAGGAACAATATTGTTGTGAGTTACTCTGGTCTGGTGACAATGGGACTTGCGGTGATAAGGAACACTGTTGCTGGCTGTGCGGGTCTGGTGACACTGGGATTGGTGTAAGGAACACTTTGGCTGACTTACATTGGTCTGGAGAAATTGGAACTGGTTTGACTAGTGATCAGGAACACTGTGGCTGGCTTACACTAGACTGGCAACATTGGAACTGGTGTGTTGGTGATGAAGAACATTGTTACTGACTGACACTAGTCTGGTGACACTAGAACTGGTGTGGAAGTGATGAGGAACACTACTGCTGGGTGCACTCATCTGCTGATTGTGTACCGGGGTTGAGACAGTCAGGAACACTGTTGCTGGTTGTGGTGATCTATTGACACTGTACTGGGGTGGCAGCAATCAGGAACACTGTGACTGGTTGCACTGGTCTGGTGACTTTGTGCAGGCGTGGCTAGCAATCAGGGACTCTATTGTTGGTTGCTCTGGTATGGCGATAATGTACTTGAGTTGGTAGTGATCAGGGACATTGGTTGGCTGCTCTGGTGACATTGTACTGTGCAGATCACTGGGGTAGCATTGTTTCCTCTCACAGACAATCGGTGTAAGAAGAAACAGAGTTGTTACTCCAACATGAAGCCTTTATTTACATTTGTGATGGCTGTGATTGATCACGGTGATCACATGCGACAGGGCCAATTTTATTGGTCCTGTGCCCCGCTCTGTGATCTGTTATGTCTGATGGACTCAGTGATCATGGATAATGATGTTGCATGCTCTAGAGGGCGCACATGAGCAGCGCAAAAGGGAGGCCATTCTAAAGCAGCCCATTACCTTTAGGAGTCAGCTGTCTTGTCCTTGCTGTTTTTATATAACAGTGGTATGACATGCTGTTAAAGTGAAACTTTACCCAAAACAACGTCATACAAGACAGAATACTTTATTATTCCCAAAGGGAAATTGGGAAATTATTACTGGAGGTAATAATGAATTAAAAATAAATTATTTTTTTTTAGCAAGAAACATACATTCCACATGAATAAGTATGCTACCAAATTAAATGTGTCATGTAAATTGTCTCCAGCATTGCTCCTATTTTTTCTGGTCAGAGGCGGCCATTTTGCTGAAGCCCAGAGCCCCTGAGCAGCCGATTGTCCTCTACAAATCCTGCACCATGCCTGAAAATAGAGAGCAAATGAGTAGAGAAGGGTGAGATTATTATACATTATTATTATACAGAATTTATATAGCGCCAACAATTTACGCAGCGCTTTACAATAGATTGTATATTACTGGATTTTAAACACTGATAGGCACTTATTTTTTATATTTTATATAGCTGTACGTGCAAAAGGGGCCAGCCTGAGGTGATCTAGGAGGACCTCATTTTCTGACTAAAGTTCCACTTTAAGAATCAAAGCTAAAGAAAAAAAAATAAAGAAGCATTTGTCAAAGTTTTTTAAAACGGCTGCAGTGCGAATTTTCTCCACAAGTTGGTGATCTCACTTATTGTCCATGGAATGCAGAGACAGGAAGTGATAAGAAGATACAAACAGGAAGTGATGTCATCAGTGGAAGAGGAGGGAGATATTCCTGCAACGACAGCAGAGGAGGTAATAAGATATTATTTTATTTTTACACCCAGTAACCCCCCCGTCATGTCCGTCCTCTTCCTCCATAGTCACTGAGATGTCTTTTATCTCCAGAAGATGCTGATATACACTTATATAGAGTATTGTAATATTTACATAGATACATCCTAAATATAGAGCCATTTATCCAACTGTTCATCCAGAGCCTCTGCTTTATAGACCAGGTACATCCTAAATATGGAACCATTTATCCAACTGCCCATCCAGAGCCTCTGGTTTATAAACCAGATACATCCTAAATATAGAGCCATTTATCCAACTGTCCATCGAGAGCCTCTGGTTTATAGATCAGATACATCCTAAATATAGAGCCATTTACTCAACTGTCCATCCAGAGCCTCTGGTTTATAAACCGGATACATCCTAAATATAGAACCATTTATCCAACTGCCCATCCAGAGCCTCTGGTTTATAAACCAGATACATCCTAAATATAGAGCCATTTATCCAACTGTCCATCGAGAGCCTCTGGTTTATAGATCAGATACATCCTAAATATAGAGCCATTTATCCAACTGTCCATCCAGAGCCTCTGGTTTATAAACCGGATACATCCTAAATATAGAACCATTTATCCAACTGTCCATCCAGAGCCTCTGGTTTATAGACCAGATACAGCCTAAATATAGAACCATTTATCCAACTGTCCATCCAGAGCCTCTGGTTTATAGACCAGATACATCACAGCACAGCCCAGCTTGCACGTCCCCGGCTTGTGAGCGCGCATGCTCCCATCATCTGACGCGCACCCTCCCCGTTAGCCATGTGACCCGGCCCTTCATCTTACATAAAATAGTAGCCAATATGGTTCTGAGTAGACATAGTTCCCATGACAAGACTGTAGTATACTCAGCCTCGGCTCTAAAGGACCTACACTCCCCATTATTTTAATTGCCAGATGACACTAAGCGTATTTTACATACTAATGTGATTTTTCAGCCTGCGGTCAATAACTCCAATTTACACACCCCGGTCTCTCATAGATCTCTTTTACGGGTCAATGCTTTTAATACACCTCCCCATTTTTCAAGAAATTCTCCTGCATCATCCTTAACAGGGGGTCTTTTAAGTTGCAGGTCTGCAGTGGCCAATGCAGCTAATATTGCGACCCTTCTCATGGAGGAGGACCTGGACTTCCTCTGTCTTACTGAGACTTGGCTCCAGGATTTTAAAGGTTCCATCCTGGACAAGCTGGTCCCACCCCAATACAAAATACTTCAATGTAACCGCCCAATTGGCGGGGGGGGGGGGGGGGGCACCGTGATTTTTAAAAGTTATCTCCTAGTATCAGAGAATTTTAATACTACCTATAAGTCCTTTTGAAAACTTGATCTTTTCTTTCCAAGTAGCTAGAAAACTTACTTATGGGTTTGCTTTGATTTATCGCCCCCCAGCTTTAAAACTTGATTTTGTTTTTGAATTTCTTAGCTTAGCCTCACAGATGTCCGTTGTGTTTAAAGGATCCTGCATTATGGGAGACATAAACCTCTGGGCAGAGGACTTAAAGAGGAGTTCCCATTTTTTAAAAAAAATTAAAAGTCAGCAGCTACAAATATTGCAGCTGCTGACTTTTAATAATCGGACACTTACCTGTCCCAGGGTCCAGCCATGCGGGGGATAGAAGCCCCACTCGTCTCCCCCTCCGTTCGGCGGCACCGGCATTGCAACTGTGGGCGCCCGGCTGTGGCTTCACAGCGGGGCACCCACTGCGCATGCGCGAGCGGTGCCGCGCGCCGTGATTGGCCGCTCAGTTATCTGGGACCTGTAATGTGTCCCAGATGATTGACAAGATGGAGGGGGCAGAGCTGAGCCCTTCCTGCGCTGAGGGGAAGTGATGTCACCAGCCCAGGCACTGAAGGAGGCAGACTACCAGGGACCCCCTAGCAACAGCCATTTAGAGGTGAGTTTAAAAAAAAATTTCCAATTTTTTTTTTTTTTTTTAGGCACGTTCATGCTTTTTTTTTTTTTTGGGTGGAACACCACTTTAAGTGATGCCCCCACTCAATCTCTTATTTAAGAACTGGCACTTTTGGGGTATCGGCAACATGTGACAGCTGCTACCCACACTGCTGGCTATGTGCTAGATTGGCTCCTTCTCAGTGGATTTCCGGCAACCTGTGTGCCGCCCAGGGATTTGACCCGGTCAGATCACAGGTTTATTTCCTTCAGCCTAGCTTTACCCGGAAAGGAAACCTCCTCATATCCCAGATCTCACTGGCCCTAAAGTCCTCTCAAGAAATCTATCAAAAGTCTGCCCAGACAGATTTGGAAATCTTGTGGCTAAGGATATCAACCAGTCAATCTTCTTTAAGCTGGCTGACCCTGCAGAGAAGCTGAGTATTTCCCAGGAGTTGGTTGAAGTGGCCCTTGATGTGGGAGCACTCCGTAGGATGAGATCCAACCCCCGTCCCCTGGGCAAGAGCCCGCAATGGTTCACCGAGGAGCTTAGGCTCCTTAAACAGCGGGTTCAATCCAGAGAGAGACGCTGGTGGAAGTTCTATCTGGAAGATGATAAAAAGCTGCACTTGGAGGCCCTCTATTTGTATAAGAGAGACTAAAAAGACCTATTTCCAGGAGCGAATCAGGGAGGCAGCCAACAGCACGGCTGAACTCTTTAAGATCTCTTCTGAGTTAAAGTGGTTGTAAACCCTTACAGACCACTTTGACCTACAGGTAAGCCTAGATTAAGGCTTACCTGTATGTCCAAGAAATATCTTCTAAACCTACGCTGTTTAGGAGATATTTGCAAAAAGACAGGCACAACTGTCTATGGCACTGAGCGCGCGATATGCCATTAGTAGTGGCTTCCGTGCGCATGCGCGGGAGTGACGTCATCACAGTTCCGGCCAATCACACCGCCGGAGCCACGATAGAAGAAAAGAGATAGACGCTCCATACCAGAGGGGACAGCGGTGACATCGCAGGCTCCTGTGTCAGGTAAGTGACACATAATGGGCTACTATGCGATGCATAGTAGCCCATTATGCTTTACCTTTGCAGGGAAACAGGGTGAACCTGATGGGTTTACTTCCTCTTTAACCCACCCTGAAGCTACCAGCTCTGCTCCTAAGGAGTCACAGAATTGGTGCCAGGAGCTTGCCGACTTCTTTGTCTCTAAGGTTAAGACCATTAGAGACAAAATCATCAGGCCAGAGATTGTGCTGGAGGACATCTGCCGAACAGTGATGGCCCCTGAACTGCTCCTTTTACTCTAAGAACACCGCCTTGAACTGCGGAGTGCCACAGGGTTCTGCCATGTCTCCTCTGCTGTTCAACATCTAAATGAGGCCTCTTACCGACCTCCTAAAGATCCACGCCGTCCAGTATCATCTATATGCAGGTGACACCTAGGTTTACCTGAGGATTCCTAGGAACCAGCCGGCTGATGCCACCCTTGCCAACTGTCTGGAGGCCGTCAACATATGGATGTCCACCAATTTTTTTAAACTGAATGGTGGAAAAACTGAAATAATCATCTTCAGTGATTTGGCTATTCCTCCAGATATTCCACCTTGGCCTCCCTCATTTGGTTCTCCTCCGGAGGCGGCCTCCCAGGTTCATGACTTGGGATTCGTCTTAGACTCAGGTTTCACCCTGGCCCCTTGGGTAAATAAGATGGTCAGTGCATGCCACTGGCAGCTAAAACTGAGGGTGTTGTTCAAATACCTGGATCTTCCGGACAAGAAAACCATCATCTGTGCCACGATATGCAGCTGCCTAGACTATTACAACTCATTATATCTGAGATTGCCAAAGAAAAGAGTGCAGAGGCTTTAACTCATACAGAACGCTGCAGCAAGGCTACTTATGGGTGTCCCTTTGAGGGATCATATCACCCCTATTCTTTGTGCCTTGCACTGGCTGCTGGTTTACCATCGTACTCTGTTTGAAGCAGGCTGTATCATGTTTAAAATCATGAGAAGCCTCGCTCCGAGTTACCTATGTTCACGCTTCCACAAACAAATTCTGGGCAGATGACTTAGATCGAGCAGAAGAGACCTCCTCCACATCTCTGTGCCTAAGAAGACCCAGCGTGATGGTCGAGCTTTCTCCCACCAGGGTGCCGTGCTGTGGAATAGCCTCCCTGCCGAGCTCCAGGAGGCCCCTACCATATTGGTCTTTCGCAGGAAATTGAAGACATGGCTCTTCACACAAGCCTTTCCTGCATAGCCTTTCTGGTTCCATTTTTCATGCTGCTTTCCTGCTGCTGTCTCCTCCTAGTCCCTGGGTTTTTCTTTTTTCTCCAGTAACTCCGCCAAGCCTGTCGGGACCCTTCGGGGTAAGACCGCACTATATCAAGATACCTCTCAACTCAACCCAACTTAACATCCTAAATATAGAACCATTTATCAAACTGTCCATCCAGAGCCTCTGGTTTATAGACCGGGTACATCCTAAATATAGAGCCATTTATCCAACTGTCCATCCAGAGCCTCTGGTTTATAGACCAGACACCTCCTAATTATAGAACAATTTACATAACTGTCCATCCAGAGCCTCTGGTTTATAGACCAGAGACCTAGACATCATTCATGCCAGTACAGTCCAGATAATTCTCAGTTTGTTATCTGTCCAGGGAGAAGAGTCCTGTATATATCAGGAAGAGATGAGTAAGATTTTGGGTGGTTATATGACATCATTTTTATTTCTATTAATAAAATACAAGCCTGATCAGAGAGGTGAGGAGGATTCTGGGACATTTTTGGTGATCGCTGTTATTACTCTCTAAATTTACACAGGATTTTTAAGTGGTGAAGAAAATATCCGGTGATCCATTAACACCCAGCAGCTGGGAGGAGTGGGAGTATTTAGAAGGACAAAAGGATCTCTAGAAGGACTTCATGATGGAGAATCAGCCGCCCCTCACATCACCGGGTAAGAGGAGACTTTATTGTAAAGGAGAGAGCAGTACGGAGGGTCCACCTAGATCCCCCATCATCTGATAAACACATAGAAACAATGTATTCAGTCAGTGGGTGTGTTTCCTACAGATGGATCCAGTAATGGTAACCCTCCAGAGAGATGTCCCCGTTCTCTGTATTCCTGGGATTCCACACAGGAAGGTCACACCATCCCTCACCATCATCAGGTAGGTTGGACTGAGCATGTAGATCCAAAAATGTATTCTAAGTTATGAGAGGACATTCTTCTTTGTGACTAGTTCCTTTTTATACAAGTATTCTATCATCTTTGGGGTTCAGGGTGAAGAACTAAAAGACATCCAAGTTGAGATTAAGGAGGAAGAAGAAGCGATGTTGGTGAGTGGAGATCAGCAGTCTATGGAGGAGGGGGAGATGATTATGAAAAGTAAACAGGAGGAATCTTCTCTACATATGGACACAAGTGAGTAATAAACACTAAATATAGAACCAGTTCCCATTTCTATTTCACTTCTGAGTATAAAGTTTTCCTTTTCATTGTTACATCAGAGGAGAGAATGTCTATGTCTACTGAATTCACCAAAGAGAAAACTAAAAATTTCAAAGCAGCAGCTGACCCACAGGACAGTAGAATGTCCATATAAAGCTTAGCCTAATCTTCTTTAAGTTATAAAGATTCCTCCCTGATCCCAAAAGGCAATCAGATAGCTCACCAGATCAACATTCTAAAATATTTTTTCTACAATTAGTAATCATAAGAAGAACATCCAGTCAATTTTTCAGAGTCATCTAGAACCTGACTATTCCTCATCCACAGAGCTCTAAAAACAAATCACCCCTTCCGTATACAGAGTTTTCTTTGTATTTAATTTCAACAAATCTGTGTTGCTTATGTACAAGATAGAGAGCATGTTATCCTTCGGTACAGGAAAGACTGAGAAACCTCAACTGCTGACAGTAAGAACATCGTCGATCTACCTCATCAATCTCCTGTAAAGAACACCAATCTGAGAGGACTGATTTGTAAAAAACTGTAATAGAATTATCATGGAAGGTGTCAGAGAGGTTACCTGGTTGGGCGTCGGTGCGCGCCGGGGCGCGTTGGTGCACGCGTTCCTGTGCGTGCTGGGGCGCGTGCTTCTGGGGGCACTGGCGTGTCTAATCCGGCTGGCCGTGCTGTGCCTGGTGGTGCTAGTGTGCGCGCCGGTGTCCGGGGGCGCGTTCAGGCGCGTGTGGGTGCGCGGGCGTCTGTGTGTATCGGGCGGCGTTTGGCGCCAATCAGCCTATTTAGGTCTGCTGCTATCTCTGATCGGTGCTGCCTGATCAACAGCTCTGTGCCTAGTTCCTGTTTCCTGTTCCTAGTTCCTGTGTTCCTGAGTTCCTGATCTGTTGACGACCCGGCTTGCCTTTGGATTCTTCTGACCTGCGCCTGCATCTGACCCCGGCTTGTTTTGACCTCGCTTCTGCCTGCTTCTCCTGTACCTCTGCTGCCCGCCTGTTGCCAAACCCAGCCTGTGCATTGACCTGTCTTTAGCTCCTGCTCAGCATCCGTTGCCTGTGCCTCTGACTATCATCTGCTGTCTGAAGACTGCTAGCTTCCGGAATACAGAGTCCTGCACAGGCTCTCATACCACTCCGCACTCGTGTGCTTCCTGTCTGCTCTACCAGGGGCCGCAAGTCGGATACGTAAGGGAGCCTACCCTCTGCCCAAGTGGACTCTCCGGTCTGGTAAGTGAGAGACCTGACAGAAGGTATTCACAGTATTTGCCTACTGCAGCATGTCCTCAGTCTCCGACCTCATTTGCACCATGCTTATAGTCTTTGACCATCTACGGTAGTATGTTCACAGTCTGACAGATTTCTGTAGCTTTACATACACTGAATATTATGTGCCACCCTTTGATTATGATAGGGGCCACACTTAAAGCCTCCTACATCCAGCAAACTGACCACCACTTGTGTACACCATATGAAAGGTCCATCTCCATTCCTCAATATAACATCATGTTCCCAACAAATGAGGAGGAGATACTGTACACCATATGAAAGGTCCATCTCCATTCCTCAATATAATGTCATGTTTCCAACAAATGAGGAGGAGATACTGTATACCATATGAAAGGTCCATCTCCATTCCTCAATATAATGTCATGTTCCCAACAAATGAGGAGGAGATACTGTAGACCATATGAAAGGTCCATCTCCATTCCTCAATATAAAGTCATGTTCCCAACAAATGAGGAGGAGATACTGTACACCATATGAAAGGTCCATCTCCATTCCTCAATATAACGTCATGTTCCCAACAAATGAGGTGGAGATGCTGTACACCATATGAAAGGTCCATCTCCATTCCTCAATATAACGTCAGGTTCCCACCAAATGAGGTGGAGATACTGTACACCATATGAAAGGTCCATCTCCATTCCTCAATATAACGTCATGTTCCCACCAAATGAGGAGGAGATTCTGTACACCATATGAAAGGTCCATCTCCATTCCTCAATATAACGTCATGTTCCCACCAAATGAGGTGGAGATACTGTACACCATATGAAAGGTCCATCTCCATTCCTCAATATAATGTCATGTTCCCAACATATGAGGAGAAGATACTGTACACCATATGAAAGGTCCATCTCCATTCCTCAATATAACGTCATGTTCCCAACAAATGAGGTGGAGATACTGTACACCATATGAAAGGTCCATCTCCATTCCTCAATATAACGTCATGTTCCCACCAAATGAGGTGGAGATACTGTACACCATATGAAAGGTCCATCTCCATTCCTCAATATAACGTCATGTTCCCACCAAATGAGGAGGAGATTCTGTACACCATATGAAAGGTCCATCTCCATTCCTCAATATAACGTCATGTTCCCACCAAATGAGGTGGAGATACTGTACACCATATGAAAGGTCCATCTCCATTCCTCAATATAATGTCATGTTCCCAACATATGAGGAGAAGATACTGTACACCATATGAAAGGTCCATCTCCATTCCTCAATATAATGTCATGTTCCCAACATATGAGGAGAAGATACTGTACACCATATGAAAGGTCCATCTCCATTCCTCAATATAACGTCATGTTCCCAACAAATGAGGAGAAGATACTGTACACCATATGAAAGGTCCATCTCCATTCCTCAATATAATGTCATGTTCCCAACAAATGAGGAGAAGATACTGTACACCATATGAAAGGTCCATCTCCATTCCTCAATATAATGTCATGTTCCCAACAAATGAGGAGGAGATACTGTACACCATATGAAAGGTCCACCTTCATTCCTCAGTAACAATTTCATTGATGCACAGTGTGATTTGGGTGAATCGTATCATTTATCTACTTTGAATTTATATTTCTGTTCTGATTGCACCCACTTGCATGTCGGAGCTCAAAGATTTAGAACTAGACCAACATATATGACTCCTGAATACAAGATTCCAAAAATTCTTCTAACATTTTATTGTAAAATTATTTCTCAGCAGATGACCATAATGTGCGGAATACGTCTGAGGAATCTTCTGATAAATCACATTCCAGGACTCTAAGATCTCACAGTAGAAATACTTTAATAGATCCGTCTATTCCCGAGGAATCTTCTTCAGGGCAGGAAGGAGATCACACAGAAGAGACTTCATTGTCATGTTCAGTGTGTGGGAAACTTTTCACACAAAAGAGATCATTTCTTAGACACAAGAAATATCACACTGCTGAGCGTCCCTATTCATGTTCAGAGTGCAAAAAATGTTTTACTCAGAAAAATATTCTTCTTACGCACCAGAGAATTCACACTGGTGAGCGTCCCTATTCCTGTTCCGAGTGCGGGAAATGTTTCACTGAGAAAAGTATTCTTCTTATACACCAAAAAAGTCACACAGGTGAATGTCCTTATTCATGTTCAGAGTGCGGGAAATGTTACACTGTGAAGAGAAGCCTTCTTAGACACAAAAGAACTCACAAAGGTGAGCGTCCCTATTCATGTTCAGAGTGCGGGAAGTGTCTCACTAGCAAACGAATCCTTCTTGCACACCAGTACATCCACACGGGGGGGCATCCTTATTCATGTTCAGAGTGTGGGAAAGGTTACACTCAGAAAAACCAACTTCATAAACATCAAAGAAGTCACACAGGGGAGCGTCCTTATTCATGTTCAGAGTGTGGAAAAGGTTTCACTGAGAAAATAAATCTTATTACACACCAGAGAAGTCACACAGGTGAGATTCCCTATTCATGTTCAGAGTGCGGGAAAGGTTTCAATGAGAAAAAAAATCTTATTCGACACCAGAAGCTTCATACGGGGGAGCGTCCCTATTCATGTTCAGAGTGCGGGAAAGGTTTCATTGATAAAGCAAAACTTCTTGTACACCAGAGAGATCACACAGGCGAGCGTCCTTATTCGTGCTCGGAGTGTGGGAAATGTTTCAAATGGAAATATTCATTCGATGTACACCAGAAGATTCACATAGGTGAGCGTCCTTATTCATGTTCAGAGTGCGGGAAATCTTTCTTACAGAAAGGAGACTTTATTGGACACCAGAGAATTCACACAGGTGAGCGTCCTTATTCATGTTCAGAGTGCGGGAAATCTTACACTCAGAAAGGAAGCCTTGTGTATCATCAGAGAATCCACACGAGATAACAATCTTTCTCATGATAACAGTGGTGTGTTGGGGGTGGGGCGGAATATATTGAATGTTGTTGTGCTTTTTAAGGACAGTTTTTCCCGCACAGTAATTATTATTGAGTCATTTTTAATGAGGATATTTTTAAGATACAATATCAATCTCTATGACACAGTCTATGCTTGTGAAACTTATTCACGGAGACGTGTGATCATACGAAATAGAAATTTATTGGTTGACAAAAAACAAATATTTACATGAAATTAAAATACTGATTGCGTTACATGAACGTCTTGAAAATCAATAAAAAAAATAGCAAAATGGGCGTTACCGTCCCTTTGACATAATACCACCATGATAATTTCTCGGTAGAATCAATAACCTTGTGAGAATGACAATGAAACAGAACGTCTTTATTTCACACGTCTGACCGTTACTATACTGCAGGTAAATAAGTGGTTAACAATGTGAAATAAATTAGACGTTTGTTTTGTCAATAAACGTGGCAACTATGCAAAAAGAAAAATATTAATGAAAAATTGAATCTTTAGAGAAAAAAATCTACAAGGCGGTTATTGATTCGGGAGAATGATTATCAATAGTATAATATTCAATACATCGATATTTGAGACAACATACAAGATAAAATCAACATGACATAATTACCCATTCCAAGATGGCTACTGTTCCTATTGGCTGGTTACCAGAGTTAAGATGGCTGCCGTAGTTTTCAAAAGTGGATACCCTTAAAGATGAATTTACTTCTTGCGACCTCCGAGTTCCAAGTATCAGCTGTTGAGGAATCTTCATGAATGTAAAGATATATGTATTGATGCATGGTGCATAAGCGTCAGTCTGTCTGGGAGTGTGTGTATCTCCCAGTGTCCCCACTCGGGTTGGGTCCCTGAGCTTCCCCTCCATGGCATCTTTCTTGCTGCTAAATACCATCTCAGACAATGACATCATAAAATGATACTAAATTCTGCCCAAAAGGTGTGGCTTCTTCTCTATTGGTTAAGAAAAAACTTAATAATTAACCTTTCCCGGAAATTTAGTGAGTTCAAATAATATCACCTTCAACCACCAGGTGTCTCACATGTGTTTTGAGTTTATCTTTTTAAGTGAATACGTTCTATTTTCATAATGTGTATAATGGTGAGAAGAGTATATATACCTTTAAATATTCTGGTAATCGGTCTAATATAAAATACACTCAGTATAATTTTGATTAATCACTATCACAGAAACTGGTTATATATCTATGTATCTCTATAAATGTATATCTATAAAAACTGGTCTATCTATGAAAGACACACGTTGTTATATATATTAATCAATACTACATAAAAATGATTATCTATATGGATACCTGTATAATTCCGGTATATCCAATGAATATTTGTTTATCTAAACATAGGCTACAGTCTTATATAGTTATAATTATATGTTTTTCATAATACTAATTCGTTTCTTAAAACACTTCTACTTATAAAATCACACTTTCATATATATTTTCTTTATACCAAAGTTGTTGGGTCCGCAGATACTAAAATTATAATATGTCTCTGTGACCTCCATTATCATACATAATTTGAAATGACTTATAATAACCATATAGCTACTTTTAAAATATTTTTGACTGGCACAAACTTCAAATCTTTCCCACCATGTGTTGAATTGGACTTTGAACATTCCCACTGGATGTTTAGAGATGACTTAGTTTGTCTAAACAGTTCCTAAAAAATTCACACAATAGGTTTTGTTGGCCAAGGTGTTAGCTATTTAAACAGTTCCTCACTCGAACACAATAGGTTTTGTTGGACACCAGTGTATTCTATGTGATAACAGTCTGTATAACCTTGTTTCCTATGGCTGTATGTGTAGCTTTTGTTTATCCACTAAAACCATGTAAATACCGCATTTATCGGCGTATAACACGCACTTTTTTCCCCTTAAAATCAGGGGAAAGTCGTGGGTGCGTGTTATACGCCGATCCCCGCTATCGCTATGTGAATGTCGGCGATCGCCGCCTACATTTACATAGCGAGTAGTTTTAAATATGGCGCCGCGGAGTTCGGAGTGACTCGGCAGTGCTGAACGAGCGCCGCCGAAATCACAGAGCCGAGATACACATACCCGAGTGTATTCGGCTCTTGCCAGGGCCGCTCACAGTCACGCCCAGTCCCGCCATTGGACCTGTGTTATGTCCATCATAGGGCGGGACTGTGAGCGGCGCCGGAAAGAGCCGAATACACTCGACTATGTGTATCTCGGCGGCGTTCGTTCAGTTCCGCCAGCGCCGAGTCCCTCCGAACTCTGCGGCGCCATATTTAAAATTACTAGCATGTGTATGTCGGCGGCAGGCGGTAGGCATGGACACTGGGGACAAGGCTGCACTGGGGACAAGGCTGCACTGGGGACAAGGCTGCACTGGGGACAAGGCTGCACTGGGGACAAGGCTGCACTGGGGACAAGACTGCACTGGGGACAAGGCTGCACTGGGGACAAGGCTGTACTGGGGACAAGGCTGCACTGGGGACAAGACTGCACTGGGGACAAGGCTGCACTGGGGACAAGGCTGCACTGGGGACAAGACTGCACTGGGGACAAGGCTGCACTGGAGACAAGGCTGCACTGGGGACAAGACTGCACTGGGGACAAGACTGGACTGGGGACAAGGCTGCACGGGGGACAAGACTGCACGGGGGACAAGGCTGCACGGGGGACAAGGCTGCACTGGGGACAAGGCTGCTCTGGGGACAAGGCTGCTCTGGGGACAAGGCTGCTCTGGGGACAAGGCTGCACTGGGGACAAGGCTGCTCTGGGGACAAGGCTGCACTGGGGACAAGGCTGCACTGGGGACAAGGCTGCTCTAGGGACAAGGCTGCACTGGGGACAAGGCTGCACTGGGGACAAGGCTGCACTGACAAGACTGCACTGGGGCAAAGCTGCACTGACAAGGCTGCACTGACACTGAAAAGGCTGCAATGACACTAACGAGGCTGCAGATGGACACTGATGAGGCTGCATTGATGGGCATTTTAATGTAAGTTTCTTTTCCTTAAACTTCCCTCCTAAAAGTTTTTTTCCTTAAAATTCTCTCCTAAACTTGGGGTGCGTGTTATACGCCGATAAATACGGTATTTCCTTGTTTTGTGACGAGATGCACTATTGTTCCACCGAGTTTCTGTCTCAACGCAGGCTTGTAAAACTTTAAAAGATGGTTGATGCATTAAGCTTTGTAAAGCGTATGAGTTCACCTATTTTGCATTAAATGGTTCCAAGAGGGGAACAGTTCAATTATTGCAAAATCACAGTTCATCTACTTTTTGAGGCCTAAGCAACTCTCATATTTCTGCCAGTAAATATAAAATGGATTTCTTCATGAAGCCCCCCTTGTGAAGTGTTCAAATGCTGGAAGTCGTTTGAAAGACTTCACCAATGCAAAATGTTGAAGAAATATGGCTTCATTCGGGTCTTGCAAGTCTAGTTGTGGAGATGGATCCGGATTGTGGATCTATGTTTTTAAAGGGTGTAGACACTTGCATATGGGTATAATTTTTTGAGGAAAAAAATGGTTTGGTGATTGATGTGTGCATCTCAGGGCCATCATCCGTTGGTTGGCAGGAAATGGATCACTTCGGGCACCTTTGTGTCTTGGCCGTCCTGGTAGGTTTGTCCGTGTAGACTGGCCATCAGTGGTGGTCCTGGATCCCCCATACGGTTCCTTCTCTGGATGTTTCACACATGTTGGACTCTCGGTTCTGTTGACCGGCTCATGGACATCTTAGTCCTGTAATTGAAGATGGATTCCGTGAGAAAAGACATATATATTCCTTTTTTTTTTTTGTCTTTAGGATTCGGTCTTCCTCTGGAATTACCGTCTTCGGCGACTTCTTGAAATTAGGCTGTTTGGAGCGACCTGTGTATGTCAGAGGAATGAAGTGACCACTGAAAAATAGGAGAATAATTAATATCTAACAACCACCATCCCCCGGTAGGGATTTCAGGATCCTCATTACTGTGACCTGGGGAAAAACATGGTGTTAGAACCTCTGTCTCCTATACCTTTATTCAGTGCATTCCTCTGATTTATTTTAGCATAGGCACTTCAAAGGCTCTGTGGCCCTTGGCTGGCCACAGAATTTGTCCCTTGAAGGAGGGTTATTCACATTCCGTACAGCAATGAAACCGTGTAACATATCCATAATTTGATCTATTTTGGTTTCCGTATTGCTTATAGGTTGATCAGAATTGGGTCGCGGGACCCGGTTTCTGTACTTTCTAGGGACTACTGGCTCAGTTTGATCAGACATATCCTCATCAGAACCACTGTCTTGATTCTGGGATAGTTGTCTGGGCCTTAGTTTCTCCCTATTTTTCCAGGGATTTTGGGGTGTCCTACCCTGTGTAGGCCCCCGGGGCCAATTACACTGGTGAGGGTGTCTACCCTTAGGTTTAAATCTGACCCGTGGGAGATACACCCTATAGTTTCTTTCAAACCTTGGGTCTGGATCCCTTGGGTGATACTCCTGAGGTGGTCTTTGTACTCCCCCTCTAAAGGGTGGTCTCTGCTCCCCCCTTCTGTTTGGTGGGGTATCTGGTCTCCCGCTGGGGAAACTCTTTGGCATACCTCCTCTGACTATGTCAGCGTATGTCTTTTTTTGGGTTTCAACATGTAATGATTGAGGAGATACATGAATTTCATCCATAAATTTAGTTAAGGGTTCAGGCCTCCCTTGGTTTTCACCAGTCTGTTGGATAAAGTACAAATTGTTACTCTCTTTTACCGAAGACTCCAGTGAACACCCCCCTTTGTAGTCTTTCACTAAACTCACTTTTATGTAGTTAGGTAGGGCCTCGAAAAATCTGGATTTAAACTCAGGGTTATTGTAAACTGGCTCCTTTTCTGCTAAGCGGTAAGCACTTTTGAGCACAGCCAGAAATTCAGTGGGGCTTTGATTACTGTTAAATCTTAGATTGTGTATAGCCGCTCTAGCGTAGTAACATTTTCGTATGGGCCAAATTTTAGATGACAGCGGTGTTTAGTTTCTTGCCATGAAGCACCATACAGACCTTTTAAAGATTCGCAGAATCTATGGTGTTTGGTTTCCAATACCCACGGCAAGAAATTAATCCTAGACTGGTCATCATCTAGGCCTAAAACTGATAAAGTATTTTCATAGGTCTCGATGTGGTCAATAACGCACATGGATCCCTCTTCCTTAAAGACTGGGACAGCATCATTTACAAATGTTATTATTTCTGAGGCGTCTTGTTTAGGGGTGCCTGTCTTTTTCTTTGATCCCAAAGAAAACTGATTAGATCCCCTTTCATGTGGTGGTTCAATTTTTACCCCCCATTGCTCTACAGATGGCTTGGGGTAGGATATGGGTTCTTTTTCTGATTCCTCCTCATTGTCTAACTCCCAAATTTTAGATTGAGAGTCAGATTTTGGAGTATTGTCAGACTCTTCACTTTCAGGGTTATGCATCTGAGTATTACCCTGGGGTACAAACTTCACTTGTTCTTTTAATTCTACTGATTGCTTAATTAGGGATTCCTGTCCTGACCTAAGCTGATTTGGTTCTTCTTTTAAGTTTCCACTGCCTATTACTCGGCAACTTTCTATATTTCCACTGCCTATTACTCGGCAACTTTCTATATTTCCACTGCCTATTACTCTGCAAATTTCGTCAGGAGACTCGTTTCCCTGCAGAAAACTCTCCCTTTCCTCTATTGATTGTTCCCATCCTTTATTTATTTGGTGACATTCGTCCAGAATTATTTTAGTGTTCTTTTGTAACTGTTCTATTTCATCTTGCACTGTCACTATAGACTTGTGATAACGATCTGCCTTGTCATTGGTCTCCTTTCTATTTTTAGTGAGCTCACATTCCTTTTCTATTAAACTGGGCTGGGATTCTAAGATATCACTCTCCTGTTGGGTATTTTGACGTTTAAACTCTTTACAAAGATACAGCAGGAAAATAGCTATTTCCACACGAATGTCCCCAAGTCTTTTTATTTCCTTTGTCTCAGAGGAGCTGTCTGTGAGTTCATAGATTTGACCTTCTGCGTTCCACATGTCTTTTATTAACTGACTGGCGCGGCTTTAAAGGTCTTTAATGTATGCTTCTAGATCAGTATCAATAGACAATCTTTTTCTGACTCGATCCGCCATTTAAATTTTAGAAATAATTTTCAACATTTCCTGTAACTGTACCACTTTTTCCTGAGTACTCGTACTACCACTAAGGGCTGGCTCTTGATAATCCCCATCAACATAAAATTCACTTTGACCAGACACTTTTTTGGCAAACGAAAAAAAAATTTCCACAAATTAATAATTTAAAATTTCATGTAAAATATTATGTATGTCACCGTCATAACTATGATTGATCCCTGTATAAAATATCAACGTAATATCTCATGCAGTGCCTCCATTTATAAAATGTTGTGCTTTTAAAGGACAGTTTTCCCCGCACAGTAATTATTATTGAGTCATTTTTAACGAGGATATTTTTAAGATGCAAAATCAATCTATATGACACAGTCTATGCATATGAAACTTATTTACGGAGACATGTGATCATACGAAATAGTTACATTTATTGGTTGACAAAAAACAAATATTTACATGAAATTAAGATACCGATTGCGTCACATGAACGGCTTGAAAATCAATAAAAACACTTGCAAAATGGACATACCTTCCCTTTGACATAATACCACCATGATAACTTCTCGGTAGAATCAATAACCTTGTGAGAATGACAATGAAACAGAACGTCTTTATTTCACACGTCCGACCGTTACTAAGATGGCTGCCGAAGTTTTCAAAAGTGGATACTCTTTTAAAGAGGAATTACTTCTTGCAACCTCCGAGTTCCAAGTATCAGCTGTTGAGGAAACTTCATGAATGTAAAGATATGTATTGATGCATGGTGCATGTATATCTCAGTATCTCAGAGTGTCAGTCTGTCTTGGAGTGTGTGTATCTCCCAGTGTCCCCACTCGGGTTGGGTCCCTGAGCTTCCCCTCCATGGCATCTTTCTTGCTGCTAAATACCATCTCAGACAATGATATCATAAAATTATACTAAATTCTGCCCAAAAGGTGTGGCTTCTTCTCTATTGGTTAAGAAAAAACTTAATAATTAACCTTTCCCAGGAATTTAGTGAGTTCAAATAATATCACCTTCAACCACCAGGTGTCTCACATGTGTTTTGAGTTTATCTTTTTAAGTTAATACGTTCTATTTATATAATGTGTATAATGGTGAGAAGAGTATATACCTTTACATATTCTGGTAATCGGTCTAATGTAAAATACACTCAGTATAATTTTGATTAATCACTATGACAGAAACTGGTTATATATCTATGTATCTCTATAAATGTATATCTATAAAAACTGGTCTATCTATGAAAGACACATGTTGTTATATATATTAATCAATACTACATAAAAATGATTATCTATATGGATACCTGTATAATTCTGGTATATCCAATGAATATTTGTTTATCTAAACATAGACTACAGTCTTATATAGTTATAATCATAATTATATATTTTTCATAATACTAATTAGTTTCTTAAAACACTTCTACTTATAAAATCACACTTTCGTATATATTTTCTTTATACCAAAGTTGTTGGGTCTGCAGATACTAAAATTATAATATCTCTGTGACCTACATTATCATACATAATTTGAAATGACTTATAATAACCATATAGCTACTTTTAAAATATTTTTAACTGGCACAAACGTCAAATCTTTCCCACCATGTGTTGAATTGGACTTTAAACATTCCCACTGGATGTTTGGAGATGACTTAGTTTGTCTAAACAGTTCCTAAAAAATTCACACAAGGTTTTGTTGGCCAAGGTGTTAGCTATTTAAACAGTTCCTCACTCGAACACAATAGGTTTTGTTGGACACAAGTGTATTCTATGTGATAACAGTCTGTATAACCTTGTTTCCTATGGCTGTATGTGTAGCTTTTGTTTATCCACTAAAACCATGTAAATATTTCCTTGTTTTGTGATGAGATACACTATTGTTCCATCGTGTCCCAATTTCTTTTAACAGTGGAAGATGTGGTTGAGCTGACACATACCTGTAAAGAGACAGAGAAGGAGTGATCAGGTGAGGCAGAACTTGAAGCAGAGATTGAAGTGCATATCACTTGTAGAAAGAATCACTTAGAGATAGAAGCCTTAAGGATAGAAGCCATTGCAATGTGCTCCCCCAGCAATGGGCTGACCCCTTAACCACTTCAATACCCGCGTATAGACATATGACGTCCACAGATGGGATCTCCCATCCTGGGTGGACGTCATATGACGGCCTCGGGTTCCCGGCCGGCTAGGGGGCGCACGCGCGCCGCGTTGCTCGGAACCCGGTGCGTGTGCCCGGCTGCCGCGATGTCCGCCGGGCACCCGCGATTGCCCGTAAACCGGGCCGGACCGTGGATCTGTGTGTGTAAACACACAGATCCACGTCCTCTCAGGTGAGAGGAGAGCGATCTGTGTTCCCAGTACAGCGGAACACTGATCGGTCTCCTCCCCTTGTACGTCCCTGCCCCCTACAGTTAGAAGCATTCCCTAGGAAACACATTTAACCCCTTGTGTCCCCCTAGTGGTTAACCCCTTCACTGCCTGTCACATTTACACAGTAATCAATGCAATTTTATAACATTGATTGCTGTATAAATGTGAATGGTCCCAAAAATGTGTCAAAAGTGTCCGATGTGTCCGCCATAATGTCGCAGTCAGGAAAAAAAATCGCGATCGCCGCTATTACTAGTAAAAAAAATAAATAAATATTTTTTTTTTAAAAATGCCATAAATCTATCCCGTATTTTTATAGACGCTATAACTTTTGCGCAAACCAATCAATATACGCTTATTGAGATTTTTTTTAACAAAAATATGTAGAAGAATACGTATCGGCCGAAACTGAGGAAAAAATTTGTTTTTTTATAAAAAAGTTGGGATATATATTATAGCAAAAAGTAAAAAATATTGTGTTTTTTTCAAAATTGTCGCTCTTCTTTTGTTTATAGCACAAAAAATAAAAACCGCAGAGGTGATCAAATACCACCAAAAGAAAGCTCTATTTGTGGGAAAAAAAGGATGTCAATTTTGTTTGGGTACAACGTCGCACGACCGCGCAATTGTCCTTAAAAGTGCGACAGCGCTGAAAACTAAAAATTGGTCTGGGAAGGAAGGGGGTGAAAATGCCCTGTATTGAACCGGTTAAGGATGCTCAAATTTATACTGTTATAAGGGTGGGGTTGAAGTTCGTTAATTAATCATGACTGCTATTCAACTGCTATATGCGTCCACTCGCTGACATTATTGCTACACATAAATTAACATGCCAGATCTACGCAGATGACACGCAGATCCCCGCTGATGCTGAAGATGGTCCAAATATGCACCTACAACTGAGAAATGGACTCCTTCACATACAAAAATGGATGGCCGATAACAAGCTAGGCCTCAATTAAGCCGGCTTCTCATTGGTCCAACCAATAATAAATACACTTTATGGTTTAATATCTTCAATTATAAAGGTTTTGATTTAGATTCAACCTTCGTTTTTATTGTTTGTTAACCACTTAAAGACCGCCATGTTATTCCCCCTTCCTGTATACGCCATACATTCATTTCCAGCACAGTGATATTTGACTGACAATTACTCGGTCATGCAACACTGTACCCAAAAGAATTTTATAACATTTTTTTGAGACATGTAAAGCTTTCTTTTACTATACAGTATAATAGCAAAGAGACAAAACATTTAGAATAAAAAGCATTTTTCTTAGTTTCTCTCATAAAAAAATGCAAATAAATAACCTTTCTTCATTAATTTAGGGCAAAATGTATTTTTCTACATTTCTTTGGTAAAATACAAGGCAAATAAGTGTATATTATCTACTCTGTGTGAAAGTTATAAAGTCTTCAAACTATGGTATATATATTTGAAAATATCAATCCTGATGTTCTGGCGGGCTATCTCAATTCTTGAGGCCCTAAAATGCCAGGACAGTACGCATACCCCCAAAATGACACCTAAGTAGACAGTCCAAGGTATTTAGTAAGAGGCATGCAGAATTTTTTGATGCTGTAAGTTTTTGCCACAATCTTTTTGGAAAATAAATTAAATAAAATCAGATTTTTATTTCACAAAGTTGTCATTTTAACAAGTTATTTCTCACACACAACATGGGCATACTTACAATTACCATATATACTCGAGTATAAGTCGTTCCCAGTATAAGTCGAGGCCCTAATTTACCACAAAAAAATGGGAAAAACTTGTTGACCCGAGTATAAGACAAGGGTGAGAAATGCACAGCTACTGTAAGTGGAAAGAGGGTCAGCAATGCCCATTTGCAGCCTCACTGTGCCCATTTGCATGCCTCACTGTGCCCATTTGCAGCCAAAGGTCCCCCAAACTTCAAACTCGGTAGTTAAGGGTTCCTAGATGCCCCCTAGCTGCAGCCAAAATTTGGGGTCTCTGAACCCAAAGGGTCCCAAAATGACATTGCTGCAGATGGACACAGTTGACCAAATTTGGGGCCCCGTATCTTGGGGCCACTTAGTGCTAAGAACCCCAAATATGGTGTGCAAACCCAGTGGAACTAGCACCATAAAATATCCAAAGCTGGGGTTTCTAGCACGAAGTGGCCCCGAGATACAGGGCCCCAAAAATCGGTTAAGAAAATGTCAAGCACTTTTCTGTAGCAGAGAATGACATTTTCCAAACCAGTTTGGGGCCCCGTATCTCGGGGCCACTTGGTGTTAGGAACTCCATCTTTGGATATGTTATGGTACCAGTTCCACTGGGTTTGCACACCAAATTTGGAGTTCCTAGCACCAAGCGGCCCTGAGATACGGGACCCCAAATTCGGTTCGGAAAATGAATTTTTTTGCTGCAGAAAAGTGCTTGACTCGAGTATAAGTCGAGGGGGGCACTTTCAGCACAAAAAAATGTGCTGAAAAACTCGACTTATACTCGAGTATATACGGTACACCTAAAAACACGTTCTTCTACTCCTTTCAAGCATGGGGATACCACATTTGTGAGACTTTTTATATGTCTAGATGCATAGAGGGGTCCAAAATCCAAGGAGCACCTTCAGGCTTTCAAAGTGCATTATGTTGCAGCTGACTTCCTATCACATTTCTTGAGGCCCTGCAGTGCCAGGATAGGAGAAGCACCCACAAAATGGCAACATTTTGGAGAGTAAACACCCCAAGCTATCTTTTTAAGAGGCATGATGAGTCTTTTGAGGATCTCATTTTTCTGCCACACGTTTTCAGAAAATACAGGAAAAAATTAAAATTCTTTTTTTAAAAATAAAAAAACAACCTGTCAATTAATAAAATTTCATAAACACAGTATTGGCATATTTACAATTTCACCCATACAATTACATCAGATGTCCCCAGCAGTGCCCCTCTTACATCAGGTGTCCCCAGCGGTGCCCCCCTTACATCAGGTGTCCCCAGCGGAGCCCTCCTTACATCAGATGTCCCCAGCAATGCCCCCCTTACATCAGGTGTCCCCAGCGGAGCACCCCTTTACATCAGATGTCCCAGCGGAGCCCCCTTACATCAGATGTCCCAGCGGAGCCCCCCCTTACATCAGGTGTCCCAGCGGAGCCCCCCTTACATCAGATGTCCCAGCAGAACCCCCCCTTACATCAGAAGTCCCAGTGGAGCCCCCCTTATATCAGATGTCCCAGCGGAGCCCCCCCTAACATCAGGTGTCCCCAGCAAAGCCCCCTTACAACAGATGTCCCCAGCGGAGCCCCCCTTACATCAGATGTCCCGGCGGAGACCCCCTTACATCAGATGTCCCAGCAGAGCCCCCCCTTACATCAGGTTTCCCCAGCGGAGCCCCTCCTTACATCAGATGTCTCCTGCGGTGCCCCCCTTACATCAGGTGTCCCCAGCGGAGCCCCCCTTACTTCAGATGTCCCAGCGGAGCCCCTCCTTAAATTATGTGTACCCAGCGGAGCCCCTCCTTACAAAAGATGTCCCAGCGGAGCCCCTCTTTACATCAGATCTCCCAAGCGAAGCCACCCTTACATCAGGTGTCCCCAGCGGAGCTCCCCCTTACATCAAATGTCCCAGCGGAGCCCCCCTTACATCAAATGTCCCAGCGGAGCCCCCCCTTACATCAGATGTCCCAGTGGAGCCCCCCCTTACATCAGGTTTCCCAGCAGTGTCTCCGCTGCCATTACAGAAGGCCAAGGGGGAACTAAATAGTGTCTCCGCTGGCTGCATGGTTACAATAGAACCACCGCCCACCCCCCGCCCCTTTCCATAACAGACCGGCAGCGGGGTGAAGTGGGGCAGAGCGGGGAGTGGGCAGCGCCGCAGCAGCTCTGTTTCTATTGTAGCCACCCAGCTCCACTCCACTTCTTCTGGTCTTCTTATAAATGGCGGCCGGACCTCTAGCGGCGGTGAAAAATCATGAAAAAAGGATTTCTCGGGACATTTCACAGGAAATAATAAAATCGGGAAAAGAGTCTAAATCCCGGGAATCCCACAGAACGCAGCCCTTTACAATAGATGGTATATTACTGGATTTTAAACACTGATAGGCACTTATTTTTAATATTTTATATAGCAGTATGTGCAAAAGGGGCCAGCCTGAGGTGATCTAGCAGGACCTAATTTTCTGACTAAAGTTCCACTTTAAGCACCAAAACTAAAGAAAACAATCAAGAAGCATCTGTCAAAGTTTTTAAAAACGGCTGCAGTGTGTATTTTCTCCACAAGGTGGTGATCTCACTTATTGTCCATGGAATGCAGAGACAGGAAGTGATAGAAGATACCAACAGGATGTGATGTCAACACAGACAGGAAATGTAATCTACAGACAGGAAGTGATGTCATCTTCAGAGTGGAAAGCCTGCTGGAAGAGGAGGGAGATATTCCTGCAACCGACAGCAGAGGAGGTAATAAGATTTCTATTATATATTTACACCCAGTAACTCCCCGTCATGTCCGTCCTCTTCCTCCATAGTCACTGTGATGTCTTTTATCTCCAGAAGATGCCTATATACACTTATATAGAGTATTGTAATATTTACATAAATACATCCTACGTTAGGAACCATTTATCCAACTGTTCATCCAGAGACTCTGGTTTATAGACCAGATACATCCTAAATATAGAGCCATTTATCCAACTGTTCATCCAGAGCCTCTGGTTTATAGACTGGATAAATCCTAAACATAAAACCATTTATCCAACCATCTATACAGAGCTATGCTTTATAGACCAGAGACCTAGATATCATTCATGCCAGTACAGTCCAGATAATTCTCAGTTTGTTATCTGTCCAGAGAGAAGAGTCCTGTATATATATCAGGAAGAGGTGAGTAAGATTTTGGGAGGTCACATGACATCATTTTTATTTCTATTAATAAAATACAAGCCTGATCAGAGAGGTGAGGCAGATTCTGGGACATTTTTGGTGATCACTGTTATTACTTTCTAAATTTACACAGGATTTTTAAGTGGTGAAGAAAATATCCGGTGGGTGGAGTGGGAGTATATAGAAGGACACAAGGATCTCTACAAGGACGTCATGATGGACAATCAGCCGCCCCTCACATCACCGGGTAAGAGGAGACCTTATTGTAAAGGAGAGAGCAGTACGGAGGCTCCACCTAGATCCCCCATCATCTGATAAACACATAGAAACAATGTATTCAGTCAGTGTGTGTGTTTTCTACAGATGGATCCAGTAATGGGAACCCACCAGAGAGATGTCCCCGTCCTCTGTATTCCCGGGATTCCACACAGGAAGGTCACACCATCCCTCACCATCATCAGGTGGGTGGGACTGAGCATGTAGATCCAAAAATGTATTCTAAAGCGGGCCATGCACCATACATTTTTTTTAATTCAATTTCCTTTAGATTTACCTTCAACTGTGTAGTACTAGTGCCTGCCAAAACGCATACACATTAAAAGTGTTTAGATTTGACCTCATATTATATGGTTTTGGTAAATCTAAAGGAAATCTATAGACAAAAATTGTATAATGTATTAGCAGCCTAAGTTATGAGAGGACATTCTTCTTTGTGACTAGTTCCTTTTTATACAAGTATTCTATTATTTTAATTGGGGTTTAGGGTGAAGAACTAAAAGACATCAAAGTTGAGATTAAACAGGAAGAAGAAGAGAGGTTGGTGAGTGGAGATCAGCAGTCTATGGAGGAGGGGGAGATCACTATGGAAAGTAAACAGGAGGAATCTTCTCTACACATGAACACAAGTGAGTAATAAACACTAAATATAGAACCAGTTCCTATTTTTATTTTAGTTCTATAAAGTTTTCCTTTTTATTGTTACATCAGAGGAGCAAAGGTCTATGTCTACTGAATTCACCCAAGAGAAAAATAAAATTTTCAAAAGCAGCAGCTGACCCACAGGACAGTAGAATGTCCATATAAAGCTCGGCCTAATCTTCTTTATGTTATAAAGATTCCTCCCTGATCCCAAAAGGCAATCAGATAGCTCACCAGATCAACATTCTAAATTTGTTTTCCTACAATTAGTAATCATACGAAGAACATCCAGTCAATTTTTCAGAGTTATCTAGAACCTGACTATTCCTCATCCACAGAGCTCTAAAAATAAATCACCTCTTCCTTATAGAGTTTTTTTTTTTTGTATTTAATGTCAACAAATCTGTGTTGCTTATGTACAAGATAGAGAGCATGTTATCCTTCGGTACAGAAAAGACTGAGAAACCTCAACTGCTGACAGTAAGAACATAATCGATGTACCTCATGAATGTCCTGTAAAGAACACCAATCTGAGAGGACAAATTTGTAAAAAACTAATAGAAGTATCATGGAAGGTATTCACAGTATCTGCCTACCGCAGCATGTCCTCAGTCTCCGACATCATTTGCACCATGCTTATAGTCTCTGACCATCTACTGTAGTATGTTCACAGTCTGACAGATTTCTGTAGCTTTACATACACTTAATATTATGTGCCACCCTTTGATTATATTAGGAGCCACACTTAGGGCCTCCTGCATCCAGCAAACTGTGCGCCACTTGTGCACACCATATGAAAGGTCCATCTCCATTCCTCAATATAATGTCATGTTCACAACGAATGAGGAGAAGATACTGTACACCATATGAAAGGTCCATCTCCATTCCTCAATATAATGTCATGTTCACAACAAATGAGGAGGAGATACTGTACACCATATGAAAGGTCCATCGCCATTCCTCAATATAGTGTCATGTTCCCAACAAATGAGGAGGAGATACTGTACACCATATGAAAGGTCCATCTCCATTCCTCAATATAATGTCATGTTACCAACAAATGAGGAGATACTGTACATTAGGGATGAGCCGAACACCCTCCGGTTCGGTTCGCATCCAGAACATGCGAACAGGCAAAAAATTTGTTCGAACACGCGAACACCGTTAAAGTCTATGGGACACGAACATGCATAATCAAACGTGCTCATTTCAAAGGCTTATATGCAAGTTATTGTCATAAAAAGTGTTTGGGGACCTGGGTCCTGCCCCAGGGGACATGGATCAATGCAAAAAAAAGTTTTAAAAACGGCCATTTTTTCAGGAGCAGTGATTTTAATAATGCTTAAAGTGAAACAATAAAAGTGTAATATTCCTTTAAATTTCGTAGCTGGGGGGTGTCTATAGTATGCCTGTAAATGGGCGCATGTTTCCCATGTTTAGAACAGTCTGACAGCAAAATGACATTTCTAAAGGAAAAAAAGTCATGTAAAACTACTATCGCTAGCGCCAGCTATAATGAATTGTCGGTCCGGCAATACGCATAAAAGTTCATTGATAAAAATGGCATGGGATTCCCCCACAGGGGAACCCCGAACCAAAATGTAAAAAAAAATGCGTGGGGGTCCCCCTAAATTCCATACCAGGCCCTTCAGGTCTGGTATGGATATTAAGGGGAAGCCCGGTCCAAAATTTAAAGAAAAAAATGACGTGGGGGTCCCCCTCAAAATCCATACCAGACCCTTATCTGAGCATGCAACCTGGCAGGCTGCAGGAAAAGAGGGGGGACGAGAGAGCGCCCCCCCTTCTGAACTGTACCAGGCCACATGCCCTCAACATTGGGAGAGTGCTTTGGGGTAGCCCCCAAAACACCTTGTCCCCATGTTGATGGGGAGAAGGGCCTCATCCCCACAACCCTTGCCTGGTGGTTGGTGGTTAACAAGGGGACCCCCAGATCCCGCCCCCCCATGTGAATTGGTAATGGGGTACCCCTACCATTTCACAAAAATGTGTCAAAAAGCTTAAAAAACACAAGAGACGGTTTTTGACAAGTCCTTTATTAATTTCTTCTTCTTCCATCTTCTTTCTTCTGGTCTTCCTTCAGTGTTCTTCTTCTTCCTCCATCTTCTTTTTCTCCATCTTCTTCTTCTTCCACTCTTCTCGTCCCACAACTCATGTTCGACCCAAACATAAAGCCCATCCCTACTGTACACCATCTGAAAGGTCCATCTCCATTCCTCAATATAATGTCATGTTCACAACGAATGAGGAGAAGATACTGTACACCATATGAAAGGTCCATCTCCATTCCTCAATATAATGTCATGTTTCAAACAAATTAGGAGGAGATGCTGTACACCATATGAAAGGTCCCTCTCTGTTCCTCAATACCAATGTCATCAATGCACAAAGTTGCACAGTGTGATTTGGGTGCATTGTATTGCTAATCCACTTTGAATTTATATTTCTGTTCTGATTGCACCCACTTGCATGCCAGTCCAAACTTAAAATTCCCCACGCACACATTCCTGAAAATGGCTGTAGTAATGCTGGGTGCTGCAATGACCATTCATTCCCCAAGGATTCCTCAGAAGGATCCAAAGCTTTATTTACACGGTACACATACCGTAATGTTTTGGAGCCACGCAGGGCCCCTTCGTCAGGCATTGCATTTATTTCTTTATCGTACATCACGGGACACAGAGCACCATAGTAATTACTATGTGGGTTATACGCCACCTATAGGTGGATGGACACTGGTACACTCAAAACAGGAAGTCCCCCCTATATAACCCCTCCCCCACAGGGAGTACCTCAGTTTTTTTGCCAGTGTCTAAGGTGTTGGTCACGGTTAATGAAGTGCTAAGAAGAACTCCGCTGAGGGATCCTTGGCAGGATCAAGGGGCTATGCAATCGGATCCATTCAAAGTGCCTGAAAGAGCCAAAATGGATGGTACCCGAGCCTCGAGGAAGAAGAGCGAGGTTTTGACGTGTAATGCTTCTCTTTTGAGAGCTGGACCCTGGGATCCGGCACCTTGGTCACATATATACTACACCAAAGGGTTGCTCTGGCAGGGTTCTGTACCGGTCCAAGGGAGAGGACACCATATACAAGGGGGAACCGGTCCTTGAGGGTCTGTCATGACACGGCCCGCCATGATGGGTGAAGATTGGATCTGTCTGTGATTCCCAGCAGGATCCTGCAGTGGGAGTGGTAAGTCAGGTAGTTCCTAAGGAATGCATAATGGTTCACTTATGGACTTCTTTTCGAGTGGACGTTGTTTTGCCTGTGTTTTGCCACTAGAGGGTGTAAAATAACATACCTGGTGTCTAACATTCCATGCTTCCCCTTGTGTTTATGCTCAGTGTCAGCAAACGATTTTGTGGAGAGCCTTGCTCCTTTCTCTGCTCTGCCAGGCCACAAGTAGGGGTTTGGGGGGGACCATCCGCCTCCAGCACAGCAGTCAGGATCCCCCTGGTGAGCACCCCTCACCCCCCCCCCCGGCCGTCCCTGCATGGGACCGGCCTGTTCCCCATCACGTGGGAAAAAGCTCTCTTTAATAAAAAAAAGGGGTGGGAACGTTCCTGGAATGCGGGGGACGTTGCTTAAGCGCCGCCGGCATGCACGTGATACATGGCACGGGGGCAAGGCTTACTGGCTTTAAAACCTTTTCACTCTGGAAGTGTCTGGTTGGCTGATGGAGGGACACAGAGCATACAAGGGCATGTAAGCTATATGGGTGTTGGATACAGGCATTCTTAAGGCATGTCTACTCAGCATCAGGCCGAGCAATTATAGCGGCATAATATTCATTTGATGGACTAAAGCTCGGCAGTAGACGCACTGTGTTAGTACCTCTGCTTTTTGTGCTTAGGACTATGGGTTCTGGAAGTAAAAGGGGGAATACAGCAGGGGAGAGCACAAGGGCGCTGCAGTCAGGGTCTGAGGTTTCTAGTCGCGCTTTCACAGTTCAATCCTCCCCTGACAGGCCTGGAGCAACTGGCCAGTCTGAGCTGCCTAGACTCTCAGGTGTTGTAGCTGCTTCCAACATTTCAGCCTCTGCATACGTCACTAAGGACGATTTGGCTTCAGCGCTGGCTGGTTTGGAGGGGAAGATAGCTGAGATGCTCGCCTCTTCTTCCCAGGATGGGAGAAAACGCGTCAGATCCCTTTCTTCGGCCCTTGACCTCCCAGTATTGGAACCAGAATGGGCAGGAGCTGTTGGAATACCTTTGGGGGATCAGGCAGATGGGCATACAGATGGCTCCTCTTCTGAGGGGTCAGCGTCTGAAGAACCTTTCTCAGCCTCGCAATCCCAAAAATTGCTGATTCAATCCCTTACGAAGTTGGTACGTTCTGGATACAAGTTGACCCCAGCAGAGGTGGATGATGTTCCCTTTTCCTCTTTGGGTTTTCTAAAGCCCCCACAGGGTTCACATGCTTTCCCTGTACACCCATTGCTGGAGCAGCTAATTTATGCTGACTGGGATCACCCAGATAAGCATTTTCTTCCTCCTAAGAGGTTTTTTCTTCTTTATCCTATGAAGGAAAAGTTTACTAAAAAATGGGGTTTACCAGCAGTAGATGCTGCTATCTCTTCGGTAAACAGGAGTTTGACTTTTCCAGTGGACAATGTCCAAGTGTTAAGAGATCCAGCCGATAAAAAGCTGGAATCTTTGCTTAAATCCTTGTTTGCTGTAGCCGGTGCGGTAGCACAGCCTGCAGTAGCAGCAACAGGCATTTGTCAATCCCTCAGGGACCAAGTTAAGCAGGTTATCAAGAAGGTGCCTGCTCAAGGAGAAGAAGCCCAAGATTTAGCTGAGCTACCGAGGGCCTTAAGTTTTGTGGTTGACGCTATCAAGGATTCTATCCATCAGGCATCACGCCTTGCGCTCATGTTGGTACATATGCGTAGGATTCTGTGGCTAAAGAATTGGTCAGCCGAGTTGCCATGGAAGAAGCTTTTGGGTGGTTTTCCCTTTCATGGAGAAAGGTTGTTTGGGGAAGATTTGGATAAATACATCCAAAAAATTTCCAGTGTTAAGAGTACCCTTCTGTCGGTTAAGAGAAGGAGTAGGCATCCTTCATTCAAACATGCTCCCTCTCCATTGCCACGGCCAACAGCCTCTAGGCAGTCACGACGGCCTCCACCGTCAGGATCAAAGGGTAAGCCTCACGGCCAAGCACAGGGCCAGAAGAAGCCCTGGGGACAGAAGCCTACAAAGCAGAGTCCCAAGGCCTCCTTATGAAGGGGCACCCCCGCTCGATCGAGTGGGGGGAAGACTTTGGTGGTTTTCAGAAACTTGGTAAGAGGAGATCCAAGACAAGTGGGTCATCTCTGTGGTAACCCTAGGCTACAAGCTAGAGTTTCAAAAGTTTCCACCGTTTCGTTTTCTAAGATCAAATGTTCCCAAAGACCCAGTAAAAAGAAGGTCCTTATTTCTGGCACTGGACCGATTGATGTCTCAAGGGGTGATAGTAGAGACCCCCTCAGAAGAGCAGGTAATGGGGTTTTATTCAAATCTTTTCACGGTACCAAAACCGAATGGAGATGTCAGATCCATTCTAGATCTCAAGGATCTGAATCGCTTCCTAAACGTATGCTCTTTTTGCATGGAGTCAATCTGGTCCGTCGTATCCATCCTACGGGGAAGGAGAAGTTCTAGTGTCAATAGACATCAAAGATGAGTATCTACATGTGCCAATTTTTCCCGCTCACCAGAAGTTTCTGAATTTTACAGTGGAACAGCGCCACTTTCAGTTCGTGGCCTTGCCCTTCGGGTTAGCCACCGCTGCCCGGGTGTTTACCAAGGTTCTGGCCCCAGTACTAGCAAGAATAAGGGGCCAGGGAATAGCAGTAATGGCATACCTAGACGACCTGCTGCTGGTAGATTATTCAACCCAGGTAGAACACCTGGGTTGGATTCTCAACCTAGAGAAATCATCCTTACGACCAGTATAGAGACTGGAGTATTTAGGTCTGGTTATAGACACAGCCCAGGAAAGGGTATTTTTGCCTCAGGCAAAAGTCAACGCTATAAGAGAGCTGGTCCAGGTGATCAGGGCAAGGAAGGGTCCTTCCATTCGCCTTTGCATGAGGTTGCTAGGGAAGATGGTTGCTTCGTTCGAAGCAGTTCCCTATGCCCAGTTTCATTCAAGACTGTTGCAAAATTGTATTCTGTCTGCTTGGAACAGGTTCAACAAGAATGTTCAACAAGAAGTTGGACAGCTTTGTGTCAAGAACAAGGGATCCACTCGCATTCGGGACAGATGCATTAGTGACCCTGTGGGATCAGTTTTCACTGATTTATGCGTTCCCTCCAGTTCAGCTGCTACCGCGGCTTCTTCACAGGATCAAAGAGAAAGAGAAGCTGATCATCCTTGTAGCCCCAGCGTGGCCCAGGAGATCCTGGTATGCAGAGATCATAAGGATGGCAGTAGGGGATTCATGGACTCCTCCATCTCATCCAGACCTGTTGTCACAAGGGCCGGTATTCCATCCTGCCTTACAATCGCTAAATTTAACAGTTTGGCTATTGAAGCCCGCATTCTAAAGAGTCTGGGGCTTTCAGGTTTAGTGGTAACCACCATGATTAATGCTAAAAAGCTAGGACCATTTATTATAGAGTCTGGAGGGCCTATGTTTCCTGGTGTGAAACCAAAAGATGGCATCCTCGAAAGTATGTCATAGGTAGAATTCTTGCCTTTCTACAGTTGGGGGTAGAAATGAAGCTGGCCTCGAGTATGATCAAGGGTCAGATCTCAGCCTTGGCAGTTTTTTTTCCAAAGGCCGCTTGCTTTGCATTCTTTGGTCCGGGCCTTTAAACAAGGGGTAACACGTATAACTCTGCCGGTTAGGTCACCCTTGTGCCCATGGGATTTGAATCTAGTTTTGTCGGCTGTGCAATGACAGCCCTTTGAGCTGATACGCAATATTCCTTTGCTTCTTTTGACAAGGAAGGTGGTGTTCTTAGTTGCGGTAACCTCCGCAAGAAGAGTGTCGGAATTAGCTGCTTTTTCGTGTAAAAAGCCATACATAATTATTCATAAGGACAAGGTGCTGTTGTGTCCTCACCCAACCTTTTTGCCCAAGGTAGTGTCAGGTTTTCATCTGAATCAGGATGTCTCCCTGCCTTCCTTTTTTCCAGAACCTCGTTCTGCAGAAGAAAGATTTGTACATTTTCTCAATGTAGTCAGAGCAGTCAAGGCCTATCTGAAGGCGACAGCTCGAATATGGAAAACTGATGTTTCATTTTTGTGCTGCCAGAAAGGGCCAGGCAGCATCGAAATCGACTATTGCTAAGTGGATTCGTCAGGTGATTAGTCAGGCTTATGGTCTGAAAAGAAGGGTTCTGCCATTTTAGGTTAAAGCGCACTCTACCAGGGCAGTCAGTGCTTCTTGGGCGGTGCATCACCAAGCCTCTTTAGCTCAGATTTGCAGGGCCGCTACTTGGTCTTCCGTGCATACATTCTCAAAATTCTATCAGGTGGATGTAAGATGGCAAGAGGATGCCGCCTTTGAGCGCAGTGTACTGCAGGCAGCAGTATAGGTCCTCACGCCTGGCGGCGGCTGCTTTGGTTTGTGTCTCCCTCCCCTCAGATGACATTGCTTTGGGACATCCCATATAGTTATGACTATTGTGCTCTGTGTCCCGTGATGTACGATAAAGAAAATAGGATTTTTATGACAGCTTACCTGTAAAATCCTTTTCTTGGAGTACATCACGGGACACAGAGGTCCCTCCCCTCTTATTGGTATATATATTGCTTTGCTACAAAAACTGAGGTACTTCCTGTATGGGAGGGGTTATATAGAGGGGGACTTCCTGTCTTGAGTGTACCAGTGTCCATCCACCTATAGGTGGCGTATAAACCGCATGTTAATTACTATGGTGCTCTGTGTCCCGTGATGTACTCCAAGAAACGGATTTTACAGGTAAGCTTTTTTTAAAATCCTATTATTTCTGTTCTGATTGCACCCACTTGCATGCCAGAGCTGAAAAATTTAGAGCTAGACCAACATATATGACTTCTGAAAGGTTCCAAAAATTCTTCTAACATTTATTGTAAAATTATTTCTCAGCAGATGACCATAATGTGCGGAATACGTCTGAGGAATCTTCTGATAAATCACATTCCTGGACTCTAAGATCTCACAGTAGAAATACTTTAATAGATCCGTCTATTCCCGAGGAATCTTCTTCAAGGCAGGAAGGAGATCACACAGACAAGAGTTCATTGTCATGTTCAGCGTGTGGGAAACTTTTCACAAATAAGAGAGACCTTCTTAAACACAAGAAATGTCACACTGCCGAGCGTCCCTATTCATGTTCAGAGTGCGGGAAATGTTTCACTCTGAAAAACAATCTTTGTAGACACCAGAAGATTCACAATGCTGAGCGTCCCCTTTCATGTTTAGAATGCGGGAAATGTTTCACTAGCAAACAAAAGCTTTTTAAACACCGGTACAGTCACACGGGTGAGCATCCCTTCTCATGTTCGGAGTGCGGGAAAGGTTTCACTTTAAAAGGAAAACTTCGTAGACATAAAAAAAGTCACACAGGTGAGCGTCTTTTTCCATGCTCAGAATGCAGGAAATGTTTTACTACCAAACAAAGTCTTCTTATACACCAGTACAGCCATACGGATGTGCGTCCCTATTCATGTTCAGATTGCGGGAAGTGTTTCACTAGCAAGCGGAGTCTTCTTACACACCGGTACAGTCACGTGGATGAGCGTCCCTTCTCATGTTCAGAGTGCGGGAAAGGTTTCACTGAGAAAAGAAATCTTATTAGACACCAGAAGCTTCATACGGGGGAGCGTCCCTATTCATGCTCAGAGTGCGGGAAAGGTTTCATTGAGAAAGCAAACCTTCTTATGCACCAGAGAGATCACACGGGCGAGCGTCCTTATACATGCTCAGAGTGTGGGAAATGCTTCAAATGGAAATATTCATTCGATATACACCAGAAGCTTCACACGGGTGAGCGTCCCTATTCATGTTTAGAGTGCGGGAAATCTTTCTCACAGAAAGGAGACCTTGTGTATCACCAGAGAGTTCACACAGGTGAGCGTCCTTATTCATGTTCAGAGTGTGGGAAATCTTTCACGTCGAAAGGAAGCCTTGTGTATCACCAGAGAGTTCACACGGGTGAGCATCCTTATTCATGTTCAGAGTGCGGGAAATCTTTCGGGACGAAAGGAAACCTTGTGTATCACCAGAAAATTCACACAGGGGAGCATCCTTATTCATGTTCAGAGTGCGGTAAATCTTTCACATCGAAAGGGAGCCTTGTGTATCACCAGAGAGTTCACAAGGGTGAGCGTCCTTATTCGTGTTCAGAGTGCGGGAAATCTTTCACGTCGAAAGGAAACCTTGTGCTACATCAGAAAACTCACAAGAGATAACAATCTTTCTCATGATAACAGTGGTGTGTTGGGGGTGGGGCGGAATACCGTGTTTCCCCGAAAATAAGACCTAGCGTTATTTTCCAGGAGAGCTGCAATATAAGCCCTACCCTGAAAATAAGCCCTAGTTTAAAAAGCTTGTAAAATCCTATAATCCTCACTATTACAGTGGTATATAATGTACAATGTGTGTGTGTTTCTGTAATATAATTGGGGGAAGAGAGCTCTGGGGGGTCACAGAAGCGCAGAGCAGCGCTATAATGAAGGTATTTGGCACAATTATATTACAGAAACTCACACATTGTACATTATATACTACTATAATAAAGTGGATTATAGGATTTTACAAGCATTTTAAAGTCTGTTCACACTGAGGATTCCTTTCAGGCGGGGAGAGAGAGGGGGAGAGAAGACAGCACATTACATGGTAAGACCTACCCTGAAAATAAGCCCTACTGTGTCTTTTGTTGCCAAAATGAATATAAGACCCGGGCTTATTTTCAGGGAAAGACGGTATGTTGAATGTATTTCAGGTTCGGTTTAATAGATCTGAGACTGCAGGGATTGAATTCTAGTAATACGATCCTCTAAACATACAGAGATGACTCGGTCCCGCACTCACACAGACCGCACCATACAACTAAACTGTGCTAATACATGGCCAGATATGACAATACATGGACAACACTTCTTATTGGTTGATATCGGTTTCTGTACATTATTGCTCTTTTTATGTTTTATTGAAGAAGCCAGCTTGTCATTGATCCAACCAATAATTTTTTTTTTTTGTTTATTATCTTCAATTATAAATGTTTTGATTTGGATTATAGCTTAGTTTTTTAATTGTTTATTAACCACTTGAAGACCTCCGTTTTAAACCCCCATCCTGTATACGCCATCCTTACATTTTTAGCACAGTGATAGTTTGACTGACAATTACTTAGCCATGCATCACTGTACCCAAATTAATTTTATATACTTTCTTTTAAGACATGTAAAGCTTTCCTTTTAGTTGTGTTTCTCCACCACTTTTACTATACAGTTTAATGGCAAAGAGACAAAAGATTTAGAATAAAAAGCATTTTTCTTAGTTTCTCTCATAAAAAAATGCAAATAAATAACCTTTCTTCATTAATTTAGGGTAAAATGTATTTTTCTACATTTTTTTAGTAAAATAAAAAGCAAATAAGCGCATATTATCTACTCTGTGTGAAAGTTATAAAATCTTCAAACTATGGTATATATATTTGAAAATATCAATCCTGATGTTCTATCTCAATTCTTAAGGCCCTAAAATGCCAGGACAGTACAAATACCCCCAAAATGACATCTCAGTAGACAGTCCAAGGTATTTAGTAAGAGGCATGCAGAATTTTTTGATGCTGTAATTTTTTGCCACAATTTTTTTGAAAAATAAAGAAATGAAATAAAACCTGATTTTATTTAACAAGTTATTTCTCACACACAGCTCGGGCATACTTACAATTACACATCAAAACACTTTCTTCTACTCCTTCCAAGCATGAGGATACCACAAGTGTGAGACTTTTTCTATGTCTAGATGCATAGAGGGGTCCAAAATCCAAGGAGCACCTTCAGGCTTTCAAAGTGCATAAATGTTGCTGCTCACATTTCGTGAAATCAGATTTTTATTTCACAAAGTTGTCATTTTAACAAATTATTTCTCACACACAACATGGGTATACTTACAATTACTCTTCAAAACATGTTCTTCTACTCCTTTCAAGCATGAGGATGCCACAAGTGTGAGACTTTTTATATGTCTAGATGCATAGAGGGGTCCAAAATCCAAGGAGCACCTTCAAGCTTTCAAAGTGCATAAATGTTGCAGCTGACTTCCTATCACATTTCTTGAGGCCCTGCAGTGCCAGGAAAAGAGAAACACCCACAAAATGACCACATTTTGGAGAGTAAACATCCTAAGGTATCTTTTTAAGAGGTATGATGAGTCTTTTGAGGATTTCATTTTTCTGCCACAAGTTTTTAGAAAATACAAGAAGAAAATGAATAGTTTTTTTTTTTTTTTTTTTTTTACACAAGCCTGTTAATTAAATATCATAAACACAGTATGGGTATATTTACCATTTCACCCAAAACACATTCTATTACTCAGGTAAGTATAAAGTACACAAAATAGGGGTTTTTAAGGTGCAGATTAATACACAAATATTGTTAAAATTGAACCATTTTTTGTTTCATTTCAGTTAAAAAATATTCATTAAAACCATGAATCTCACTGTGTTTTGATCAACA
Organism: Aquarana catesbeiana; assembly: GCF_042186555.1. Lineage (NCBI taxonomy): Eukaryota > Metazoa > Chordata > Amphibia > Anura > Ranidae > Aquarana > Aquarana catesbeiana. Next base: position 300,027,304 of record NC_133331.1, on the reverse strand, counting down.
AACATAGTTTACATATTCCATGTTACAATAGATGCGTCAATCTCTACATCTTTCGCCAAAAGTTTTCGACTTCTTCCGGAGTTTATGCATTAATTTGAATTGTATGAGAGACTATCTGTTAAGTCATAAAAAATAGAGCGATGGAATAGATATTATCAATATTTACATCAACAGCTGGAGCCCATGTACTGATGATCAAGGCAGCTGAAAAGATGGCCATAGGGAGGACAAAAAGTCCAGGAAAGGGGCCACTATTGTGTCACTCAGAAGTAACTTCATGTCCTGCTTATGTAGCTGGTATTTCCAAAAGGGAAAGAAAACCAGGGGGATAGCCAGTAGCTCACTGGGGTGTATGGGCTAGCTGACTCACCTCAATAAGGTGTGATACTGGTAATCAACCAAGCATACAAAAGAAAAAGGTGAAAAGAGAGCCTCACCTGCAGTAATTACTAGGGACCATGCAGCTTATAGATATTTTATTACACAAAAATATCAAATCAAATATCAAAAAATCCCATCACCAGCACCTCAGTAAAAAATAGACAACGCCGTCTGATCAAGCTGCATCTTGATCAGGCAACGTTGTCTATTTTGTAATTTTTTACTGAGGGGCTGGTGATGGGATTTTTATCCAGTGTTTTTTGTATTACCATTTGATATTTTGTGTATAAAAAAAGTTCCCTTATATATAAGCTGCATGGTCCCTAGTAATTACTAGACATGTGCATTAGTTTTCTTCCGAATGCATTTTCGTCTGAATTTTCGTTATTGTTTTAACAAACGATAACGAACGTGCAGAATCCGAAAACCCAAATATCCGACATAAACAAATGCTTTATTTTCGTTTTTGTTGCGACAACAGTTCGATATAGATAGGAGATTCGACATGACGCTGACAATAGCGATCTGTGTCCATCGAACCTGTGGTCGAATGTGCCTAACCTTAGCTCTATTAGTCCAAGATTATTCTACATAGAGAGAAAAGATTCGACATTATAGAGACAATAGCAAAAAAGGTTGAATGTGCCTAACCTAACTCTATTAGTGTAAGATTATTCAACATAGAGAGAAAAGATTCGATATGAAGATTCGACGAAGCAGTCGCCGCGAGTGGACATTTATGGTCAAATGCTCCGCCCATAGGCTATAGAAGATTTCTAATGTTGGTTGACTAGTAATAATAAATATAATTATTACTAGTGTCATACAACATTAGAATTCTACTATAGCTTGTAGGCGGAACATTCGATCGGAAATGTACGACTGCGGTGTCGTACAGTTTAGCTGCTCCGTCGAATCTTCTTAGAACATTCGACAGACACCATAAGCCTTCAATGACAGATTCGACCTTAATTATTTCGGATTTTCGGACTAATGCATTTTTTAAAGAAACAAAATAAATAAAAACAAATTTCGGGAGTAACTAAATACATTTATTTTTCGGACGAAAACAAAATTCCGAAACAAAATATTTCAGTATGCACATGTCTAGTAATTACTGCAGGTGAGGCTCTCTTTTCGCCTTTTTCTTTTATATCCAAAAGGGGTAGGTTTATATGCAGATAAGGTTTTGTGATGTGTTTGGCATTATAGCTCCCTCGTGGCTCCAACAAAAAACTACTACAAAAAAATACATTCTACTACTAATCCCAAGTATAGGGATACCACATATGTGAGACATTTTCAATGTTTGAACCAATTATATATTGACTTTTTTAGAGCTTAACCACAGAGTTCAAAATCCAAGGAGCACCTTCAGACTTTTAAGGAGTGTATCACCCTCCTAAATAGGTTGCTAGAATGATTAGGACATTTTTTTTTTTTTTTGGCTGTGGAGCAGTTTGTGATTGCTTTGAGATATACCGGGTTTCACCGGCAGCAGGTTTGATTATTTCCCCTTGTCTTCTGAAGGATTCTAGAATGTAGTGGGCTGGATGAAGCAAATCAGCAGTCCAGCTGATGTTCTTCAGGTGTTCATCGTGTTCCCAGCTAGTCCAGAGCTAGGGGGGCTACTTCTGAGGATCCTTTCCTTCCTGTTTTTGAAGCTAATCAAGGGATTTCACTTGGGATCTGGTCTAGAGAGCTCAGTGGTGAATGTTGGACTGATATTGGAAGGGGGCATCCAGTTATGCAGAAACATTGTGCGTGCAGACCAGGAAACCTCTAGATTGTTTTATTGAGCTAGAAAGAGTGACTGCTGCCGCGTGTCTGGCTGTCTGTGCTTTAAACTGGAGAATGAACTTTGGGCAAACAGGGGCTCCTTTGGAGTGGGCACTACAGGGCATAAATAACACATTTAATTTCCAGATTACCTATCACCTTTTGGAGACTATGGAGCACCAGGACAGTAGAAACGCCCACAAAATTTGGAAAGTAGACTTTCTAAGATGTATAGTAAGATGCAAGGTGAGCTTTTTTGAAGTTGTACATGTTTGCCATAATCTTATTTAACAAATTTGTCATGGTAACAAGTTATTTCTAACATGCAGGATAGGAATACTTCCAATCACACCCCAAAAAACAGACTCCTCTACTCCTCCCCAGTATGAGGTTGCCACATATGTGAGACCTTTACAGAGCCTAACCACATAGAAAGATCCAAAATCCAAGGAGCACCCTCAGGCTTGCTAGGGGCAAAAATTACACATCTAATTATCTGACCTACCTATCACATTTTGGAGGCCCTGAAGCACGAGGACAGTAGAAACATTCACAAAATTGCCACAATTTGGAGAGGTAACACCCCCAGGTATTTCATGTTTTGGGCACACGTTTTAGTAAAATGTAGAAAGAAAATTAAATGTTTCCTTTTTTACACAAATTTGTCAATTAATAAAATATGTTAATACACAGTATGGGCATACTAACAATAATGGGGCGTACACACAGTCGGACATTTCAACCGGACTGGTCTGACGGACGCCGACGGACCAAATCCGGCGAAAAATCCGAACATGTGTGGGCTTCACCGGACCTTCAGCGGACTTTTCCAGTCGCAAATCTGACGGAATTTAGATTTGGAACATGCTTCAAATCTTTACGTCTTAACTCCGCCGGACCCAGAAATCTGCTCGTCTGTATGCTAGTCCGACGGACAAAAACTGACGCTAGGGCAGCTATTGGCTACTGGCTATCAACTTCCTTATTTTAGTCCGGTGTACATCATCACGTACGAATCCGTCGGACTTTGGTGTGATCGCGTGTAGGCAAGTCCGGTCGTTACTTTTGTAGCTGAAAAGTCCAACCTTGTGTACACGGCATTTCACTCCAAAACACATTCTTCTACCCCTCCCAAGTACGGGAATGCCACATGTGTGAGACTTTTTTTAATGTCTGGATTGATTATGTGCTCACTAAACGAAGGGTGCGTAACCCTGCGCACCAAAGGTCATTGGTATTAAATAAGAACAAGAGGTTATAGGCGCAGAGGCTTGGTCATAATACCTAATATGCAAGCAGAGCAATTATAAGGTATAAGTCCATGATAAGTTCAAAAATGTCCAAGGCACTAGGGCAGGCTTCTTGGTGTAGTTTAGCAGAATCTGAATATAGAAAAACATAAGCAGAGAAGCGCCTCCGAGTGCAGTAAGACTTTGTATTTTAAAAGACCCCACAACAGGGCTACTAACAATAGATGGGTAAACAACAGGCACATCAATAAGTGTAGGTCCAGGACGCCAGTTGGAGCAGGCTGCAGGATCTGTTACCGCCAGATGGAATGTGACAGAAGTCTCCATGTGGAGGAGGAAGATGGCGGAAGTCCTTCCAGAAGAGGGTGGGCAGCCAGGAGAAGGATGACACAGGCAGGCCTCGGGTCCGGAATGCAACGTGTTTCAGAACATGCACTATAACTTATAGGGGCATGCACGCTCCCTTCTCAAGCAAATAACAATACCTAATGATGTGGTGTATATATACACAGACCAACCAGCCAGAAGTTTCCTGCCAACTCATGGAGGAAACTGAGCAAGGTACAGTATGTACATAAGAATTAAAAACACTGGTAAATCTTGTAACACATAAATACATAATGATAAAGGATATATTAGATAGACATATGTGCAAATAAATCCTTACTTGATAGACATTTCATGGGGTAAAAGGTAAGAACATAAAACTATACCTTTTATAAATACAGTCCAGAGATGTTTTATATAATTTGATTGAAAGTTATGTCCTAATACGAATGACCTCTGGTGTGCAGGGTTACGCACCCTTCGTTTAGTGATCATTTAGTGATTACCAGCTCAGGTATTTTGACATACTTAAAGTATTTGTTTGTGTTTATGGATTGATTATGTACCAAACATTGTATCTTGTGTGTCCCAAAAATCAACCAGCATTGCATATAAAAACAGTGTACGGTAATGGTTGCCTATCTACAAGTGGTAAGGGAATACAGCTCTGTGTTGTCACCTGTAGCAATCCTTGTACCTGTAAGCCAAGCAAGCCTAACCTATTGATATGTGGTTGTCCCCAGGAATGCCATGCTCACTGACCAGGAAGTATAGGAGGATGAACAAAGGGTGACCAATAGAGTTCCTGTGGTTCCAGGAGTGCAGTTGTCTCCAGGGGATGGCTGGGACTGGTGTCTCAGGAACTTAGTCAGTGGGATACACAGATGGGTCAGGTAAGACAACAGACAGTAATGTGGTCAGCAATCAGGCAAAGGATTGGCCCAGACAGTAGGCTGAGATGACACTGCTCTTTTGTAGCAGGCATCAGAAATACTGTTGTGGCTGCACTGGTTATGGTAACACTGTACTAGTGTGGTGGCAATCAAGGAAGGTTCTTATGACACTGGCACCTGGTTGGCTAGCGAACAGGAATATTATTGCTTGCTGCATTAGTCTGGTGACCCTGGTATTGATGTGGCAGCAATTAGGAACACAGTTTCTGGCTTACGCTGGTCTGTCAACATTTGGACCGGTGAGGCTAGTTATCAACAACACTTTTGCAGGCATACACTGGTCTAGCAACACTGGAGAACTGGTATGGCGGCAATCAGGAACACTGTTACTGGCTTACACAGGTCTGTTGACACAGGGACTGATTTGGCAGTTTTCAGGAACACTGTTGTTTGCATACTTAGTTCTAGTAACACTGGGACTTGTGTAGCGTTGATCAGGAGCACGGTTTCTTACACTGGTCTGGGGACAATGGGACTGGTACTGGTGATCAGGAACACTGTTGCTGGCTGCACTGGTCTGGTTATAGTAGGACTGGTGTAGCCGAGATCAGGAACACTGTTATTGACTTACACTGGGACTCATACAGCATTGATCAGAAATGATGTTCGTGGGGTACACTGGTCTGGTGAAAGTAGGACAGGTGTAGCGGTGATCAGGAACATCAGTATTGGCCTACACTGGTTTAGTGATGGTGTTATAGGGTGGACGCAATCAGAAACACTTTTGCTGGCTTACACTTGTCTGTTGGCACTGTACTGGGGTGGCAGCAACCAGGAACACTGGTATGGTGATACTGTACTGGAGTTGGTAGTGATCAGGGACATTGGTTGGCTGCTCTGGTCACAGCGTACTGTGCCAATCACAGGGATAACACTCTGTTTGCTCTCACAGCCAATCGGTGTAAGAGGAAACAGAGTGGTGGCTCCAACATACAACCTTTGTTCACATTTGTGATGGCTGTGATTGGTCCCAGTGATTACATGGGATGGACACAGCGATCACTGAGCACACCACTGCACGCTCTAGAGGGTGTACATGGGCAGCGCCATTTTTATACAGCCCCCAACTTTCAGGAGTCCGCTGTCTTGTTGTTTTTATACAACGGTTACTGTATATGGGAAGTGGTTAGGCACCAAAACTGAAGAACAATCCAAGAAGCAGCTTTCAAAGTATTTAAAAACACAGGCTGCAGTTGTTTTTTTCTCCACAAGGTGCTGATCTCACTTATTTTCAGTGGAACGCAAAGACAGGAATTGACAGAAGACAGGAAGTGATTTCAACTATAGATGGGCGGTTCCTAGAGATATGACAGTTTGCAGGAAGCAGAGAAGGATATCCTTGCAATCGGCAGCAGAGGAGGTAATACAAATTGTTTTATATTTACACCAAGAAACCCACCACGTCATGTCCGTCCTCTTCCTCCATAGTCACTGCGACGTCTTTTACCTCCAGCAGATACTACTATACAGACGTATATATAGAGTATTATAATATACGCTGATACATCCTAAAAAGAGAACCATTTATCCAACTGTCCATCCAGAGCCTCTGGTTTATAGACTGGATACATCTTAAATATAGAACCATTTATCCAACTGTCCATCCAGAGCCTCTGGTTTATAGACGGGATTCAGGCTGGACATGAAGTGAAAGGAAATCTCCCCATCCAAGACACCGATAGAAAAATGTTTAATAAAAAAAAAATTATTATTTCTTCTACAGTCATTCCAAGCCAAAATAAAATATATTTTACTAAATATATATATACATAGATAGATAGATAGATAGATAGATAGATAGATAGATAGATAGATAGATAGATAGATAGATAGATAGATAGATAGATAGATAGATAGATAGATAGATAAAAAGGGTACATACAACATAAGTGCAGCAGCCAACACTATATCCCCCTTGTAAAAACAAGAGATATCAAAGCCCCTATCAAGACCCACATAGACCCAGCATCTCACCACAAAAAAAAGGGGGGGGCCCCTAACTAGGGGGCAATTAATCAGAAGCTGTGGAGCTATTTTCTATCCAACCACCCCATACCTTTTTAAACTTATCAGGTGCCCCTCTGTTTAGATATGTGGCTTCATACACAGGCAAAGCCTTATTTATCAATGCCTTCCAGGCCATTATGGTAGGGGCCATCGCCTTTTTCCAGGACAAAATAATAATTTTGCATGCATAATACAGGAGCAGGGTGAGCAAAGTGCGAGTTACCTGCTTGGGTACCAACGTATCTACCAGGCCTAACAGACAGACCTCTATAGATGGTCTTATACTGATCGTCGTGACCGACCCAACACAGTCCACCGCCTCCACCCAGAACTGCCGGATGTAAGGGCAATGCCAAAAAATGTGCAGCAAATCTGTCCCAGGGGCATCGCACCTCCAACAGTTTAAAGGATGAGCAGGGAAAATACTCGCTAGTTTAGTAGGAGTGTAGTGTATCATATGGAGGAACTTGAAATGTATCAAGTGATCACGTGCAGACACCAATCTAGCAAACGAGGCGCCCCAATAGATCGTCCCAATCATCATTGTCCAGCTGTAGGAAATCCAACAGCCATGCAGCACGACAGGAGGCCAAAACCGTAGTAGTATCCGTGAATAATTCCTTATAAAAAATGGACAGGGCTTTAGATAGATCTTTAGCTCTGAGCAGCGACTCCAGGTCCCCAACCCGCACCTCCAGGTTGGAAGACCCAAATTGGGCAGAGAAAGCATACCTAAACTGGAGAAAACGGAACAAGTGTGAGTTGGGCAGCCTGTATCTACTTTTAAGCTCATCGAATGTCAACATCATCCCATTTCCGACCACTGCACCTACTGTTTTTATCCCATATCTGGTCCAAGCGATTGGATCCGAGTATGAGAAAAAATTAGACAGCCGAGGATTATGCCGGAGGGGTAGTATCTGGAGACACCACAACGTTCTGGAGTTCAGCCCCTCCAGCCAAATTCCATGCTCGGATGACTGACCGCATGGACCCCGTAAGGGAATAGGGAGCCCCCCTCCCCCGGTATGGCAAAGAAGACAATGCCTCAAAAGATCCTACCACTGCAGCTTCTAGAGTTACTGCAGCATCATCATCTGGTTGAGACAACCTCCTATGTGCAAATATCAACTGCCCCTAAAAAAAATACCTGGCAAAATTGGGTACCGCCAACCTCCCTTTCCTCCAGGACTGTTGCAACACTTGTTCTATCAATGGTTTGGAAAATATGCTTAGGTATTCAAACTAGAGAATTCCTGACGGTATACAGAAATAAGGGGAGAAATTTCATTTTCAGCAGATTTATTCTACTGATCAGGAATAATGGTAGGTTGCGCAGGCTTGCTTGCTTTGCTTAAGAGTACAATCGGAATAACATTAAGAAGGATAAAATCCAAAATTGACTGTGTGATAGTTAAGCCCAAATAATTTACATTATCAACACACTGCAGTGGGCAGCCTATTGGGGTCAATAAACAAAGTAAGTGCAGCGCAAAAAAAAGGTTATAATAATCATGAATGAAAGGGATAATGAATAGTCCAATCATAAATTGGCAGTCAAAAAGTTCATGAACTTTTTGATTGCCAATTTATGATTGGACTATTCATTATCCCTTTCATTCATGATTATTGTAACCTTTTTTTTGCGCTGCACTTACTTTGTTTATTGAATGTTATTGAGGTTGGTGTTATCCTTTTAGTGTTCAGCTTGCATTAGTCTTAATTTTGGTTTGCGCTGATTGTCCCTATACTTTCTATAGCCTATTGGGGTCCTCAGGGTCGGAGATGGAACCCGCAACGGTAAAATTTGTGACTTACCCCAGTTTACCCTAATGCCCCGTACACACGGTCGGATTTTCCAAAGGAAAATGTGTGATAAGACCTTGTTGTCGGAAATTCCGACCGTGTGTAGGCTCCATCACACATTTTCCATAGGAATTTCCGACACACAAAGTTTGAGAGCAGGCTATAAAATTTTCCGACAACAAAATCCATTGTCGGAATTTCCGATCGTGTGTACACAAATCCGACGCACAAAGTGCCACGCATGCTCAGAATAAATAAAGAGATGAAAGCTATTGGCTACTGCCCCGTTTATTGTCCCGACGTACGTGTTTTACGTCACCGCGTTCAGATTGATCGGATTTTCCGACAACTTTGTGTGACCGTGTGTATGCAAGACAAGTTTGAACCAACATCCGTCAGAAAAAATCCTAGGATTTTGTTGTCGGAATGTCCGATCAATGTCCGACCGTGTGTACAGGGCATTAGACCCAAAAACTGAGAGAAGGTATCTAAGATGGATAAAGCTGAGGCTAATGAGTGGTTACCATATACTCGGCATATAGCGCCGCTTTTTCCTCCAACACTACCACCTGGATGCTCTTCACCCCGGAGGACACACAGAAGGCTAAGTGGGGCAAATAAACCAGGGGACAGATGACATCCCTGGCGTGTCCCCCTAGCTACCGAGACAAAATCCGAACTTATCCCATTAAGTTTAACCGCAGAAACTGGGGGATGATATAATAGCATAATCCTTTCACGGAATGTGGGACCAAAGCAAAACCGCCATAGTACTTCCTGTATGTAATTCCAGTCTACCGAATCAAAGGCTTTTTCCAAATCCAAAAAGACTAAGATTCCCCCCTTAGTTATCTCAGGTCCCAACTGTAGATGAGTGTAAACCCTTCTCAAATTGATATCAGTGGCCTTCCCCAGCATAAACTCCGTCTGGTCTTTGAATACTAAATGTGATATAACCAACATAAGTCTGCTGGCCAGCATTTTTGTAAGGATTTTTAAATCCATATTTAATAATGAAATTTAAAATGAAGCGCAATGCAAGGGGTCCTTATCTGGCTTGATGGGTGGGAGGCAATCAACCTTTCTTCAAACACTCCCGATAAAGGGTTAACAACTGTGGTGAGAGTAAATCTAAATGTTGTTGGCCAGCAGCCCATCTGGTCCTGGTGCCTTACGGTTGGGAAAAGAGCCCACCGCTGCAGCAAGATCCTCCGTCTTGAAAGGTGCATCCAGTAGCTCAGATACCTCCAAAGGTAAAGTGGGAAGATGGAGCAGGTCCAAGAGATCCTCCCCCAAGTCAGATGGGACAGGGGAATACTGTGCTGTGTAAAAAGAGACAAAAGCGTTACGAATTTCCTCCCGAGAAGAAACCAATGATCCAGAGGGCGAATAAACACAAGGGACAACAGTGGAGGCATTTTCAACAGGCATCCATTCTTATTCCCTTGTTCAAATACCTGTCCACAGTACGGATCCTAGCTTTTTTTGCCATGTCTTTGTAGTGTAAATCGAGATCCCTTCTAGCCTGACGTAGGTCTGCCAGTGATGTGGACGAAGGAGTGTCAGCGTATATCTGACTGTTCGCTCTCCTGTAAAATCTCTGTGTCATGCCTATGCTGGGTTTTAGCAGCCTTAATGCCTGAAATATACTCCCCTCTAACAGTTGCCTTGAAGGTATCCCAGATCAATTGTGTAGTGGACGAACCCTCATTAATTTGCCAATAATAGGATTGTAGTGACGGCTGTATTACACCATCTACCAACGGATTACATACCCACTCCGGAGATATACGCCAAAAAGAAGCGGGAATCTGCCAAGCGCAGCACAACCTGGAGTGGGGAGTGATCTGATAAGCCCCCTGGAAGATGGGAGGCCTCCATTATCAATGGCAGCAAATCCGAGGAAGAGAATGCAAGATCAATTTTGGAGGAGGAAGCATGCTCCAGAGACAAGTGAGAATAACTCTTAAGTTGCGTTGCTTCCACCTCCATACTCCCGTCAGTCCCACAGAAGCAGCCCAGTCAACCAGCTCCAGATTATGTGCACACTGCGGGTTAGAAGTATCTAATGCGTAATCAAGAATATTATTGAAATCCCCAGCCATTAGAATTTCCACAGGGGCAGATAAGGCCAGTTTATCCATCAGTTCATATAGAAGTTCGCAGGTGAAAGGGCGCGGGATATACACATTCTCTAATTATTTTCTCTCTTTAAACAGGATTGTAAAGTGGTGAAGAAAATATTTGGTGATCGGAGGAGTTGAGAGTATTTAGGACACAAGGATCTCTACAAGGACGTCATGATGGAGAATCAGCCGCCCCTCACATCACTGGGTAAGAGGAGACTTTATTGTAAAGGAGAGAGCAGTACGGAGGGTCCACCTAGATCCCCCATCATCTGATAAACACATAGAAACAATGTATTCAGTCAGTGTGTTTGTTTCCTACAGATGGATCCAGTAATAGGAACCCACCAGAGAGATGTCCCCGTCCTCTGTATTCCCGGAATTCCACACAGGAAGGTCACACCATCCCTCACCATCATCAGGTAGGTGGTACTGAGCAACTAGAACTCAAAATGTATTCTAATCTATGAGAGGACATTCTTCTGTGTAATCTCTTGTTTCTTTTTACCAATGTATTCTACCATCTTTGGGGTTTAGGGTGAAGAGCTGAAAGATATCAAAGTTGAGGTTAAACAGGAAGAAGAAGAGAGGTTGGTGAGTGGAGATCAGCAGTCTATGGAGGAGGGGAAGATGATTATAGAAAGTAAGCAGGAAGAATCTTCTCTACAAATGGACCCAAGTAAGTTAAAAAACACCAAATATAGAACCAGTTCTCATTATTATTTTACTTTACTAAAGTTTGTATTTACTTTGTTACATCAGAGGAGAAAAGGTCTATGTCTACTGAATTCACTCACGAGAAAAATTAAAATTTTGAAGCAGTAGTTTTTACAGAGGAAGGCAGGATACCCATATAAAGCTCGGCCTCATTTTCTTTAGGTTAAGAAGATTCCTTCCTGATCCCAAAAGGCAATCAGTTAACTCTTCATATCAACATGCTAAAAAAAATTCCTACAATTATTAGTAACCATTTTTAGTATTTGTAATAAGAATGAGAAACCTTAACTGCTGATAGTAAGAACATCATCGATGTACCTACCCCAGTGCCCAATGTACTGTGTATATTGTAAACCACATGAATGAACTCTTCACCACAATAAGGTAATCCTATTTACTACATTGGACAATGTTCCCAATAAATGAGGAGGAGATACTGTACACCATATGAAAGGTCCATCTCCATTCCTCAATATAACGTCATGTTCCCAATAAATGAGGAGGAGATACTGTACACCATATGAAAGGTCCATCTCCGTTTCTCAAATTAACATCATGTTCCCAGCAAATGAAGAGGAGATACTGAACACCATATGAAAGGTCCATCCCCATTCCTCGATATAACGTCATGTTCCCAACAAGCGAGGTGGAGATACTGTACGTCATATAAGAGGTCCATCTCCATTCCTCATTATAACGTCATGTTCCCAACAAATGAGGAGGAGATACTGTACATCATATGAAAGGTCCATCTCCATTCCTCAATATAATGTCATGTTCCCAACAAATGAGGAGATACTGTACACCATATGAAAGGTCCATCTCCATTCCTCAATATAACGTCATGTTCCCAACAAGCGAGGTGGAGATACTGTACACCATATGAAAGGTCCATCTCCATTCCTCAATATAATGTCATGTTCCCAACAAATGAGGAGGAGATACTGTACACCATATGAAAGGTCCATCTCCATTCCTCAATATAATGTCATGTTCCCAACAAATGAGGAGATACTGTACACCATATGAAAGGTCCATCTCCATTCCTCAATATAATGTCATGTTCCCAACAAGCGAGGTGGAGATACTGTACACCATATGAAAGGTCCATCTCCATTCCTCAATATAACGTCATGTTCCCAACAAATGAGGAGGAGATACTGTACACCATATGAAAGGTCCATCTCCATTCCTCAATAACAATGTCATCAATGCACAAAGTTGCACAGTGTGATTTGGGTGCATTGTATTCTTTATCTACTCTATATATATTTTTCTGTTCTGATTGCACCCACTTACATGTTGAAGATCAAAGATTTAGAACTAAACCAACATATATGACTCCTGAATACAAGGTTTAAAAAAATTCTTCTAACATTTTATTGTAAAATTATTTCTCAGCAGATGACCATAATGTGCGGAATACGTCTGAGGAATCTTCTGATAAATCACATTCAGGGCAGGAAGGAGATCACACAGAGGAGAGTTCATTGTCATGTTCAGTGTGTGGGAAATGTTTCACTCTGAAAAGCAATCTTAATAGACACCAGAATCTTCACACGGGGGAGCGCCCCCATTCATGTTCAGAGTGCGGGAAATGTTTCTTTCGGAAAAATCACCTTCTTAAACATCTTAGAATGCACACAGGTGAACGTCCCTTTCCGTGTTCAGAGTGCGGGAAATGTTTCACTGAGAAAAGAAATCTTCTTATACACCAAAGAAGTCACACAGGTGAATGTCCTTATTCATGTTCAGAGTGCGGGAAATGTTTCTCTGACAAAAAAAATCTTATTGCACACCAGATATGTCACACTGGCGACCTTCCCTATTCATGTTCAGAGTGCGGAAAAGGTTTCACTGAGAAAAAAAGTCTTATTAGACACCAGAAGCTTCATACGGGGGAGCGTCCCTATTCATGTTCAGAGTGCGGGAAAGGATTCATTGAGAAAGCAAAACTTCTCGTACACCAGAGAGATCACACGGGTGAGCGTCCTTATAGGTGTTCAGAGTGTGGGAAATGTTTTAATTGGAAATATTCATTCGATGAACACCAGAAGATTCACACAGGTGAGCGTCCTTATTCGTGTTCAGAGTGCAGAAAATCTTTTACTCAGAAAACAGCCCTTCATGAACACCAGAGAATTCACACGGGTGAGCATCCTTATCCATGTTCAGAGTGCGGGAAATCTTTTATGCAGAAAGGAAGGCTTCTGCAACACCAGAGAATCCACACACGCTAACAACCTTTCTCATGATAATAGTGGTGTGTTGGGGGTGGGGCAGAATGTATTGAATGTTTTTCAGGTTCTTTTTAATAAATATGAGTCTAAACATACAGAGATGACTCGGTCCCGCACTCACACAGACCGCACCATACAACTAAACTGTGCTAATACATGGCCAGATATGACAATACATGGACAACACTTCTTATTGGTTGATATCAGTTTTCTGTACATTATGGATCTTTTTATGTGTTACCGAAAAGCTGGCTTGTGATTGGTCCATCCAATAATTCATAGATTTTATCATTTATTATCTTTAATTATAAAGGTTTTATAAAGGTTTATTTAGATTCTTGCTTACATTTTATTATTTGTTAACCACTTGAAGACCGGCGTGTTAAACCCCCTTCCTGTCCACGCCATAGTTCCGTTTTCAGCACAGCGATACTTTGACAATTACTCGATCGCGCAACACTGTACCCAAATACATTTTATATCATCTTTTCAGACATGTAAAGCTTTCCTTTAGTTGTAATTCTCCACCACTTTTGCTATACAATGGAAAAATGACTAAAAATGCTGAAAAAAAAAAAATTCATTTTTCTTAGTTTCTCTTAAAAAGAATGTAATTAAATTATTTTTCTTCATTAATTTAGCATAAAATTTATTTTTCTACATTTCTTGGTTAAAATACAAAGCAAATCAGTGTATAATATTTATTCTGTGTGAAAGTTATAAAGTCTATAATGTATAGTGGAAATTTTGAAAATGAATCATTCCTGATGTACTGACGGCCTGTCTCAATTCTTGAGGCCGTAAAATGCCAGGACAGTACAAATAGCCCCAAAACGACACCTTTATGGAAAGTACACAGTCCGGGGTATTTAGTAAAAAGTGTGGAGATTTTTTTTGATGCTTTAAATTTTCGCCACAATCTTTTTTGGAAAATAAAGAAATTAAATAAAATCTGATTTTGTTTCACAAAGTTGTCATTTTAACAAGTTATTTCTCACACACAATATGGGTATACTTAGAATTACAACACAAAACACATTCTTCTACTCCTTCCAAGCATAGGGATACCACAAGTTCTGTCTGGATGCATAGAGGGGCCCAAAATCCTAGGAGCACCTTCAGGCAAATAGTGCATCTGATTTCCTGACTATCTATCACATTTTTTGAGGCACTAAAGTGCCAGGATAGGAAAAACATCCACCAAATCTCCACATTTTGAAATGTAAACATATCTTTTAACCGGTTCCCGACCGACCCACGCAGATATACGGCGTCAATGGCTCCCCTGGGTGAAATCCCGTATGGGTACATCCTTCTATTTTTTTGGCCACCAGAGGGCGCACGCACGTGCGGCACTTTGTTTAGTTTCTTCCCCGCGCATGCGCCGTTGGAATTTTCGAAGGACTACAAGTGAAATATCTCCTAAATGGCGCACGTTTAGGAGATATTTCCACTACCTATAGGTAAGCCTTATTCTAGGCTTACCTATAGGTAGAAGTCCAAAAAGTGTGTTTACAACCACTTTAAAAAACGGAAACTTCAGGTCCTGCTTATGTAGCTGGTATATCCAAAAGGGAAAGAAAACCAGGGGGATAGCCAGTAGCTCACTGGGGTGTATGGGCTAGCTGACTCACCTCAATAAGGTGTGATACTGGTAATCAACCAAGCATACAAAAGAAAAAGGTGAAAAGAGAGCCTCACCTGCAGTAATTACTAGGGACCATGCAGCTTATAGATATTTTATTACACAAAAATATCAAATGGTAATACAAAAAACACCGGATAAAAATCCCATCACCAGCACCTCAGTAAAAAATAGACAACGCCGTCTGATCAAGCTGCATCTTGATCAGACAACGTTGTCTGTTTTTTTATTTTTTACTGAGGTGCTGGTGATGGGATTTTTATCCAGTGTTTTTTGTATTACCATTTGATATTTTGTGTATAATAAAGTTCCCTTATCTATAAGCTGCATGGTCCCTAGTAATTACTAGATATGTGCATTCGTTTTCTTCCGAATGCATTTTCGTCCGAATTTCGCGTATTTTCGTTATTGTTTTAACAAACGATAACGAACGCGCAGAATCCGAAAACTGAGATCCGATATAAACAAATGCTTTATTTTCGTTTTTCTTGCGACAAAAGTTCGATATAGATAGGAGATTCGACATGACGCTGACAATAGCGATCTGTGTCCATCGAACCTGTGCTCGAATGTGCCTAACCTTAGCTCTATTAGTCCAAGATTATTCTACATAGAGAGAAAAGATTTGACATGAAGATTCGACGAAGCAGTCGCCACGACTGGACATTTATGGTCAAATGCTCCGCCCATAGGCTATAGAAGATTTCTAATGTTGGTTGACTAGTAATAATAATTAATAAATATAATTATTACTAGTGTCATACAACATTAGCATTCTACTATAGCTTGTAGGCGGAACATTCGACCGGAAATGTACGATTGCGGTGTCGTACAGTTTAGCTGCTCCGTCGAATCTTCTTAGAACTTTCGACAGACACCATAAACCTTCAATGACAGATTCGACCTTAATTATTTCGGATTTTCGGACGAATGCATTTTTTAAAGAAACAAAATAAATAAAAACAAATTTCGGGAGTAACTAAATAAATGTATTTTTCGGACGAAAATGAAATTCCGAAACGAAATAGTTCAGTGTGCACATGTCTAGTAATTACTGCAGGTGAGGCTCTCTTTTGGCCTTTTTCTGATGTGATGTGTTTGGCATTATAGCTCCCTCGTGGCTCCAACAAAAAACGACTACAAAAAATACATTCTACTAAAATCCCAAGTATAGGGATACCACGTATGTTAGACATTTTCAATGTTTGAACCGATTATATATTAACTTTTTCAGAGCTTAACCACATAGGGTTCAAAATCCAAGGAGCACCTTCAGACTTTTAAGGAGTGTATGTATCACCCTCCTAAATAGGTTGCTAGAATGATTAGGAAAATTTATTTTTTTTTGGCTGTGGAGCAGTTTGTGATTGCTTTGAGCTATACTGGGTTTCACCGGCTGCAGGTTTGATTATTTCCCCTTGTCTTCTGAAGGATTCTAGAATGTAGTGGGCTGGATGAAGCAAATCAGCAGCCCAGCTGATGTTCTTCAGGTGTTCATCGTGTTCCCAGCTAGTCCAGAGCTAGGGGGGCTACTTCTGAGGATCCTTTCCTTCCTGTTTTTGAAGCTAATCAAGGGATTTCACTTGGGATCTGGTCTGGAGAGCTCAGTGGTGAATGTTGGACTGATATTGGAAGGGGGCATCCAGTTATGCAGAAACATTGTGCGTGCAGACCAGGAAACCTCTAGATTGTTTTATTGAGCCAGAAAGAGTGACTGTTGCTGTGTGCCTGGCTGTCTGTGCTTTAAACTGGAGAATGAATTTTGGGCAAACAGGGGCTCCTTTGGGGTGGGCACTACAGGGCATAAATAACACATTTAATTTCCAGATTACCTATCACATTTTGGAGACTAAGGAGCACCAGGACAGTAGAAACACCCACAAAATTTGGAAAGTAGACTTTCTAAGATGTATAGTAAGATGCAAGGTGAGCTTTTTTGAAGTTGTACATGTTTGTCATAATCTTATTTAACAAATTTGTCACGGTAACAAGTTATTTCTAACATGCAGCATAGGAATACTTCCAATCACACCCCAAAAAACAGACTCCTCTACTCCTCCCCAGTATGAGGTTGCCACATATGTGAGACCTTTACAGAGCCTAACCACATAGAAAGATCCAAAATCCAAGGAGCACCCTCAGGCTTGCTAGGGGCAAAAATTACACATCTAATTATCTGACCTACCTATCACATTTTGGAGGCCCTGAAGCACGAGGACAGTAGAAACATTCACAAAATTACCACAATTTGGAGAGGTAACACCCCCAGGTATTTCATTTTTTGGGCACACATTTTAGTAAAATGTAGAAAGAAAATTAAATGTTTCCTTTTTTACACAAATTTGTCAATTAATAAAATATGTTAATACACAGTATGGGCATACTAACAATTACACTCTAAAACACATTCTTCTACCCCTCCCAAGTACGGGAATGCCACATGTGTGAGACTTTTTTTAATGTCTGGATTGATTATATGCCTACTAAACGAAGGGTGCGTAACCCTACGCACCAAAGGTCATTGGTATTAAATAAGAGTAAAGAGGTTATAGGCGCAGAGGCTTGGTCATAATACCTAATATGCAAGTAGTGTAATTATAAGGTATAAGTTCACGATAAGTTCAAAAATGTCCAAGGCACTAGGGCAGGCTTCTTGGTGAAGTTTAGCAGACTCTGAATATACAAGGATAAAAACAAAAGCAGAGACGCGCCTCTGAGTGCAGTAAGACTTTGTATTTTAAAAGACCCCCCAACAGGGCTACTTACAATAGATGGGTAAACAACAGGCACATCAATAAGTGTAGGTCCAGGGTGCCAGTTGGAGCAGGCTGCGGGAGCTGCTGTTACCGCCAGATGGAATGTGACAGAAGTCCCCGTGTGGAGGAGGAAGTTGGCCGAAGTCCTTCCAGAAGAGGGTGGGCAGCCAGGAGAAGGATGACACAGGCAGGGCTCGGGACCGGAATGCAACGTGTTTCAGAACATGCGCTATACCTCATAGGGGCATGTGTGCTCCCTTCTCAAGCAAATAACAACACCTAGTGATGTGGTGTATATATACACAGACCAGCCAGCCAGAAGTTTCCTGCCAACTCATGGAGAGAACTGAGCAAGGTACAGTATGTACATAAGAATTAAAAACACTGGTAAATCTTGTAAAACATAAATACATAATAATAAATGATAAAGGATATATTAGATGTCTTAATATCAATGGCCTCTGGTGTGCAGGGTTACGCACCCTTCGTTTAGTGAGCATTTAGCGATTACCAGTTCAGGTATTTTGACATACTCAAAGTATTGTGTTTATGGATTGATTATGTACCAAACATTGTATCTTGTGTGTCCCAAAAATCAACCAGCATTGCATATAAAAACAGTGTACGGTAGTGGTTGCCTATCTACAAGTGGTAAGGGAATACAGCTCTGTGTTGTCACCTGTAGCAATCCTTGTACCTGTAAGCCAAGCAAGCCTAACCTATTGATATGTGGTTGTCCCCAGGAATTCCATGCTCACTGACCAGGAAGTATAGGAGGATGAACAAAGGGTGAACAATAGAATTCCTGTGATTCCAGGAGTGCAGTTGTCTGTAGAGGATGGCTGGGACTGGTGTCTCTGGAACTTAGTCAGTGGGATACACAGATGGGTCAAGTAAGACGACAGTAATGTGGTCAGCAATCAGGCAAAGGTTTGGCACAGACAGTAGGCTGAGATGACACTGCTCTTGTGTAGCAGGCATCAGAAATACTGTTGTGGCTGCACTGGATATGGTGACACTGTACTAGTGTGGTGGCAATCAAGGAAGGTTCTTATGACACTGGCTCCTGGTTGGCTAGCGAACAGGAACATTATTGCTTGCTGCATTAGTCTGGTGACCCTGGTATTGATGTGGCAGCAATTAGGAACACAGTTGCTGTCTTACACTGGTCCGTCGACATTTGGACCGGTGAGGCTAGTTATCAACACTTTTGCAGGCATACACTGGTCTAGCAACACTGGAGAACTGGTTTGGCGGTGTTCTGCCAAGAAAGTTCCTCTTGGCGGATAAGGACCCCCTCTACTGTGCAGGCGCAGCACCTGCGCAGTAGGAGCCGGCGGAAATAGCCGAAGCGCTCGGCACTTTTATTCTCCCTCTAGGTCCACTTGGATGGTGGGGCTTGAACCTGGACCTAGGGGTACAGCTGATAGAAGTTTTTCAGCTTCGGCTATTTTTGGCGGCTCCTAGTCATTCGTACTGCGCAAGCGCAGCGCTTGCGCAGTACAGGGGGGGTCCATATCCGCCGAGGGAACTTTCTCGACAAGACAGCGGCAATCAGGAATACTGTTACTGGCTTACACAGGTGTGTTGACACAAGGACTGATTTGGCAGTTTTCAGGAACACTGTTGTTTGCATACTTAGTTCTAGTAACACTGGGACTGGTGTAGCGTTGATCAGGAGCACGGTTTCTTACACTGGTCTGGGGACAATGGGACTGGTACTGGTGATCAGGAACACTGTTGCTGGCTGCACTGGTCTGGTTATAGTAGGACTGGTGTAGCCGAGATCAGGAACACTGTTATTGACTTACACTGGGACTCATAAAGCATTGATCAGAAATGATGTTCGTGGGGTACACTGGTCTGGTGAAAGTAGGACTGGTGTAGCGGTGATCAGGAACACCGGTATTGGCCTACACTGGTTTAGTGATGGTGTTATAGGGTGGACGCAATCAGAAACACTTTTGCTGGCTTACACTTGTCTGTTGGCACTGTACTGGGGTGGCAGCAACCAGGAACACTGGTATGGTGATACTGTACTGGAGTTGGTAGTGATCAGGGACATTGGTTGGCTGCTCTGGTCACAGCGCACTGTGCCGATCACAGGGATAACACTCTGTTTGCTCTCACAGCCAATCGGTGTAAGAGGAAACAGAGTGGTGGCTCCAACATACAACCTTTGTTCACATTTGTGATGGCTTTGATTGGTCCCAGTGATTACATAGGACAGGACTAACTTCATTGGTCCTTGCCCTCCTCTGTGATCTGCCGTGTCTGATGGACTCAGCGATCACTGAGCACACCACTGCACGCTATAGAGGGCATACATGGGCAGCGTCATTCTTATACTGCCCCCAACTTTCAGGAGTCTTGTTGTTTTTATACAATGGTTACTGTATATGGGAAGTGGTTAGGCACCAAAACTGAAGAACAATCCAAGAAGCAGCTTTCAAAGTATTTAAAAACACAGGCTGCAGTTGTTTTTTTTCTCCACAAGGTGCTGATCTTAATTATTTTCAGTGGAACGCAAAGACAGGAACTGATAGAAGGCAGGTAGTGATTTCAACTACAGATGGGCGGTTCCTAGAGATATGACAGTTTGCAGGAAGCAGAGAAGGATATCCTTGCAATCGGCAGCAGAGGAGGTAATACAAATTGTTTTATATTTACACCAAGAAACCCACCACGTCATGTCCGTCCTCTTCCTCCATAGTCACTGCGACGTCTTTTACCTCCAGCAGATACTACTATACAGACGTATATATAGAGTATTATAATATACGCTGATACATCCTAAAAAGAGAACCATTTATCCAACTGTCCATCCAGAGCCTCTGGTTTATAGACCAGATACACCCTAAATATAGAGCCATTTATCCAACTGTCCATTCAGAGCCTCTGGTTTATAGACCAGATACATCCTAAATATAGAACCATTTATCCAACTGTCCATCCAGAGCCTCTGGTTTATAGACCGGATACATCTTAAATATAGAACCATTTATCCAACTGTCCATCCAGAGCCTCTGGTTTATAGACCAGATACATCCTAAATATAGAACCATTTATCCAACTGTCCATCCAGAGCCTCTGGTTTATAGACCAGGTACACCCTAAATATAGAGCCATTTATCCAACTGTCCATTCAGAGCCTCTGGTTTATAGACCAGATACATCCTAAATATAGAACCATTTATCCAACTGTCCATCCAGAGCCTCTGGTTTATAGACTTTATTCAGGCTGGACATGAAGTGAAAGGAAATCTCCCCATCCAGGACACCGATAGAAAAATGTATTATTATTTCTTCTACAGTCATTCCAAGCCAAAATAAAATATATTTTACTATATATATATATATATATATATATATAGATAGATAGATAGATAGATAGATAGATAGATAGATAGATAGATAGATAGATAGATAGATAGATAGAGATAGATATATATCTATAGATATAGATAGATATCTATATCTATCTATCTATCTATCTATCTATCTATCTATCTATCTATCTATCTATCTATCTATCTATCTATCTATCTATCTATCTAGATAAAAAGGGTACATACAACATAAGTGCAGCAGCCAACACTATATCCCCCTTGTAAAAACAAGAGATATCAAAGCCCCTATCAAGACCCACATAGACCCAGCATCTTGCCACAAAAAAAGGGGGGGACCCCTAACTAGGGGGCAATTAATCAGAAGCTGTGGAGCTATTTTCTATCCAACCACCCCATACCTTTTTAAACTTATCAGGTGCCCCTCTGTTTAGATATGTGGCTTCATACACAGGCAAAGCCTTATTTATCAATGCCTTCCAGGCCATTATGGTAGGGGCCATCGCCTTTTTCCAGGACAAAATAATAATTTTGCATGCATAATACAGGAGCAGGGTGAGCAAAGTGCGAGTTACCTGCTTGGGTACCAACGTATCTACCAGGCCTAACAGACAGACCTCTATAGATGGTCTTATACTGATCGTCGTGACCGACCCAACACAGTCCACTGCCTCCACCCAGAACTGCCGGATGTAAGGGCAATGCCAAAAAATGTGCAGCAAATCTGTCCCAGGGGCATCGCACCTCCAACAGTTTGAAGGATGAGCAGGGAAAATCCTCGCTAGTTTAGTAGGAGTGTAGTGTATCATATGGAGGAACTTGAACTGTATCAAGTGATCACGTGCAGACACCAATCTAGCAAACGAGGCGCCCCAATAGATCGTCCCAATCATCATTGTCCAGCTGCAGGAAATCTGACAGCCATGCAGCACGACAGGAGGCCAAAACCGTAGTAGTATCCGTGAATAATTCCTTATAAAAAATGGACAGGGCTTTAGATAGATCTTTAGCTCTGAGCAGCGACTCCAGGTTGGAAGACCCAAATTGGGCAGAGAAAGCATACCTAAACTGGAGAGAACGGAACAAGTGTGAGTTGGGCAGCCTGTATCTACTTTTAAGCTCATCGAATGTCAACATCATCCCATTTCTGACCACTGCACCTACTGTTTTTATCCCATATCTGGTCCAAGCGATTGGATCCGAGTATGAGAAAAAATTAGACAGCCGAGGATTATGCCAGAGGGGAGTATGTGGAGACACCACACCGTTCTGGAGTTCAGCCCCTCCAGCCAAATTCCATGCTCGGATGACTGACCGCATGGACCCCGTAAGGGCATAGGGAGCCCCCCTCCCCCGGTATGGCAAAGAAGACAATGCCTCATAAGATCCTACCACTGCAGCTTCTAGAGTTACTGCAGCATCATCATCTGGTTGAGACAACCTCCTATGTGCAAATACCAACTGCCCCGCTAAAAAAATACCTGGCAAAATTGGGTACCGCCAACCTCCCTTTCCTCCAGGACTGTTGCAACACTTGTTCTATCAATGGTTTGGAAAATATGCTTAGGTATCCAAACTAGAGAATTCCTGACGGTATACAGAAATAAGGGGAGAAATTTAATTTTCAGCAGATTTATTCTACTGATCAGGAATAATGGTAGGTTGCGCAGGCTTGCGTGCTTTGCTTAAGAGTACAATCGGAATAACATTAAGGATAAAATCCAAAATTGACTGTGAGATAGTTAAGCCCAAATAATTTACATTATCAACACACTGCAGTGGGCAGCCTATTAGGGTCCTCAGGGTTGGAGATGGGACCCACAACGGTAAAATTTGTGACTTACCCCAGTTTACTCTAATGCCCCGTACACACGGTCGGATTTTCCGACAGAAAATGTGTGATAGGACCTTGTTGCCGGAAATTCCGACCGTGTGTGGGCTCCATCACACATTTTCCATCGGATTTTCAGACACACAAAGTTTGAGAGCAGGCTATAAAATTTTCGGACAACAAAATCCGTTGTCGGAATTTCCGATCGTGTGTACACAAATCCGACGCACAAAGTGCCACGCATGCTCAGAATAAATAAAGAGATTAAAAAATTGGCTACTGCCCCGTTTATAGTCCCGACGTACGTGTTTTACGTCACCGCGTTCAGAATGATCGGATTTTCCGACAACTTTGTGTGACCGTGTGTATGCAAGACAAGTTTGAGCCAACATCCGTCGGAAAAAATCCTAGGATTTTGTTGTCGGAATGTCCGATCAATGTCCGACCGTGTGTACGGGGCATTAGACCCAAAAACTGAGAGAAGGTATCTAAGATGGATAAAGCTGAGGCTAATGAGTGGTTACCATATACTCGGCATACAGCGCCGCTTTTTCCTCCAACACTACCACCTGGATCCTCTTCACCCCGGAGGACACACAGAAGGCAAAGTGGGGCAAATAAACCAGGGGACAGATGACATCCCTGGCGTGTCCCCCTAGCTACCGAGACAAAATCCGAACTTATCCCATTAAGTTTAACCGCAGAAACTGGGGGATGATATAATAGCGTAATCCTTTCACGGAATGTGGGACCAAAGCAAAACCGCCATAGTACTTCCTGTATGTAATTCCAGTCTATGGAATCAAAGGCTTTTTCCAAATCCAAAAAGACTAAGATTCCCCCCTTAGTAATCTCAGGTCCCAACTGTAGATGAGTGTAAACCCTTCTCAAATTGATATCAGTGGCCTTCCCCAGCATAAACTCCGTCTGGTCTTTGAATACTAAATGTGATATAACCAACATGAGTCTGCTGGCCAGCATTTTTGTAAGGATTTTTAAATCCATATTTAATAATGAAATTTAAAATGAAGCGCAATGCAAGGGGTCCTTATCTGGCTTGATGGGAGGGAGGCAATCAACCTTTCTTCAAATGCTCCCGATAAAGGGTTAACAACTGTGGTGAGAGTAAATCTAAATGTTGTTGGCCAGCAGCCCATCTGGTCCTGGTGCCTTACGGTTGGGAAAAGAGCCCACCGCTGCAGCAAGATCCTCCGTCTTGAAAGGTGCATCCAGTAGCTCAGATACCTCCAAAGGTAAAGTGGGAAGATGGAGCAGGTCCAAGAGAGCTATTAGATCCTCCCCCAAGTCAGATGGAACAGGGGAATACTGTGCTGTGTAAAAAGAGACAAAAGCGTTACAAATTTCCTCCCGAGAAGACACCAATGATCCTTAGGGCGAATAAACACAAGGGACAACAGTGGAGGCATTTTCAACAGGCATCCATTCTTATTCCCTTGTTCAAATACCTGTCCACAGTACGGATCCTAGCTTTTTTTGCCATGTCTTTGTAGTGTAAATTGAGATCCCTTCTAGCCTGACGTAGGTCTGCCGGTGATGTGGGCAAAGGAGTGTCAGCGTATATCTGACTGTTCGCTCTCCTGTAAAATCTCTGTGTCATGCCTATGCTGGGTTTTAGCAGCCTTAATGGCTGAAATATACTCCCCTCTAACAGTTGCCTTGAAGGTATCCCAGATCAATTGTGTAGTGGACGAACCCTCATTAATTTGCCAATAGGATTGTAGTGACGGCTGTATTACACCATCTACCAACGGATCACATACCCACTCCAGAGATATACGCCAAAAACCTGAGAAACGGAAATCTGCCAAGCGCAGCACAACCTGGAGTGGGGAGTAATCTGATAAGCCCCCTGGAAGATGGGAGGCCTCCATTATCAATGGCAGCAAATCCGAGGAAGAGAATGCAAGATCAATTTTGGAGGAGGAAGCATGCCCAGAGACAAGTGAGAATAACTTAAGTTGCGGATGCTTCCACCTCCATACTTTCTTCAGTCCCACAGAAGCAGCCCAGTCACCAGCTCCAGATTATGTGCACACTGCGGGTTAGAAGTATCTAATGCATAATCAAGAATATTATTGAAATCCCCAACCATTAGAATTTCCACAGGGGCAGATGAGGCCAGTTTCTCCATCAGTTCGTATAGAAGTTCACAGGTGAAAGGGCGCAGGATATACACATTCACTAATTAATTTCTCTCTTTAAACAGGATTGTAAAGTGGTGAAGAAAATATCTGGTGATCCATTAACACCCAGAAGTTGGGAGGAGTTGAGAGTATTTAGAAGGACACAAGGATCTCTACAAGGACGTCATGATGGAGGATCAGCTGCCCCTCACATCACCGGGTAAGAAGAGACTTTATTGTAAAGGAGAGAGCAGTACGGAGGCTCCACCTAGATCCTCCATCATCTGATAAACACATAGAAACAATGTATTCAGTCAGTGTGTGTGTTTCCTACAGATGGATCCAGTAATGGGAACCCACCAGAGAGATGTCCTCGTTCTCTGTATTCCCAGGATTCCACACAAGAAGATCAAACCATCCCTCACCATCATCAGGTAGGTGGGACTGAGCATCTAGACCTCAACATGTATTCTGAGCTATGAGAGGACATTCTTCTATGTAATCTCTTCTTTATTTTTATAAATGTGTTCTATCATCTTTGGGTTTTAGAATGAAGAATGGAAAGATTTCAAAGCTGATAATAAGGAGGAAGAAGAGATGTTGGTGAGTGGAGATCAGCAGTCTATGGAGGAGGGGAAGATGGTTATAGAAAGTAAGCAGGAAGAATCTTCTCTACAAATGGACCCAAGTAAGTTAAAAAACACCAAATATAGAACCAGTTCCCATTATTATTTTACTTATATGAGTATAAAGTTTGTATTTACTTTGTTACATCAGAGGAGAAAAGGTCTATGTCTACTGAATTCACCCAAGAGAAAAATTAAAATTTTGAAGCAGTAGTTTTTACAGAGGAAGGCAGGATACCCATATAAAGCTCGGCCTCATTTTCTTTAGGTTAAGAAGATTCCTTCCTGATCCCAAAAGGCAATCAGTTAACTCTTCATATCAACATGCTAAAAAAAATTCCTACAATTATTAATAACCATATTTAGTATTTGTAATAAGAATGAGAAAACTTAACTGCTGATAGTAAGAACATCATCGATGTACCTACCCCAGTGCCCAATGTACTGTGTATATTGTAAACCACATGAATCAACTCTTCACCACAATAAGGTAATCTTATTTACTACATTGGACAATGTTCCCAATAAATGTGGAGGAGATACTGTACACCATATGAAAGGTCCATCTCCATTCCTCAATATAACGTCATGTTCCCAATAAATGAGGAGAAGATACTGTACACCATATGAAAGGTCCATCTCCATTCCTCAATATAACGTCATGTTCCCAACAAATGAGGAGGAGATACTGTACACCATATGAAAGGTCCATCTCCATTCCTCAATATAACGTCATGTTCTCAACATATGAGGAGGAGATACTGTACACCATATGAAAGGTCCATCTCCATTCCTCAATATAACGTCATGTTCCCAACAAATGAGGAGGAGATACTGTACACCATATGAAAGGTCCATCTCCATTCCTCAATATAACGTCATGTTCTCAACATATGAGGAGGAGATACTGTACACCATATGAAAGGTCCATCTCCATTCCTCAATATAACGTCATGTTCCCAACAAATGAGGAGGAGATACTGAACATCATATGAAAGGTCTATCTCCATTCCTCAATAACAATGTCATCAATGCACAAAGGTGCACAGTGTGATTTGGGTGCATTGTATTCTTTATCTACTCTATATATATTTTTCTGTTCTGATTGCATCCACTTACATGTTGAAGCTCAAAGATTTAGAACAAAACCAACATATATGACTCCTGAATACAAGGTTTAAAAAATTCTTCTAACATTTTATTGTAAAATTATTTCTCAGCAGATGACCATAATGTGCGGAATACATCTGAGGAATCTTCTGATAAATCACATTCAGGGCAGGAAGGAGATCACACAGAGGAGAGTTCATTGTCATGTTCAGTGTGTGGGAAACATTTCACAAATAAGAGAGAACTTCTTAAACACAAGAAATGTCACACTGCTAATCGTCCCTATTCATGTTCAGAGTGTGGAAAATGTTTCACTCTGAAAAACAATCTTAATAGACACCAGAAGCTTCACACGGGGGAGCGCCCCCATTCATGTTCAGAGTGCGGGAAATGTTTCTTTAGGAAAAATCACCTTCTTAAACATCTTAGAATGCACACAGGTGAACGTCCCTTTCCGTGTTCAGAGTGCGGGAAATGTTTCACTGAGAAAAGAATTCTTCTTATACACCAAAGAAGTCACACAGGTGAATGTCCTTATTCATGTTCAGAGTGCGGGAAATGTTTCTCTGACAAAAAAAATCTTATTGCACACCAGATATGTCACACTGGCGACCTTCCCTATTCATGTTCAGAGTGCGGGAAAGGTTTCACTGAGAAAAAAAGTCTTATTAGACACCAGAAGCTTCATACGGGGGAGCGTCCCTATTCATGTTCAGAGTGCGGGAAAGGTTTCATAGCAAAAGAAAAACTTCTTGTACACCAGAGAGATCACACGGGTGAGCGTCCTTATAAGTGTTCAGAGTGTGGGAAATGTTTTAATTGGAAATATTCATTCGATGAACACCAGAAGATTCATATAGGTGAGCGTCCTTATTCGTGTTCAGAGTGCAGAAAATCTTTTACTCAGAAAACAGCCCTTCATGAACACCAGAGAATTCACACGGGTGAGCATCCTTATCCATGTTCAGAGTGCGGGAAATCTTTTATGCAGAAAGGAAGGCTTCTGCAACACCAGAGAATCCACACACGCTAACAACCTTTCTCATGATAACAGTGGTGTGTTGGGGGTGGGGCAGAATGTATTGAATGTTTTTCAGGTTCTTTTTAATAAATATGAGTCTAAACATACAGAGATGACTCGGTCCCGCACTCACACAGACCACACCTTACAACTAAACTGTGCTAATACATGGCCAGATATGACAATACATGGACAACACTTCTTATTGGTTGATATTGGTTTCTGTACATTATGGATCTTTTTATGTGTTACCGAAAAGCTGGCTTGTGATTGGTCCATCCAATAATTCATAGATTTTATCATTTATTATCTGTAATTATAAAGTTTTTGATTTAGATTCCTGCTTACATTTTATTACTTGTTAACCACTTGAAGACCGGCGTGTTAAACCCCCTTCCTGTCCACGCCATAGTTCCGTTTTCAGCACAGTGATACATTGACAATTACTCGATCGCGCAACACTGTACCCAAATAAATTTGATATCATCTTTTCAGACATGTAAAGCTTTCCTTTAGTTGTAATTCTCCACCACTTTTGCTATACAATGGAAAAATGACTAAAAATGCTGAAAAAAAAATTAATTTTTCTTAGTTTCTCTTAAAAAGAATGTAATTAAATTATTTTTCTTCATTAATTTAGCATAAAATTTATTTTTCTACATTTCTTGGTTAAAATACAAAGCAAATCAGTGTATAATATTTATTCTGTGTGAAAGTTATTAAGTCTATAATGTATAGTGGAAATTTTGAAAATGAATCATTCCTGATGTACTGATGGCCTGTCTCAATTCTTGAGGCCGTAAAATGCCAGGACAGTACAAATAGCCCCAAAACGACACCTTTATGGAAAGTACACAGTCCGGGGTATTTAGTAAAAAGCGTGGAGATTTTTTTTGATGCTTTAAATTTTCGCCACAATCTTTTTTGGAAAATAAAGAAATTAAATAAAATCTGATTTTGTTTCACAAAGTTGTCATTTTAACAAGTTATTTCTCACACACAATATGGGTATACTTAGAATTACAACACAAAACACATTCTTCTACTCCTTCCAAGCATGGGGATACCACAAGTTCTGTCTGGATGCATAGAGGGGCCCAAAATCCTAGGAGCACCTTCAGGCAAATAGTGCATCTGATTTCCTGACTATCTATCACATTTTTTGAGGCACTAAAGTGCCAGGATAGGAAAAACATCCACCAAATCTCCACATTTTGAAGTGTAAACATATCTTTTAACCAGTTCCCGACCGACCCACGCAGATATACTGCGTCAATGGCTCCCCTGGGTGAAATCCCGTATGGGTACATCCTTCTATTTTTTGGCCACCAGAGGGCGCACGCACGTGCGGCACTTCATTTAGTTTCTTCCCCGCGCATGCGCCGTTGGAATTTTCGAAGGACTACAAGTGAAATATCTCCTAAATGGCGCACGTTTAGGAGATATTTCCACTACCTATAGGTAAGCCTTATTCTAGGCTTACCTATAGGTAGAAGTCCAAAAAGTGGGTTTACAACCACTTTAAAAAACGGTAACTTCAGGTCCTGCTTATGTAGCTGGTATATCCAAAAGGGAAAGAAAACCAGGGGGATAGCCAGTAGCTCACTGGGGTGTATGGGCTAGCTGACTCACCTCAATAAGGTGTGATACTGGTAATCAACCAAGCATACAAAAGAAAAAGGTGAAAAGAGAGCTTCACCTGCAGTAATTACTAGGGACCATGCAGCTTATAGATATTTTATTACACAAAAATATCAAATGGTAATACAAAAAACACCGGATAAAAATCCCATCACCAGCACCTCAGTAAAAAATAGACAACGCCGTCTGATCAAGCTGCATCTTGATCAGACAACGTTGTCTATTTTTTTATTTTTTACTGAGGTGCTGGTGATGGGATTTTTATCCAGTGTTTTTTGTATTACCATTTGATATTTTGTGTATAATAAAGTTCCCTTATCTATAAGCTGCATGGTCCCTAGTAATTACTAGACATGTGCATTCGTTTTCTTCCTAATGCATTTTCGTCCGAATTTCGCGTATTTTCGTTATCGTTTTAACAAACGATAACGAACGCGCAGAATCCAAAAACTGAGATCCGACATAAACAAATGCTTTATTTTCGTTTTTGTTGCGACAAAAGTTCTATATAGATAGGAGATTCGACATGACGCTGACAATAGCGATCTGTGTCCATCGAACCTGTGCTCGAATGTGCCTAACCTTAGCTCTATTAGTCCAAGATTATTCTACATAGAGAGAAAAGATTTGACATGAAGATTCGACGAAGCAGTCGCCACAAGTGGACATTTATGGTCAAATGCTCCGCCCATAGGCTATAGAAGATTTCTAATGTTGGTTGACTAGTAATAATAATTAATAAATATAATTATTACTAGTGTCATACAACTTTAGAATTCTACTATAGCTTGTAGGCGGAACATTCGACCGGAAATGTACGATTGCGGTGTCGTACAGTTTAGCTGCTCCGTCGAATCTTCTTAGAACATTCGACAGACACCATAAGCCTTCAATGACAGATTCGACCTTAATTATTTCGGATTTTCGGACGAATGCATTTTTTAAAGAAACAAAATAAATAAAAACAAATTTCGGGAGTAACTAAATAAATTTATTTTTCAGACGAAAACGAAATTCCGAAACGAAATAGTTCAGTGTGCACATGTCTAGTAATTACTGCAGGTGAGGCTCTCTTTTGGCCTTTTTCTGATGTGATGTGTTTGGCATTATAGCTCCCTCGTGGCTCCAACAAAAAACGACTACAAAAAATACATTCTACTAAAATCCCAAGTATAGGGATACCACGTATGTTAGACATTTTCAATGTTTGAACCGATTATATATTGACTTTTTCAGAGCTTAACCACATAGGGTTCAAAATCCAAGGAGCACCTTCAGACTTTTAAGGAGTGTATGTATCACCCTCCTAAATAGGTTGCTAGAATGATTAGGAAAATATATTTATTTTTTGGCTGTGGAGCAGTTTGTGATTGCTTTGAGCTATACTGGGTTTCACTGGCTGCAGGTTTGATTATTTCCCCTTGTCTTCTGAAGGATTCTAGAATGTAGTGGGCTGGATGAAGCAAATCAGCAGCCCAGCTGATGTTCTTCAGGTGTTCATCGTGTTCCCAGCTAGTCCAGAGCTAGGGGGGCTACTTCTGAGGATCCTTTCCTTCCTGTTTTTGAAGCTAATCAAGGGATTTCACTTGGGATCTGGTCTAGAGAGCTCAGTGGTGAATGTTGGACTGATATTGGAAGGGGGCATCCAGTTATGCAGAAACATTGTGCGTGCAGACCAGGAAACCTCTAGATTGTTTTATTGAGCCAGAAAGAGTGACTGTTGCTGTGTGCCTGGCTGTCTGTGCTTTAAACTGGAGAATGAATTTTGGGCAAACAGGGGCTCCTTTGAGGTGGGCACTACAGGGCATAAATAACACATTTAATTTCCAGATTACCTATCACATTTTGGAGACTAAGGAGCACCAGGACAGTAGAAACACCCACAAAATTTGGAAAGTAGACTTTCTAAGATGTATAGTAAGATGCAAGGTGAGCTTTTTTGAAGTTGTACATGTTTGTCATAATCTTATTTAACAAATTTGTCACGGTAACAAGTTATTTCTAACATGCAGCATAGGAATACTTCCAATCACACCCCAAAAAACAGACTCCTCTACTCCTCCCCAGTATGAGGTTGCCACATATGTGAGACCTAAATGTTTCCTTTTTTACACAAATTTGTCAATTAATAAAATATGTTAATACACAGTATGGGCATACTAACAATTACACTCTAAAACACATTCTTCTACCCCTCCCAAGTACGGGAATGCCACATGTGTGAGACTTTTTTTAATGTCTGGATTGATTATATGCTCACTAAATGAAGGGTGCATAACCCTGTGCACCAAAGGCCATTGGTATTAAATAAGAGTAAAGAGGTTATAGGCGCAGAGGCTTGGTCATAATACCTAATATGCAAGCAGTGTAATTATAAGGTATAAGTCCACGATAAGTTCAAAAATGTCCAAGGCACTAGGGCAGGCTTCTTGGTGAAGTTTAGCAGACTCTGAATATACAAGGATAAAAACAAAAGCAGAGACGCGCCTCTGAGTGCAGTAAGACTTTGTATTTTAAAAGACCCCCCAACAGGGCTACTTACAATAGATGGGTAAACAACAGGCACATCAATAAGTGTAGGTGAAGGACGCCAGTTGGAGCAGGCTGCGGGAGCTGCTGTTACCGCCAGATGGAATGTGACAGAAGTCCCCGTGTGGAGGAGGAAGTTGGCCGAAGTCCTTCCAGAAGAGGGTGGGCAGCCAGGAGAAGGATGACACAGGCAGGGCTCGGGACCGGAATGCAACGTGTTTCAGAACATGCGCTATACCTCATAGGGGCATGTGTGCTCCCTTCTCAAGCAAATAACAACACCTAGTGATGTGGTGTATATATACACAGACCAGCCAGCCAGAAGTTTCCTGCCAACTCATGGAGAGAACTGAGCAAGGTACAGTATGTACATAAGAATTAAAAACACTGGTAAATCTTGTAACACATAAATACATAATAAAAAATGATAAAGGATATATTAGATGTCTTAATATCAATGGCCTCTGGTGTGCAGGGTTACGCACCCTTCATTTAGTGAGCATTTAGCGATTACCAGTTCAGGTATTTTGACATACTCAAAGTATTGTGTTTATGGATTGATTATGTACCAAACATTGTATCTTGTGTGTCCCAAAAATCAACCAGCATTGCATATAAAAACAGTGTACGGTAGTGGTTGCCTATCTACAAGTGGTAAGGGAATACAGCTCTGTGTTGTCACCTGTAGCAATCCTTGTACCTGTAAGCCAAGCAAGCCTAACCTATTGATATGTGGTTGTCCCCAGGAATTCCATGCTCACTGACCAGGAAGTATAGGAGGATGAACAAAGGGTGAACAATAGAATTCCTGTGATTCCAGGAGTGCAGTTGTCTGTAGAGGATGGCTGGGACTGGTGTCTCTGGAACTTAGTCAGTGGGATACACAGATGGGTCAAGTAAGACGACAGTAATGTGGTCAGCAATCAGGCAAAGGTTTGGCACAGACAGTAGGCTGAGATGACACTGCTCTTGTGTAGCAGGCATCAGAAATACTGTTGTGGCTGCACTGGATATGGTGACACTGTACTAGTGTGGTGGCAATCAAGGAAGGTTCTTATGACACTGGCTCCTGGTTGGCTAGCGAACAGGAACATTATTGCTTGCTGCATTAGTCTGGTGACCCTGGTATTGATGTGGCAGCAATTTAGGAACACAGTTGCTGTCTTACGCTGGTCTGTCGACATTTGGACCGGTGAGGCTAGTTATCAACACTTTTGCAGGCATACACTGGTCTAGCAACACTGGAGAACTGGTTTGGCGGTGTTCTGCCAAGAAAGTTCCTCTTGGCGGATAAGGACCCCCTCTACTGTGCAGGCGCAGCACCTGCGCAGTAGGAGCCGGCGGAAATAGCCGAAGCGCTCTGCACTTTTTTATTCTCCCTCTAGGTCCACTTGGATGGTGGGGCTTGAACCTGGACCTAGGGTGCAGGCGCCGTGTACAGCTGATAGAAGTTTTTTAGCTTTGGCTATTTTCGGCGGCTCCTAGTCATTCGTACTGCGCAAGCGCAGCGCTTGCGCAGTACAGGGGGGGTCCTTATCCGCCGAGGGAACTTTCTCGACAAGACAGCGGCAATCAGGAACACTGTTACTGGCTTACACAGGTGTGTTGACACAAGGACTGATTTGGCAGTTTTCAGGAACACTGTTGTTTGCATACTTAGTTCTAGTAACACTGGGACTGGTGTAGCGTTGATCAGGAGCACGGTTTCTTACACTGGTCTGGGGACAATGGGACTGGTACTGGTGATCAGGAACACTGTTGCTGGCTGCACTGGTCTGGTTATAGTAGGACTGGTGTAGCCGAGATCAGGAACACTGTTATTGACTTACACTGGGACTCATAAAGCATTGATCAGAAATGATGTTGGTGGGGTACACTGGGCTGGTGACAGTAGGACTGGTGTAGCGGTGATCAGGAACACCGGTATTGGCCTACACTGGTTTAGTGATGGTGTTATAGGGTGGACGCAATCAGAAACACTTTTGCTGGCTTACACTTGTCTGTTGGCACTGTACTGGGGTGGCAGCAACCAGGAACACTGGTATGGTGATACTGTACTGGAGTTGGTAGTGATCAGGGACATTGGTTGGCTGCTCTGGTCACAGCGTACTGTGCCAATCACAGGGATAACACTCTGTTTGCTCTCACAGCCAATCGGTGTAAGAGGAAACAGAGTGGTGGCTCCAACATACAACCTTTGTTCACATTTGTGATGGCTTTGATTGGTCCCAGTGATTACATAGGACAGGACTAACTTCATTGGTCCTTGCCCTCCTCTGTGATCTGCCGTGTCTGATGGACTCAGCGATCACTGAGCACACCACTGCACGCTATAGAGGGCATACATGGGCAGCGTCATTCTTATACTGCCCCCAACTTTCAGGAGTCTTGTTGTTTTTATACAATGGTTACTGTATATGGGAAGTGGTTAGGCACCAAAACTGAAGAACAATCCAAGAAGCAGCTTTCAAAGTATTTAAAAACACAGGCTGCAGTTGTTTTTTTTCTCCACAAGGTGCTGATCTTAATTATTTTCAGTGGAACGCAAAGACAGGAACTGATAGAAGGCAGGTAGTGATTTCAACTACAGATGGGCGGTTCCTAGAGATATGACAGTTTGCAGGAAGCAGAGAAGGATATCCTTGCAATCGGCAGCAGAGGAGGTAATACAAATTGTTTTATATTTACACCAAGAAACCCACCACGTCATGTCCGTCCTCTTCCTCCATAGTCACTGCGACGTCTTTTACCTCCAGCAGATACTACTATACAGACGTATATATAGAGTATTATAATATACGCTGATACATCCTAAAAAGAGAACCATTTATCCAACTGTCCATCCAGAGCCTCTGGTTTATAGACCAGATACACCCTAAATATAGAGCCATTTATCCAACTGTCCATTCAGAGCCTCTGGTTTATAGACCAGATACATCCTAAATATAGAACCATTTATCCAACTGTCCATCCAGAGCCTCTGGTTTATAGACTTTATTCAGGCTGGACATGAAGTGAAAGGAAATCTCCCCATCCAGGACACCGATAGAAAAATGTATTATTATTTCTTCTACAGTCATTCCAAGCCAAAATAAAATATATTTTACTATATATATATATATATATATATATATATATATATAAATAAATAGATAGATAGATAGATAGATAGATAGATAGATAGATAGATAGATAGATAGATAGATAGATAGATAGATAGATAGATAGATAGATAGATAGATAGATAGATAGATAGATAGATATAGATATATATAGAGATAGATAGATATCTATAGATATAGATATCTATCTATCTATCTATCTATCTATCTATCTATCTATCTATCTATCTATCTATCTATCTATCTATCTATCTAGATAAAAAGGGTACATACAACATAAGTGCAGCAGCCAACACTTTATCCCCCTTGTAAAAACAAGAGATATCAAAGCCCCTATCAAGACCCACATAGACCCAGCATCTTGCCACAAAAAAAGGGGGGGACCCCTAACTAGGGGGCAATTAATCAGAAGCTGTGGAGCTATTTTCTATCCAACCACCCCATACCTTTTTAAACTTATCAGGTGCCCCTCTGTTTAGATATGTGGCTTCATACACAGGCAAAGCCTTATTTATCAATGCCTTCCAGGCCATTATGGTAGGGGCCATCGCCTTTTTCCAGGACAAAATAATAATTTTGCATGCATAATACAGGAGCAGGGTGAGCAAAGTGCGAGTTACCTGCTTGGGTACCAACGTATCTACCAGGCCTAACAGACAGACCTCTATAGATGGTCTTATACTGATCGTCGTGACCGACCCAACACAGTCCACTGCCTCCACCCAGAACTGCCGGATGTAAGGGCAATGCCAAAAAATGTGCAGCAAATCTGTCCCAGGGGCATCGCACCTCCAACAGTTTGAAGGATGAGCAGGGAAAATCCTCGCTAGTTTAGTAGGAGTGTAGTGTATCATATGGAGGAACTTGAACTGTATCAAGTGATCACGTGCAGACACCAATCTAGCAAACGAGGCGCCCCAATAGATCGTCCCAATCATCATTGTCCAGCTGCAGGAAATCTGACAGCCATGCAGCACGACAGGAGGCCAAAACCGTAGTAGTATCCGTGAATAATTCCTTATAAAAAATGGACAGGGCTTTAGATAGATCTTTAGCTCTGAGCAGCGACTCCAGGTCCCCAACCCGCACCTCCAGGTTGGAAGACCCAAATTGGGCAGAGAAAGCATACCTAAACTGGAGAAAACGGAACAAGTGTGAATTGGGCAGCCTGTATCTACTTTTAAGCTCATTGAATGTCAACATCATCCCATTTCCGACCACTGCACCTACTGTTTTTATCCCATATCTGGTCCAAGCGATCGGATCCGAGTATGAGAAAAAAATTAGACAGCCGAGGATTATGCCAGAGGGGAGTATGTGGAGACACCACACCGTTCTGGAGTTCAGCCCCTCCAGCCAAATTCCATGCTCGGATGACTGACCGCATGGACCCCGTAAGGGCATAGGGAGCCCCCCTCCCCCGGTATGGCAAAGAAGACAATGCCTCAAAAGATCCTACCACTGCAGCTTCTAGAGTTACTGCAGCATCATCATCTGGTTGAGACAACCTCCTATGTGCAAATACCAACTGCCCCGCTAAAAAAATACCTGGCAAAATTGGGTACCGCCAACCTCCCTTTCCTCCAGGACTGTTGCAACATTTGTTCTATCAATGGTTTGGAAAATATGCTTAGGTATCCAAACTAGAGAATTCCTGACGGTATACAGAAATAAGGGGAGAAATTTCATTTTCAGCAGATTTATTCTACTGATCAGGAATAATGGTAGGTTGCGCAGGCTTGCGTGCTTTGCTTAAGAGTACAATCGGAATAACATTAAGAAGGATAAAATCCAAAATTGACTGTGAGATAGTTAAGCCCAAATAATTTACATTATCAACACACTGCAGTGAGCAGCCTATTGGGGTCCTCAGGGTCGGAGATGGGTAAAATTTGTGACTTACCCCAGTTTACCCTAATGCCCCGTACACACGGTCGGATTTTCCGACGGAAAATGTGTGATAGGACCTTGTTGTCGGAAATTCTGACGGTGTGTAGGCTCCATCACAAATTTTCCATCGGATTTTCCGACACACAAAGTTTGAGAGCAGGCTATAAAATTTTCCGACAACAAAATCCGTTGTCGGAATTTCCGATCGTGTGTACACAAATCCGACGCACAAAGTGCCACGCATGCTCAGAATAAATAAAGAGATTAAAAAATTGGCTACTGCCCCGTTTATAGACCCGACGTACGTGTTTTACGTCACCGCGTTCGGATTTTCCGACAACTTTGTGTGACCGTGTGTATGCAAGACAAGTTTGAGCCAACATCCGTCGGAAAAAATCCTAGGATTTTGTTGTCGGAATGTCCGATCAATGTCCGACTGTGTGTACGGGGCATTAGACCCAAAAACTGAGAGAAGGTATCTAAGATGGATAAAGCTGAGGCTAATGAGTGGTTACCATATACTCGGCATATAGCGCCGCTTTTTCCTCCAACACTACCACCTGGATCCTCTTCACCCCGGAGGACACACAGAAGACAAAGTGGGGCAAATAAACCAGGGGACAGATGACATCCCTGGCGTGTCCCCCTAGCTACCGAAACAAAATCTGAACTTATCCCATTAAGTTTAACCGCAGAAACTGGGGGATGATATAACAGCGTAATCCTTTCACGGAATGTGGGACCAAAGCAAAACCGCCATAGTACTTCCTGTATGTAATTCCAGTCTAGGAAATCAAAGGCTTTTTCCAAATCCAAAAAGACTAAGATCCCCCCCTTAGTAATCTCAGGTCCCAACTGTAGATGAGTGTAAACCCTTCTCAAATTGATATCAGTGGCCTTCCCATCCCCAGCATAAACTCCGTCTGGTCTTTGAATACTAAATGTGATATAACCAACATGAGTCTGCTGGCCAGCATTTTTGTAAGGATTTTTAAATCCATATTTAATAATGAAATTTAAAATGAAGCGCAATGCAAGGGGTCCTTATCTGGCTTGATGGGAGGGAGGCAATCAACCTTTCTTCAAACGCTCCCGATAAAGGGTTAACAACTGTGGTGAGAGTAAATCTAAATGTTGTTGGCCAGCAGCCCATCTGGTCCTGGTGCCTTACGGTTGGGAAAAGAGCCCACCGCTGCAGCAAGATCCTCCGTCTTGAAAGGTGCATCCAGTAGCTCAGATACCTCCAAAGGTAAAGTGGGAAGATGGAGCAGGTCCAAGAGAGCTATTAGATCCTCCCCCAAGTCAGATGGAACAGGGGAATACTGTGCTGTGTAAAAAGAGACAAAAGCATTACAAATTTCCTCCCGAGAAGACACCAATGATCCTTAGGGCGAATAAACACAAGGGACAACAGTGGAGGCATTTTCAACAGGCATCCATTCTTATTCCCTTGTTCAAATACCTGTCCACAGTACGGATCCTAGCTTTTTTTGCCATGTCTTTGTAGTGTAAATTGAGATCCCTTCTAGCCTGACGTAGGTCTGCCAGTGATGTGGGCAAAGGAGTGTCAGCGTATATCTGACTGTTCGCTCTCCTGTAAAATCTCTGTGTCATGCCTATGCTGGGTTTTAGCAGCCTTAATGGCTGAAATATACTCCCCTCGAAAAGTTGCCTTGAAGGCATCCCAGATCAATTGTGTAGTGGACGAACCCTCATTAATTTGCCAATAGGATTGTAGTGACGGCTGTATTACACCATCTATCAACTGATTACATACCCACTCCGGAGATATACGCCAAAAACCTGAGAAACGGAAATCTGCCAAGCGCAGCACAACCTGGAGTGGGGAGTGATCTGATAAGCCCCCTGGAAGATGGGAGGTCTCCATTATCAATGGCAGAATATCCGAGGAAGAGAATGCAAGATCAATTTTGGAGGAGGAAGCATGCCCAGAGACAAGTGAGAATAACTTAAGTTGCGGATGCTTCCACCTCCATACTTTCATCAGTCCCACAGAAGCAGCCCAGTCACCAGCTCCAGATTATGTGCACACTGCGGGTTAGAAGTATCTAATGCGTACTCAAGAATATTATTGAAATCCCCAACCATTAGAATTTCCACAGGGGCAGATGAGGACAGTTTCTCCATTAGTTTATATTGAAGTTCACAGGTGAAAGGGCACAGGATATACACATTCACTAATTAATTTCTCTCTTTAAACAGGATTGTAAAGTGGTGAAGAAAATATCTGGTGATCCATTAACACCCAGAAGTTGGGAGGAGTTGAGAGTATTTAGAAGGACACAAGGATCTCTACAAGGACGTCATGATGGAGAATCAGCCGCCCCTCACATCACCGGGTAAGAGGAGACTTTATTGTAAAGGAGAGAGCAGTACGGAGGGTCCACCTAGATCCCCCATCATCTGATAAACACATAGAAACAATGTATTCAGTCAGTGTGTGTGTTTCCTACAGGTGGATCCAGTAATGGGAACCCACCAGAGAGATGTCCTCGTTCTCTGTATTCCTGGGATTCCACACAGGAAGGTCACACCATCCCTCACCATCATCAGGTAGGTGGGACTGAGCATCTAGACCTCAACATGTATTCTGAGCTATGAGAGGACATTCTTCTATGTAATCTCTTCTTTATTTTTATAAATGTGTTCTATCATCTTTGGGTTTTAGAATGAAGAATGGAAAGACTTCAAAGCTGAGATTAAAGAGGAGGAAGAAGAGATGTTGTTGAGTGGAGATCAGCAGTCTATGGAGGAGGGGAAGATGATTATAGAAAGTAAGCAGGAAGAATCTTCTCTACAAATGGACCCAAGTAAGTTAAAAAAAACACCAAATATAGAACCAGTTCCAATTATTATTTTACTTATATGAGTATAAAGTTTGTATTTACTTTGTTACATCAGAGGAGAAAAGGTCTATGTCTACTGAATTCACCCACGAGAAAAATTAAAATTTTGAAGCAGTAGTTTTTACAGAGGAAGGCAGGATACCTATATAAAGCTTGGCCTTATTTTCTTTAGGTTAAGAAGATTCCTTCCTGATCCCAAAAGGCAATCAGTTAACTCTTCATATCAACATGCTAAAAAAAAATTCCTACAATTATTAGTAACCATATTTAGTATTTGTAATAAGAATGAGAAACCTTAACTGCTGATAGTAAGAACATCATCGATGTACCTACCCCAGCGCCCAATGTACTGTGTATATTGTAAACCACATGAATCAACTGTAGTCCTCACCTCAATAAGGTAATCCTATTTACTACATTGGACAATGTTCCCAATAAATGAGGAGGAGATACTGTACACCATATGAAAATTCCATCTCCATTCCTCAATATAACGTCATGTTCCCAACAAATGAGGAGGAGATACTGTACACCATATGAAAGGTCCATCTCCATTCCTCAATATAATGTCATTTTCCCAACAAATGAGGAGATACTGTACACCATATGAAAGATCCATCTCCATTCCTCAATATAATGTCATGTTTCCAACAAATGAGGAGGAGATACTGTACACCATATGAAAGGTCCATCTCCATTCCTCAATAACAATGTCATCAATGCACAAAGGTGCACAGTGTGATTTGGGTGCATTGTATTCTTTATCTACTCTATATATATTTTTCTGTTCTGATTGCATCCACTTACATGTTGAAGCTCAAAGATTTAGAACTAAACCAACATATATGACTCCTGAATACAAGGTTTAAAAAAATTCTTCTAACATTTTATTGTAAAATTATTTCGCAGATGACCATAATGTGCGGAATACGTCTGAGGAATCTTCTGATAAATCACATTCAGGGCAGGAAGGAGATCACACAGAGGAGAGTTCATTGTCATGTTCAGTGTGTGGGAAACATTTCACAAATAAGAGAGAACTTCTTAAACACAAGAAATGTCACACTG
The DNA here is from genome assembly GCF_042186555.1 of Aquarana catesbeiana. Classification (NCBI taxonomy): domain Eukaryota; kingdom Metazoa; phylum Chordata; class Amphibia; order Anura; family Ranidae; genus Aquarana; species Aquarana catesbeiana. Next base: position 299,986,121 of record NC_133331.1, on the reverse strand, counting down.
CTAATCGTCCCTATTCATGTTCAGAGTGTGGAAAATGTTTCACTCTGAAAAGCAATCTTAATAGACACCAGAAGCTTCACACGGGGGAGCGCCCCCATTCATGTTCAGAGTGCGGGAAATGTTTCTTTCGGAAAAATCACCTTCTTAAACATCTTAGAATGCACACAGGTGAACGTCCCTTTCCGTGTTCAGAGTGCGGGAAATGTTTCGCTGAGAAAGGAAATCTTCTTTTACACCAAAGAAGTCACACAGGTGAATGTCCTTATTCATGTTCAGAGTGCGGGAAATGTTTCACTGAGAAAAGAAATCTTCTTATACACCAAAGAGGTCACACAGGTGAATGTCCTTATTCATGTTCAGAGTGCGGGAAAAGTTTCGCTGACAAAAAAAATCTTATTGCACACCAGAAGCTTCATACGGGGGAGCGTCCCTATTCATGTTCAGAGTGCGGGAAAGGTTTCATTAAGAAAGCAAAACTTCTTGTACACCAGAGAGATCACACAGGTGAGCGTCCTTATAGGTGTTCAGAGTGTGGGAAATGTTTTAATTGGAAAAATTCATTCGATGAACACCAGAAGATTCACACAGGTGAGCGTCCTTATTCGTGTTCTGAGTGCAGAAAATCTTTTACTCGGAAAACAGCCCTTCATGAACACCAGAGAATTCACACGGGTGAGCATCCTTATCCATGTTCAGAGTGCGGGAAATCTTTTATGCAGAAAGGAAGGCTTCTGCAACACCAGAGAATCCACACACGCTAACAACCTTTCTCATGATAACAGTGGTGTGTTGGGGGTGGGGCGGAATGTATTGAATGTTTTTCAGGTTCTTTTTAATAAATATGAGTCTAAACATACAGAGATGACTCGGTCCCGCACTCACACAGACCGCACCATACAACTAAACTGTGCTAATACATGGCCAGATATGACAATACATGGACAACACTTCTTATTGGTTGATATCGGTTTCTGTACATTATGGATCTTTTTATGTGTTACCGAAAAGCTGGCTTGTGATTGGTCCATCCAATAATTCATAGATTTTATCATTTATTATCTTTAATTATAAAGGTTTTGATTTAGATTCCTGCTTACATTTTAATATTTGTTAACCACTTGAAGACCGGCGTGTTAACCCCCCTTCCTGTCCACGCCATAGTTCCGTTTTCAGCACAGTGATACTTTGACAATTACTCGATCGCGCAACACTGTACCCAAATAAATTTTATATCATCTTTTCAGACATGTAAAGTTTTCCTTTAGTTGTAATTCTCCACCACTTTTGCTATATAATGGAAAAATGACTAAAAATGCTGAAAAAAAAAATTAATTTTTCTTAGTTTCTCTTAAAAAGAATGTAATTAAATTATTTTTCTTCATTAATTTAGCATAAAATTTATTTTTCTACATTTCTTGGTTAAAATACAAAGCAAATCAGTGTATAATATTTATTCTGTGTGAAAGTTATTAAGTCTATAATGTATAGTGGAAATTTTGAAAATGAATCATTCCTGATGTACTGACGGCCTGTCTCAATTCTTGAGGCCGTAAAATGCCAGGACAGTACAAATAGCCCCAAAACGACACCTTTATGGAAAGTACACAGTCCGGGGTATTTAGTAAAAAGCATGGAGATTTTTTTTGATGCTTTAAATTTTCGCCACAATCTTTTTTGGAAAATAAAGAAATTAAATAAAATCTGATTTTGTTTCACAAAGTTGTCATTTTAACAAGTTATTTCTCACACACAATATGGGTATACTTAGAATTACAACACAAAACACATTCTTCTACTCCTTCCAAGCATGGGGATACCACAAGTTCTGTCTGGATGCATAGAGGGGCCCAAAATCCTAGGAGCACCTTCAGGCAAATAGTGCATCTGATTTCCTGACTATCTATCACATTTTTTGAGGCACTAAAGTGCCAGGATAGGAAAAACATCCACCAAATCTCCACATTTTGGAGTGTAAACATATCTTTTAACCAGTTCCCGACCGACCCACGCAGATATACTGTGTCAATGGCTCCCCTGGGTGAAATCCCGTATGGGTACATCCTTCTATTTTTTGGCCACCAGAGGGCGCACGCACGTGCGGCACTTCGTTTAGTTTCTTCCCCGCGCATGCACCGTTGGAATTTTCGAAGGACTACAAGTGAAATATCTCCTAAATGGCGCACGTTTAGGAGATATTTCCACTACCTATAGGTAAGCCTTATTCTAGGCTTACCTATAGGTAGAAGTCCAAAAAGTGGGTTTACAACCACTTTAAAAAACGGTAATTTTTTAAAGTTTTTTTGCATTGATACATGGGGCAGTACCCGGGTCCCCAAACACTTTTTATGGCAATAACTTGCATATAAGCCTTTAAAATGAACGCTTCTAAATTTTTCATGTTCGTGTACCATAGACTTTTTTTTCCCATAGACTTTAACGGTGTTGGCGTGTTCGCACAATTTTTTGCCTGTTTGCATGTTCTGGTGCAAGCCGAACCAGGGGGTGTTCCTATTGGTGATCAAGAACATTGTTACTGACTGACACTAGTCTGGTGACACTGGAACTGTTGTGGCAGTGATGAGGAACACTGTTACTGGCTGCACTCCTCTGCTGACTGTGTACCGGGGTTGCGACACTGTTGCTGGTTGTGCTGATCTATTAACACTGTACTGGGGTAGCAGCAATCAGGGACTCTGTTGCTGGTTGCACTGGTATGGTGATACTGTACTAGCTTTGGTAGTGATTAGGTACATTAGTTGGTTGCTCTGGTGACACTGCACTGTGCTGATCACTGGGATAACATTGTTTCCTCTCACAGCCAATCGTGTAAGAGGAAACAGAGTTGTGGCTCCAACATGCAGCCTTTGTTCACATTTGTGATGGCTGTGATTGGTCACAGTGATCACATGCGACAGGGCCAATTTCATTGGTCCTGTGCCCCGCTCTGATCTGCCGTGTCTGATGGACTCAGTGATCACGGAGCACGCTGTTGCATGCTCCAGAGGGCGCACATGAGCAGCGCAAAAGGGAGGCCATTATAAAGCAGCCCATTACCTTTAGGTGTCAGCTGTCTTGTTCTTGCTGTTTTTATATGTAGCACACTCTAGAGTTGCTAGGTTGTTACAGTGGTTAGGTTTTTGTAGTGTAAGTGAATTTCAGGCTTGGCTGGCAGCCAAGCCTGTTTGTTTTGATCTGGGTTGGGAGTGACGCTGGGTGACTTACAGGCAAATTCACTGGAGACCTCCCATTGCTTTCCAAAACATGCTGGAATGTTCTGGAGAGGAAGGAGGAAAGGAGAGGAGAGGTGGAGCTGCCTGGAGTATTCTGATGAGCCCTGACCAATCCCCAACCTGGATTGGTATGGGGCAGGCCTCCTTAATTACTCAGGGTCAGCCCAGCTGGGGGGATTTATACGGGTGGAAGCTGGAGATGGAGTGCTAGGCTGTCGTGGCCTTGGAGGGAGCTCCCCAGTCTGGGGAGGAGGGTGACCTTGGGCCTGGGCTCCAGTGTGGACAGGACCTTCTCACAACCCAAGGAAGTGTGCTGGACAGGAGGCACAGGAGCAAGGAGAAGACAGCAGGAGAGCACTGCCAGGCAAGTCTCCAGGGAGGAACAATGGGTCGAAGCCAGGAGGGCTGGTGAGTGACACACAATCAGGAGGACTGTGGAGGCACGCCTGAGAGGACTGGGAGAGTGAAGTCTGGGATGGGTGCAGAGCCAGTGGAGTGGACTGTGGTATCACGGGCAGTGGGAGAGGCAGCTGCAGGCAGCAGGGCTAGCAGGACCTGAAGAGTTGGTACTGCGATCAGTAGCCACGTGGGACAGCTAGCATTGGGACTACCTTTAATTTTGCAACACCAAAGGGGCCCGTGCTCCCTGCCTGCAAAGAGCATCAGCTTTGGGCCTGGATGAGCCAGTGTCAGGCCAGCATTCAGTGCTAGCTGGTCCCAGGAGCGATACTCTGCAAGCAAGTTTTGTGCTGGAGGAAGAGAGGAAGTTCTATATACTGGAGATGTATATAGGTTTCAGTCCCTACATTGTCTTTTTGATCAACTGGGCATCTCATAACTACCCTATCCCTATGCAAGTTTAATTCCCCCGGTAAAACACAAAAAAAACAAAGTGCTTGGACTGTTTCATGTCTCATGGATGCTTGAGGACTGTGTGTCTGGCTGGGCAGGGTGACAGATGAACCACAACAACCAGCAGCCCCTACGGGGTACCGCTACATATATAACAGCGGTATGACATGCCGTTGAAGTGGAACTTTACCCAAAACAACGTCATAATAAATTAATTTTCTCTAGCAAGAAACATACATTCCACATGAATAATTATGCTATCAAATTAAATGTGTGCTGTAAATTAGCTCCAGCTTTGCTCCTATTTTTTCTGGTTGGAGGCGGCCATTTTGCTGAAGCCCAGAGCCCCTGAGCAGTGGATTGGCCTCTACAAATTCTGCACCATGCCTAAAAATAGAGAGCAAATGAGCATGTGCAGAGAAGGGTGAGATGGTATATTACTGGATTACAGTATAGGCACCAGTGTTGCCAACCCCCCAAAGTGAAATTTACTGGCAGGACGCCAAAATTTACAAACAGCACCAAACAGCCACATTTTTTACTGCCACTGTAAAAAAGTAGCTATAATAACCATTTTCAGTGCTAAACAGTGCAAATATTAATATTTAAACTATAAACATATAGCTAGCGCTATTAGAAATGTGTTTAAGTTAAACAAAAGTCAAAAAACATATTTCCCTACTTACATGAAGGTCAGATTACTATAACCCAGCCACCACAGAGATCCCCCTTACATCAGAGTGTGGAGGATTCCCCCTTACAGTGAAAGGGAACTCTTATGTAAAGGGGAAAGCTGCAGATCATGAACTAAGGGGGAACTCTGATGTAAGGGGGGCTATGGTGACCAGAGATCACCTTATATCAGAGTCCACTGCGTTCCCCTTTACATCAGAGTTCCCACATACATTGGGGTCTGCAGCATTGCCCTTGCACTGAAAGGGGGAATCCTGCAGACTCTGATGTAAAGGGGAATGTTAGGAACTCTGATGTGTGGGGGACTCTGGTCACCAGAGACTACATTTCACATAGTGAATACACTAAGGCAGGGGTGTCCAATCTTTTTTCCAAGAGGGCCAGATTTGATGAATAGAACATGCTTGAGGGCCGACCATTTTGCCTGACATTCTTAAACCATTAAAATTTGGTCTAAGTGTGTCCGTCCGAGCACTAATACACGGCCCAACAAGAATTCTCTTGCCTTTGTGCTGTGTGTGGTGAATAGATGAGCTTGGGCGTGTTATTTGGATATACCGGATTTAATCTGCTTATAACATGCACCTTCACTTTAAAAATGAAGTTTCAGGAAAAAAAATCTTAAATTTTAAATAAAGAACTGTGAAGCAAAATAAGGGTCAGTGCCCATCAATGCAGCCTAATCAGTGCCCATCTGCGGCCCCCACTCCATTGCCATGAATGTGGCCCCCACTGTATTGACATGAATGCAGCCCCCACCGTATTGACATGAATGCAGCCCCCACCGTATTGACATGAATGCAGCCCCCACCGTATTGACATGAATGCAGCCCCCACCACATTCACATGAATGCAGCCCCCACCACATTCACATGAATGCAGCCCCCACCGTATTGACATGAATGCAGCCCCCACCGTATTGACATGAATGCAGCCCCCACCGTATTGACATGAATGCAGCCCCCACCGTATTGACATGAATGCAGCCCCCACCACATTGACATGAATGCAGCCCCCACCGTATTGACATGAATGCAGCCCCCACCGTATTGACATGAATGCAGCCCCCACCGTATTGACATGAATGCAGCCCCCACCGTATTGACATGAATGCAGCCCCCACCGTATTGACATGAATGCAGCCCCCACCGTATTGACATGAATGCAGCCCCCACCGTATTGACATGAATGCAGCCCCCACCGTATTGACATGAATGCAGCCCCCACCGTATTGACATGAATGCAGCCCCCACCGTATTGACATGAATGCAGCCCCCACCACATTCACATGAATGCAGCCCCCACCGTATTGACATGAATGCAGCCCCCACCACATTCACATGAATGCAGCCCCCACCGTATTGACATGAATGCAGCCCCCACCGTATTGACATGAATGCAGCCCCCACCGTATTGACATGAATGCAGCCCCCACCGTATTGACATGAATGCAGCCCCCACCGTATTGACATGAATGCAGCCCCCACCACATTCACATGAATGCAGCCCCCACATTGACATAAATACGGCAGCCCCCACCACATTGACATGAATGCAGACTCACCATTGCTGTCAGTGCAGCCTGATTCATGTCCATCTGCAGCCTTGGAGGAGACAGGGAGGGGGCGGGACGAGCGCCAACAGATATACAGGAGAAATTCCTGTTTACACGGCGGCCTCTTTAATTGAAAGTCCCGCCTCCTATGATGGACAAAACAATTGTCCAATGGCAGCGCAGGAGACGGGACTTCCTTTTACACAGGACGCCGTGTAAACAGGAAATTCTCCTGTATCCTGTACGGCGCTTGTCCCGCCCCCTCCAAGGCAGCCAGCATATCTATCTTTTATGGCCCCCGGCGCTCGGGGATTCGTTGGGGGCCACAAAAGATATATATGTCAAAATTACCAGGCGGGCCGTCCGAAACCGGACCGCGGGCCGCGATTGGCCCGCGGGCCGGACTTTGGACATGCCTGCACTAAGGTAAGGGGGGTTCCCTGCTATAAGAGGTAACTTGTATATCGGTGCCCATATACATTATTGTATTCACGCCCCCCTTACATCAGTGACCCCCCTCAGACTGGCCTGGCGGTGCTGTCACTGAACTCCTCTCAGGTGCACCGTCAGATGGCTCCAGCTTGGTGGCTCTGGTTTTGTCCTATAGTCTCCTCTCCACAGTCCACACCGTCTGACTCCTCCCGTGACCCCCATCCAAGCGGCGCTCCCACTCTTGACTCCTCTCCAGACCCCCTCAGAGACTGCAGACATGATAAAAGACAAGAGGTGGTCAGTGATTGCAGACATGATACAAGAGACAAGATAATTAGAGGCTGCGGACATGATACAGGAGGTGGTTAGAGGCAGCAGACATCATACAGGAGGTGGTCCTCACCCTGCGGACATCATACAAGAGGTGGTCAGAGGCTGCAGTCATGGTACAGGGGGTTGGTAGAGGATGTGGACATGGTATCCGAGGTGGTCAGAGACTGTGGACATGATACAGGAGGTGGTCAGAGGCTGCAGATATCATAGAAAGAGGTGGTCAGAGGCTGCAGGCATGGTACAGGAGGTGGCCAGAGGCTCCAGATATCATAGAAAGAGGTGGTCAGAGGCTGCAGACATGGTACAGGAGGTGGCCAGAGGCTGCAGACATACTACAGGAGATGCTTAAAGGCTGTGGACATACAGGAGGTGGTCAGAGGCTGCAGACATAGTACAGAAGATGGTCAGAGGCTACGGACATGATACAGGAGATGGTCAGAGGCTGCAGACATACTACAGGAGATGCTTAGAGGCTGTGGACATGATACAGGAAGTGGTCAGGGGCTGAGGACATAGTACAGAAGATGCATAGTTGCCAACAGTCCCGATTTTCCCGGGGCAATCCCGATTTTGGAACCCTCGTCCCGGATGGAGGCTGTCCCGAATCGGGATTTTCCATAAGGAAAATCTGAATATACACAATGATTCTGCGCTACCAAAAAGAACAAATGAGCAGCTAACACAACCAGCAAGTGTAATCAATATCAGAAACCAAAATAAGTGTAGCGCTTTTTTCAAAGAAAAATCAGATGTAAAGTCTATGGACTGACAGTACAAAATGCATGTATCCAAAGGCAAGATATCCTTGGGAAAAAGTTCTTTTCTCAAAATCCCCTGGGACAAATCTCTTCAAGGATGTAAACCATCTGGAGAGAAAGCCCACACACCACCACTGAAAATGAGAAGGCTTACCGGACTCGATGGACTCAACAAGGCGTACGCCAGGTGGAGTCAGACAAGCTTGGGTGGTGCTGGACTATAGGTAGCCCGGGAGGGCGACGTTGATGAGGTGGCTTCCACGAAGCTGTGTTCCTGTCTATGACAAGGGAGTCTGTCATCCATCATATTATATGATGGAGACCTGCTTCCTGTCTCTCTCCATGCGGCTTCTAATCTACACTGCAAGATGATCAGACTGGAGTGTAATATAATATGATGGATGACAGACTCCCTTGTCATAGACAGGAACACAGCTTCGTGGAAGCCACCTCATCAACGTCGCCCTCCCGGGCCACCTATAGTCCAGCACCACCCAAGCTTGTCTGACTCCACCTGGCGTACGCCTTGTTGAGTCCATTGAGTCCGGTAAGCCTTCTCATTTTCAGTGGTGGTGTGTGGGCTTTCTCTCCAGATGGTTTACATCCTTGAAGAGATTTGTCCCAGGGGATTTTGAGAAAAGAACTTTTTCCCAAGGATATCTTGCCTTTGGATACATGCATTTTGTACTGTCAGTCCATAGACTTTACATCTGATTTTTCTTTGAAAAAAGCACTACACTTATTTTGGTTTCTCATAAGGAAAATCTGGAATGTTTTTTTTTTTTGTTTTTGGAGCAGCTGGCTCCAGCAAAATGGCGGCCGGCGCCGCCGCTCGATCTTCCCCCTAGTGACAGTGTTTGTGTAGTGGAGAGAGGAAGGGGGCTTGATCCGTGCAGCCAATGAAGCTGCGCCTGCGCAGTACAGGGGGTCTATACTTGCCAAGGGGAACTTTCTCGGCAGGCAGAACACCGGCCGGCCGCACCTGCACTGAGCAGGGGGTGAGCGGGGGGTGAGGGGGGGCTGCATTGAGGGGGGGTCTGCACTAATAGAGGGGGGGCTGCACTGAGGGGGCTGCACTAATTGAGGGGGAGCTGCACCTAGGGGGGTCTGCACTAATAGAGGGGGGGCTGCATTGAGGGGGGGTCTGCACTAATAGAGGGGGGGCTGCACTAATTGAGGGGGGGGCTGCACCTAGGGGGGTTTGCACTAATTGAGGGGGGGCTGCACTAATAGAGGGGGGCTGCACTAATAGAGGGGGGGCTGCACTAATAGAGGGGGGGCTGCACTAATAGAGGGGGGGCTGCACTAATAGAGGGTGGGTCTGCACTAATAGAGGGTGGGTCTGCACTAATAGAGGTGGGGTCTGCACTGATGGAGGGGATCTGCACTGATGGAGGGGGTCTGCACTGAGGGGGTCTGCACTGATGGAGGGGATCTGCACTGATGGAGGGGGTCTGCACTGATGGAGGGGGTCTGCACTGAGGGGGTCTGCACTGATGGAGGGGGTCTGCACTGAGGGGGTCTGCACTGATGGAGGGGATCTGCACTGATGGAGGGGGTCTGCACTGATGGAGGGGGTCTGCACTGAGGGGGTCTATACAGACTCTGCCGGGGGCACCTGATGCAAGGACAGACTCTGCTGGGGGCACCTGATGCAAGGACAGACTCTGCCGGGGGCACCTGATGCAAGGACAGACTCTGCCGGGGGCACCTGATGCAAGGACAGACTCTGCCGGGGACACCTGATGCAAGGACAGACTCTGCCGGGGGCACCTGAAGCAAGGACAGACTCTGCTGGTGGCAGGCGACGTGGCTAGTGACACGCTCAGGGATCCCACTGATTCGGCATTATAATGAGTTGAATGATTTAATTTTATATTACAATGTAAAAATAGAAATAATGCGCTTCAATCATCCTGACACCATAACAACCATGGTGCCGGGATGATTGAAGCATTAACACCTGGTGTTTGGAGTATCTTTATTTGCTGATTGTTAAATTTTCTAGAATACACATATTTCTATTGTGTAGGATCTGGGGCTGCTGTCCCGTCATTCCCCTCTCCCCCTTTCCTTCTCCCCCTTTCCCTCTCCATCCCTCATTCATCTCAGACTCTAACCACACCCTCTTGAGCTACGCCCATTTAAGCCACGCCCACTTTCACATAAGCCACGCCCATTTTCGGCGAGGCACGCTTTTAATTTTTGCTAGGCAACGCAACGCCTACAAACGAATGCCCCGCCCCCTAATTATTGTACGGCTTCTCCTACAGCCAAAAAAGTGTCCCACATATTTTTTTTGCAATGTTGGCAACTATGAAGATGGTCAGAGGCTGCGGATATGGTACAGGAAATGGTCATAGGCTGCAGACAAGGTACAGGAATTGGTAATAGGCTGTGCGGACATGGTACAGGAGGTGGTTAGAGGTTGTGGCGATATGGTGCACCTTCATATACTCCCCACAGCACTGTCCTTCTCTACCCCCCTTCATATCATCCCCCACAGCAGTGTCCTCCTCTGCTCCCCTTCATTTCCCCCTCTCACATCAGTGTCCACCTCTACTCCCTTCAGCCCCCTCACAGTAGGTGCAGTCTCTATGGAACTGCTTTACAATTTATATTGCTGTGTCAGATTATTTGCTGTATAGGAATTAAAACACCGAGTCAGATATCCGTGTATCAGTCCCGAGCATTGAATGTCCCGTACTGAACTGCTTTATTAGTTTCACAAGCCTTTTATAGGCGATTATACAACAAGAGCATCAGCATTATTTCCACATAGGGTAAGGGTCAATTACAACAGGAGTCACCTGGGTTACAAGTACAAGTTCCAACATTATGTCCATATAAAGTGACTGCAAACTTTCAATTACACAACGGTCCACATAACAATGATTCAGCAGGTTGAAAGTACATCTTGCGACACGTACACAGAATTACAAACAGCTAAAGCAGAACTCTAATCTTATCAGTCCTCCTCTTCCCCCTACACAGTATAGTCCTGTCCTTCTCTGTCCCCCTTCATCTGCTCATCAGTATCCTCTGCCTCCTTCACCCCCCACAGTAGTGTGAGTGTCCTCCTCTGCCCCTTTATATTACCATCCTCACGAGTGTGCTGTAGTAACTGGCGAGGTGCCGCCACTTATTTTTTAGATTTTACACAGCTGTACGTGCAAAAGGGGCCAGCCTGAGTGGTGATCTAGCAGGACCTCATTTTCTGAATAAAGTTCCACTTTAAGCACCAAAGCTAAAGAAAATATCAAGAAGTATCTGTCAAAGTTTATAAAAGCATAGGCTGCAGTGTGTATTTTCTCCAGAAGGTGGTGATCTCACTTATGGTCCATGGAACGCAGACACAGGAAGTGAAAGCCGATACAAACAGGAAGTGATGTCAACAAAGACAGGAAATGTAATCTACAGACAGGAAGTGATGTCATCTACAGACGGAGAGTGGAAAGCATGCTGGAAGAGGAGGGAGATATTTCTGCAACCGATAGCAGAGGAGGTAATAAGATAATATTATATATTTACACCCAGTAATCCCCCTATCATGTCCGTCCTCTTCCTCCATAGTCACTGTGATATCTTTTATCTACAAAATATGCTGATATACACTTATATAGAGTATTGTAATATTTACATAGATACATCCTACATATGGAACCATTAATCCAACTGTATATCCAGAGTCTCTGGTTTATAGACCAGATACATCCTAAATATAGAGCAATTTATCCAACTGTCCATCCAGAGCCTCTGGTTTATAGACCAGATACATCCTAAATATAGAGACATTTATCCAACTGTTCATCCAGAGCCTCTGGTTTATAGGCCGGATACATCCTAAATATAGAACCATTTATCCAACTGTCCATCCAGAGCCTCTGGTTTATAGACCACATACATCCTAAATATAGAACCATTTATCCAACTGTCCATCCAGAGCCTCTGGTTTATAGACCAGATACATCCTAAATATAGAACCATTTATCCAACTGTCCATCCAGAGCCTCTGGTTTATAGTCCAACTCCAGATACATCCTAAATATAGAGCCATTTATCCGTCTGTACATCTAGAGGCCAGATACATATTAGATCTTATTTATCCCAGTACAGTCCAGATAATTCTCAGTTTGTTATCTGTCCAGAGAGAAGAGTCGTGTATATATCAGGAAAAGGTGAGTAGGATTTTGGGAGGTCATATGACATTGATGTCATTTTAGCCGCCCCTCACATCACCGAGTAAGAGGAGACTTTATTGTAAAGGAGAGAGCAGTACGGAGGGTCCACCTAGATCCCCCATCATCTGATAAACATATAGAAGCAATGTATTCAGTCAGTGTGTGTGTTTCCTACAGATGGATCCAGTAATGGGAACCCACCAGAGAGATGTCCCCGTCCTCTGTATTCCCAGGATTCCACACAGGAAGGTCACACCATCCCTCACCATCATCAGGTAGGTGGGACTGAGCATGTAGATCCAAAAATGTATTCTAAGCTATGAGAGGACATTCTTCTTTGTACCTTGTTCATTTTTATAAAAGTATTCTATCATCTTTGGGTTCAGGGTGAAGAACTAAAAGACATCAAAGTTGAGATTAAAGAAGAAGAAGATAGGTTGGTGAGTGGAGATCAGCAGTCTATGGAGGAGGGGGAGATGATTATGAAAAGTAAACAGGAGGAATCTTCTCTACATATGGACACAAGTGAGTAATAAACACTAAATATAGAACCAGTTCCCATTTTTATTTTACTTCTTGGAGTATAAAGTTTGTATTTACATTGGTACATCAGAGGAGAAAAGGTCTATGTCTACTGAATTTACCCAATAGAAAAATAAAAGTTTCAAAGCAGCAGCTGACCCACAGGACAGTAGAATGTCCATATAAAGCTCGGCCTAATCTTCTTTAGGTTATAAAGATTCCTCCCTGATCCCAAAAGGCAATCAGATAGCTCACCAGATCAACATTCTAAAATAGTCTTCCTATAATTATTAGTAACCATAAGAAGAACATCCAGTAATTTTTTCAGAGTCATCTAGAACCAGACAATTCTTCATCCACAGAGCTCTAAAAACAAATCACCCCTTCCGTATACAGAGTTTTTTGTATTCAATTATAAGCAATCTGTGTTGCTCATGTGCAAAATAGAGAACATCTTATCCTTTGGTACAGGAAAGATGGAGAAACCTTAAAAGCTGACAGTAAGAACATCATCGATGTACCTCATTAGTGTCCTGTAGGGAAAACCCACCTGAGAGGACTGATTTGTAAAGAAACTGTAATAGAAGTATCATGGAAGCTGTTCTCAGTATCTCCCTATTGCAGCATGTCCTCAGTTTCCGACCTAATTTTCACCATGCTTATAGTCTCTACTACATACTACTGTAATATGTTCACAAAGATATAAAAAACAATGAAAACATTGGTGCTAGACCGATTTATATAGCTTAATAGCAACTTGGAAAAAACAACTGGAATCTAATGTATGAATAGAGCAGTCAGACGAAGCCTGAGAATAACACAGTATTTAAGGGATTACATTAATACTCATATAAAATTGTCATAGTCCATTGATGAAGTCCATGATAATTGTTCAATAAGTACTATGAGGCAGCACACTTAGAGCGAAGCACTAGACTCTGTAAATAAAAAGCAGGAACAGAGGGGCGCCAGACTAAGTGCAGTGTTAAAATCGTGGTTTTAATGAATTAAAAAGAAATGGCAACTCACAGAGCGGATGAATATTAAAAGCATATAGAATTATAGTCGTCAGTCCCGTAATCTTCTCCAAGCCGTCCTGTTTGCCGTGGCAGCCTCAAGCACAGGCTGTGTTGTGATGGAACCAGGAAGGCAGCCGATCACCCCCAAAACCAGCGTGAACCGCAAGATGATGTCACATGAAGGGAATGGAAAGAAAGGAGGGCGCACCGACCTTGTGCATTACCACTGGTAACATTTATTAAAAAGATAAAACAGGAAATGGATACTCACAAACGAACATGAAATATCAGGCATAGACAATAGCTGCAGGTAAGCAGAATCAAACGTCAAAAACCTGGACCGGACATCGGGTAGATGAGGCAGTGTCTGACGCGTTTCAGGGGAGAACCCCTTTCTTCAGAGCCTTGACAGGTAATGGCTGCTCACATGTGAGAGCTCCTCTATATCTGTGTGTGTAGCTATGCATCCCAACCCCCACCAGCACCAGCCCCCACAGGCCACGCCCACCTGCACAGGGATCGCAACCTCCTATTATGAGAATGGTAGGGCCCTCCCTAGTGTCACTCAGTCACCATACTGACACCACGGCAACATTCCACCAGTGACCCCGCGCGTACATGGCAATAATACACCAAACTCAATAGACAAATTGATGGAACAAGTGGACGGCCAAATCCTGGTGTCAAGTATGGGCTACACGAGCTGACCAGCGGAGGTGGTCAGGCAGAGGTACTAGCCGTACCACCTCCACAGTTGTCGTGTATTGGAAGGGTGTAGTGGGCATACCGCATACTAACTTGCACGTCTTGGGGTCTTCAGCTGCTGTCTGCCGCCGGTGGAACGCACGCCGCCTCGATAACCATGAAGTGCGGGTTTACCACTGAGGCATTCGGTCATACCACACATTGAGGAACTTAATACCCGAGCGCAGGAGAGATTTCTGGACATGAAGGGAATGTCCTTTTTCAACCTGACTAACTATGTAACTAGAGATGTCATTATTTGCTTTCACTATTCACTCCATACATCAGCTGTTTGTTAGTACATTGACAGGTCTGTCAGCCTATCACATCTTCTTTTCAGTAATTTTTCTCTTTATAAGACTGATGGGTTTGCAAGCCAATTAGGTCTGAAGAAGAAGCATTTGCTTAGAAATATATTACTGCCCTCCACACGTCAGCACGCCAAGCACTCCCTTCCTGTGACGTCACATCCGGCCCGGTGCCATTTTGCGGTTCGCACTGGTTATGGTGGTGATTGGCTGCCTTCCTGGTTCCATCACAACACAGCCAGTGCTCGAGGCTGCCACGGCAAACAGGCCCGCTTGGAGAAGATTACTGACAGCTATCATTCTATATGCTATTAATATTCATCCACTCTGTGAGTTGCCATTTATTTTTAATTCATTAAAACCACGATTTTATTACTGCATTTAGTCTGGCTCCCCTCTGTTCCTGCAGTAGTATGTTCACAGTCTGACAGATTTCTGAAGCTTTATATACACTGAATATTATGTGCCACCCTTTGATTATATTTAGGGCCACACTTAAGGCCTTCCACATCCACACATGAAAGGTCCATCTCCATTCCTCAATATAACTTCATGTTCCCAACAAATGAGGTGGAGATACTGTACACCATATGAAAGGTCCATCTCCATTTCTCAATATAACATGTTCCCCACAAATGAGGAGGAGATACTGTACACCATATGAAAGGTCCATCTCCATTCCTCAATATAACGTCATGTTCCCAACAAATGAGGAGGAGATACTGTACACCATATGAAAGGTCCATCTCCATTCCTCAATATAACGTCATGTTCCCAACAAATGAGGAGGAGATACTGTACACCATATGAAAGGACCATCTCCATTCCTCAATATAACATGTTCCCCACAAATGAGGAGGAGATACTGTACACCATATGAAAGGTCCATCTCCATTCCTCAATATAACGTCATGTTCCCGACAATTGAAAAGAAGATACTGTATCCCATATGAAAGGTCCATCTCCATTCCTCAATATAACGTCATGTTCCCAACAAATGAGGAGGAGATACTGTACACCATATGAAAGGTCCATCTCCATTCCTCAATATAACGTCATGTTCCCAACAAATGAGGAGGAGATACTGTACACCATATGAAAGGTTTATCTCCATTCCTCAATATAATGTCATGTTCCCAACAAATGAGGACATACTGTACACCATATGAAAGGTCCATCTCCATACCTCAATATAATGTCATGTTCCCAACAAATGAGGAGGAGATACTGTACACCATATGAAAGGTCCATCTCCATTCCTCAATATAACGTCATGTTCCCCACAAATGAGGAGGAGATACTGTACACCATATGAAAGGTCCACCTGCAATTATTCATTATGTGATCATGTAATCAAGAAATGAGGTGGAGGAAGGTCCATCTCCATTCCTCCATAACAATGCCATTAATGCACAAAGTTGCACAGTGTGATTTGGGTGAATCGTATCGTTTATCTACTTTTAATTTATATTTCTGTTCTGATTGCACCCACTTGCATGCCGGAGCTCAAAGATTTAGACCCCTTTCAAACTGAGGTGCTTTTCAGGCGTTTTAGCGCTAAAAATAGCGCCTGGAAAGTGCCCTGAAGCTTTGGGAAGGTCATATGACCGCAGTGCAGTGTAGGATGCTGGGATATCAGGAAACCCTGTTTGAGAGGAGAAGGAGAGGAGACAAGACAGCATGGAGGCAGACAACCAGCAGGGAATGGAGGGAAGAGCAGTGGTTGCTGACAGACCAGCAAGAACCTCTACTTTTGAGCCAGAAGAGTTCAAACACTCACTAAGGACCCATCCAGAATTGTGGGATCACAAAACCTCAATTATGCAAACAGAAACAGGAAGAATTTATATGTGGAAGGATATAGCTGCCCATCATATCCAAGACTGGAGTGTCCTTTGATGTTAGCAAAGAGCAAATAAAAGTGAGTGCAAGGGTGCGGATATAAGATTAGTCCCAATCCTCTAATCCCTATCCCATAGCCCTATTCCCCTAATCCCTATCCCACTTGTCCCAATCCCCTAACCCTAATCCCAATCCCACTAGTCCCAACCCTAATCCCAGTGCCACTAGTCCCAATCCCTCAACCCTAACCCTAATCCCAGTCCCACTAGTCCCAACACTAATCCCAGTCCCACTAGTACCAATACGCTAACCCTAATCCCAGTCCCACTAGTCCCAACCCTAATCCCATTGCCACTAGTCCCAATCCCCAACCCTAACCCAAGTCCCACTAGTCCCACTCCCCTAATCCCAGTCTCACTAGTCCCAATCCCCTAACCCTAATCCCAGTCACATTAGACCCAATCCCCTGATCCCAGTCCCACTAGACCCGATCCCCTAATCCCAGTCTCTCTCACCAGTACAAACCCTAATCCCAGTCCCAGTAGTCCCAATCCCCAACCTTAACCCTAATCCCAGTCTCACTAGTCCCAATTCCCTAACTCTAATCCCAGTCCCAATACTCCCAATCCCATATCCCTAGTTCAAGTGCCACAACTCGTAATCCCCTTAATCTCAGTCCCACTAGTCTCAATCCCCCAACACTAATCCCAGTCCCACTTGTCCCTATCCCCTAACCCTAATCCCAGTCCCAATCCCCCAATCTTCATCCCAGTCCCACTATTTACAATCCCTCAACCCTAACCCTAATCCCAGTCCCACTACTCTTAATCCCCTAATCCCAGTCCTACTAGTCCCAATTACCCAACCCTAATCCCAGTCCCACTAGTCCCAATCCCCCAACCCTAACCCTAATCCCAGTCCCAATGCCCTAACCCTAATACTTTAATCCCAGTCCCAATCCCCTAAACCCAGTCCCGCTAGTCCCAATCCCCCAACCCTAATCCCAGTCCCAATCCCCCAACACTAATCCCAGTCCCACTATTTTCAATCCCCTAATCCCCATCCCACTAGTCCCAATCCCCTAACCCTAATCCCAGTCCCACTAGTCCCACCCCCCAACCCTAACCCCAGTCCCAGTAGTCCCAATCCCCTAACCCTAGTCCCAATCCCCTAACCCTAATCCCAGTCCCACTACTCCCAAGCCCCCATCCCCAGTCCCACTAGTCTCAATCCCCCAACCCCAATCACAGTCCCACTAGTCTCAATCCACCAACCCTAATCCCAGTCCAACTAGTCCCAATCCCCCAACACTAACCCTAATCCCAGTCCCACTACTCCCAATTCCACAACCCTTATCCTAGTCCCACTAGTCCCAATACCCCAACCCCAACCCTAATTCCAGTCCCACTACTCACAATCCCCCAACCCTAATCCCAGTCCCATTACTCCTAATCCCTCAACCCTAATCCCAGTCCCACTAGTGCCAGTTTCCCAACCATAACCCTAATCCCAGTCCCATTAGTCCTAATCCCCCAACCCTAATCTCAGTCCCACTAGTCCCTAACCCTTATGCCGCGTACACACGAGCGGACTTTATGGCAGACTTTGCCCGGCGGACTTTTCGACTGACTTTCTGAATGAACGGACTTGCCTACACACAATCAACCAAAGTCCGTCAAATTCGTACGTGATGACGTACGACCGGACTAAAATAAGAAAGTTCATAGCCAGTAGCCAATAGCTGCCCTAGCGTGGCTTTTTGTCCGTCGAACTAGCATACAGACGAGCGGACTTTTCGACCAGGTTCGAGTCCGTCGGATAGATTTGAAACATGTTTCAAATCTAAGTCCGTCCAACTTTTGAGAAAACAAAGTCCGCTGGAGCCCACACACGATCGAATTGTCCGACGAAATCCTGTCCGCCGGGCAAAGTCTGCCGTAAAGTCCGCTCGTGTGTACGCGGCATTATCCTAGTCCCAATCCCACAACACTCACCCTAATCCCAGTTTAATAGGTAGTCTTGCGAGTAACTGGGATGCAATCTGTGTAATGTATGCAAGCAGCAAGTAACACATTGCCAATATAAATGTGCAGATAAAACTCAAAACGAATAATGCTGCGCTAGTGTTAATAAATGTATCCAACCTCAGTGTATCAATTTTCCCATGCCAATATGAGTGTCAACATAATAACTTGTGAACATACAATAATATAATACATTCATATATATTTCTTCTTCTTATAATAAAATCCCGTGCTTGAGTGCAATCAAATAGTTAATTAATGAATAATAGCAGAAAAAAGTTGTAACCTGTTAAATCTTCACAAGTTCACCTCAGTGATCCCCAATAAGAAAAACCCTCTCATCTTACACCTTACAAAGCACAGGATTTTTCAGGATTTGTGAAGACTCAACAAGTTGCAACTTTTTTCGACATTATTCATTAATAACCTATTTGATTGCCTCAAGCACGGGATTTTATTATAATAATAAGAAACCAAACCCCCAACACTATCCCTAATCCTAGTCCCAATCCCCCAACACTAATCCCAGTCCCACTAGTCCCTAACCCTAATCCCAGTCCCAATCCCCCAACCCTAATCCCAGTCCCTAACCCTAATCCCAGTCCCACTAGTTCCACTCCCCTAACCCTAATCCTAGTCCCACTACTCCCAATCCCCCAACACTATTATTTATCTAATTGTAAATATTCCCCTACCTGCGCAAATGTGTATGTGTGATATTAGGGGTTGCTATGTGAAAGAGATTAGTGGGACTGGGATTAGGGTTAGGGGATTGGGACTAGTGAGACTGGGATTAAGGTTGGGGTTTGGAGATTGGGACTGGGATTAGGGGATGGGGATTAGTGGGACTGGGTTTAGGGTTAGGGTTGGGGGATTGGGAGTAGTTGGACTGGGATTAGGGTTGGGGATTGGGACTAGTGAGACTGGGATTAGGGTTGAGGGATTAGGACTAGTCAGACTAAGATTAAGGTTGGGGAATTGGGACTACTGGGACTGGGGTTAGAGTTGGGAGATTGGGACTAGTTGGACTGGTATTAGGGTTGGGGGATTGGGACTAGTGGGACTGGGATTAGGGTTGGGGGATTGGGTCTAGTGGGATAAGGATTAGGGTTGGGGGATTGGAACTAGTGGGACTGAGATTAGGTTTGGGGGTTTGGGACTAGTGGGACTAGGATTAGGGTTAGGGTTGGGGGGATTGGGAGTGAGTGGGACTGGGGTTAGGATTGGGGGATTGGGACTAGTGGGACTGGGATTAGGGTAGGGGGATTGGGAGTGAGTGGGACTGGGATTAGGGTTAGGGTTGGGGGATTGGGACTAGTTGGACTGGGATTAGGGTTGGGGGGTTGGGACTAGTGGGACTGGGATTAGGGTTGGGGATTGGGACTAGTTGGACTGGGATTAGGTTTAGGGTTGGGGGATTGGGAGTGAGTGGGACTGGGATTAGGGTTAGGATTGGGGGATTGGGACTAGTGGGATTGGGATTAGGTTTGAGGGATTGGGACTAGTCAGACTAAGATTAAGGTTGGGGAATTGGGACTAGTGGCACTGGGGTTAGAGTTGGGAGATTGGGACTAGTTGGACTGGTATTAGGGTTGGGGGATTGGGACTAGTGGGACTGGGATTAGGGTTGGGGGATTGGGCCTAGTGGGATTTGGGTTAGGGTTGGGGGATTGGGACTAGTGGGACTGGGATTAGGGTTGGGGGATTGGGTCTAGTGGGATAAGGATTAGGGTTGGGGGATTGGAACTAGTGGGACTGAGATTAGGTTTGGGGGTTTGGGACTAGTGGGACTAGGATTAGGGTTAGGGTTGGGGGAGTGGGAGTGAGTGGGACTGGGGTTAGGATTGGGGGATTGGGACTAGTAGGACTGGGATTAGGGTTAGGGGATTGGGAGTAGTGGGACTGGGGTTAGGATTGGGACTGGGATTAGGGTAGGGGGATTAGGAGTGAGTGGGACTGGGATTAGGGTTAGGGTTGGGGGATTGGGACTAGTTGGACTGGGATTAGGGTTGGGGGGGTTGGGACTAGTGGGACTGGGATTAGGGTTGGGGATTGGGACTAGTTGGACTGAGATTAGGGTTAGGGTTGGGGATTGTGAGTGAGTGGGACTGGGATTAGGGTTAGGATTGGGACTAGTGGGATTGGGATTAGGTTTGGGATTGGGGGATTAGGACTAGTGGCACTGGAATTAGGTTTAGGATTGAGGGATTGAGTCTAGTGGGACTGGGATTAGGGTTTGGGGATTGAGACTAGTGGGACTGGGATTAGGGTTGTGGGATTGGGACTAGTGGGACTGGGATTAGGGTTAGGGCTGTGGGATTGGGACTAGTGGGACTGGGATTAGGGTTAGGGTTGGGGGATTGGAACTAGTGGGATTAGGGTTAGGATTGGGGGATTGGGACTAGTGGGACTGGGATTAGGTTTAGGGTTGGGGGATTGGGACTAGTTGGACTGGGATTGGGGTTAGGGTTGGGGGATTGGGACTAGTCAGACTGGGATTAGGGTTAGGGTTGGGGGATTGGGACTAGTGAGACTGGAATTAAGGTTGAAGGATTGGGACTAGTGGGACTGGGATTAGGGTTAGGATTGAGACTAGTGGGACTGGGATTAAGGTTAGACTTGGGGGGTTGGGACTAGTGGGACTGGGATTAGGGTTGGGGATTGGGACTAGTTGGACTGAGATTAGGGTTGGGGATTGGGAGTGAGTGGGACTGGGATTAGGGTTAGGATTGGGGGATTGGGACTAGTGGGATTGGGATTAGGTTTGGGATTGGGGGTTAGGACTAGTGGGACTGGAATTAGGTTTAGGATTGAGGGATTGAGTCTAGTGGGACTGGGATTAGGGTTTGTAGATTGGGATTAGGGTTGTGGGATTGGGACTAGTAGGACTGGGATTAGGGTTAGGGCTGTGGGATTGGGACTAGTGGGACTGGGATTAGGGTTAGGGTTGGGGGATTGGAACTAGTGGGACTGGGATTAGGGTTAGGATTGGGGGATTGGGACTAGTGGGACTGGGATTAGATTTAGGGTTGGGGGATTGGGACTAGTTGGACTGGGATTGGGGTTAGGGTTGGGGGATTGGGACTAGTGAGACTGGAATTAAGGTTGGAGGATTGGGACTAGTGGGACTGGGATTAGGGTTAGGATTGGGACTAGTGGGACTGGGATTAGGATTAGAGTTGGGGGGATTGGGACTAGTGGGACTGGGATTAGGATTGGGGATTGGGACTAGTGGGACTTGGATTAGGGCTAGGATTGGAGGATTGGGACTAGTGGGACTGGGATTAGGGTTGGGGGATTGGGACTAGTTGGACTGGGATTAGGGTTAGGGTTGGGGGATTGGGAGTGAGTGGGATTAGGGTTAGGATTGGGGGATTGGGACTAGTGGGACTGGGATTAGGTCTGGGATTGGGACTAGTGGGACTGGGATTAGGGTTAGGATTGGGGGATTGAGTCTAGTGGGATTGGGACTAGTGGAACTGGGATTAGGGTTGGGGGATTGGGATAGTGGGACTGGGATTAGGGTTAGGGTTGTGGGATTGGGACTAGTGGGACAGGGATTAGGTTTAGGGTTGGTGGATTGGGACTAGTTGGACTGGGATTGGGGTTAGGGTTGGGGATTAGGAGTAGTGGGACTGGGATTGGGGGATTGGGACTAGTGGGACTGGGATTAGGTTTAGGGTTGGGGGATTGGGACTAGTAAGACTGGTGTTAGGGTTGGGGGATTGAGACTAGTGAGACTAGGGTTAGGGTTGGGGGATTGGGACTAGTGGGACTGGGATTAGGGTTAGGATTGGGACTAGTGGGACTGGGATTAGGGCTAGGATTGGAGGATTGGGACTAGTGGGACTGGGATTAGGTTTGGGATTGGAGGATTGGGACTATTGGGACTCAGATTAGGGTTAGGATTGGGGGATTGGGACTAGTGTGACTGGGGTTAGGGTTGGGGGATTGGGACTAGGATTCGGGTTGTGGGATTGGGACTAGAGGGACTGGGATTAGGGTTAGGGTTGGGGGATTGGGAGTGAGTGGGATGGGATTAGGGTTAGGATTCGGGGATTGGGACTAGTGGGACTGGGATTAGGTTTGGGATTGGGACTAGTGGGACTGGGATTAGGTTTTGGGCATTGGGACTAGTGGGACTGGGATTAGGGTTGGGGATTGGGACTAGTGGGACTGGGATTAGGGTTAGGGTTGTGGGATTGGGACTAGTGGGACAGGGGTTAGGGTTGGGGGATTGGGACTAGTTGGACTGGGATTAGGGTTAGGATTGGGGGATTGGGACTAGTGGGACTGGGATTAGGTATAGGATTTTGGGATTGGGACTAGTGGGACTGGGATTAGGTTAAGGGTTGGGGGATTGGGACGAGTTGGACTGGGATTGGGGTTAGGGTTGGGGAAATGGGAGTAGTGGGACTGGGATTGGGGGATTGGGACTGGGATTAGATTTAGGGTTGGGGGATTGGGACTAGTCAGACTGGTGTTAGGGTTGGGGGATTGGGACTAGTGAGACTGGGATTAGGGTTAGGGTGGGGGGATTGGGACTAGTGGGACTGGGATTAGGATTGGGACTAGTGGGACTGGGATTAGGTCTAGGATTGGGACTAGTGGGACTGGGATTAGGTTTGGGATTGGGGGATTGGGACTAGTGGGATTCGGATTAGGGTTAGGATTGGGGGATTGGGACTAGTGGGACTGGGGTTTGGCGTTGGGGGATTGGGACTAGGATTCAGGTTGTGGGATTGGGACTAGAGGGACTGGGGTTAGGGTTGTGGGATTAGGACTAGTGGGACTGGGATTAGGTTTAGGGTTGGGGGATTGGGACTAGTTGGACTAGGATTGGGGTTAGGGTTGGGGGATTGGGACTAGTTGGACTAGGATTGGGGTGGGTTAGGGTTGGGGGATTGGGATTAGTGGGACTGGGATTAGGATTGGGGGATTGGGATTAGTGGGACTGGGATATTTCCACTCGTGTTGCAATGCTCATCTGAGTGTAATTTCAGAACTTTCTGGGGTCACAAGTCCTGATAAAACAACACAAATGTCCCTCTTGAGGAGTGCTCTTGTAGGGCGGGATGAACCCAAAAGTGACATCTCTACCTCTGTTTAATGATATTTTCCCAATAGAGGAGCACAAACAGCAGCTCAGCAAATTCCATCTTCTCTGTGTTCCCGCTCTCCCCTCCACCAAATACAAGGAAGTGATGTAGGAAGTGCACAGGAAGTGATGTAGGAAGTTCACAGGAAGTGATGTAGGGGGGGTTGTTGGTTAACGCCAACGCTTAAAAAATGCCTTAAAATCCCCTGAGCGGTGCACTAATTTTAGCGATAACGCGACAATAGTGCTAGGAGTTTTTAAGGCATTTTTCAAGCTCAATGTGAAAGAAGCTCTTAGTGCGAGACCAACATATATGACTCCTGAATACAAGATTCCAAAAATTCTTCTAACATTTATTGTAAAATTGTTTCTCATCAGATGACCATAATGTGCGGAATACGTCTGAGGAATCTTCTGATAAATCACATTCCAGGACTCTAAGATCTCACAGTAGAAATACTTTAATAGATCCGTCTATTCCCGAGGAACCTTCTTCAGGGCAGGAAGGAGATCACACAGAGGAGAGTTCATTCACATGTTCAGTGTGTGGGAAACTTTTCAAAAAAAAGAGATCACTTCTTAGACACAAGAAATATCACAATGCTGAGCGTCCCTATTCATGTTCAGAGTGCGGGAAATGTTTCACTGTGAAAGGAAAACTTCTTATACACAAAAAAATTCACACAGGTGACTTTTCATGCTCAGAATGTGGGAAATGTTTCACTGACAACCAAAGCCTTCTTACACACCAGTACAGTCACACGGGTGAGCGTCCCTTCTCATGTTCAGAGTGCGGGAAATGTTACACTGCGAAAAAAAGACTTAGTATACATAAAAGAAGTCACACAGGTGAGCGTCCTTATTCATGTTCAGAGTGCGGGAAAGGTTATAATGATAAACAAAGTCTTATTACACACCAGAGAAGTCACACAGGTGAGCAACCCTATTCATGTTCAGAGTGCGGGAAATGTTTCAGTCGGAAAAAAAATCTTATTAGACACCAGATGCTTCATACGGGGGAGCGTCCCTATTCATGTTCTGAGTGTGGGAAATGTTTCATTGAGAAAGCAAAACTTCTTGTACACCAGAGAGATCACACGGGCGAGCGTCCATATTCATGTTCGGAGTGTGGGAAATGTTTCAAATGGAAATATTCATTCGATACACACCGGAAGCTT
The DNA here is from genome assembly GCF_042186555.1 of Aquarana catesbeiana. Lineage (NCBI taxonomy): Eukaryota > Metazoa > Chordata > Amphibia > Anura > Ranidae > Aquarana > Aquarana catesbeiana. The sequence continues at coordinate 299,961,352 of NC_133331.1, read as the reverse complement.
CACACGGGTGTGCGTCCCTATTCATGTTCAGAGTGCGGAAAATCTTTTTCACAGAAAGGAGACCTTGTGTATCACCAAAGATTTCACACAGGTGAGCGTCCTTATTCATGTTCAGAGTGCGGGAAATCTTTTGCGTCGCATGGAGGCCTTATGTATCACCAGAGAATTCACACAGGTGAGCGTCCTTATTCATGTTCAGAGTGCGGGAAATCTTTCATGGCGAAATCAAGCCTTGTGCTACATCAGAGAAGTCACATAAGATAACAATCTTTCTCATGATAACAGTGGTGTGTTGGGGGTGGGGCGGAATATATTGAATGTTTTTCAGGTTCGGTTTGATAGATCTGAGTCTGCAGGGATTGAATTCTAGTAATACGATCCTCTAAACATATAGAGATGACTCGGTCCCGCACTCACACAGACCGCACCATACAACTAAACTGTGCTAATACATGGCCAGATATGACAATACATGGACAACACTTCTTATTGGTTGATATCGGTTTCTGTACATTATTGCTCTTTTTATGTTTTACTGAAGAAGCCGGCTTCTCATTGGTCCAACCAATAATAAATACGCTTTATGGTTTATTATCTTCAATTATAAAGGTTTTGATTTAGATTCTAGCTTAGTTTTTATTGTTTATTAACCATTTGAAGCCATTTTAAACCCCCTTCCTGTATACGCCATTCTTTCATTTTTTGCACAGTGATATTTGACTGACAATTACTCGGTCATGCAACACTGTACCCAAATGAATTTTATATCATTTTTATGAGATATATAAAGCTTTCCTTTTAGTTGTGTTTCTCCCTAACTTTTACTATACAGTATAATGGCAAAAAGAGAAAAAAAATGTAGAATAAATAGTATTTTTCTTGGTTTTTCTCATAAAAAAATGCAAATTAATAACCTTTTTTAATTAATTTAGGGCAACATGTATTTTTCTACATTTCTTTGGTAAAGTACAAAGCAAATAAGCGTATATTATTTACTCTGTGTGAAAGTTATAAAGTCATCAAACTATGGTATATATATTTGAAAATATCAATCCTGATGTTCTGGCGGCCTATCTCAATTCTTGAGGCCCTAAAATGCCAGGACAGAACGCATACCCCCAAAATGACATCTATGTAGACAGTCCAAGGTGTTTAGTAAGAGGCATGCAGAGTTGTTTGATGCTGTAAGTTTTTGCCACAATCTTTTTGGAAAATAAATGAAATAAAATCTGATTTTTATTTCACAAAGTTGTCATTTTAACAATTTATTTCTCACACACAACATGGGTATACTTACAAATACACTTTCTTCTACTCCTTTCAAGCATGGGGATACCACATGTGTGAGACTTTTTATATGTCTAAATGCATAGAGGGGGTCCAAAATCCAAGGAGCACCTTCAGGCTTTCAAAGTGCATAAATGTTGACTTCCTATCACATTTCTTGAGGCCCTGCAGTGCCAGGAAAAGAGAAACACCCACAAAATTACCACATTTTGGAAAGTAAACACCCTAAGGTATCTTTTTAAGAGGTATGATGAGTCTTTTGAGGATTTCATTTTTCTGCCACAAGTTTTTAGAAAATACAGGAAAAAAATGAAAATTATTTAAAAAAAAAAACAACCTGTCAATTAATAAAATATCATAAACACAGTAAGGGCATATTTACAATTTCACCCAAAATATATTCCACTACTCAGGTAAATATATAGTACAAAATAATAGGGGCTTTTAAGGTGCTGATTAATACACAAATATTGTTAAAATTGAACCATTTTTTGTATAATTTCAGTTAAAAATAATTAAAACCACGAATCTCACTGTGTTTTGATCAGCAAACATAGTTTACATATTCCATTACAATAGATGTGTCGAATGGGTCCCCTTGTTAAAGGGGGCTTCCAGATTCCGATAAGCCCCCCGGCTGCAGACCCACACAACCACAGGGCAAGGGTTGTGGGGATGTTGCCCTCGTCCCCATGAACATTGGGACATCCTCTCCATGTTGAGGGCATGTGGCCTGGTACGGTTCAGGAGGGGGCGGGGGTGCTCTCTAGCCCCCCCTCTTTTCCTGCGGCCTGCCAGGTTGCGTGCTCAGATAAGGGTCTGGTATGGATTTTAAGGGGGACCCCCACGCATTTAAAAAAAAAAAAAATTGGTTCGGGCTTCCCCTTAATATTAATACCAGACCCAAAGGTCCTGGTAATGGACTGTGGGGGAATCCCAGGCCGTATTTTTCAATGACTTTTATGAGTATTGCAGAGACCCGACAATTCATTATAGCTGCCCGCGCTACCGCTAGTACTTTTGAATGTAATTTTGCTCTCGGACTGTTGTAAACATGGGAAACATGCGCCACTTTACAGGCATAGTATAGACACCCCCCAGGTACGAAATTTAAAGGAATATTACACTTTTATTGTTTCACTTTAAGCATTATTAAAATCACTGCTCCCGAAAAAATGGCAGTTTTTAAAACTTTTTTTTGCATTGATACATGTTCCCTGGGGCAGGTACACTTTTTATGACAATAGCTTGCATATTAACCTTTAAAATTAGCACTTTTATTTTCTCCCATAGACTTTTAAAGGGTGTTCCGCGGCTTTCGAATTTGCCGCGAACACACCAAATTGTTCGCTATTCGGCGAACGGGCAAACAGCCAATGTTCGAGTAAAACTCTTGTTCGACCCAAACAGACAGCCCATCCCTATTATTTACCAATGTACGTACAAAACCTACCAAAAGTATCTTGTATTTCTGCAAATCCCAGGCTTAATTAATAGTAACACCAGGATGGCTCAGTATGTGCTGCAAATTGCAGTCACTGGAGCTCCACTCTACACAGAAATCATGTGACCTCCACTTCCTGTAGTGGAGCTCCACTCTACACAGAAATCACGTGACCTACACTTCCTGTAGTGGAGCTCCACTCTACACAGAAATCACGTGACCTCCACTTCCTGTAGTGGAGCTCCACTCTACACAGAAACCATGTGACCTCCACTTCCTGTAGTAGAGCTCCACTCTACACGGAAATCATGTGACCTCCACTTCCTGCAGTGGAGCTCCAGCTGCACAGATTCACAATAAAGTTCAGTAAAAAAAAAAAAAAGTGGAGTGGAGGTCTAATGCTTCCTGTCATCAGTGGAGCTCCACTCTGCAGCCAGACCCCACTCGAAGAAGCAAAGGAAGTATGGGCGGAGGATGGGCTAGATATAGGATACATTCACTCCGTACCCTGAGAAGCCTCACATGATGCAGTTCTAACAAGACAACAACATCACATATTGTGCGCGGATCACTCTGATGGGAAACTGATGAAAGATAAGCACAGAACGTTGTATAACGTACAATATACAAGGTGAAGGGAGGATGAAAAAGAGAGCACACATCACTGGAACACACAAAGAGGGTAATAAGATTCCTTATCTTTTTTAATCAAAATATAAGTTTATTGAGCATAAAAGTCAATACAGGATATTTCATACAATATGCAGGGTGCAATAGGCACCAACGTAAGATAACAGGATACATAAGATTGTCTGACAAATCGTACTAGCAGCTGGGATATTTCTAAACAAAGTTACTTGCACTAGGATCATGGATTCATATAATCCTTTCTAGCTTAAGTAATGGGGATGGTTGCTAATTAGCCTTGGTAATAGGTTTTGAGAAACAATTGGCATTAATCAGTGCAAGTAGAGGATTCGTCCACCCATCTGTCCCAGATTTTATTAAATTTGCCAGGGCATCCTCGGTGAGAGTAGAGAATTTTTTTGTAGGGGAGGGTGAGATTCACGGGCCTGTTCCACTGCTGAATAGTAGGGGAGGCAGATCTGAGCCACAGTTGGGATATTTCTGGCAGTGAATAGGGTTTCCTGTAGGAATATTGTCAGGTACTTCTCCTCCTCAGATATGGGGAGGAGACCAAGTAGGCACTGGCGTGGGCATAGTGTTAAAGGGGGGGCCCATGCGATCGTGGAGGAATTTGATGACCTGTGACCAGTATTGCTGGATGGGTGGACAAGACCATATGAGGTGGTAAAAGGTGCTGTTAGTATCGCCACACTTTGGACAGGCTGGGTCAGTGTCTGGTTTATACCTGGACAGACGGGAAGGAGTGATGTAAGACCTATGAAGGATGTAAAGATGGGTGAGTCGGTCTGATAATTTAGGTGATACTTTTTTAGAAGCTTCTTGTATTTCCCCCCCACTGCTCGTCCTCTATCCCCCCAAGGTCAGTCTCCCACTTTGTTTTTAGCTGGTATGCATGAGCGGTGGCCTTAGGGTCTTCACCAAGGACCATATCCGCCAAGGTCACCGACTCCAGCCTAGGGATGGAGACACTGAATTGAGATTGAAGGTAGCAAAAGAGCATATGGTTGGGAAGATCAAATTCCTCCTTGAGGGCCTGGAATGACTTAACAGCGCCTCCAGTGATGAGTTGAGACAGGTATATAACTCTCTTGGCTATCCATATTTTGTGGTCGGAGATGGTCATCAGTTCTGGAAGGTGGGGGTTGTCCCAAAGTGGAGTGTGGGCATGCAGGGGGGGGGGGCAGTAATGGTTTGCACTAGTTGCCAGATTTTGCTGTGATGTGATAGCATATGCCGCCTATCGCCTAAGCGGGAAAGGCCCCGATGTTTGCAGAAGAGTATCTGGAAGGGATGGCCCACTATGTCAGTAGCTGCCATACACACTAGCGTGGAGTAGTGGACCTTGTCATGTCTATTAAGGTAGTAGAAATGGGATAATTGGGAGGCTATGTAAAATAGTGCTAGGTCAGGAAGGGCAGTGCCCACCAGATGGACAGGATGCTTTAAAGTCTGGCATGACAGTTTATGTCTGGAGGAGCCTCAGACAAATGTGTTGAGTATGGATTCCATGTTTCTAAACATATGGGCTGGGATGTATAGTGGAGCATGCCAGAAGAGGTAGAGTAGTTTGGGGAGGAGAATCATCTTTACTAGGTTGATGCGACCCATGACACCAAGAAGGAGTCTGGACCAGACCTGGGTTTTATTTTTAAGAAGATCATACAACGTATCCAAGTTTAAATGTGTGTAATCTGCGAGGGAGCGGGAGCACTGTACACCCAAATATTTGAACTGGTTGGTCCTCACCAGGGCAATAGGAGCAGTAGCATCTATAGGAAGGATTTGGGACTTGGACCAGTTGATCTGAAGTCCCGAGAAAGCGCCAAAGTGTTGGATTAGGTGCAAGGCCACGGTCAGTTAAGGGCCTGCATCTTCCAAGTAGAGGAGCATATCGTCCGCATAGAGACTGAGCACCTCGGTCACCTGTCCCATGCGGAGGCCCCGTATGTCAGGATGCGCCCTTATGGCAATGGCCAGCGGTTCTATAGCCAGCACATACAGCATAGGGGATATGGGGCAACCCTGGCAGGTTCCTCGGAACAGGGGAAAGGGACTAGACGTCTTTCTGTTTACTTGGATCCGGGCGTTGGGAGCTTGATAAAGGAGTTGGAGCCACTTGACAAGTAGCCCCACTCCACTGAATCAAATGCCTGGGTGGCATCAAGGCTAACCACTACCCTCGAGCCAACGTTGTTGTGTGTAGCTTGGAGGTTCATATACAATCTTCTCAGATTAAATGAGGTGTTTTTATTTGGCATGAATCCTGTTTGGTCGGCATGAATGAGGCTGAGTACTACTTTATTGAGTCTACGGGCAAGAATTTTGGCCACTATTTTAACGTCTAATTGTAGGAGGGAGATAGGGTGATAAGATTCGGGGTAGAGAGGGTCTTTGCCTGGCTTCGGGATGAGGACAATAAGATTCCTTTTCTATTAACACCAATAAATCCCCCCCCTCTCGTCATGTCCATTCTCTTCCTCCATAGTCACAGTGATGTCTTTATCTCCAACATCCACTACTACACAAACCTAAAATACTGTTTTTAGGGGTTATTTTTTAACATGGGTAGAAGTAGGGATAGTTCTGGAATGTATGAAGGGTGAGGATCTCTACATGGACATCGTGATGGAGAATCAGCCGCCCCTCACATCACCGGGTAAGAGGAGACTATATTGTAAAGGAGAGAGCAGTACGGAGAGTCCACCTAGATCCCCCATCATCTGTTACACATAGAAACAATGTATTCAGTCAGTGTGTGTGTTTCCTACAGATGGATCCAGTAATGGGAACCCACCAGAGAGATGTCCCCGTCCTCTGTATTCCCGGGATTAAACACAGGAAGATCACACCATCCCTCACCATCATCAGGTAGGTGGTACTGAGTAACTAGAACTCAAAATGTATTCTAATCTATGAGAGGACATTCTTCTGTGTAATCTCTTGTTTCTTTTTACCAATGTATTCTATCACCTATGGGGTTTAGGGTGAAGAACTGAAAGACATCAAAGTTGAGGCTAAAAAGGAAGAAGAAGAGAGGTTGGTGAGTGGAGATCAGCAGTCTATGGAGGAGGGGGAGATGACTATGGAAAGTAAACAGGAGGAATCTTCTCTACATATGGACACAAGTAAGTAAAAAAAACACTAAATATAGAACCAGTTCCCAATATTATTTTATTTCTATGAGTATAAAGTATGTATTTACATTGTTACATCAGAGGAGAAAAGGTCTATGTCTACTGAATTCACCCAGGATGAAGACAGAATAACCATATAAAGCTCGGCCTCATTTTCTTTAGGTTAAAATTTTCTTTCCTGATCCTAAGAGGCAATCAGATAGCTTCCCAGATCAACATTCCTAAAATGTTTTTCCTACAATTATTAGTATACAGTATTTGTAATAAGAACATCCAGTCATTTTTATTAGTCATCTGGAGCCAGATTATTCCTCATCCACAGAGCTCTAAAAACAAAGCACCCCTTCCGTATACAGAGGTTCGTTTTTTTCTATTTAGTTACACACAATCTATTCTACTCACATACAAAATGGACAATGTCATATCATTCTGTACAGGAAAAACTGAGAAACTCTAACTGCTGATAGTAAAAACATCATCGGTGTACCTACCCCACCGCCCAATGTACTGTGTGTATTACAAACCATTTGAAAAAATCAATTCTAGTCCTCACCAGAAGAAGGCAATTATATTTACCACATTAACCAATGTTCACAATTAATGAGGAGGAGATACTGTACACCATAAGAAAGGTCCATCTCCATTCCTCAATATAACATCATGTTCCCAACAAATGAGGAGGAGATATTGTACACCATATGAAAGGTCCATCTCCATTCCTAAATATAAAGTCATGTTCCCACCAAATGAGGTGTAGACACTATAGACTAGGGGTCCCCAACCACCAAGCTGTGGACCAGTGCCAGCCTGTGGCCTGTTGATGGCTGGTCCACACAGCAGGAGGTGAGCGATGACCATGGTCTGGCCCAGACTATCACAGACCAAGGTCACCACTCACCTACTGTTGTGCTCCCGTATCACTTCGCCTGTGTGCCCTCTTCCGGGTCTCCCACACATCACAGTGCCTCCACCTCACTGCTTGACAACAGATGTATTTAGAAGGACACAAGGATCTATACATGGACATCATGATGGAGATTCAGCCGCCCCTCACATTGCTAGGTAAGAGGAGACTTTATTGTAAAGGAGAGAGCGGTATGGAGGGTCCACCTTGATCCCCCATCATCTGATAAACACATAGAAACAATGTATTCAGTCAGTGTGTGTGTTTCCTACAGATGGATCCAGTAATGGGAACCCACCAGAGAGATGTCCCCGTCTCCTGTATTCCCGGGATTCCACACAGGAAGATCACACCATCCCTCACCATCATCAGGTAGGTGGGGACTGAGCAACTAGAACTCAAAATGTATTCTAATCTTTGAGAGGACATTCTTCTGTGTAATCTCTTGTTTCTTTTTACCAATGTATTCTACCATCTTTGGGGTTTAGGGTGAAGAACTGAAAGATATCAAAGTTGAGAATAAAGAGGAAGAAGAAGAGAGGTTGGTGAGTGGAGATCAGCAGTCTATGGAGGAGGGGGAGATGACTATGGAAAGTAAACAGGAGGAATCTTCTCTACATATGGACACAAGTAAGTAAAAAAACACTAAATATAGAACCAGTTCCCATTATTATTTTGAGTATAAAGTTTGTATTTACATTGTTACATCAGTGGAGAAAAGGTCTATGTCTACTGAATTCACCCAGGAGGAAGACAGAATAACCATATAAAGCTCGGGCTCATTTTCGTTAGTTTAAAAATGTTCTTTCCTGATCCGAAAAGGCAATCAGATAACTTCCCAGATGAACATTCTAAAAAGTTTTTCCTACAATTATTAGTAATCATAAACAGTAGTGGCGGCGGGTGCTCAACATTTTTGGGGGGCGCAAACAAACTGAAAAACTAAACTGTTAGTAATGCAGGCCTGTAAATAGCCATTTATCATGTGATTTTGTATCATTACTGCTACAAACAACTGTGCCCATCATATGCAGCCTTACTGTGCCCATCATATGCAGCCTCACTGTGCCCGTCATATGCAGCCTCACTGTGCCCATCATATGCAGCCTCACTGTGCCCGTCATATGCAGCCTCACTGTGCCCACCATATGCAACCTCACTGTGCCTATCATATGCAGCCTCACTGTGCCCATCACAGTAGGCCAATCACATCCACATTTCAAGTAAAAGAAAATAAAACCACTTAACATAAGGAGTCCTCCTCAGAGCCCCGCTTTTACATCAGATGTCCCAGTCAGAGTCCCCCTTTACAGCAGGGGTCCCAATCAGCATCCCCCTATACATCTGGTGTCTTCATCAGAGCCCCCTTTACATCAGGTGTCCCCATCAGAGCCCTCCTTTACATTAGCTGCCCCCAGCAGAGCCCCCCATTTTACATTGAATGTTACCATCCGAGTCCTCCTTTACATTAGATGTCCCCATCAGAGCCCCCTTTACATTAGATGTCCCCATCAGAGCCCCCTTTACATTAGATGTCCCCATCAGTGCCCCCTTTACATTACATGTCTCCATCAGAGTCCTCCTTTACATTAGATGTCCCCATCAGAGTCCTCCTTTACATTAGATGTCCAAATCAGAGCCCCCACTTTACATTAGATGTCACCATCAGATCAGAGTCGCCTTTACATTAGATGTCCCCATCAGACTCCCCCTTTACATTAGATGTCCCCATCAGAGTCCTTCTTTACATTAGATGTCCCCATTAGAGTCCCTCTTACATCAGATATCACCATCAGAGTCCTCCTTTACATTCAATGTCCCCATCAGAGCCCCCTTTACATTAGATGTCCCCATCAGATCAGAGTCCCCCTTTACATTAGATGTCCCCATCAGAGCCCCCCTTTACATTAGATGTCCCCATCAGAGCCCCCCTTTACATTAGATGTCCCGATCAGACCCCCCTTTACATTAGATGTCCCCATCAGAGCCCCCTTTACATTAGATGTCCCCCCTCTCCTCCCTCGTACTCACAGAAAGTTGCCTGTCATCCACCTTCGGACCGCCGGGATGAATCAGAGAAACCGAAGTGAAGGCACAGGACCCGCCAATCACACATCACAGCAGGGAACAATGCTATAGAGGGAGTGTTCAGGGTGCAGAGTTCAGCACTCGAGGACTTTCTAAAGGAAGCCAATAGAGCTTCTTGTTTGCAATCATGTGATTGCAAACACATCATGCTTCCCATAGCAGCTGTGTGTCCAACGCCCTGCACACACTTAAAGATCCATTTTTTTTTTCGGTGATTGCAGTAAGTCATACTTCAAATACAACTGCGTGTCCGGAATCCCACACACATTTAAAGGGCCAGTATTTTTTTTATTTTAATTTTTTTATGATGAGTAGCTTTGAATGGGCTGTTGAATGCGCCCCTGCGACTCCTATGGGCGAGCCACCACTGATATACAGTATTTGTAATAAGAAGAACATCCAATCATTTTTATTAGTCATCTGGAACCAGATTATTCCTCATCCACAGAGCTCTAAAAACAAAGCTCCCCTTCCGTATACAGAGGTTAGTGTTTTCTATTCAATTACAAACAATCTATGATGGTCATGTACAAAAGTTAGAAGGTAACATCATTCTGTACAGGAAAGACTGAGAAACCTTTAACTGCTGATAGTAAAAACAACAATGTGCTGTGGGTATTGCAAACCATTTGAAAGCATCAACTCCAGCCCTCACTAGAAGAAACCAATTATATTTACCATATTAACCAATGTTCCCAATTAATGAGGATGAGATACTGTACATCATATGAAAGGTCCATCTCCATTCCTCAATATAATGTCATGTTCTCAACAAATGAGGAGGAGATACTGTACACCATATGAAAGGTCCATCTCCATTCCTCAATATAACATCATGTTCCCAACAAATGAGGTGTAGACATTGTAGACTAGGAGTCCCCAATCTGCAGACCAGTACCAGTCCGTGGCCTGTTGATGACCGGTCCACGTAGCAGGAGGTGAGTGGTGACTGCAGTCTGGACAGGACTATCACAGAGCACGGTTACCACTCACCTCCTACTGTGCGTTTATAACACTTAGCCTGTGTGCCCTCTCCCGGGCCTCTCACCTCACTGACTATATCATTTAATCGGCAGGGAAGGGGGAAGGAGATCTGGAGAGAGAGTGGGAGTCTTTTCATATTACCAAGCATCCAGATCTGCAGCTCCTCCCACCCCCTGCCCTTCTGATTGGATGACATCATCAGTGGGATGGTGTCATGGTTATGCAGTAATCTTTGTCAGCTTACCTTCTCTTCATGTGTTCAGACTAAGAGGCCAGCCACTCACACCTGGCTGGTTTTATAACCTCTCCTCTAAGCATGGCCCCACCCCAGGCCCTATCAGGGAACCCTATATTAACCTGTGCACTGCAAGCCAGCAGTGCTGATCAACCATTGTGTGTTAGCTTTCATGTGTACTTGCTGTGTTTCCTACGTCTGATTCCAGTTACCGACTTTGGCCTGTTCTCGACTTTCCCTGTCTGCTCGTGACCCTGACCTTTGGCGTATACCCGACTATCGTTTGCCTGTGACTCTGAACCTTGGCGTGAACTCTGTTGTCCTTGTCTGCTTGTGGCACCGACCTTGGCTTATTCTCTTACTATCCCTATCCTCCTGTTGCCTACTGTGGGTGTGAGCTGGGGGACCCTGGGGGTCGTGACCTGGAGCCAGTTGCAGCCCAGTCCATCCTCACCACTGGAGGCTCTGGTGAACACCTGCTGGCTCTTAGACTCCGTGCCCCAGGGAATCTTACGCTCTAAGCCCAGTGTGATCCGTGTTGGCATTCCAGCGGCCCTGCCTTCCTTACTACCGTGACTTCCATCCGCAGCAGTCAGCCATAGGGTCTTGCGGTGCACTCCTGATCCCAACGGTGTGCATCTGTCACCTAGCCTCAAGGTGACCTGACAGGCGGGAGACCCGGCAGAGGACACACAGGCTGATAACTGCCTCTGCCCTGCTGAAGGTAGGACTGTGCAGGGGAGGAAGAGATTTAAAAAGGCAGTGATGGGGGGCTGTGATTGCGGGGGGGCACTGTAATGTAAAAGGGCACAGTGATGGGGGGCTGTGATTGTGGGGGACACTAATGTAAAGGGGCACAGTGATGGGGGCTGTGATTGCGGGGGCACTGTAATGTAAAGGGGCACAGTGATGGGGGAGGGGGCTGTGATTGCGGGGGGGGGCACTGTAATGTAAAGGGGCATAGAGATGGGGAGGGGGCTGTGATTGCGGGGGGCACTGTAATGTAAAGGGGCACAGTGATGGGGGAGGGGGCTGTGATTGCAGGGGACACTGTAATGTAAAAGGGCACAGTGATGGGGGGCTGTGATTGTGGGGGACACTAATGTAAAGGGGCACAGTGATGGGGGCTGTGATTGCGGGGGCACTGTAATGTAAAGGGGCACAGTGATGGGGGAGGGGGCTGTGATTGCGGGGGGGGGCACTGTAATGTAAAGGGGCATAGAGATGGGGAGGGGGCTGTGATTGCGGGGGGCACTGTAATGTAAAGGGGCACAGTGATGGGGGAGGGGGCTGTGATTGCAGGGGACACTGTAATGTAAAAGGGCACAGTGATGGGGGGCTGTGATTGTGGGGGACACTAATGTAAAGGGGCACAGTGATGGGGGCTGTGATTGCGGGGGCACTGTAATGTAAAGGGGCACAGTGATGGGGGAGGGGGCTGTGATTGCGGGGGGGGGCACTGTAATGTAAAGGGGCATAGAGATGGGGAGGGGGCTGTGATTGCGGGGGGCACTGTAATGTAAAGGGGCACAGTGATATAAAGGGGACCGCACTGAAAACGGACATTGAATACAAGATTTCAAAAATTCTTCTATTTATTGTAAAATTATTTCTCAGCAGATGACCATAATGTGCGGAATACGTCTGAGGAATCTTCTGATAAATCACATTCCAGGACTCTAAGATCTCACAGTACAAATACTTTAATAGATCCGTCTATTCCCGAGGAATCTTCTTCAGGGCAGGAAGGAGATCACACAGAAGAGACTTCATTGTCATGTTCAGTGTGTGGGAAACTTTTCACAAATAAGAGAGACCTTCTTAAACACAAGAAATGTCACACTGCTGAGCGTCCCTATTCATGTTCAGAGTGCGGGAAATGTTTCACTGTAAAAGGAAAACTTCTTATACATAAAAAAAGTCACACAGGTGAGCGTCTTTTTCCATGTTCAGAATGTGGGAAATGTTTCACTACCAAACAAAGTCTTTTTATACACCAGAACAGCCATACGGGTGTGCGTCCCTTTTCATGTTCAGTGTGCGGGAAGTGTTACACTAGCAAACAAAACCTTCTTACACACGGGTACAGTCACACGGGTGAGCGTCCCTTCTCATGTTCAGAGTGCGGGAAAGGTTTCACTGAGAAAACAAATGCTATTAAACACCAGAAGCTTCATACAGGGGAGCGTCCTTATTCATGTTCAGAGTGCGGGAAAGGTTTCACTGAGAAAAAAACTCTTATTCGACATCAGAAGCTTCATACAGGGGAGCGTCCCTATTCCTGTTCTGAGTGTGGGAAAGGTTTCGTTGATAAAGCAAACCTTCTTGTGCACCAGAGAGATCACATGGGCGAGTGTCCTTATACATGTTCGGTGTGTGGGAAATGTTTCACTAGCAAACAAAACCTTCATATACATCAAAGATGTCACACGGGGGAGCGTCCTTATTCATGTTCAGAGTGTGGGAAAGGTTTCTCTGTGAAGGGAACCCATGTTATACATCAGAGAATTCACACAGGTGAGCGTCCCTATTCATGTTCAGAGTGTGGGAAATGTTTCACTAAGAAACAAAACCTTCTTACACACCGGTACAGTCACACGGGTGAGCGTCCCTTCCCATGTTCAGAGTGCGGGAAATGTTTCACTAAGAAACAAAACCTTCTTACACACCAGTACAGTCACACGGGTGAGCGTCCCTTCTCATGTTCAGAGTGCGGGAAAGGTTTCACTGTAAAAGGAACACTTCTTAGACATAAAAAAAGTCACACAGGTGAGCATCTTTTTTCATGCTCAGAATGTGGGAAATGTTTCACTAGCAAACAAAACCTTCTTACACACCAGAACAGCCATACGGGTGAGCGTCCCTATTCATGTTCAGAGTGCGGGAAAAGTTTCGCTGAGAAAAAAAATCTTATTCGACACCAGAAGCTTCATACGGGGGAGCGTCCCTATTCATGTTCTGAGTGCGGGAAAGGTTTTATTGATAAAGCAAACCTTCTTGTGCACCAGAGAGATCACACGGGCGAGTGTCCTTATACATGCTCGGAGTGTGGGAAATGTTTCAAATGGAAATATTCATTTGATATACACCAGAAGCTTCACACAGGTGAGCGTCCCTATTCATGTTCAGAGTGCGGGAAGTCTTTCGGGTCGAAAGGAAGTCTTGTGTATCACCAGAGAATTCACATAGGTGAGCGTCCTTATTCATGTTCAGAGTGTGGGAAATCTTTCACGTCGAAAGGAAGCCTTGTGTATCACCAGAGAGTTCACAAGGGTGAGCGTCCTTATTCATGTTCAGAGTGTGGGAAATCTTTTGGGTCGAAAGGAAACCTTGTGCATCACCAGAGAATTCACACAGGTGAGCGTCCTTATTCATGTTCAGAGTGCGGGAAATCTTTCACGATGAAGGGAAACCTTGTGCAACATCAGAGAATTCACACGGGCTAACAACCTTTCTCATGATAATAGTGGTGTGTTGGGGGGGGGGGGCAGAATATATTGATTGTTTTTCAGGTTTCGGTTTGATAGATCTGAATCTGCAGGGATTGAATTCTAGTAATACGATCCTCTAAACATACTGTGCTGACTCGGTCCCGCACTCACACAGACCGCACCTTACAACTAGACTGTGCTAATACATGGCCAGATATGACAATACAAGGACAACACTTCTTATTGGTTGATATCGGTTTCTGTACATTATTGGTCTTTTTATGTTTTAATGAAGAAGCCGGCTTCTCATTGGTCCAACCAATAATAAATACACTTTATGGTTTATTATCTTCAATTATAAAGGTTTTGATTTATATTCTAGCTTAGTTTTTATTGTTTGTTAACCACTTAAAGACCGCCATGTTATTCCCCCTTCCTGTATACGCCATTCTTTAGTTTCCAGCACAGTGATAATTTGACTGACAATTACTCGGTCATGCATCACTGTACCCAAAAGAATTTTATATAATTTTTTTGAGACATGTAAAGCTTTCCTTTTAGTTGTTATTTTTCACTGCTTTTAATATATAATGGAAAAAAGCATTTGGAATATTTTTTTTTAATACAAATATTACAAATAAATAATCTTTCTTCATAAACTTAGGGCAAAATTTTTGGTTCGATATTTCTGTGGGTAAAATAAAAAGCAAATCAGTGTATATTATCTACTCTGTGTGAAAGTTGTAAAGTCTACAATGTATAGTGTATATATTGAAAATTAATCAATCCTGATGTTCTGACTGAATATCTAAATTCTTGAGTCTGTAAAATGCCAGGACAGTACAAATACCCCCAAATAATGCCTTTATGGAAAGTAGATACTCCAAGGTACTTAGTAAGAGGCATGCAGAGTTTTTTGATGCTGTAAGTTTTTGCCATAATCTTTTTGGAAAATTAAGAAATGCAATAAAATCTGATTTATTTCATACATTTGTCATTTTAACAAGTTATTTCTCACACACAGCTCGGGCATACTTACAATTACACTTCAAAACACACTACTCCTTACAAGCATGGGTTTACCACATGTGTGAGACTTTTTATATGTGGAGATGCATAAAGAGGTCCAAAATCCAAGGAGCACCTTCAGGCTTTCAAAGTGCATAAATGTTGCAGCTGACTTCCTATCACATTTCTTGAAGCCCTGCAGTGCCAGGATGCCACAAAATGACCACATTTTGGAGAGTAAACTCCCCAAGGTATTTTTTTAAGAGGCATGATGAGTCTTTTGAGGATTTCATTTTTTTGCTACAAGTTTTTAGAAAATACAGAAAGAAAATGAAATATCTTTTTACACTAACCTGTCAATTAATAAAATACCATTACAGAGTATAGGCATATTTACAATTTTCCTCCAAAATACATTCTACTACTCAGGTAGTACAAAAAGATTGGGATTTTTAAGGGGCTGATTAATACACAAATATTGTTAAAATTAATGATTTCCTGACATTTCTTTAGGCTAGGATAGGAGAAACACCCACAAAATGATTTTTGGTGAGTAAACACCCCAGGGTATTTTCTCTTTAGAGGCCTGCTGAGTCTTTTAAGGACCTCATTTTTCTGCCACACGTTTTTTAAAAATATAGACAGAAAATTAAAGTTTTTTTTTTTTATTTTTACACAAAACTGTCAATAAACCATAAAATCTTAACACACTATTGGCATACTTTCAAGTACACTCCAAAACACATTAGGGGGTCATTTACTAGGAGTTCCAGGAAATACTGGCGCTCTACATGTAATAGCGCGATTTCAGGCAATTAAGAGTTCAACTAGGTGAGCATGTGCCTGAAAAATCACGCTAATAGTGGCAAACATGTCTTAGTAAATTCGGAATCGGCGCTAATCGGTAATTACGTGGATCTGCGAATTGCGGATTGCAAACCCGATCTATGGGAGCCGAACAGGAAAAATCAAAAGTGCCCATTTTAAAGGCTTATATGCAAGTAAGGGGTATAGGGGTCTGGGTACTGCCCTGGGGGACATATATCAATAAAACAAAATAAAATTTAAAAAAAAATTGTTTTTTCAGGAGCAATGATTTTAATGATGCTTAAAGTGCAACAATGAAAATAAAAAATTCCTTTAAATATTGAGCCTGGGGGCCTCGCTTAATGTGCCTGTAAAGTGGCACATTTATAGCATATACAGAACATGCTACAGCAAAACCGACAGAAAAGAATCCCATTTAAAATGACTCACGGTAACAATTGCCAGGACCCGGCTATTAAAAAATAATGAAAAAACGATGTAGGGCTCCCCAGTCCAAAGCAGGCCCTTCGTGCCCCAAAAATTGGCAGCAAAAAATAAATAAAATTTGAAAAAAATGGCCCTTCAAGTCTAGTATGGATTCTGAGGGGACCCCCCACGCCAAAATGTAATAAAAAAATGGCGTGGGGTCCCCCCCAAAATCCATACCAGACCCTTATCTGAGCATGCAGTCTGGGGGTCAGGAAAGGCAGGGGATGAGCGAATGCCCCCACCTTCTGAACCATACCAGGCCGCATGTCCTTAACATGGAGGGGTGATGTCTTGGGGCAAGGGGGGCTCTGCACCCCCCCACCCCAAAGCACCTTGTACCCATGTTGATGGGGACAAGGGCCTTTTCCCGACAACCCTGGGCTGTGGTTGTCGGGGTCTGCGAATGGGCGAATGGGTATCGAGTACATCGTACTCCTACCAATTCACCCCAAAAAGAAATGAAGTGTAAAAAGAAAACAAGAGTCGGTTTTTGACAAGTCCTTAATTGTAGAATAGCTCTGAGCTGTCTTCTCCCCGAGCTGTCTTTTCCTGCTGCCGTCTCTCCCGCCGCCATCTCTCCCACCGCCATCTTCTCCTGCTGCTGTGTTCTTCCTCGCCGCCAGTTACCCGCTAAATACATTTTAAAAAACTGCTCTTCTGTGGCTGTCTTTCTCCGTTGTGTTGTCGCCCGCTGTCTGGTATCTCTTATCTACAATTTTTTTTTTTTTTTTAACAATTTTTCCAACTTTTACTCCAGAGTCTCTGGTTTACAGGTCAGATACATCCTAAATATAGAGCCATTTATACAACTGTCCATCCAGAGCTTCTGGTTTATAGACCAGATACATCCTAAACATAGAAGCATTTATACAACTGTCTACCTATGGTTTATAGGCCAGCTACATCCTGATTATATAACCATTTATCCACCTTTTACTTCAGAACTTCAGAGTCTCTGGTTTATAGACCCGATACATTCAAAATATAGAACCATTTATCCAGCTGCCCATCCAGAGCCTCTGGTTTATAGACCAGCTACATTCTAAATATAGAACTATTTTTCCAACTTTTATTCCTGAGTCTCTGGTTTATAGACCAGATACATCCTAAATATAGAACCATTTATCCAACTGTCCACCCAGATCCTCTGGTTTAGAGACCAGATACATCCTAAATTTAGAACCATTTCTCCAGATTTTACTTCAGAGTCTCTGGTTTAGAGACCAGATACATCCTAAATATAGAGCCATATTGTCCATCCAGTACCTCTGGTTTATAGACCACATACATCCTAAAAATAGAACCATTTTTCCAACTTTTACTCCAGAGTCTCTGGTTTATAGGTCAGATACATCCTAAATATAGAACCATTTATCCAACTGTCCATCCAGATCCTCTGGTTTATAGACCAGATACATCCTAAATATAGAACCATTTCTCCAACTTTTACTCCAGAGTCTCTGGTTTATAGACCAGATACATCCTAAACATAGAAGCATTTATCCAACTGTCCACCCAGAACCTCTGGTTTATAGACCAGATACATCCTAAATATAGAACCATTTCTCCAACTTTTACTCCAGAGTCTCTGGTTTATAGGCCAGCTACATCCTAAATATAGAACCATTTATCCACCTTTTACTTCAGAACTTCAGAGTCTCTGGTTTAAAGACCCGGTACATTCTAAATATAGAACCATTCATCCAACTGCTCATCCAGAGCATCTGGTTTATAGATCAGATACATCCTAAATATAGAACCATTTATCCAACTGTCTATCCAGATCCTCTGGTTTATAGACCACATACATCCTCAATATAGAACAATTTTTCCAACTTTTACTCCAGAGTCTCTGGTTTACAGGTCAGATACATCCTAAATATAGAGCCATTTATACAACTGTCCATCCAGAGCTTCTGGTTTATAGACCAGATACATCCTAAACATAGAAGCATTTATACAACTGTCCACCTATGGTTTATAGGCCAGCTACATCCTGATTATATAACCATTTATCCACCTTTTACTTCAGAACTTCAGAGTCTCTGGTTTATAGACCCGATACATTCAAAATATAGAACCATTTATCCAACTGCCCATCCAGAGCCTCTGGTTTATAGACCAGCTACATTCTGAATATAGAACTATTTTCCCAACTTTTATTCCTGAGTCTCTGGTTTATAGACCAGATACATCCTAAATATAGAACCATTTATCCAACTGTCCACCCAGATCCTCTGGTTTAGAGACCAGATACATCCTAAATATAGAACCATTTCTCCAGATTTTACTTCAGAGTCTCTGGTTTAGAGACCAGATACATCCTAAATATAGAGCCATATTGTCCATCCAGAACCTCTGGTTTATAGACCACATACATCCTAAAAATAGAACCATTTTTCCAACTTTTACTCCAGAGTCTCTGGTTTATAGGTCAGATACATCCTAAATATAGAACCATTTATCCAACTGTCCATCCAGATCCTCTGGTTTATAGACCAGATACATCCTAAATATAGAACCATTTCTCCAACTTTTACTCCAGAGTCTCTGGTTTATAGACCAGATACATCCTAAACATAGAAGCATTTATCCAACTGTCCACCCAGAGTCTCTGGTTTATAGGCCAGCTACATCCTAAATATAGAACCATTTCTCCAACTTTTACACCTGAGTCTCTGGTTTATAGACCACATACATCCCAAACATAGAAGCATTTATCCAACTGTCCACCCAGAGTCTCTGTTTTTTTAGGCCAGCTACATCCTAAATATAGAACCATTTCTCCAACTTTTACTCCTGAGTCTCTGGTTTATAGACCAGATACATCCTAAACATAGAAGCATTTGTCCAACTGTCCACCCAGAGTCTCTGGTTTATAGGCCAGCTACATCCTAAATATAGAACCATTTCTCCAACTTTTACTTCAGAACTTCAGAGTTTCTGGTTTATAAACCAGATACATTGTAAATATAGAACCATTCATCCAACTGTCCATCCAGACCCTCTGCTTTATAGACCCAATATATCCTAAATATAGAACCATTTATCAAACTGTCCATCCAGAACCTCTGGTTTATATAGACCACATACATCCTAAATATAGAACCATTTTTCCAACTTTTACTCCAGAGTCTTTGGTTTATAGACCAGATACATCCTAAATGTAGAACCATTTATCCAACTGTCCATCCAGAGCCTCTGGTTTATAGACCAGATACATCCTAAATGTAGAACTATTTATCCAACTGTCCATCCAGAGCCTCTGGTTTATAGACTAGATACATCCTAAGAGCCCATTCACACAGGGGCAACACGACTTCCAGCGCGACTTTGGGAGGCAACTTGGACACAACTTGAGTATAAATCACAGCACGACTTGGGGCAACTTACAACACAACTTGAAGTCACCTCAAGGACAGGGAACTTTACAAGTGGCCAATCAGGCTTATCAGCTATGTGTGAGAAGGAGGGGGCTGGCTGTTTAGTGGAGTAAATTACTTTCTGTTTCCTTTCTGCTTCCTGTAAAGTTGCCTCAGTATGAACAGTGATCAGACTTGGAGGCAACTTCCATTGAAATCAATGGGTACAAGTCGCCTTCTAGTCAGATTGAAGTAGTACAGGAACCTTTTCTGAATTCGGAGCGACTGCAGTAGTGTGCATTAAGACGGATCCATTCACTTACATTGATTTTTTCATGTAGCGCGACTTGAGGCGACTAGGGGCGACAAGGGGCGACTAGGGGCGACTTGAAGTCGGATCCAAAGTTGCCCCTGTGTAAATGGGCTCTAAATGTCTAAATGTCTAAATGTAAAAAGTCCGATGGGGCATACACACAGTCGGAATATACGATGAAAACCTCCCATCTGACTTTTTCTGATGGACATTCCGCTCGTGTTTACGCAGCATAAGAATCACCAGAAATGGTTCTTTACAAGATAAGCTGCCAATTCCGAAAGTCTTTTTGTGGAAGTAACGCAACCCAAAAATACTAGTTTCCTTGTGATCATGGCCAACGGGGCATCACACATTGGCTCAAAAGGAAGCCCCTGAAGGACTGACAAAGCAGATTCAGACCCCATGGGCACAGAGGTGACTTAATTGGTGGATTCATGCGCGTTACGCCTTACATAAAGGCCTGCACTAGGGAGTAGGGATGAGCCGAACACCCCCCTGTTCGGTTCGCACCAGAACACGCGAACAGGAAAAAAGTTCGTTCGAACACGCGAACACCGTTAAAGTCTATGGGACACAAATATGAATAATCAAAAGTGCTAATTTTAAAGGCTTATATGCAAGTTATTGTCATAAAAAGTGTTTGGGGACCTGGGTCCTGCTCCAGGGGACATGGATCAATGCAAAAAAAAGTTTTAAAAACGGCCACTTTTTCAGGAGCAGTGATTTTAATAATGCTTAAAGTCAAACAATAAAAGTGTAATATCCCTTTAAATTTCGTAGCTGGGGGGTGTCTATAGTATGCCTGTAAAGGGGCGCATGTTTCCCGTGTTTAGAACAGTCTAACAGCAAAATGAAATTTCGAAGGAAAAAACCCATTTAAAACTACTTGCGGCTATTGCATTGCCGACAATACACATAGAAGTTCATTGATAAAAACGGCATGGCAATTCCCCACAGGGGAACCCCGAACCAAAATTTTTTTTAAAAATGACGTGGGAGTCCCCCTAAATTCCATACCAGGCCCTTCAGGTCTGGTGTGGATATTAAGGGGAACCCCGGCCAAAATTAAAAAAAAAAAATGACGTGGGGTTCCCCTTAAATTCCATACCAGACCCTTATCCGAGCACGCAACCTGGCAGGCCACAGGAAAAGAGGGGGGACGAGAGTGCGCCCCCCCCTCCTAAACCATACCAGGCCACATGCCCTCAACATTGGGAGGATGCTTTGGGGTAGCCCCCAAAACACCTTGTCCCCATGTTGATGAGGACAAGGGCCTCATCCCCACAACCCTGGCCGGTGGTTGTGGGGGTCTGCGGGCGCGGGGCTCATTGGAATCTGGAAGCCCCCTTTAACAAGGGGACCCCCAGATCCCGGCCCCCCCATGTGAAATGGTAAGTGGGTACTTACCCCTACCATTTCACTAAAAAACTGTCAAAAATGTTAAAAATGACAAAAGACAGTTTTTGACAATTGCTTTATTTAAATGCTTCTTCTTTCTTTTATCTTCCTTCATCGTCTTCTTCTGGTTCTTCTGGCTCTTCTGGTTCTTCCTCTGGCGTTCTCGTCCAGCATCTCCTCCGCGGCGTCTTCTATCTTCTTCTCCTCGGGCCGCTCCGCACCCATGGCATGGGGGGAGGCTCCCACTCTTCTCTTCATCTTCTTCTCTTCTTCTCTTCTTCATTTTCTTCTCCGGGCCGCTCCGCACCCATGCTGGCATGGAGGGAGGGTCCCATTGTGTGACGGCGTCTCCTCATCTGACGGTTCTTAAATAAAGGTGGTGGGGCCACCCGGTGACCCCGCCCCCCTCTGACGCACGGTGACTTGACAGGACTTCCCTGTGACATCACGGGGAATGCCACAGGGAAGTCCCATCATGTCCCGTGCATCAGAGGGGGACGGGGTCACCGGCTGGCCCCGCCCCCCCTTATTTAAGAACCGTCAGATGAGGAGACACCATCACACAGCGGGAGCCTCGCTCCATGCCAGCATGGATGCGGAGCGGCCCGGAGAAGAAAATGAAGAAGAGAAGAAGGAAGAAGAGAAGAAGATGAAGAAGAAGATGAAGAGAAGAGCGGGAGCCTCCCCCCATGCCATGGGTGCGGAGCGGCCCGAGGAGAAGAAGATAGAAGACGCCGCGGAGGAGATGCTGGACGAGAACGCCGGAGGAAGAACCAGAAGAGCCAGAAGAACCAGAAGAAGAAGATGAAGGAAGATAGAAGAAAGAAGAAGCATTTAAATAAAGGAATTGTCAAAAACTGTCTCTTGTCATTTTTAACATTTTTGACAGTTTTTTAGTGAAATGGTAGGGGTAATTACCCCCTTACCATTTCACACAGGGGGGCGGGATCTGGGGGTCCCCTTGTTAAAGGGGGCTTCCAGATTCCGATAAGCCCCCCGCCTGCAGACCCCCACAACCACCGGCCAGGGTTGTGGGGATGAGGCCCTTGTCCTCATCAACATGGGGACAAGGTGTTTTGGGGGCTACCCCAAAGCACCCTCCCAATGTTGAGGGCATGTGGCCTGGTATGGTTTAGGAGGGGGGGCCGCACCCTCGTCCCCCCATCTTTTCCTGCGGCCTGCCAGGTTGCGTGCTCGGATAAGGGTCTGGTATGGATTTTTGGGGGGACCCCACGCCGTTTTTTTTTTTTTTGGCGCGGGGTTCCCCTTAAAATCCGTACCAGACCTGAAGGGCCTGGTATGGAATTTAGGGGGACTCCCACGTCATTTTTTAAAAAATTTTGGTTCGGGGTTCCCCTGTGGGGAATTCCCATGCCGTTTTTATTAATGAACTTTTATGTGTATTGTCGGCAATGCAATAGCCGCGAGTTGTTTTAAATGGGTTTTTTCCTTTGAAATGTCATTTTGCTGTCAGACTGTTCTAAACACGGGAAACATGCACCCCTTTACAGGCATACTATAGACACCCCCCAGCTACGAAATTTAAAGGGATATTACACTTTTATTGTTTAACTTTAAGCATTATTAAAAACACTGCTCCTGAAAAAACGGCCATTTTTAAAACTTTTTTTGCATTGATCCATGTCCCCTGACACTTTTTATGACAATAACTTGCATATAAGCCTTTAAAATTAGCACTTTTGATTTCTCCCATAGACTTTTAAAGGGTGTTCTGCGGCATACGAATTTGCCGCGAATACCCCAAATTGTTCGCTGTTCGGCGAACTTGCGAACAGCCAATGTTCGAGTCGAACATGAGTTCGACTCAAACTCGAAGCTCATCCCTACTAGGGAGTGAGAAGCATGAGGTTTTGGAAAAAACTGACAAACCTGAGACTTGACCCTTAATAGTACTTACGGCTAGCTTTATCTCTACTCCCGACTGTAGGAAGTCTAAAACCTGCTTATGCTATATTTGCGAGGATGCCAACCCTTGTTTCCACAGCAGGAAACATAGGCCTTCCAAACCCTATAGAAGATAGCTCTAGAGGCCGGCTTCCTTGCATTAACCAGGGTGGTTACCACTGAGCCCGAAAGTCCCTGATCCTTTAGAGCGAGGGCCTCAACAGCCAAACCATCAAATTCATTGTTTGTAAGGCAAGATGGTATACTGGCCTTTGTGACAGCAGCAAGGATCTGTCACATCTTTATGATTTCTGCATACCAGGACCTCCTGGGCCATGCCAGGGCAACCAGGATCATCCATTTTTGCTTGCTTCTGGCCCTGCGCAGCAGGCATGGAAGCAACTGAACTGGAGGAAATGCATAAATCAGAAAAAACTGATTCCAAGGAGCTACCAAGGTAACTGTCCTGCAAGAGAGCGGGTCCCTTGTTCTGGACAAAAAACTTGTCTAGTTTCATGTTGAACCTGGACGCAGAAGACCTACATCCGGGGTACCCCACCTCCAGCAAATGGCCAGAAAGCCATCTGGATGTAGGGAGCACTCCCCTGGGAGCAACGGCTGGCAGCTTAAGAAGTCTGCCTGTCAATTTCCTACCCCTGGGATGAACACCGCAGATAGGCAAGTAACATGCTTTTCTGCCAAAACCAGAATATGGTTTACCTCTTTCTGGGCTGCCCGACTCTTGGCGACTGATATAGGCCATCGTCGTGGTATTGTCGGACTAGATCCTGACAGGGTATCTCCGCAGTCTGCCTGCCCAGGCCAAAAGGGCCAGGGGTGCTGCCCAAAATTCTAAAACGTTGATGGGCAAGGTCTTCTCGGACTCTGACCATTCCCCCATAACAGCATTGTCTTCTAGTAATGCTCCCCAGCCTAAAAGGCTGGCATTGGTCGTCACTAGGGATGAGCCGAACACCCCCCGGTTCGGTTCGCACCAGAACCTACAAAGGGACCGAAAGTTTGCGTGAACTTTAGAACCCCGTTAAAGTCTATGGGACCCCCCACCACTCCATTACCACGCCCTTTGGGTCTTGTATGGATATTAAGAAAATTTTAAAAAGTAAAAGGCGTGGGCCCCAGGCCCTATATACTCTGAACAGCAGTATACAGGCGGTGCAAACAAGACAGGGACTGTAGGTTTGTTAAGTAGAATCTGTTTGTAATTTTGAACTGGTACATTTTTAAAGTGTAGCTCCAGCCAAAAAATCTATTTTTAAGCTTTTTGGAAAACATAGGGAAGTTTTATCAACCCTGTAACATTTGTTTTGCTATCTGTGCACCTCTTCAGAAGATTTCACCTCACTTTCTGTCCCAATGACAAATGTTTTTTGAAAATTAGTGGTTTTTAGTGAAACAAGGATTGGTGATAAAGCATCAGTGGGGAGGAGACACGTTTTTCCCATATTAACTCTTAAAGGAGAGAATTTCCCTTCCTAGGGGTAGATTTCAACTCACTTCCTGTTGTCTCCTTCCGTTTGTAAGTTGGATGTTTGAAAGTAGGGGCCTGCCCTATATACTCTGCAGAAATTGGGGCCTTAGGTGTTGGTGTTGCCACAACACTGTAAGCCCTCAGAGTTACTCTTGGTGGGCGCAGGAACGGGCCCTGCTGTGAAATATTAGATCAAGAATTGTAATTTCATGCCATTGTTGAACAGTGGTAGAAAAATTGGGCCTTTGGTGGTGGTGGTGTTGCCACAACACTGTAAGCCCTCACAGTTACTCTTAATGGGCGCAGGAATGGGCCCTGCTGTGAAAAATTAGATCAAGAATTGCAATTACATGTCCCTGTTAAACAGGGGCTGAAAAATTGGGCCTTAGGCACTGGTGCCATAACACTGCAACCCCTCACAGATGCTATAGTTGGAGCGCAGGAATGAGCCCTGCTGCAAAGTATTGCATCAAAAATTGTAATTACATGCCCCTGTTCAACAGGGTCAGAAAATTGGGCCTTAGCCACTGGTGGCGGTGCCCAGAACCAAAAATGTTTTTACAAGCTATCAGCATGAAAATTGAGGAGGAAGAGGATTGTCACTCAGCATGCCAGGATAGTCACTCAGCATCAGCACAGGCAGTCTTGAAGGGATCTCACATTAAAAAAAAATTAATTGGTTACATCAGCATCAGGTGCTTGGTACCTGGTGATCCAAGACTGATTCATTTTTATGAAGGTCAGCCGATCGACCGATTCTGTGGACAGGCATACCCTGTGATCGGTTACAAAGCATCTAGCAGCACTGAATGTGCATTCCGAAAGAACGCTGGATGCAGGACAGGCCAGTAGCTCAAGCTCTGGCCAGTGATCCATCCTCAAGACCCAGTAACCCAGAGAATTTTTGGTGGGAAAGGTGTCCAAGTCTGATCTTGCCCCTAGGAATTCCTGCACCATGTAAATCAGACGCTGGCAATGGTTGCTGGAACCGATCATACCTTGGGGCTGTGGACTAAAAAATTGTCTGAATGCTTCGGTCAGACGGCCACCTTCTCCACCGCTCCTTCTGTGACTGACCGAAGCCTCAGCAAGATGTTGTCCAGGAGGACCAGGAAATTGTAACCTCCCAGGCTCTGAAATTGCGTTGCACAAACCTTTCTGCAAGGCCTACGAAGATGTTTCATCCTCTGCTCCCTCTGCAACGGCAAGATAAGGTCCGCAACCTTACCCTTGTAACGTGGATCAAGGAGGGTTGCCAGCCAGTAATGATCCCTCCCCTTGAGACCACGAATACGAGGATCCTTCCGCAGGCTTTGCAGGATCAGGGAGGCCATGCAGCGTAGGTTTGCTGAGGAATTCGGTCCAGAGTCCTCTGGGTCACTAAGACGACATGATCCACTGCCACCTCCTCCCAGCCACGTACAAGTCCATGGGTTTCTTCGGACTGTAAATGATCCCTTGAAGACTGCTGCTGATGCTGAGTTCCAGGCTCCACCTCCATGCTGACACAATCCTCCTCCTCCTCTTCCTGTGTGATCGGCGGGCATGCAGGAACACTGTCTGGATAAAGGGGGCCTTGAGAGGTAAGAAAGTCCTCCTCTTCCTCCCTCTGTTCTGCCTCAAGTGCCCTGTCCATTATTCCATGCAGCGTGTGCTCCAACAGGTGGACAAGAGGGACAGTGTCACTGATGCATGCACTGTCACTTCTCACCATCCTCGTGGCCTCCTCAAATGGTGACAGGACAGTGCATGCATCCCTGATCATAGCCCACTGGCATGGGGAAAAAAAACAAGCTCCCCTTACCCTGTCCTGGTGCCATAGTCGCATAGGTACACATTGATGGCCCTCTGCTGCGTGTGCAGCCACTGCAGCATGGCCAACGTTGAGTTCCACATGGTGGGCATGTCACAGATTAGGCGGTTCTTAGGCAGGTTAAATTCCTTTTGGAGGTCAGCCAGCCAAGCACTGGCATCATATGACCTGCAGAAATGCACACAGACTTTCCTGGCTTGCCTCAGGACATCCTGTAAGCCCAGGTACCTGCCCAAGAACCGCTGCACCACCAAGTTAAGAACGTGAGCCAAACAGGGCACATGGGTCAGTTGTCCCTGTCAGAGGGCGGAGAGGAGGTTGGTGCCATTGTCGCAAACCACCATTCCTGGCTTAAGCTGCATCAACCACCTCTGAACCTGCCCCTACAAAACTGACAGAATCTTTGCCCCAGTGTGGCTCCTGTCCCCCCAAGAACATCAGCTTAAGCACCGCATGGCATCTTTTTGCCTGCGTGCTTGCGTAGCCCCTTCATCGCCTACTGGTTCGGAGGACAAATCAGCACAGGAAGAGGCCATGGAGGAAGAAGAGGAGAGGGTGGAAGAGAGAGGTGTGGCAGAATCACCACTAATAGAATTTTGGAGGCGTGGTGGCGGAACAACCTCCAACACTACTGCACCCTGTCCTGCATCCTTCCCAGCTGCCAGAAGAGTCACCCAGTGCACGGTGAAAGATAGGTATTGTCCCTGTCCATGCCTGCTGGACCATAAGTCAGCGGTAATATGCACCTTACCGCTGACCGCCCTGTCCAGCGAGGCCAAGACATTGCCTTCCACATGCCGGTAGAGAGCCGGAATCGCCTTCCGTGAGAAAAAGTGGCGTTTGGGAACCTGCCACTGAGGAACTGCACATTCCACAAACTCACGGAAGGGGGCAGAGTCTACCAACTGAAAAGGCAGCAGTTGAACTGCTAGCAATTTAGCCAAGCCAGCATTCAACCACTGGGCATGTGGATGGCTGGGAGCAAACTTCTTTCGGCGGTGTAGCAGCTGGGGCAGTGAAATTTGTCTGCTACAATCTGACGTCGGTGTACCGATAGCAGATTGCCCGCAAGTACTTGGCTGTGACACACCTAATTCTACACCTTCATTCCTCTCAGTGCAGGTTTCAGAGAGGACTGAAGGTATAGTGGGGTGGGAGATCCCAGCTGATGAGGAGCAAGAAGAGGTCCACTTTGTTCTTTGGTGTGGGTCTTTTAGGTCGCTTGCCAACGAATTGCATGGCAGGTCGACATATGTCTGGTCAAGCATGTAGTGCCCAAGTGGGTGATGTTTTGGCCACGCGAGATACACTTGAAACATATGTTGCAAATAGCAGCGGTGCGATCTGATGCACTCATCTCAAAAAAGCCCACACCAAAGAACTTTTGGAATGTTGCGCAGAGACAGCAGCACCCTGCACATGCGGAGCTCTGTGGTGTGATGCAGTCGGTGTGCTGCCCTTAAGCTGGCCCCTGGAGGGCATCCTGCCTCGTTGGAGATGTGCCTCCTCCTCCTCTCTCCTATCAGGCACCCACGTGGAGTCAGTGACTTCCTCATCATCCCCTCCCTCCTCATCACTGGAACAAAGCTGGCAGTATGCTGCAGCTGGGGGAACGGGAACATGACTGCCAGATTGATGTCCTTCTTGGGCACCCCTCTCTCTGGGCTCATGTTACTGCCTTCCTCTAGCTGGGTACCATCATTGAAGCCTTCAAAACGCTGGGCATCCTCCTGGAGCATGTACCCAACACTGTGGTCAAACAATTCAGGGGACTTCTCAGGAGGACATGGTGGGGCTAGGGAAGGAGTGACTGATGCCATCGAGCCAAGGGAAGAGGCCGCGTTGGCAGCTGCTTTGCCAGACAAAGTACCCTGAGCCTGGGTGAGAGAGGATGGGGAGGATGAGGACGGCTTGGTCATCCACTCTACCAAGTCTTTGGCATGTTGCGGCTCAACACGGACAGCTGCCGAAAAAAGGACAAGCGTGTCCCACGGCCACGTGTTGATGAGGATGCACCGTGTCCACGACCAGCACTGTTGTTTCTAGACACAGAGCCTGCTTGCCCTCTTTTATTGGATTGTGACTGTCTGCCTCTCCTTGTTGGCCTTCCAGACATACTAATGGCCTGCAGTGAGATGTAGCTGCACAAAGCTGGGATGTATATATATACTGATTATACTGCAGCTAGCAGAATCAACTACCTGCCTGTAGTATTATTAGTATGAGAACACCAGCAATTGTCTTCAGGTAGCTTTAGGTGCACACTGTGTAGAGGACACAGTACACTAACTGTAAATACTGCAGCTGCCTGCCTGTGGTATTAATAGGATCAGAACCCCAGCAATTGTCTTCAGGTAGCTTTAGGTGCACACTGTGCAGAGGACACAGTACACTAACTGTAAATACCGCAGC
This sequence comes from Aquarana catesbeiana, assembly GCF_042186555.1. Taxonomy (NCBI): domain Eukaryota; kingdom Metazoa; phylum Chordata; class Amphibia; order Anura; family Ranidae; genus Aquarana; species Aquarana catesbeiana. The sequence goes on along the minus strand of NC_133331.1, from coordinate 299,932,198 downwards.
TGCCTGCCTGTGGTATTAATAGGATCAGAAGAACACCAGCAATTTTCTTCAGGTAGCTTTAGGTGCACACTGTGCAAAGGACACAGTACACTAACTGTAAATACTGTAAATACTGTAAAAATACATGCCTGCCTGTCAGTGAATATATATATATATATATATATATATATATATATATATACACACACACAACACCTAGGATGCATATATAAATATACATTATACACTGTAAGTGCAGCTAACTGACTCGCCTGCCTACTCTAACTTAAAACAAATGACACTGTCTCTCTGTCTATCTCTCTCCGCCACCGCAACACACTACACAAGGCCAAGCATGAGGGTCATAGTGCATGCTTGGCCAATCATCAGCCAGCAATGCACTGCGATGCCGCAGTGAATTATGGGCTGTGACGCGCCACTCGAATTTGGCGCGAACGGCCCATAACGTTCGCAATTCAACGAACAATCGAACAGGCAATATTCGAGTCGAACATGGGTTTGACTCAAACTCGAAGCTCATCCCTAGTCATCACTATCTTCCAAGTGATCAGTACGAAGGTTTTTCCCCTTCTGCAAACTTTCGGTTAGCGACCACCAATTGCGACTTTGGCGTAAGCTTGGAGTCAAACGCATTGGACAATCCAAATCCTGGCTTCTCCTGCTCCAAGCAAACAGGATATTGTTTTGCAACAGACTTGAATAGAACTGAGCATAGGAAACTGCTTCTAATGAAGCTACCGTCTTCCCTAACAATCTCATACAGAGACAGATAGGAGACTCTCCCCTTGTCCTGATCGTGTGAACCAGATCTCTTATTGCGCAGGCATTTGCCTGGGGTAAAAAACACCCTCTTGTGGGCTGTGTCTACTACCAGACCCAAATATTCTAGCCTTTGCTGGCCGCAAAGATGACTTTCCTAGGTTGATAATCCAACCCAGAAGCTTCAGATACCTGATACTCTCTCCCCCTCTTTAGGTGGCTGACTAACTGAGAGGAAAGGCAGAAATCCTCCACAAGCGCTGCTGACAGACCTCTAAGGCAGGCATGGGATGCTGACACCAGGTATGCTACTGCACACTCTCTAGTGGTAGGAGAAAAAACACAGGCAAGACATCAACTATTCATAAAAAGAAGTCCACAAGGGATCTTCTTCACTTACTATTCCCGCCGCAGGGTACTACTGGGATTAGCACAGTGATCCAACCTTCACCCATCACGGCGGGCTAGTAGTGCCCCGCCAGAGCAACCTGTGGTATAGCAATGTGACCAAGGCGCTGGATCCCATGGCCCAGCTCTCCAAAGAGAAGCGTTACAGGCAAAACCTCGTTCTTCAGTATCAAGGCTCGGGTACCATGCACTTTTGCCTTTGTTTTTGGCTTTTTGAATAGATCCGATTGTATAGCTCCCTGGCCCTGGCTGAGGAGCATAATGTTAACCGTGACCAAACAACATAGACACTGGCGAAAAAACTGAGGCATTCTCCGTGTGGGAGGGGTTATATAGAGGGGGACTTCCTATCTTGATTATGCCAGTGTCCATCACCTCAAGGTGGCCTTTTAACCCATTTAGTAATTACTGGCTCTGTGTCCCGTGATGTACTGTAAAGAAAGGTAATTTTTAATAACATTCAATTACAATATGATTAGTGTTGCAATTATATGCGCTAGATTATTTTTTCTTTATTTGCTATATTTTTTTCCCCACGGAAGTGGAGTTATCCTTGAAATTTTGAGCCCTGCTGTACACCATATGAAAATCCATCTCCATTCTCACAGTAACAATGTCATCAATGCACAAAGTTGCACAGTGCGATTTGGGGGCTATTTACTAAAGTCAAATCCACTTTGCACTACAAGTGCACTTGAAATTGCACTGAAAGTGCACTTGGAAGTGCAGTCATTGTAGATCCGAGGGGGACATGCAAGGAAAATAAAAAACAACATTTTAGCTTGCACGTGAATTGATAATAAAATCAGCAGAGCTTCCCCACATTTCAGATCTACCCATCAGATTTACAGCGACTGCACTTCCAAGTGCACTTTCAGCGCAATTTCAAGTGCACATTGCATAGTTTGCACTTGTAGTGCAAAGTGGATTTGCTTTTCGTAAATAATCCCCTCAGTCTGAACATCAGGATTGATTCATTTTCAATATATACACTATACATTGTAGACTTTATAACTTTCACACAGAGTAGATAATATACACTGATTTGCTTTGAATTTTAACCAAAGAAATGTAGAAAAATAAATTTTGCCCTAAATTTATGAAGAAAGATTATTTACTTGCAATTTTTTTATTAAAAAAAAATATATATATTTTTATTCTTGTTATATATTAAAAGCAGTGAAAATATACAACTAAAAGAAAGCTTTACATGTCTCAAAAAAAAAAAAATGATATAAAATTCTTTTGGGTACAGTGTTGCATGACTGAGTAATTGTCAGTCAAATTATCACAGTGCTGGAAATGAAAGAATGGCGTATACAGGAAGGGGGAATAACATGGCGGTCTTTAAGTGGTTAACAAACAATAAAAACTAAGATAGAATCTAAATCAAAACCTTTATAATTGAAGATAATAAACCATAAAGTGTATTTATTATTGGTTGGACCAATGAGAAGCCGGCTTCTTCAGTAAAACATAAAAAGAGCAATAATGTACAGAAACTGATATCAACCAATAAGAAGTGTTGTTCATGTATTGTCATATCTGGCCATGTATTAGCACAGTTTAGTTGTATGGTGCGGTCTGTGTGAGTGCGGGACCGAGTCATCTCTGTATGTTTAGAGGATCGTATTACTAGAATTCAATCCCTGCAGGCTCAGATCTATCAAACCGAACCTGAAAAACATTCAATATATTCCGCCCCACCCCCAACACACCACTGTTATCATGAGAAAGATTGTTATCTTATGTGACTTCTCTGGTGATACACAAGGTCTCCTTTCGATTTGTAAGATTTCCCGCACTCTGAACATGAATACGGACGCTCACCTGTGTGAGTTCTCTGGTGATACACAAGGCTTCCTTTCATAGTGAAAGATTTCCCGCACTCTGAACATGAATAAGGACGCTCACCCGTGTGAATTCTCTGGTGTTGCACAAAGTTTCCTTTCTGAGTGAAAGATTTCCCGCACTCTGAACATGAATAGGAACGATCACCTATGTGAATCTTCTTGTGTTCATCAAATGAAAACTTCCATTTGAAACATTTCCCACACTCTGAACAAGAATAAGGATGCTCACCCGTGTGATCTCTCTGGTGTACAATAAGTTTTTCTTTTGTAATGAAACCTTTCCCGCACTCTGAGCATGAATAGGGACGCTCCCCAGTGTGAAGCTTCTGGTGTCTAATAAGATTTCTTTTAGTAGGGAAACATTTCCCGCACTCTGAGCATGAATAAGGAAGGTCACCCATGTGACATCTCTGGTGTCTAATAAGATTTCTATTGTCAGAGAAACATTTCCCACACTCTGAACATGAATAAGGGCACTCTCCTGTGTGACTTCTTTGGTGTATAAGAAGAGTTTCCTTCTTTATGAAACATTTCCCACACTCTGAGCATGGAAAGGGACGTTCACCCGTGTGCATTCTAAGATGTTGAAGTAGATAATTTTTCCGAAAGTAACATTTCCCGCACTCTGAACATGAATGGGGGCGCTCCCCTGTGTGAAGCTTCTGGTGTCTACCAAGATTGTTTTTATGAGTGAAACATTTCCCACACTCTGAACATGAATAGGGACGCTCACCCGTGTGAATCATCTGGTGTCTATCAAGACATCTTTTCTCAGTGAAACCTTTCCCGCACTCTGAACATGAATAAGGATGCTCCCCCGTGTGACTTATTTGATGCATATGAAGGCTTTGTTTGCTAGTGAAACATTTCCCACACTCTGAACATGAAAAGGAACGTTCACCCGTGTGGCTATACTGGTGTTTAAGAAGGTTTTGTTTTCTAGTGAAACATTTCCCGCACTCTGAACATGAATAGGGACGCTCAGCAGTGTGACATTTCTTGTGTCTAAGAAGTTCTCTCTTTTGTGTGAAAAGTTTCCCACACACTGAACATAACAATGAACTCTCTTCTGTTTGATCTCCTTCCTGCCCTGAAGAAGATTCCTCGGGAATAGACGGATCTATTAAAGTATTTCTACTGTGAGATCTTAGAGTCCTGGAATGTGATTTATCAGAAGATTCCTCAGACGTATTCCGCACATTATGGTCATCTGCTGAGAAATAATTTTATAATAAAATGTTAGAAGAATTTTTGGAATCTTGTATTCAATGTCCCTTTACATTACAGTGCCCCCCACAATCACAGACCCCCATCACCTTTTCGGATCAGGAAAGAACATTTTTAAACTAAAGAAAATGAGGCCGAGCTTTATATGGTTATTCTGTCTTCCTCCTGGGTGAATTCAGTAGACATAGACCTTTTCTCCTCTGATGTAACAATGTAAATACAAACTCTATACTCATAGAAGTAAAATAATAATGGGAACTGGTTCTATATTTAGTGTTTTTTTACTTACTTGTGTCCATATGTAGAGAAGATTCCTCCTGTTTACTTTCCATAATCACCTCCCCCTCCTCCATAGACTGCTGATCTCCACTCACCAACCTCTCTTCTTCTTCCTCTTTATCCTCAACTTTGATGTCTTTCAGTTCTTCACCCTAAACCCCAAAGATGGTAGAATACATTGGTAAAAAAAAACAAGGGATTACACAGAATATCCTCTCATAGGTTAGAATACATTTTGAGTTCTAGTTGCTCAGTCCTACCTGATGATGGTGAGGGATGGTGTGATCTTCCTGTATGGAATCCCGGCAATACAGAGGACGGGGACATCTCTCTGGTGGGTTCCCATTACTGGATCCATCTGTAGGAAACACACACACTGACTGAATACATTGTTTCTATGTGTTTATCCGATGATGGGGATCTAGGTGGACCCTCCGTACTGCTCTCTCCTTTACAATAAAGTCTCCTCTTACCCAGTGATGTGAGGGGCGGCTGATTCTCCATCATGACGTCCTTGTAGAGATCCTTGTGTCCTTCACCTCTGTTGTCAGACAGTGAGGTGGAGGCACTGTGATGGGTGATGTCCTGTGAAGACGGCTGCTGGGTGTTAATGGATCTCCAGATAGTTATTGCTCTATAATCCTGTGTGAAGACAGGAAGTCATAATGATCACTTCATACTTTCCAGAATTATCCCTACTTCTAGCCATGTCAAAAAATAACCCCTGATAACAGTATTTTAGGTTTGTATAGTAGTGGATGTTGGAGATAAAGACATCACAGTGACTATGGAGGAAGAGAACGGACATGACGGGGGGGGGGATTTATTGGTGTAAATAGAAAAGGAATCTTATTACCCTCTTTGTGTGTTCCAGTGATGTGTGCTCTCTTTTTCCTCCTCCTTTCACCTTGGATATTGTACGTTATACAACGTTCTATGCTTATCTTTCATCAGTTCCCATCAGAGTGATCCGCGCACAATATGTGATGTTGTTGTCTTGTTAGAAACTGCATCATGTGACGCTTCTCAGGGTATGGAGTGAATGTATCCTATATCTAGCCCATTCTCCGCCCATACTTCCTGTGTTTCCTCGAGAGGGGTTTGGCTGCATAGTGGAGCTCCACTGATGACAGGAAGCATGTGGCCTCCACTCCACTTCTTCTTTTTTATTGAACTTTATTGTGAATCTCTGGGAGAGGGGTCTGGCAGCAGAGATTCACAATAAAGTTCAGGAAAAAAAATGGAGTGGAGGCCACATGCTTCCTGTTATGAGTAGAGTTCCACTCTGCAGCCAGAACCCCTTGGAGAGACACGAAGTGATGTAGGGTACAGACAGGAAGTGATGTTCAGGTGTAAACAGGAAGTTCCAGGTGAAAGGGGAGTTGTGAGGAAGTAGACACAAGACGTTATAGCCGGTGTCTTGCCAAGAAAGTTCCCCGGGAGATAAGGACCCCCCTGCACTGCGCAGGCGCAGCGCTTGCGCAGTACGAACTACTAAGGAGCCGCCAAAGATAGCCGAAGCTGAAAACCTTCAATCAGCTGTACACGGCGCCTGCGCCCTGGGTCCAGGTTGAAGCCCCACCATCCAAGTGGACCTAGAGGGAGAATAAAAAAGTGCCGAGCGAAGCGAGGCGGTGCCCGAAGCGCGGCAAGCGAAGAGAGCCCATGAGGGGCCCTCTTACAGGCGCAGTGTACAGCTGATTTCCAACTATTCGGCTTTGGCTATTTCCGCCGGCTCCTACTGCGCAGGCGCAGCGCCTGTGTAGTAGAGGGGGATCCTTATCCGCCGAGGGGGAACTTTCTCAGCAGAACACCGGTCATACTTTGAATGACAATTGCGCGGTCATGCAACACTGTACCCAAATAACATTTTTATCATTTTCTTCACACAGATAGAGCTTTCTTTTGGTGGTATTTAATCACCACTGGGGTTTTAATTTTTTCCTAAATAAATGAAAAAAGACCAATTACTTTTGGAAAAAAAGTTTTCATCGTTTTTCATTTGTTAGGCAGCACTGATAGGTGACACTGATAAGGAGGCACTGATTGGCAGCACTGATGGGCACTGATTGGCAGCACTGGTGGCCACTGATGGGGCTGCAGTGATAATCAGGACATGGATAATCAGTGATCTAATTATCAGTGTAGATGTCCTTTTCACACAAGCTGGTTAGCGGCTCTCCTCCCCTCATGCTGTCAGCATGAGGAAAGGAATGCCGATAACCAGCTTGTGTTTACATCGTAATTGAAGAAAAAGAAGATTGGTCGCACACCATGGAAGGAAGAACTTATCCTTGTTAAGTCGGTCTACCAATGTTCCTGTAACGTCCTGTCTACGCCATTTGGCACCTTGACAATAAAGTAACTATTCTACAGAAGTTCTTCCTTCCATGATGTGTGACTAATCTTCTTTTTCTTCCATTACTATTGACGGTGGTGAGCCGGGGCCAGCAGCCACGAGGAAAACTTTATCCACAGTCTGACCGGTGTTACACTATTTCTGGACTGTGTTTACATTGTGATCAGCTGTGACTGGACACTGCTGATCACATGGTAAAGGGCTGCTGCGATTGGCTCTTTACTCCGACCTGTGATCAGCTGTGTCCTAAGAATCAGACCGAGCTGAAGCGGGCGTGCGGTGGGAGCCATCATTGGAGGACGTCATATAACACCCTCCCAGAACTGGAGGACCTCGCTGTAGCCGTCATTCAGCTATGGCACGGTCAGGCATTGGAACCAACTTGGTGACACGCTGTGGCTGGGAGAACATGTCTGTCAATTTGTTGTTTATCAGTGTTTTCCCCTATAGGCTCCTCAACCTAGAACTAACATCAGAATCAAGTAATGTCTGTGCATCCTCAAGAAGCAAGTGGCTGACGCTGAGTTCAAATATTTCAGCTGACTCCTCTATGCATAATGCTGGGGCTTTGGCAGGAGTAGCTGTGGACAAGGAGGCAGAATAAGCCGCTCTGGCAGCTGCGGTGGACTGTACACTAGTGCCAGATTGAAGAGTCAGAGGATGAGGATGGTTTAGCCTCCTGTGGCTGGATAACACAGGCAACATCACTAAACAGAGACAAAGTTGTCCTGCCTGAGGACGGACCAAGTCCACATTTGCTTTTTGACATAGACACTGCTGGACCCCTCATAGTAGCATGTGAATATCTTCCTCTCCTTGTTGGCATCCCAGACATTATAGGAGGGGGGTTTATAACGCACATTTTAAAGATACTGGGAAATGTGTAATTGGATGCACTTTATTCAATGAAAAGTGGTGTTTGGTGAGCTTTAAATTGAGGACTGACGCTGACAAAAATGTAAAAACTATTAAAAAATAAATGAATAAGTAAAAAAGGGGGAACACCCGCATCTGTGGCTGACAATTAAAAAAAAAAGGGGGCAGGCAGGGGACATAAAAAAAGACACAATAAAGAAAAAAAAAAAAAACACACAGCAACCAAAAAAAAAAGAAAGAGTATACAGCACTAAATGTTATGTAATGCCGTGTTAAACACTTCACTACACTAACACTCTACACTCAGAATAAGTGAACACATTATATTCGCTGGTAGCAAACTGAGCCCTGCTCTATCTATCTCCACTCCAACAACACTACAAGAGCTGGCTATGGGAAGTTAGCTTTTATAGTGTGGGGTGGGACCATGAGTACTTGATTAGGGAAAGTAACCATCACTTTGTCCAATCAGAGGGCCCTGACAGTGCTAATTGGCGAAGCTAACTGTCCAGCCGACAGTTAGAAAAATGGTTCTATATTTAGCATGTATCTGGTCTATAAATCAGAGGCTCTGAATGGACAGTTGGAAAACTGGTTCTATATTTAGGATGTATCTGGTCTATAAACCAGAGGCTCCGGATGGACAGTTGGATAAATGGTTCTATATTTAGGATGTATCTGGTCTATAAACCAGGGGCTCTGTGTACATATTATAATACTCTATACATTTGTCTGTATAGTAGTATCTGCTGGAGGTAAAAGACATCATAGTGACTATGGAGGAAAAGGATGGACATGATGTGAGGGTTTATTGGGTGTAAATATAAAATAATTTGTATTACCTCCTCTGCTGCCGATTGTAAGGATATCCGTCTCTGCTTCCTGCAAACTGTCTTATCTCTAGGAACCGCCCGTCTATAGTTGAAATCACTTCCTGTCTTCTATGGAATTCTGTCTCTGCATTCCACTGAAAATAAGTGAGATCAGCACCTTGTGGAGAAAAAAACAACTGCAGCCTGTGTTTTTAAATACTTTGAAAGCTGCTTCTTGGATTGTTCTTCAGTTTTGGTGCCCAACCACTTGCCATATTATACAGTAGCCATTGTATAAAAACAACAAGATGGCGGGCTCCTGAAGGTTGGGGGCTGTATAAGAATGGCCTCCCCTTTGCACTGCTCATGTGCGCCCTCTAAAGTGTGCACTAGCGTGCTCCATAATCACTGAGCCCATCAGACACAGCAGATCGAGGAGCAGGGTGCAAGACCAGTTAAATTTGCCCTGTCCCATGTGATCACTGTGACCAATCATAGGCATCACAAATGTGAAAACAAAAGCTACATGTTGGTGCCATTCTCAGCATAGTACAGTGTCACCAGAGGAGCCAACCAATGTCCCTGATCACTACCAACTCCAGTACAGTATCACCATACCATTGCAACCAGCAACAATGTCCCTTATTGCTAGCCATCCCAGTACAAAATCACCAGGCAACAGTGTTCCTGATTGCTGCTGTAACGATATCACGTACGGGACATGAAAAGCTGTAGCTAGCTGCCATCTTGTGTGGAAGTAGCCATGACAGTTTGGCTAACCATGTAACATTACAGAGAAATCTGAACTCCCTCCTCCCTCCTCCCTTGTCTTAGGAATTCAAAGCTTTTTAAGTTCAACAGAAAAGGTTATCTCAACAGAGAAAACAGAACCAGGTTAGGTCAGTAGAAAACATTTGTTGTAAGGGCAGTGTTCAGGCCTGTCATAAAACTGTCACCCTCTCCGTTCAGAGACCTAACAGGCCCCGGTTGTAAATTGTCTGAATACACCTCCTACTTATAAGTATGAAATTTCAGCATGTGTCCTAACTTCTGACTTAGTAATAGCACAGCCCTAATCTGGACATATTTAGTTTCCTCAGATAATATGGAACGTTTCAAGTCCAGACACCCCTATGTCAGGTCATATGGGAAACCCCTGGTACCACTTATTACTCCAAAGCAGGCTATACGTTATAGATATGGCATGTTTAGACTTGTTTTGAAGAAAATCTCAAGTTGAATAATAATATGGATATTTGGAGTCTGTAAACACTATAGATGCAGATATATGAATAGCTATTACAAAATCTACCTGGGACGTGGTCATGAGTGTAGACACCTCCCAGCAACCAACCCCTAAACAAGATGACCAGACGATTGGTCACTGGTCGCTGTCAACACCCCTTTGATTTGACAGAAAAGAGGAGATGCCAAGACAATGGTCAGTTCTCCTTTTACCATTCAAGAAGAAACATCTGCCAAGTCGAGAACCGATTACCTAGCTCATCGATCGAACTCTGATCAACCCTCGGACATTATTCTTTCTTCCCAATTCTACCTTATTGCTTTGTGGCTGTATATTGTCTTTATCTTTTGAAACATCTTTTTTCTGTAAATGTTTTATTTGCATCAATTTTGACCTTTTCATAATAAACCCTTATGTTGAAAAGTGTTAACCTTGTCTCTAAAGCTCTTAATGCAAGCTATAAACGAACCTGCCTCTTGAAGGGCGCTACTGTTGTAGAGTAAGACTCTGAGCAGACCTGTCTGTGGTGGCAGTGTGTGTGGCAGACGCTTATTCTAAAATTATAATTGGTATTGCTAAAATTACGAGTCTCCCCCGGCTCGGTCTTTTAAACGGGGGTGGTGGCAGTTAAAGGGTTAATTGTGTAATTAGCCCAGTGACAATCACTCTCAGGCTGCTCGCACCTAGATTGTGGCCCCGCAAGCTGGAAAATCTTTGTGCTTGGCGCAGCTGAGAGTGGCATTGTTACGTAAGTGACAGCGTAGTGTGAGGTTGGCCGGTCCTTGGTTGCAAGTTAGCGAGGAGGGCAGGGATCTGACACCCGCGTTCGTCACAGCTGCCACCCCATGACACTGTCCCTACACTAGTGTAAGCCAATAACAGTGTTCCCGATCACCGCTACACAAGTCCTACTATCACCAGATGAGTGCAGCCATCGGCAGTGTTCCTGATCACCCCCACAGCAGTCCCTGTGTCACCTGACCAGTGTCAGCCAGCAACAGTGTTCTAGATTACCACCACATGAGTTCCAAAGCCACCAGACCAGTGTAAGCCAATTACACTGTTTCTGATCACTTGCCAAATCAGTCCCAGTGTCACCAGACCAGTGTAAGCCACCAACATCTTTTCTGATCAATGCTTCATGTATCCCAGTGTAAGCCAGTAAGAGTGTTCCCAATCTCCACTACACCAGTCCTACTGTAACCAGACCAGTGCAGCCAGCAACAATGTTCCTGATCACCAACTTGAGTCCCATTGTCCCCAGACCAGTGTAAGTTATAAACAGTGTTCCTGATCACCTCCATACCAGTCCCAGCACCTGATTGCTGACCACTAGGGATGAGCTTCGAGTTCAAGTCGAACTCATGTTCGACTCGAACATTGGCTGTTCGCCAGTTCGCCGAATAGCGAACAATTTGGGGTGTTCGCGGCAAATTCGAAAGCCGCAGAACACCCTTTAAAAATCTATGGGAGAAATCAAAAGTGCTCATTTTAAAGGCTTATATGCACGGTATTGTCATAAAAAGTGTTTGGGGACCTGGGTCCTGCCCTAGGGGACAAGGATCAATGCAAAAAAAAGTTTTAAAAACGGCCGTTTTTCCGGGAGCAGTATTTTTAATAATGCTTAAAGTGAAACAATAAAAGTGTAATATCCCTTTAAATTTTGTACCTGGGGGGTGTCTATAGTATGCCTGTAAAGGGGCGCATGTTTCCCATGTTTAGAACAGTCTAACAGCAAAATGACATTTCAAAGGAAAAAAAGTCATTTAAAACTACTCGCGGCTATTAATGAATTGCCAGTCCGACAATACACATAAAAAATCATTAATAAAAACGCCATGGGAATTCCCCACAGGGGAACCCGAACCAAAATTTAAAAAAAAAATGACGTTGGGGGTCCCCCTAAATTTCATACCAGGCCCTTCAGGTCTGGTATGGATATTAAGGGGAACTCCAACCAAAAAAAAAAATGGCGTGGGGTCCCCCTAAAAATCTATACTAGACCCTTCAGGTCTGGTATGGATTTTAAGGGCAACCCTGCGCCAAAATTTTTTTAAAAATTGGCATGGGGTCCCCCCAAAAATCCATACCAGACCCTTATCCGAGCACGCAACCTGGCAGGCCGCAGGAAAAGAGGGGGGGAAAGAGCGCCCCCCCCCTCCTGAACCGTACCAGGCCACATGCCCTCAACATTTGGAGGGTGCTTTGGGGTAGCCCCCCAAAACACCTTGTCCCCATGTTGATGGGGACAAGGGCCTCATCCCCACAACCCTTGCCCCGTGGTTGTGGGGGTCTGCGGGCGGGGGGCTTATCGGAATATGGAATCCCCCTTTAACAAGGGGACCCCCAGATCCCGGCCCTCCCCCCTGTGTGAAATTGTTTGTACCCCTACCATTTCACAAAAAAACTGTCAAAAATGTTGAAAATGACAAGAGACAGTTTTTGACAATTACTTTATTTAAATGCTTCTTCTTTCTTCTATCTTCTTTCTTCTATCTTCCTTCGGTTTTTTCCTCCATCTTCTTCTTCTTCTAGTTCTTCTGGTTCTTCTGGTTCTTCCTCCTGTGTTCTCGTCCGGTATCTCCTCCGTGGCGTCTTCTTCTCTTCATCTTCTTCTCTGGGCCGCTCCGCATCCATGATGGCACCGGAGGAAGAACCAAAAGAACCAGAAGAAGATAGAAGAAAGAAGAAGCATTTAAATAAAGGAATTGTCAAAAACTGTCTCTTGTCATTTTTGACAGTTTTTTTGTGAAATGGTAGGGGTACTCTTGTACCCCCTTACCATTTCACACAGGGGGAGGGCTAGGATCTGGGGGTCCCCTTGTTAAAGGGGGCTTCCATATTCCGATAAGCCGCCCGCAGACCCCCACAACCACCGGGCAAGGGTTGTGGGGATTAGGCCCTTGTCCCCATCAACATGGGGACAAGGTGTTTTGGGGGGCTACCCCAAAGCACCCTCCCAATGTTGAGGGCATGTAGCCTGTTATGGTTCAGGAGGGGGGGCTGCTCTCTCTCCCCCCCTCTTTTCCTGCGGCCTGCCAGGTTGCGTGCTTGGTCTGGTATGGATTTTTGGGGGGACCCCACACCAATTTTTTTTTTAATTTTAGCACGGGGTTCCCCTTAAAACCCATACCAGACCTGAAGGGCCTGGTATGGAATTTAGGGGGACCCCCAACGTCATTTTTTTTTAAAATTTTGGTTTGGGGTTCCCCTGTGGGGAATTCCCATGCCGTTTTTATCAATGAACTTTTATGTGTATTGTTGGACCGGCAATTCATTAATAGCCGCGAGTAGTTTTAAATGACTTTTTTTCCTTTGAAATTTCATTTTGCTGTCAGACTGTTCTAAACATGGGAAACATGCGCCCCTTTACAGGCATACTATAGACACCCCCCAGGTAAGAAATTTAAAGGAATATTACACTTTTATTGTTTCACTTTAAGCATTATTAAAATCACTGCTCCCAAAAAACGGCCGTTTTTAAAACTTTTTTTTGCATTGATCCATGTCCCCTGGGGCAGGACCCAGGTCCCCAAACACTTTTTATGACAATAACTTGCATATAAGCCTTTAAAATGAGCACTTTTGATTATCCATGTTCGTGTACCATAGACTTTAACGGTGTTCGCGTGTTCGAGCGAATTTTTTGCCTGTTCGCAAGTTCTGGTGCAAACCAAACAGGAGGGTGTTCGGCTCATCCCTACTTACCACATTACTGTTTGCCGTCCTACCTGACCCATCTGTGTATCCCACTGACTAAGTTCCCGAGACACCAGTCTTAGCCATCCCCTGGAGACAACTGCACTCCTGGAACCACAGGAACTCTATTGGTCACCCTTTGTTCATCCTCCTATACTTCCTGGTCAGTGAGCAACCACTACCGTACACTGTTTTTATATGCAATACTGGTTGATTTTTGGGATGCACAAGATACAATGTTTGGTACATAATCAATCCATAAACACAAACGAATACTTTAAGTATGTCAAAATACCTGAACTGGTAATCACTAAATGCTCACTAAATTAAGGGTGCGTAACCCTGCACACCAGAGGCCATTCGTATTAAGACATAACTTTCAATCAAATTATATAAAACATCTCTAAAATGTATTTATAAAGTTATATTTTTATGTTTTTACCTTTCACCCCATGAAATGTCTATCAAGTAATGATTTTTTTGCACATATGTCTATCTAATATATCCTTTACCATTTATTATTATGTATGTATGTGTTACAAGATTTACCAGTGTTTCTTATGTACATACTGTATCTTGCTCAGTTCTCTCCACAAGCTGGCAGGAAACTTCCAGCTGGCTGGTCTGTGTATATATACACCACATCATTAGGTGTTGTTATTTGCTTGAGAAGGGAGCACGCATGCCCCTATGAGGAATAGCGCATGTTCCGAAACGTGTTGCATTCTGGTCCCGAGCCATGCCTGCATCATCCTTCTCCTGGCTGCCCACCTGCTTCTTGAAGGACTTAAGGACTTTGGCCGGCTTCCTCCTCCACACGGGGACTTCTGTCACATTCCATCTGGTGGTACAAGCAGCTCCTGCAGCCTGCTCCAACTGGCATCCTGGACCTACACTTACTGATGTGCCTGTTGTTTACCCATCTATTGTAAGTAGCTCTGTCGTGGGGTCTTTTAAAATACAAAATCTTACTGCACTTAGAGGTGCTTGTCTGCTTTAGTTTTTGTCCTTGTATATTCAGAGTCTGCTAAACTCCACCAAGAAGCCTGCCCTAGTGCCTTGGACATTTTTGGACTTATACCTTATAATTACACTGCTTGCATATTAGGTATTATGACCAAGCCTCTGCGCCTATAACCTCCTGTTCTTATTTAATACCAATGGTCTTTGGTGCGCAGGGTTACGCACCCTTCGTTTAGTGAGCACATAATCAATCCAGACATTAAAAAAAGTCTCACACATGTGGCATTCCCGTACTTGGGAGGGGTAGAAGAATGTGTTTTGGAGTGTAATTGTTAGTATGCCCATACCGTGTATTAACATTTTATAAATTGAGAAATTTGTGTAAAAAAAGTAACAATTCATTTTCTTTCTACATTTTATTAAAACAAGTGTCAAAAAAATGAAATACCTTGGAGTGTTACCTCACCAAATTGTGGTAATTTTGTAAATGTTTCTACTGTCCTCGTGCTTCAGGGCCTCCAAAATGTGATAGGTAGATCAGATAATCAGATGTGTCATTTTTGACTCTAGAAAACCTGAGGGTGCTCCTTGGATTTTGGATCTTTCTATGTGGTTAGGGTCTGTAAAGGTCTCACATGTGTGGCAACCTCATACTGGGGAGGAGTAGAGGAGTCTGTTTTTTGGGTGTGATTGGAAGTATTCCCATGCTGCATGTTAGAAATAACTTGTTACAATGACAAATTTGTTAAATAGGATTATGGCAAACGTACATTTTTTAAAAACTCACCTTGCGTCTTACTATACATCTTAGAAAGTCTACTTTCCAAATTTTGTGGGCGTTCTACTGTCCTGGTACTCCATAGTCTCCAAAATGTCATAGGTAATCTGGAAATTAAATGTGTTATTTATGCCCTGTAGTGCTCACCCCGAAGGAGCCCCTGTTTGCCCAAAGTTCATTTCCCAGTTTAATGCACACACAGCTAGGCATGCAGCAACAGTCACTCTTTCTGGCTCAATAAAACAATCTAGAGGTTTCCTGGTCTGTGGTCTGTACGCACAATGTTTCTGCATAACTGGATGCCCCCTTCCAATATCAGTCCAACATTCACCACTGAGCTCTCCAGACAAGATCCCAAGTGAAATTCCTTGATTAGAAAGAATCCTCAGAAGTAGCCCCCCTTAGCTCTGGAGTAGCTGGGACCACGATGAACACCTGAAGAAGAACATCAGCTGGGCTGCTGATTTGCTTCATCCAGCCCACTACATTCTAGAATCCTTCAGAAGGCAAGGGGAAATAATCAAACCTGCAGCCGGCAAAACCAGAACAGCCCAAAGCAATCACAAATTTCTCCACAGCCAAAAAGACTGCATTTTCCTAATCATTCTAGCAACCTATTTAGGAAGGTGATACACTCCTTAAAAGTCTGAAGTACTTTTGGCGAAACATGTCGAGATTGACACATCTATTGTAACATGGAATATGTAAACTATGTTTATTGATCAAACCACAGTGAGATTCATGGTTTTAATGAATATTTTTAACTGAAATTAAACAAAAAATGGTTAAATTTTAACAATATTTGTGTATTGATCAGCACCTTAAAAACCCCTATTGTTTTGTACTATATACTTACCTGAGTAGTGTAATATATTTTGGGTGAAATTGTAAATATGCCCATACTGTGTTTATGATATTTTATTAATTGACAGGTTTTTGTAAAAAAAAAAAAGAATTTTCATTTTCTTCCTGTATTTTTTAAAAATTTGTGGCAGAAAAATGAAATCCTCAAAAGACTCATCATGCCTCTTAAAAAGATACCTTGGGGTGTTTACTCTCCAAAATGTGGTCATTTTGTGGGTGTTTCTCTTATCCTAGCACTGCAGGGCCTTCAAGGAATTTGATAGGAAGTCAGCTGCAACATTTATGCACTTTAAAAGCTTGAAGGTGCTCCTTGGATTTTGGACCCCTCTATGTATCTAGACATATAAAAAGTCTCACACATGCGGTATCCCCATGCTTGAAAGGAGTAGAAGAAAATGTTTTGAAGTGTAATTGTAAGTATACCCATGTTGTGTGTGAGAAATAACTTGTTAAAATTACAGCTTTGTGAAATAAAAATCGGATTTTAATTAATTTATTTTCCAAAAAGATTGGGGCAAAAACTTACAGCATCAAAAAACTCTGCATGCCTCTTACTAAATACCTGGGACTGTTTACTTAGGTGTAATTTTGGGGGTATTCGTACTGTCCTGGCATTTTAGGGCCTCAAGAATTCAGATAGGCCGCCAGAACATCAGGATTAATTTGTTTTCAAATACAGTATATATACCACAGTTTGAAGACTTTATAACTTTCTCATTCTCTGCAGCTATTACCTTTTGTACCACCACCCCCTCCCTTTAGAATGTAAGCTATACGAGCAGGGCCCTCCTGTACCCTTTGTATTGAACTGTACTGTAATTGTGTTGTCCCCCTATACATTGTAACGCGCTGCATAAACTGTTGGCGCTATATAAATCGTGTATAATAATAATATAAAAATAACTTTCACACAGAGTAGATAATATACGCTTATTTGCTTTGTATTTTACCAAAGAAATGTAGAAAAATACATTTTGCTCTAAATTTATAAAAACATTTTTTTCCATTATACTGTATAGTAAAAGTGGTGAAAAAACACAACTAAAATAAAGCTTTACATGTCTCAAAAAATGATATAAAATTCCTTCGGGCACAGTCTTGTAAGACCGAGATTTGTCAGTCAAATATCACTGTGCTAGAAATGAAAGAATGGCGTATACAGAAAGGGGGGTTAAAATGGCGGGTCTTTAAGTGGTTAATAAACAATAAAAAACTAAGCTAGAATCTAAATCAAAATTTTTATAATTAAAGATAATTAAAAAAAAAATGAATTATTGGTTGGACCAATGAGAAGCCGGCTTCTTCAGTAAAACATAAAAAGAGCAAAAATGTACAGAAACCGATATCAACCAATAAGAAGTGTTGCCCATGTATTGTCATATCTGGCCATGTATTAGCACAGTTTAGTTGTATGGTGCGGTCTGTGTGGGTGCGGGACCAAACCGAACCTGAAAAACATTCAATATATTCCGCCCCACCCCCATCAAGACTCATCATGCCTCTTAAAAAGATACCTTGGGGTGTTTACTCTCCAAAATGTGGTCATTTTGTGGGTGTTTCTCTTATCCTAGCACTGCAGGGCCTTCAAGGAATTTGATAGGAAGTCAGCTGCAACATTTATGCACTTTAAAAGCTTGAAGGTGCTCCTTGGATTTTGGACCCCTCTATGTATCTAGACATATAAAAAGTCTCACACATGCGGTATCCCCATGCTTGAAAGGAGTAGAAGAAAATGTTTTGAAGTGTAATTGTAAGTATACCCATGTTGTGTGTGAGAAATAACTTGTTAAAATTACAGCTTTGTGAAATAAAAATCGGATTTTAATTAATTTATTTTCCAAAAAGATTGGGGCAAAAACTTACAGCATCAAAAAACTCTGCATGCCTCTTACTAAATACCTGGGACTGTTTACTTAGGTGTAATTTTGGGGGTATTCGTACTGTCCTGGCATTTTAGGGCCTCAAGAATTCAGATAGGCCGCCAGAACATCAGGATTAATTTGTTTTCAAATACAGTATATATACCACAGTTTGAAGACTTTATAACTTTCTCATTCTCTGCAGCTATTACCTTTTGTACCACCACCCCCTCCCTTTAGAATGTAAGCTATACGAGCAGGGCCCTCCTGTACCCTTTGTATTGAACTGTACTGTAATTGTGTTGTCCCCCTATACATTGTAACGCGCTGCATAAACTGTTGGCGCTATATAAATCGTGTATAATAATAATATAAAAATAACTTTCACACAGAGTAGATAATATACGCTTATTTGCTTTGTATTTTACCAAAGAAATGTAGAAAAATACATTTTGCTCTAAATTTATAAAAACATTTTTTTCCATTATACTGTATAGTAAAAGTGGTGAAAAAACACAACTAAAATAAAGCTTTACATGTCTCAAAAAATGATATAAAATTCCTTCGGGCACAGTCTTGTAAGACCGAGATTTGTCAGTCAAATATCACTGTGCTAGAAATGAAAGAATGGCGTATACAGAAAGGGGGGTTAAAATGACGGGTCTTTAAGTGGTTAATAAACAATAAAAAACGTGAAATATTCTTTTAAATTTCGTACGTGGGGGGTGGCTATAGATTCCGATAAGCCCCCCGCCCACAGATCCCCACAACCACCAGGCAAGGGTTGTGAGGATGAGGCCCTTGTCTCCATCAACATGGGGACATCCTCCCGTCTGCTTTCCATAAAGGTGTCATTTTGGGGGTATTCGTACGGTCCTGGCATTTTAGAGCCTCAAGAATTGAGATAAACCACCAGAACATCAGGATTGATTAGTTTTCAAATACAGTATATATACCATAGTTTGAAGACTTTATAACGTTCACACAGAGTAAATAATATACGCTTATTTGCATTGAATTTTAGCAAAGAAATTTAGAAAAATACATTTTACCCTAAATTAATGAAGAAAGGTTATTTATTTGCATTTTTTTTAATGAGAGAAACTAAGAAAAATGCTTTTTATTCTAAATTTTTTGTCTCTTTGCCATTATGCTGTATAGTAACAGTGGTGGAGAAACACAACTAAAAGGAAAGCTTTACATGTCTCAAAATAAGATATAAAATTTATTTGGGTACAGTGTTGCATGGCCGAGTAATTGTCAGTCAAATCACTGTGCTAAAAATGAAAGAATGGCGTATACAGAAAGGGGGTTTAAAATGGCGGTCTTCAAGTGGTTAGTAAACAACAAAAAATAATAATAAACAGAAAAAAAAACGAAGCTAGAATCTAAATCAAAACCTTTATAATTGAAGATAATAAACAAAAACAAAAAATTAATTATTGGTTGGACCAATGAGAAGTCGGCTGCTTCAGTAAAACATAACAAGAGCAATAATGTACAGAAACCGATACCAGGCAATAAGAAGCGTTGTCCATGTATTGTCATATCCAGTGTCACCAGACTAGTGTAAGCCAGCCACAGTGTTCCTGATCACTAGTCAAACCAGTTCCAATTTCTCCAGACCAATGTAAGTCAGCAACAGTGTTCCTTACACCAATCCCAGTGTCACTAGACCAGTACAGCCAGCAATAGTGTTCCTTATCACCACGAGTCCCAGTGTCACCAGACCAGAGTAACTCACAACAATATTCTTTCTGATTGTTTTCAGACCAGAGCAGTCCAGAAACATTGTTCCTGATTGCTACTACACCACTGCCAGTGATTCAGAGTAGTGCAGGCAGCAACAGTTGGACTGGTCATCGCTGCATCACCCGTCACCAGTGTCACCAAATCAGTGTAAAAAGCAACAATGTTCCCAATCACCACCACACCAGTCCCAGTGTTACCAGTAGACATGTGCAGAACAAAAAAAATACAATTTGTTTCATTTTAATTCATTAAGTTACTAATTTTGTTTAGTTGCATTCATAACACAATTTGTTTAGTTTAGTTTATTTGTTTTCAGATAGATTAGAACTTTTTCGGAAGCATTTGAATTGAATCAAAAATAGTGAACTGGTCCGAATTCATTGAGAAAAGTAGCTGGTTGTTAAGGACCAGGCGGCTGTCATGTCCTTAACAACCATAACTCATCTGCTGTCAGCGGGATTCCCAGCAGAATGGAAACAAACCAGTGTCCGCTTTAAAAAAAAAAAAAAAAAAAGTGTGGGGTCCCCTCCCAATCCATACCAGGCCTTTTGGGTCTGGTGTAGATTTTAAGGGCAACTCCTTGCCACAATTTTTTTTTAAAGTGTGGGGTCACCCACAAAATCTATACCAGACCCTTATCCAAGCATGTAGCCTGGCAGGCCAGGAAAGGGGGGGGGTGAGCGAGTTCCCTCACCTGAACCATACCAGGCCACATGACCTCAAAATTGGGGAAGGTGCTTTGCTCACCCCCAAAGCACCTTGTCCCCATGTCGATGAGGACAAGGGCCTCTCTTCCCCACAACCTTTCCCCAGTGGTTGTGGGGGTTTGCAGGCAAGGGGCTTATAGGAATCTGTAAGCCCTTTAACAAAGGGGGTCCCCAAATCTCAGCCCCTGATGTGAATGAGTACATAGTACCCCTATTTATTCAACAGAAAAGTGTCAAAAATAAATAAATGCACAAACACAGTTTTTGACAAATCCTTTATAAAAAAAAATGCCCCCTGAAGTAAATCCAGTGTCAATCGTTATGAAAGCCGACCACCGATCCAAAAAAACAAACAAAAAAAAAGAGGTGCGCATGCAATGCTTACTTTCTGGCAACTGACACAGCTTTGGTTCCCACCAACGGTAAATAAACAAAAAGGTAGGGTCACCTGTTATCGGCACTCCAGGGCCTCAAAAATGTGATAGGTAGTCAGGAAATTAAATGTGTAATTTACAGTATGCTCCTTTAAAGCCTAAAGGTGCTCCTTGGATTTTGAGCCTCTCTATGTGATTAGACTCTGAAAAAGTCTCACATATGTTGTATCACCATACTAGGGGAAAGTAATAAAATGCATTTTGGAGTGTAATTCTAATGGGGCGTACACACGGTCGGACTTTTCAGCTACAAAAGTCCGACAACCTGTCCGACAGACTTTCGACGGACTTGCGGCGGACTTTCTAACGAACAGACTTGCCTACACACGATCACACAAAAGTCTGTCGAATTCTTACGTGATGACGTACACCGGACTAAAATAAGGAAGTTGATAGCCAGTAGCCAATAGCTGCCCTAGCGTGGGTTTTTGTCCGTCAGACTAGCATACAGACGAGCGGATTTTTCGACCGGACTCGAGTCCGTCGGAAAGATTTGAAGCATGTTTCAAATCTAAAGTCCGTCGGATTTGAGGCTGAAAAAGTCAGTTGAAAGTCCGGAGAAACCCACACACGATCGGATTACCAGCCAGCTTTAGTCCGTCAGCGTCCGTTGGACTTTTGTAGACGAAAAGTCCGACCGTGTGTACGCGGCATAAGTGTGACCATACTGTGTGTTATGATATTTTATTAATTGACAGCTTTGTGTAAAAAAAAAAAAAAAAGTTTTATTTTTAAATGTTTAAAAACTTGTGGCAGAAAAATGAAATCCTCAAAAGCCTCACCATGCCTTTTTAAAAATACCTTGAGGTGTTTACTCTCCAAAATGTGGTGATTTTGTGTGTGTTTCTCCTATCCTGGCACTTTAGTGCCTCAAAAAAATGTGATAGATAGTCAGGAAATCAGATGCACTATTTGCCTAAAGGTGTTCCTGGGATTTTGGGCCCCTCTGTGCATCCAGACAGAGCAAAAAGTCTCACAGATGTGGTATCCCCATGCCTGGAAAATGTGGAAGAATGTGTTTTGTGGTGTAATTGTAAGTATGCCCATGTTGTGTGTGAGAAATAGCTTGTTGAAATGACAGATTTGTGAAATAAAAATCAGATTTTATTTAATTTCTTTATTTTCCAGAAAAGATTGTGGAAAGAATGTACAACATCAAAAAACTATTTCTGCCTCTTACTAAGTACCTTGGACTGTCTACTTTCCATAAAGGTGTCATTTGGGGGTATTTGTACTGTCCTGGCATTTTAGAGACTCATGAATTTAAATATTCAGTCAGAATATCAGGACTGATTAATTTTCAATATATACACTATACATTGTAGACTTTATTTCTTTCACACAGAGTAGATAATATACACAGATTTCCTTTGTATTTTAACCAAAGAAATGTCGAAAAATAAATTTTGCCCTAAATTTATGAAGAAAGATTATTCATTTGCAATATTTGTAAAAAAAAAAATGTAATAACCACTTGCCGACCGCCTAACACAGATATACTGCGGCATACATGGGCAGGCAAAATCACGTACCTGATACGTGATTTGCCCCCTGCCCGAGGCGGTCGGCATCATTAGGGGAGCGATCTGTGCTGAGGGGGAGGCCACTCATTCGTGGCCTCCCCCTCGCGATCGCTCCCATCAAATGAAAATCTTCCTCTGCTGCTGAAATATAAACAGCGGCAGAGGAAGTGATGTCATCGCTCCTCGTGAAGCCTTTTCGCTCCGGCTTCCAAGGAGAGAAGACATCAAGTAAGTCTGCCCCAACACAACACTTACAGTAGAACACTCTAGGCACACTTCTCACCCCCGATCACTCCCCTGTACCCCCGTCACAGTGACACTAATAGCAGTTTTTTTTTCTGATTATTGCATTAGTGTTATTTTGTGACAGTTATAAGTGGTAGGGCAGTTAGTGTAAGGCCCCTTTAGGTCTAGGGTACCCCCCCAACCCCCCCTAATAAAGTTTTAATCCCTTGATCACCCCCCCTGCTCTTGCGCAAAGGCGAATGCAAGAGTCAGTCTGGCGTCAAATGTAAACAGCAATTGCACCATGCATGTGAGGTGTCACCGCGAAGGTCAGATTGAGGGCAGTAATTTTAGCAGTAGACCTCCTCTGTAAATCTAAAGTTGTAACCTGTAAAGGCTTTTAAAAATGTATATAGTTTATCGCCACTGCACGTTTGTGCGCAATTGTAAAGCATGTCATGTTTGGTATCCATGTACTCGGCCTAAGATCATCTTTTTTATTACATCAAAATTTGGGCACTATAGTGTGTTTTAGTGCATTAAAATTTTTAAAAAGTGTGTTTTTTCCCCAAAAAATACGTTTAACAAATCGCTGCGCAAATACTGTGCGGAAAAAAAAATGAAACACCCACCATTTTAATCTGTAGGGCATTTGCTTTAAAAAAAATATATATAATGTTTGGGGGTTCAAAGTAATTTTCTTGCAAAAAAAAATATTTTTTTCATGTAAACAAAAAGTGTCAGAAAGGGCTTTGTCTTCAAGTAGTTAGAAGAGTGGGTGATGTGTGACATAAGCTTTTAAATGTTGTGCATAAAATGCCAGGACAGTTCAAAACCCCCCCAAATGACCCCATTTTGGAAAGTAGACACCCCAAGCTATTTGCTGAGAGTCATGTCGAGTCCATGGAATATTTTATATTGTGACACAAGTTGCGGGAAAGAGACAATTTTTTTTTTTTTTTTTGCACAAAGTTGTCACTAAATGATATATTGCTCAAACATGTCATGAGGATATGTGAAATTACACCCCAAAATACATTCTGTTTCTTCTCCTGAGTACAGGGATACCACATGTATGAGACTTTTTGGGAGCCTAGCCACGTATGGGACCCCGAAAACCAAGCACCGCCTTCAGGCTTTCTAAGGGCGTAAATTTTTGATTTCACTCTTCACTGCCTATCACAGTTTCGGAGGCCATGGAATGCCCAGTTGGCACAAAACCCCCCCCAAATTACCCCATTTTGGAAAGTAGACACCCCAAGCTATTTGCTGAGAGGTATGGTGAGTATTTTGCAGACCTAACTTTTTGTCACAAAGTTTTGAAAATTGAAAAAAATTTAAAAAAATACATTTTTCTTTTCTTTCTGCATTTTCAAAAACAAATGAGAGCTGCAAAATATTCACTGTGCCTCTCAGCAAATAGCTTGGGGTGTCTACTTTCCAAAATGGGGTCATTTGGGGGGGTCTTGTGCCATCTGGGCATTCCATGGCCTCCGAAACTGTGATAGGCAGTGAAGAGTGAAATCAAAAATTTACACCCTTAGAAATCCTGAAGGCAGTGATTGGTTTTCGGGGCCCCGTACGCGGCTAGGCTCCCAAAAAGTCCCACACATGTGGTATCTCCATACTCAGGAGAAGCAGCTAAATGTATTTTGGGGTGTAATTCCACATATGCCCATGGCCTGTGTGAGCAATATATCATTTAGTGACAACTTTTTGTAAATTTTTTTTTTTGTCATTATTCAATTACTTGGGACAAAAAAACTTAATATTCAATGGGCTCAACATGCCTCTCAGCAATTTACTTGTGGTGTCTACTTTCCAAAATGGGGTCATGGGGGGGGGGGGTTGTACTACCCTGCCATTTTAGCACCTCAAGAAATGAGATAGGCAGTCATAAACTAAAAGCTGTGTAAATTCCAGAAAATGTACCCTAGTTTGTAGACGCTATAAATTTTGCGCAAACCAATAAATATATGCTTATTGACATTTTTTTTACCAAAGACATGTGGCCAAATACATTTTGGCCTAAATGTATGACTAAAATTGAGTTTATTGGAATTTTATTAGAGTAAGTAGAAATATCTTTTTTTTTTTCAAAATTTTCGGTCTTTTTCCGTTGATAGCGCAAAAAAATAAAAACCGCCGAAGTGATCAAATAACATCAAAAGAAAGCTCTATTTGTGGGAAGAAAAGGACGTAAATTTAGTTTGGGTACAGCATTGCATGACCGCGCAATTAGCAGTTAAAGCGACGCAGTGCCAAATTGGTCAGGAAGGGGGTAAATCCTTCCGGGGCTGAAGTGGTTAAAAATGTTCAGGTTTTTTTTCCATTATATATTAAAAGCGGTGAAAAATCACAACTAAAAGGAAAGCTTTACATGTCCCAAAAAAAATGATATAAAATTATTTTGGGTAAAGTGTTGCATGACCGAGTAATTGTCAGTCAAATTATCATTGTGCTGGAAATGAAAGAATGGCGTATACAGGAAGGGGGAATAACATGGCGGTCTTTAAGTGGTTAACAAACAATAAAAACTAAGCTAGAATCTAAATCAAAACCTTTATAATTGAAGATAATAAACCATAAAGTGTATTTATTATTGGTTGGACCAATGAGAAGCCGGCTTCTTCAGTGATACAAAAAGAGCAATAATGTACAGAAACCGATATCAACCAATAAGAAGTGTTGTTCATGTATTGTCATATCTGGCCATGTATTAGCACAGTTTAGTTGTATGGTGCAGTCTGTGTGAGTGCGGGACCGAGTCATCTCTGTATGTTTAGAGGATCGTATTACTAGAATTCAATCCCTGCAGACTCAGATCTATCAAACCGAACCTGAAAAACATTCAATATATTCCGCCCCACCCCCAACACACCACTGTTATCATGAGAAAGGTTGTTATCTTATGTGACTTCTCTGGTGATACACAAGGTCTCCTTTGGATTTGTAAGATTTCCCGCACTCTGAACATGAATAAGTACGCTCACCTGTGTGACTTCTCTGGTGATACACAAGGCTTCCATTCTGAGTGAAAGATTTCCCGCACTCTGAGCATGAATAAGGACGCTCACCCGTGTGAACTCTCTGGTGTACAATTAGTTGTTCTTTTGTAATGAAACCTTTCCCGCACTCTGAGCATGAATAGGGATGCTCCCCCGTGTGAAGCTTCTGGTGTCTAATAAGATTTCTTTTTGTAGGGAAACCTTTCCCGCACTCTGAGCATGAATAGGGAATCTCACCTGTGTGACATGTCTGGTGTGCAATAAGATTTCTTTTGTCGGAGAAACATTTCCCGCACTCTGAACATGAATAAGGACATTCTCCTGTGTGACTTCTTTGGTGTATAAGAAGAATTTTTTTCTCAGCAAAACATTTCCCACACTCTGAGCATGGAAAGGGACGTTCACCCGTGTGCATTCTAAGATGTTGAAGTAGGTAATTTTTCCGAAAGAAACATTTCCCGCACTCTGAACATGAATGGGGGCGCTCCCCTGTGTGGAGCTTCTGGTGTCTATTAAGGTTGTTTTTCAGAGTGAAACATTTCCCGCACTCTGAACATGAATAGGGACGCTCACCAGTATGAATTTTTTGATGTTCAAGAAGTTGTCCTTTTCTAATAAAACATTTCCCGCACTCTGAACATGAATAGGGACGCTCAGCAGTGTGACATTTCTTGTGTCTAAGAAGTTCTCTCTTATTTGTGAAAAGTTTCCCACACACTGAACATGACAATGAACTCTCTTCTGTGTGATCTCCTTCCTGCCCTGAAGAAGATTCCTCGGGAATAGACGGATCTATTAAAGTATTTCTACTGTGAGATCTTAGAGTCCTGGAATGTGATTTATCAGAAGATTCC
Source organism: Aquarana catesbeiana (assembly GCF_042186555.1). Lineage (NCBI taxonomy): Eukaryota > Metazoa > Chordata > Amphibia > Anura > Ranidae > Aquarana > Aquarana catesbeiana. The sequence continues at coordinate 299,905,713 of NC_133331.1, read as the reverse complement.
TCAGACGTATTCCGTACATTATGGTCATCTGCTGAGAAATAATTTTACAATAAATAGAAGAATTTTTGGAATCTTGTATTCAATGTCCCTTTACAGTGCGGTCCCCTTTATATCACTGTGCCCCTTTACATTACAGTGCCCCCCGCAATCACAGCCCCCCATTACAGTGCCCCTTGCAGTCATGGTCCCCCCCATCACTGCCTCTTTAAATCTCTTCCTCCCCTGCACAGTCCTACCTTCAGCAGGGTAGAGGCAGTTATCAGTCCGTATGTCCTCTGCCAGGTCTCCCGCCCCACAGATGATGTCATCCAATCAGCAGGGCAGGGGGTGGGAGGAGCTGCAGATCTGGATGCTTGGTAATATGAAAAGACTCCCACTCTCTCTCCAGATCTCCTGCCCCCTTCCCTGCCGATTAAATGATGAGTGTTGACCGTGCTCTGTGATAGTCCTGTCCGGACTGCAGTCACCACTCACCTCCTGCCACGTGGACCGTGGGGACTCCTAGTCTACAGTGTCTACACCTCATTTGTTGGGAAGATGACATTATATTGAGGAATGGAGATGGACCTTTCATATGGTGTACAGTATCTCCTCCTCGTTTGTTGGGAACATGACGTTATATTGAGGAATGGAGATGGACCTTTCATATGGTGTACAGTATCTCCTCCTCATTTGTTGGGAACATGACATTATATTGAGGAATGGAGATGGACCTTTCATATGGTGTACAGTATCTCCTCCTCGTTTGTTGGGAACATGACATTATATTGAGGAATGGAGATGGACCTTTCATATGGTGTACAGTATCTCCACCTCATTTGTTGGGAACATGACGTTATATTGAGGAATGGAGATGGACCTTTCATATGGTGTACAGTATCTCCTCCTCGTTTGTTGGGAACATGACATTATATTGAGGAATGGAGATGGACCTTTCATATGGTGTACAGTATCTCCACCTCATTTGTTGGGAACATGACGTTATATTGAGGAATGGAGATGGATCTTTCATATGGTGTACAGTATCTTCTCCTCATTTGTTGGGAACATGACGTTATATTGAGGAAGGGAGATGGACCTTTCATATGGTGTACAGTATCTCCTCCTCATTTGTTGGGAACATGACGTTATATTGAGGAATGGAGATGGACCTTTCATATGGTGTACAGTATCTCCTCCTCATTTATTGGGAACATGACATTATATTGAGGAATGGGGTTCCCCGTAAAATCCATACCAGACCGGAGGGACCCTACGCTGTTTTTAAACATTTTTCTATTGCCAGTCAATGCCGGCATTCTTTTCTTTACATTCATCTGTCAGTGGGGAAGCCCGCTGACAGATGATGGCTTATGGTTGTTAAGGAAGTAGGTGGCCAGCTGCGCGGCCCGCGTCTTAACAACCAACTATTTCCTCACACAGGATTCGGATCGGACAATCGTTTTTCGACCATTCCAAATTCTAATTTTTCTGAAAAGTTGGAATTCGTTAGAAAATTAATAAACAAAACAAATTTTAACGGATTTCAACTAAATTGGTTACTATTTACTTCAGAGATTCGGATACATCAGAATCTCTGAAAAACAAAAAATTTGTCTGAATTTGTATTCAGACCGAAACGAATGTCTATATAGTATCCACTTCTCATTTGTTGGGAACATGACGTTATATTGAGGAATGGAGATGGACCTTTCATATGGTGTACAGTATCTCCTCCTCATTTGTTGGGAACATGACATTATATTGAGGAATGGAGATGGACCTTTCATATGATGTACAGTATCTCATCCTCATTTGTTAAGAACCCTGACGTTATATTATATTGAGGAATGAAGATGGACCTTTCATATGGTGTACAGTATCTCCTCCTCATTTGTTGGGAACAGGACATTATATTGAGGAATGGAGATGGGCCTTTCATATGGTGTATACCAGGGGTAGGCAACCTCGGCCCTCCAGGTGTGCTGAAGCTACAAATCCCATCATGCCCCTGACTCTAGGACTCATGCCTGTGATTGTCAGGGTCTTGCAATATCTTATGGGACCTCATTTGTTGGGAATGTGATGTAATATTGAGGAATGGAGATGGACCTTTCATATGGTGTACAGTATCTCATCCTCATTAATTGGGAACATTGGTTAATAGGATAAATATAATTGCCTTCTTCTGGTGAGGACTAGAGTTGATGCTTTCAAATGGTTTTCAATTCCCACAGCACATTGATGTTTTTACTATCAGAAGTTAAGGTTTCTCAGTCTTTCCTGTACAGAATGATGTGACATTCTAACTTTTGTACACGAGGATCATAGATTGTGTGTAATTAAATAGAGAAAACTAACCTCTGTATATGGAAGGGGTGCTTTGTTTTTAGAGCTCTGTGGATGAGGAATAATCTGGTTCCAGATGACTAATAAAAATGATTGGATGTTCTTCTTATTACAAATACTGTATATCAGTGGGGGCGCGGCCCATCCAAAGCGACTCATCAAAAAAAAAAACAAAAAAAAAACGGCCCTTTAAGTGTGTGTGGGATGCCGGACACACAGGTGTATTTGAAGCATGACTTACTGCAATCACCGAAAAAAAATAATAAATAAAATAAAAATAATGGCCCTTTAAGTGTGTGCAGGGCGCCGGACACACAGCTGCTATGGGAAGCATGATGTGTTTGCAATCACGTGATTGCAAACAAGAAGCTCTATTGGTTTCCTTTAGAAAGTCCTCGGGAAGCTGAACTCTGCACCCTGAACACTCCCTCTATAGCATTGTTCCCTGCTGTGATGTGTGATTGGCGGGTCCTGTGCCTTCACTTCCGTTTCTCTGACTCATTCCGGCCGTCCGAAGATGGATGACAGGTGACTTTCTGTGAGTACGAGGGGGGAGAGTGGGGACATCTAATGTAAAGGAGGACTCTGATGGGGACATCTAATGTAAAGGGGACTCTGATGGGGACATCTAATGTAAAGGGGGCTCTGATCTGATGGGGACATCTAATGTAAAGGGGACTCTGATGGGGACATCTAATGTAAAGGGGGGCTCTGATCTGATGGGGACATCTAATGTAAAGGAGGATTCTGATCTGATGGGGACATCTAATGTAAACGAGGACTCTGATGGTGACATCTGATGTAAAGGGGGACTCTGATGGTGACATCTAATATTAAGGGGGAACTCTGATGGTGACATCTAATGGAAAGGGGGGCTCTGATGGGGACACCTGATGTAAAGGGGGACTCTGATTGGGACCCCTGATGTAAAGGGGGGCACCTGCTGTGAAGTGGGACTCTGACTGGGACATCTGATGTAAAAAGGGGGCTCTGAGGAGGACTTCTTATGTTAAGTGGTTTTATTTTCTTTTACTTGAAATGTGGATGTGATTGGCCTACTGTGATGGGCACAGTGAGGCTGTATATGTTGGGCACAGTGAGGCTGCATATGATGAGTACAGTGAGGCTGTATATGATGGGCACAGTGAGGCTGCATATGATGGGCACAGTTGTTTCTAGCAGTAATGATACATAATCACCTGATAAATGGCTATTTACAGTCCTGCATTACTAACAGTTTAATTTTTCATTTTGTTTGCTTCCCCCCAAAAATGTTGAGCACCAGCCGCCACTGCTGTATATGATTACTAGTAATTGTAGGAAAAACATTTTAGAATGTTGATCTGGGAAGTTATCTGATTGCCTTTTCGGCAATTGAAAGAACATTTTTAACTTAAAGAAAATGAGGCCGAGCTTTATATGGTTATTCTGTCTTCCTCCTGCATGAATTCAGTAGACATAGACCTTTTCTCCTCTGATGTAACAATGTAAATACAAACATTATACTGATATAAATAAAATTAAAATAGGAACAGGTTCTATATTTAGTGGTTTTTTTACTTACTTGTGTCCATATGTAGAGAAGATTCTTCCTGTTTACATTCCGTTATCATCTCCCCCTCTTCCATAGACTGCTGATCTCCACTCACCAACCTCTCTTCTTCTTCCTTTTTATACTCAACTTTGATGTCTTTCAGTTCTTCACCCTAAACCCCATAGGTGATAGAATACATTGGTAAAAAGAAACAAGAGATTACACAGAAGAATGTCCTCTCATAGATTAGAATACATTTTGAGTTCTAGTTACTCGGTACTAGGTATGAGCTTCAAGTTCGAGTCGAACTCATGTTCGACTCGAACATTAGCTGTTCGCAAGTTCGCCGAACAGCGAACAATTTGGGGTGTTCGCGGCAAATTCGAATGCCGCAGAACACCCTTTAAAAGTCTATGGGAGAAATCAAAAGTGCTAATTTTAAAGGCTTATATGCAAGTTATTGTCATAAAAAGTGTTTGGGGACCCGGGTCCTGCCCCAGGGGACAAGGATCAATGCAAAAAAAGTTTTAAAAACGGGCGTTTTTTCAGGAGCAGTGATTTTAATAATGCTTAAAGTCAAACAATAAAAGAGTAATATCCCTTTAAATTTCGTACCTGGGGGGTGTCTATAGTATGCCTGTAAAGGGGCGCATGTTTCCCGTGTTTAGAACAGTCTGACAGCAAAATGACATTTGGAAGGAAAAAACCCATTTAAAACTACCCGCGGCTATTGCATTGCCGGTCCGACAATACACATAGAAGTTCATTGATAAAAATGGCATGGGAATTCCCCACAGGGGAACCCCGAACCAAAATTAAAAAAAAAAAAGACATGGGAGTCCCCCTAAATTCCATACCAGGCCCTTCCGGTCTGGTATGGATATTAAGGGGAACCCCGGCCAAAATAAAAAAAAAATGACGTGGGGTTCCCCCTAAATTCCATACCAGACCCTTCAGGTCTGGTATGGATTTTAAGGGGAACCCTGCGCCAAAAAAAAAAAATAAAAAACGGCGTGGGGTCCCCCCAAAAATCCATACCAGACCCTTATCTGAGCACGCAACCTGGCAGGCCGCAGGAAAAGAGGGGGGGACGAGAGTGTGCCCCCCCTCCTGAACCGTACCAGGCCACATGCCCTCAACATTGGGAGGGTGCTTTGGGGTAGCCCCCCAAAACACCTTGTCCCCATGTTGATGAGGACAAGGGCCTCATCCCCACAACCCTGGCCGGTGGTTGTGGGGGTATGCGGGCGGGGGGGCTTATCGGAACCTGGAATCCCCCTTTAACAAGGGGACCCCCAGATCCCGGCCCCCCCCGTGTGAAATGGTAAGGGGGTACTTACCCCTACCATTTCACTAAAAAACTGTCAAAAATGTTAAAAATGACAAGAGACAGTTTTTGACAATTCCTTTAAATGCTTCTTCCTTCTTCTATCTTCCTTCTTCTTCTGGTTCTTCTGGTTCTTCCTCCGGCGTTCTCGTCCAGCATCTCCTCCGCGGTGTCTTCTATCTTCTTCTCCTCGGGCCGCTCCGCACCCATGGCATGGGGGGAGGCTCCCGCTCTTCTCTTCATCTTCTTCTTCATCCTCTTGTCTTCTTCCTTCTTCTCTTCTTCATTTTCTTCTCCGGGCCGCTCCGCATCCATGCTGGCATGGAGGGAAGCTCCCGCTGTGTGACGGCGTCTCCTTGTCTGACGGTTCTTAAATAACTGGGGGGGGCCACCCGGTGACCCCGCCCCCTCTGACGCACGGGACATGACGGGGCTTCCCTGTGGCATTCCCCGTGGCTTCACAGGGAAGTCCCGTCAAGTCACCGTGCGTCAGAGGGGGCGGGGTCACCGGGTGGCCCCGCCCCCCGTTATTTAAGAACCGTCAGACAGTGGGAGCCTCCCTCCATGCCAGCATGGGTGCAGAGCGGCCCGGAGAAGAAAACGAAGAAGAGAAGAAGGAAGAAGAGAAGAGGATGAAGATGAAGAGAAGAGCGGGAGCCTCCCCCCATGCCATGGGTGCTGAGCGGCCCGAGGAGAAGAAGATAGAAGACGCCGCGGAGGAGATGCTGGACGAGAACGCCGGAGGAAGAACCAGAAGAGCCAAAAGAACCAGAAGAAGAAGAAGATGAAGGAAGATAGAAGAAAGAAGAAAGAAGAAAGAAGAAAGAAGAAGCATTTAAATAAAGGAATTGTCAAAAACTGTCTCTTGTCATTTTTAACATTTTTGACAGTTTTTTAGTGAAATGGTAGGGGTAAGTACCCCCTTACCATTTCACACAGGGGGGGGCGGGATCTGGGGGTCCCCTTGTTAAAGGGGGCTTCCAGATTCCGATAAGCCCCCCGCCCGCAGACCCCCACAATCACCGGCCAGGGTTGTGGGGATGAGGCCCTTGTACTCATCAACATGGGGACAAGGTGTTTTGGGGGGGCTACCCCAAAGCACCCTCCCAATGTTGAGGGCATGTGGCCTGGTACGGTTCAGGAGGGGGGGCCGCACTCTCATCCCCCCTCTTTTCCTGCGGCCTGCCAGGTTGCGTGCTCGGATAAGGGGGGTCTGGTATGGATTTTTGGGGGGACCCCATGCCGTTTTTTTTTTTTTTTTGGCGCGGGGTTCCCCTTAAAATCCATACCAGACCTGAAGGGTCTGGTATGGAATTTAGGGGGAACCCTACATCATTTTTTTTTTAAATTTTGGCCGGGGTTCCCCTTAATATCCATACCAGACCTGAAGGGCCTGGTATGGAATTTAGGGGGACTCCCACGTCATTTTTTTTTTAAATTTTGGTTCGGGTTTCACTGTGGGGAATTCCCATGCCGTTTTTATCAATGAACTTCTATGTGTATTGTCGGCAATGCAACAGCCGCGGGTAGTTTTAAATGGGTTTTTTCCTTCCAAATGTCATTTTGCTGTCAGACTGTTCTAAACACGGGAAACATGCGCCCCTTTACAGGCATACTATAGACACCCCCCAGGTACGAAATTTAAAGGGATATTACACTTTTATTGTTTGACTTTAAGCATTATTAAAATCACAGCTCCTGAAAAAACGGCCGTTTTTAAAACTTTTTTTGCATTGATCCATGTCCCCTGGGGCAGGACCCAGGTCCCCAAACACTTTTTATGACAATAACTTGCATATAAGCCTTTAAAATTAGCACTTTTGATTATTCATGTTCGTGTCCCATAGACTTTAACGGTGTTCGAGCGAACTTTTTTCCTGTTCGCATGTTCTGGTGCGAACCGAACAGGGGGGTGTTCGGCTCATCCCTACTCAGTACCACCTACCTGATGATGGTGAGGGATGGTGTGATCTTCCTGTGTGGAATCCCGGGAATACAGAGGATGGGGACATCTCTCTGGTGGGTTCCCATTACTGGATCCATCTGTAGGAAACACACACACTGACTGAATACATTGTTTCTATGTGTATATCAGATGATGGGGGGATCTAGGTGGACCCTCCGTACTGCTCTCTCCTTTACAATAAAGTCTCCTCTTACCCGGTGATGTGAGGGGCGGCTGATTCTCCATCATGACGTCCGTGTAGAGATCCTTGTGTCCTTCACCTCTGTTGTCAGGCAGTGAGGTGGAGGCACTGTGATGAGTGATGTCCTGTGAAGACGGCTGCTGGGTGTTAATGGATCCCCAGATGTTTATTGCTCTATAATCCTGTGTGGAGACAGGAAGTCATAATGATCACTTCATACTTTCCAGAATTATCCCTTCTTCTACCCATGTCAAAAAATAACCCCTAAAAACAGTATTTTAGGTTTGTGTAGTAGTGAATGTTGGAGATAAAGACATCACAGTGACTATGGAGGAAGAGAACGGACATGACAGGGTGGGGGGATATATTGGTGTAAATAGAAAAGGAATCTTATTACCCTCTTTGTGTGTTCCAGCAATGTGTGCTCTCTTTTTCCTCCTCCTTTCACCTTGGATATTGTACATTATACAATGCTCTATGCTTATCTTTCATCAGTTTCCCGTCAGAGTGATCACAATATGTGATGTTGCTGTCTTGTTAGAACTGCATCATGTGAGGCTTCTCAGGTTACGGAATGAATGTATCCTATATCTAGCCCATCCTCCGCCCATACTTCCTGTGTTTCTTCGAGAGGGGTTTGGCTGCAGAGTGGAGCTCCACTGATGACAGGAAGCACGTGGCCTCCACTTCACTTCTTTTTTTTCTTTTTTTTACTGAGCTTTATTGTGAATCTCTGCAACTGGGAGAGGGGTCTGGCTTCAGAGATTTACAATAAAGTTAAAAAAAAGTGGAGTGGAGGACACATGATTCCTGTCATCAGTGGAGCTCCACTCTGCAGCCAGACCACCTTTTAGAGACAGGAAGTGATATAGGGTACAGACAGGAAGTGATGTGGAGGTATAAACAGGAAGTTCGGGGTGAAAGGTGAGTTGTGAGGAAGTAGAGACAAGACATTATAGCTGGTGTTCCGTCAGGCATGGCGACCTGTCAGAATTGGTAACAGAAGTGACATTTCGTCTCCGTCATCTTGCTACACCCCGCACTCCTCCACAATGAAACACAGAGAAGGGGGAAAGCGAACATCTTGTTACACCCACTGGAGTTTTGCATTTCACAGTTTTTTTTTTAACAGGAAATGGAGCTTATAAGGTGAAATATTTAGAAATCCGACGGACTGTTTAGATGTTGAATTTTATAAGCAGCGGCAAACCTGCTGATCTCACAGGTTTGCTAATGTGACAGAACACCTCTGATTTTGTAATTCAACATGTAAAGAGTCCGATGGATTTCCAAATGCTGTATTTCACCATATATGCTCCGTTTCCTGTTAAAAATAACTGAAATGCAAAACTCGGGTGGGTGTAAAAGATGTCCACTTGCCCCCTTCTTGGTGTTTTATTCCTGTGGAGGAGTGCGGAGTGTAGCAAGATGGCAGCGATAGAAAGTCACTTCCGTTAACAATTCTGACAGGTTGCCATATCTGATGGAACACCTGCAAACATGCAGGAAGAGGAATTAAGGTCACCCTGCCCCCATCTCCAATTGTTATAACTACTTGTATTTTGGCCACTGATTCTCTTCCAAGTAAATTTACAGAGCACAGGGAATGACTCTACAAGGGTGATACACCGTGCATCTATCATCTAAACTGCTCACAAGTAGGGATGAGCTTCGAGTTCAAGTTGAACATGAGTTTGACTCGAACATCGGATGTTCGATTGTTCGATGAAGATCGAATGTTATGGGGTGTTCACGCCAAATTCGAGCGGCGCGTCACACCCCATAATGCACTGCGTACGTTTTCAAATACACTTTCAGGCAGGCAGGTGATTCAGTGATCTGCAGTGCATAACATATATATACAGTCTCCAACATCTATATATACACTAGGGATAGGCCGAAAAAAACCCTGTTCGGTTCGCAGCAGAACATGCGAACAGGCAAAAAATTTGTTAGTTAGGTAAATAATAGCTGCACTAAAAAATGATCTAGGATGTAATTGTCACATTGAAAGTAATGATAATAATAATAGTGTTATGTGCACACAAATAAAGTGATAACAAATAGAAATAAAATGATAACAAGTGGAAAAAAAGAGTTGCATTAAAGTCCAAACAATATGCCATGAGCTGGGTTCAGAGTGAAAAAGTGCAATCTTCCATCACCAGTGATAGTAAAACATCAAACCAAATGCATGCTTACCAGAAACAAGCAAGGAAGAGCTTGCGGCTATAAACCCAGCCAGGACCTTTCTATCAAATGTCAGGAAACAAGCTCCCAGGAAACACTGATCCAGGATCGGTATACATTCAATGGGTGGAAGAGGCCCTGCAGTGTCATGACATCAGGGCATGAAAGAAAAGAGGACTTCCCATAGTGTAATACCGTATATGGAATTTATTAGTAAAAAAGAGTAACACTTACTAAATGGAATATGAAATCAAGCAACGAGTAGCCTAACTGCCCGACGTGCGTTTCGTCATACAATGACGTCATCTGGGGCACGTGCCCCAAACAACGTCATTGTTTGTATTCCATATGTTAGCTGCTGCTCCACACAGTTTTTGTATACAATTTTTTGTTTTTTTAGTTTATTGTGAGCGCGGTATATATTTCTTTTTTCTTTATAAAAAATTTGTTAGAACACACAAACACCTTTAAAGTCTATGGGACAACGAACATGAATAATCAAAAGTGCTAATTTTAAAGGCTTATATGCAAGTTATTGTCATAAAAAGCGTTTGGGGACCCGGGACCTGCCCCAGGGGACATGTATCAATGCAAAAAAAGGTTTTCAAAATGGGCGTTTGTTTCCTGTGTTTACAACAGTCCGAGAACAAAATGACATTTCTAAAGAAAAAAAGTCATTTAAAAGTACTAGCGGTAGTGGCTATTAATGAATTGTCGGGTCTCTGCAATACACAAAAAAGTCATTGAAAAAAATGGCATGGGGTTCCCCCACAGTGCATTATCAGGCCCTTTGGGTCTGGTATGAATATTAAGGGGAACCCCGAACCAAAATTTTAAAAAAAAATGTGTGGGGGCCCCCCCAAATTCCATACCAGGCCCTTCAGGTCTGGTATGCATATTGAGGGGAACCCTGCGCCAAAATTGAAAAAAAAAACGGTGTGGGAGTCCCCCTCAAAATCCATACCAGACCCTTCAGGTCTGGTATGGATTTTAAGGGGAAACCCACGCCAAAATTAAAAAAAAAAATGGCGTGGGGGCCCCCATAAAAATCCATACCAGACCCTTATCCGAGCACTCAACCTGGCAGGCCACAGGAAAAGAGGGGGGATGGGAGAGTGCCCCCCTCCTGAACCGTACCAGGCCTCATGCCCTCAACATGGGGAGGATGTTCCCATGTTGATGGGGACAAGGGCCTCATCCCCACAACCCTTGCCCGGTGGTTGTGGGGGTATGCGGGCGGGGGGCTTATCGGAATCTGGAAGCCCCCTTTAACAAGGGGACCCCCCAAATGAAGACCAGAAGAAGATGGAAGAAGAAGCGGCGAAAGAAGAAGACATTAATAAAGAAATTGTCAAAAACCGTCATTTGTCTTGTTTAACATTTTGACACTTTTTTTGTGAAATGGTAGGGGTACATTTGTACCCCATTACCATTTCGCACAGGGGGGTGGGATCTGGGGGTCCCCTTGTTAAAGGGGGCTTCCAGACTCCAATAAGCCCTCCGCCCACAGACCCCCACAACCACCGGGCAAGGGTTGTGGGGATGAGGCCCTTGTCCCCATCAACATGGGGACATACTCCCTATGTTGAGGGCATGTGGCCTGGTACCTTTCTGGAGGGGGGGCGCTCTCTTGTCCCCCCCTCTTTTCCTGTGGCCTGCTGGGTTGCGTGCTTGGATAAGGGTCTGGTATGGATTTTTAGGGGGACCCCACGCCATTTTTTAAAAATTTTTGCACGAGATTCCCCTTAGAATCCTTACCAGACCTGAAGGGTCTGGTATAGATTTTGAGGGGGACCCCGACGCCATTTTGTTTGAAATTTTGCCGCGGGGGTCCCCTTAATATCCATACCAGACCTGAAGGGCCTGGTATGGAATTTGGGGGGACCCCCACACATTTTTTGTTTAAATTTTGGTTCGGGGTTCCCCTTAATATTCGTACCAGACCTGAAGGGCCTGGTATGGAATTTGGGGGGACCCCCACGCATTTTTTTTTTAAATTTTGGTTCGGGGTTCCCCTTAATATTCATACCAGACCCAAAGGACCTGGTAATGCACTGTGGGGGAATCCCAGGCCGTTTTTTTCAATGACTTTTATGAGTTTTGCAGAGACCCGACAATTCATTATAGTTGCCGGCGCTATCGCTAGTACTTTTAAATGACTTTCTTTTCCTTTAGAAATGTCATTTTGCTTTCAGACTGTTGTAATCACGGGAAACATGTGCTACTTTACAGGCATACTATAGACACCCCCAGATACGAAATTTAAAGGAATATTTCACTTTTATTGTTTCACTTTAAGCATTATTAAAATCACTGCTCCCGAAAAAAAACGCCATTTTTAAAACTTTTTTTGCATTGATACATGTCCCCTGGGGCAGGACCCAGGTCCCCAAACACTTTTTATGACAATAGCTTGCATATTAACCTTTAAAATAAGCACTTTTGATTTCTCCCATAGACTTTTAAAGGGTGTTCCGCGGTTTTCGAATTTGCCGCGAACACCCCAAAGTGTGGACGGGCGAATAGCCAATGTTCGAGTCAAACTCATGTTCGACCCGAACAGACAGCCCATCCCTAATTACCAGTATCACACTTTATTGAGGTGAGTCAGCTATTTGAGGGACGTTGTGTTTGCTTTCATACAGAGCCTTCCCAGCCCATACACCCCAGTAAGCTACTGGCTGTCAGGAAATGTTCCATCCGCTGGTAAGACCTGTTATTTGGCATGCAGTACTGAGGTCCACCAGCAGGTGTCTCCTGGCAGTTTGGAACTGTCAGGAGAGCTTTTCCCTGTTAATAATATATCATCTTTGGGCCGCAGTACTGGCATCCACCAGCGGATGGATCCTGGCAGTGTGGAGCAGACAGTACCTCCTACAATCAGGTGTCACTTGAGGCCAATCACAGGCCTATAAATACCCGGCAAACATTCACATGTTTGCCTTGATTTCTTCATTGCCTCCTGACCTGCTTGCAATCCTGATCCTGTGCCCTGAACCTGATCCTGTCTCAGACCCTATCCTGTCCCACCTGTTACCTTGTATCCCTGCCTGCAGTCTGACCCATCCATCCTCTCCCTGTCCTGCGTTCCTTCCCCCATCTGCTGATCTCCCTGTGTATGACCTTGGCCTGGCTTACGTTTACGTCTCTGGAACATCCCTTGTCCATCTGCTGATCTGCTGTGTATGACCCTGGCCTGGCTATTGTTTATGAACCTGGTATTTCCCATTTATTGCACTTATCTATCTGTTGTTATTTGTGGGTCTCTGTCTGTGGTTGGTTATTGCCCTGTGTCATATTGGAATTGGTATTACTCACTTTCTTTAATAAATTATTATATTTTCACTTATATACGTTTGGGTGTCCTCTGTCGCAGATCACACGGTTCTGGTCACACCTGTTCATGACACTGGCTATCCCCCTGGTTTTCTTTCCCTTTTGGATACACCAGCTACATAAGCAGGACCTGAACTTACTTCTGAGTGACACAATATATTAGTGGCCCCTTTCATGGACTTTTTGTCCTCCCTATGGCCATCTATTCAGCTGCCTTGATCATCAGTACATGGGCTCCAGTTGTTGATGTAAATACTGATAATATTTCTTCCATCACTCTCATTTTTATGATTTAAAATTGATGCATAAACTCCTGAAGGAGTCGAAAAAACTTTTGGCGAAACGTTGAGATTGACACATCTATTGTAACATGGAATATGTAAACTATGTTTGTTGATCAAAACGTAGTGAGATTCATGGTTTTAATGAAACAAAATATAGTTCAATTTTAACAATATTTGTGTATTAATCAGCACCTTAAAAACCCCTATTTTTAAGGTAGTAGAATGTATTTTGGGGGAAATTGTAAATATGCCCATACTGTGTGTTACAATATTTTATTAATCGACAGGTTTGTGTAAAAAAATAAAATAGTTTTCATTTGCTTCCTGTATTTTCTAAAAACTTGTGTCAGAAAAATGAAATCCTCAAAAGACTCATCATGCCTCTTACAAAGATACCTTGGGGTGTTTACTCTCCAAAATGTGGTCATTTTGTGGGTGTTTCTCTTTTCCTGGCACTGCAGGGCCTCACGAAATGTGATAGGAAGTCATCTGCAACATTAGTGCACTTTGAAAGCCTGAAGGTGCTTCTTGGATTTTGGACCCCTTTTTGTATCTAGACATATAAAAAGTCTCACATATGTGGTATCCCCATGCTTGAAAGGAGTAGAAGAAAGTGTTTTTAAGTGTAATTGTAAGTATACCCATGTTGTGTATGAGAAATAACTTGTTCAAATGACAACTTTGTGAAATAAAAATCTGATTTTTATTTCATTTGTTTATTTTGCAAAAAGATTGTGGCAAAAACGTACAGCATCAAAAACCTCTGAATGCCTCATACTAAATACCTTGGACAGTCTGCTTTCCATAAAGGTGTCATTTTGGGGGTATTCGTACTGTCCTGGCATTTTAGAGCCTCAAGGGTTGAGATAGACCGCCAGAACATCAGGATTGGTTAGTTTTCAAATACAGTATATATACTTAAAAATAAAAAAAATACTGCGCTATCCCTCAAATCAAATAAACATTCTAAAAGTGCGTCTTATGAAAAACAAAAAAATATAAGTGCTGCTGCAACCATAAATGTGAGACAACCCCCACCTTAATAGCTATATATAGGATAGGCTGCGCTGCTAATACGTGAACGTGATCATGGTTAATTGATATGACCACCCCAAAAATATCCTTGTGTAGGTGAAGCACAATAAAGAAAAAATTAGACAGATCAATATTTGCTGATAAACAATAAAAACTTGGGTCCCACAAACTAAAACATTCCAGTAAAAAAAATATATTGATGGAAAATAGGAATCAAGAACCAAGAGATTATATTGAGTCCATACAGTCAAAAAAAAGTCCTTGTTGATAAAAACTTTTCTGATAGAGGGAGAAAACACCAATCTTCAAACAGTGTGAGGCATGCAAAGACTGTCTCCCTGGGGAGCGTGATGTTATAGGGAGTTCCTCCACCTCAAAACAAATCAGCCCCTTACCAGATAAACAGATCTACTGTCACAGAGATCATGCGAGCAAGTGGCTGTGTCCCCCAGCCACTGGGTCTCTGTTACGATGTGTCTCACAGGTCACCGCTCAGGAGATTCACTGAATTGAGGTGTTACCGCTCAGATCCTTGGAATGGTCCCCAGGGGCTCACTGGTTAATTTAGCAGTTTTTCCTAAAAGGAAAAATGTTTTTCTTTATTGTGCTTCACCTACACAAGGATGTTTTTGGGGTGGTCATATCAATTAACCATGATCACGTTCACGTATTAGCAGCGCAGCCTATCCTATATATATATACAGTATATATACCATAGTTTAAAAAGCAGAACGCCCATGCACAGTTACATGGGGCGTGATGGCGTACACTGCGTAGCCACGCCCTACATGTTTCGTCATACGTAACGTCTTCAAAAGGGGCACTTTTGAAGATGTCACGTATGACGAAACATGTAGGGCGTGGCTACGCAGTGTACACCATCGAGCCCCATGTAACTGTGCACGGGCGTTCTGCTTTTTAGTTTATGCCGGCTTTTTAATGTGTTTTTGATTTTCCTGTTATTGTGCAATATGATGCCTGGTGGATCAAGGCAATACAATTTTAAATCTACTACACTATTGGAGTTTTTTCTCCCCTCTCCCTCCCCTTTCATTTACAGTTCCTGTGACGAGTAAGTGCGTGTTTCAACGCTGAAGTACCGGAATCATCCCCTGCTGTATGCTGGCTGAGTTGTCAGTTATCAGTCCCTGCAGAGGGGAATATCTGCATGCCCATATGACCTTGCTATAAAGGAGGTCCAACTTGTCTGGGAAGGGTACATCTATTATTACCCCTTGGATCCACTGGTGGCTGGAAGTCCCTTCACGTCCTTCTATTTCTTCCTTCATTCATATGGGATGCAATTAATGAACTGTGGATATGCGGTTTTGCTACTTATGCAATTTTGAATTTTTTCATGCAATTCTAAATCTTCAATTTTGCACCTTGGGTGGACTGAACTTGAACACTATTCTTTGCACTTTATTTATTGTTATGTATTGAATGTTTTTTTTGCAATATTATTGTTATCAATATATGAATTTAGTATTTTTCACATTGTCTATACCGTGTAGTATAGCAATATTTTTTACCTGGAGTCATTTTCCTTTTTTGATCCTATGTACGAATATTGAGATAATGACATACATCATTTAATGCAAGCGCACATTTTTTATATTATTTGAGTGCAGCCAGTAACAGTGTTCCTGATCACTTCCACACCAGTTCCAGTGTCACCAGACTAGTGTAAGCCAGCCACAGTGTTCCTGATCACTAGTCAAACCAATTCCAATTTCTCCAGACCAATGTAAGTCAGCAACAGTGTTCCTTACACCAATCCCAGTGTCACTAGACCAGTACAGCCAGCAACAGTGTTCCTTATCACCACGAGTCCCAGTGTCACCAGACCTGAGTAACTCATAACAATATTGTTTCTGATTGTTTTCAGACCAGAGCAGTCCAGAAACATTGTTCCTGATTGTTACGACATCTCTGCCAGTGATTCAGAGTAGTGCAGGCAGCAACAGTTGGACTGGTCATCGCTGCATCACCAGTCACCAGTGTCACCAAATCAGTGTAAAAAGCAACAATGTTCCCAATCACCACCACACCAGTCCCAATGTTACCAGTAGACATGTGCAGAACAAAAAAAATAAAATTTGATTCATTTTAATTCATTAAGTTACTAATTTTGTTTAGTTGCATTCATAACAAAATTTGTTTTATTTAGTTTATTTGTTTTCGGATAGATTAGATCGGAAGTATTTGAATTGAATCAAAATAGTGAACCGGTGGATGGTTGAATGGAAACAAACCAGTGTCTGCTTTAAAAAAAAAAAACAGTGTGGGGGTCCCCTCCCAATCCATACCAGGCCTTTTGGATCTGGTGTAGATTTTAAGGGCAACTCCTTGCCACAATTTTTTTTACAAAAGCGTGGGGTCACCCACAAAATCTATACCAGACCCTTATCCATGCATGTAGCCTGGCAGTCCAGGAAAGGGGTGGTGAGCGAGGTCCCCCCCTGAACCATACCAGGCCACATGCCCTCAAAATTGGGGAAGGTGCTTTGGGGCCGAGGGGGGCTCACCCCCAAAGCACCTTGTCCCCATGTCGATGAGGACTGGGCCTCTCTTCCCCACAACCTTTCCCCAGTGGTTGTGGGGGTTTGCAGGCAAGGGGCTTATAGGAATCTGTAAGCCCCTTTAACAAAGGGGGTCCCCAAATCCCAGCCCCCCCGATGTGCATGAGTACGGAGTACATAGTGCCCCTATTTATTAACCAGAAAAGTGTCAAAAATAAATAAAAACACAAACACAGTTTTTGACAAATTCTTTATAAAAAAAATGCCCCCTGAAGTAAATCCAGTGTCAATCGCTATGAAAGCCGACCACCGATCCAAAAAAACTAACAAAAAAAAGAGGTGCGCACGCAATGCTTACCTTCTGGCAACTGACACAGCTCTGGTTCCCACCAACGGTAAATAAACAAAAAGGTAGGGCCACCTGTTATCGGCACTCCAGGGCCTCCAAAATGTGATAGGTAGTCAGGAAATTAAATGTGTAATTTACAGTATGCTCCTTTAAAGCCTAAAGGTGCTCCTTGGATTTTGGGCCTCTCTATTTGATTAGACCCTGAAAAAGTCTCACATATGTTGTTTCACCATACTAAGGGAAAGTAGTAAAATGCATTTTGGAGTGTAATTCTAAGTGTGACCATACTGTGTGTTATGATATTTTATTAATTGACAGCTTTGTGTAAAAAAAAAAAAGTTTTCTTTTTAAACTTTTTAAAAACTTGTGGCAGAAAAAATAAATCCTCAAAAGACTCACCATGCCTATTTAAAAATACCTTGAGGTGTTTACTCTCCAAAATGTGGTGATTTTGTGGGTGTTTCTCCTATCCTGGCACTTTAGTGCCTCAAAAAATGTGATAGATAGTCAGGAAATCAGATGCACTATTTGCCTGAAGGTGTTCCTGGGATTTTGGGCCCCTCTATGCATCCAGACAAAGCAAAAAGTCTCACACATGTGGTATCCCCATGCCTGGAAAATGTGGAAGAATGTGTTTTGTTGTGTAATTGTAAGTATGCCCATGTTGTATGTGAGAAATAACTTGTAAAAATGACAACTTTTGTGAAATAAAATCTGATTGTATTTAATTTCTTTATTTTCCAGAAAAGATTGTGGAAAGAATGTACAACATCAGAAAAAATCATTCTGCCTCTTACTAAGTACCTTGGACTGTCTACTTTCCATAAAGATGTCATTTG
This sequence comes from Aquarana catesbeiana, assembly GCF_042186555.1. Lineage (NCBI taxonomy): Eukaryota > Metazoa > Chordata > Amphibia > Anura > Ranidae > Aquarana > Aquarana catesbeiana. The sequence continues at coordinate 299,887,822 of NC_133331.1, read as the reverse complement.
GGGGTATTTGTACTGTCCTGGCATTTTATAGACTCATGAATTTAGATATTCAGTCAGAATATCAGGATTGATAAATTTTCAATATATACACTATACATTGTAGACTTTATAACTTTCACACAGAGTAGATAATATACACAGATTTTCTTTGTATTTTAACCAAAGAAATGTCGAAAAATAAATTTTGCCCTTAATTTTTTGAAGAAAGATTATTTATTTACAATATTTGTATAAAAAAAAATTATTAAAAATGTTCAGTTTGTTTCCATTATAAATTAAAAGCGGTGAAAAAACACAACTAAACAAAAGCTTTACATGTCTCAAAAAAAAATTATTTTGGGTACAGTGTTGCATGACTGAGTAATTGTCAGTCAAATTATCACTGTGCTGGAAATGAAAGAATGGCGTATACAGGAAGGGGGAATAACATGGCGGTCTTTAAGTGGTTAACAAACAATAAAAACTAAGAGAGAATCTAAATCAAAACCTTTATAATTGAAGATAATAAACCATAAAGTGTATTTATTATTGGTTGGACCAATGAGAAGCCGGCTTCTTCAGTAATACATAAAAAGAGCAAAAATGTACAGAAACCGATATCAACCAATAAGAAGTGTTGTCCATGTATTGTCATATCTGGCCATGTATTAGCACAGTTTAGTTGTATGGTGCGGTCTGTGTGAGTGCGGGACCGAGTCATCTCTATATGTTTAGAGGATCGTATTACTAGAATTCAATCCCTGCAGACTCAGATCTATCAAACCGAACCTGAAAAACATTCAATATATTCCGCCCCACCCCCAACACACCACTGTTATCATGAGAAAGATTGTTATCTCGTGTGACTTCTCTGGTGATACACAAGGTTTCCCTTCTGAGTGAAAGATTTCCCGCACTCTGAGCATGAATAAGGACGCTCTCCCGTGTGAATTCTCTGGTGTTTAAGAAGGTCTCCTTTATGAATGAAACATTTCCCGCACTCTGAACAAGAATAAGGACGCTCACCTGTGTGAACTCTCTGGTGTATATTAAGTCTTTCTTTTGTAATGAAACCTTTCCCGCACTCTGGGCATGAATAGGGACGCTCCCCCGTGTGAATCTTCTGGTGTCTAATAAGATTTCTTTTCGTAGGGAAACCTTTCCCGCACTCTGAGCATGAATAGGGAATCTCACCTGTGTGACATGTCTGGTGTGCAATAAGACTTATTTTGTCTGAGAAACATTTCCCGCACTCTGAACATGAATAAGGACATTCACCTGTGTGACTTCTTTGGTGTCTAAGAAGATTTTTTTTCTCAGCGAAACATTTCCCACACTCTGAACATGGAAAGGGACGTTCACCCGTGTGCATTCTAAGATGTTGAAGTAGGTAATTTTTCTGAAAGAAACATTTCCCGCACTCTGAACATGAATGGGGGCGCTCCCCTGTGTGAAGCTTCTGGTGTCTACTAAGATTGTTTTTCAGAGTGAAACGTTTCCCGCACTCTGAACAAGAATAGGGACGCACACCCGTGTGAATCATCTGGTGTCTCTCAAGACCATTTTTCTCAGTGAAACCTTTCCCGCACTCTGAACATGAAAAGGGACACTCACCTGTGTGAATTTTCTGATGTTTAAGAAGGCTTCTTTTTTCAATGAAACATTTCCCGCACTCTGGACATGAATAGGGACGCTCACCCGTGTGAATCATCTGGTGTTTATCAAGATGTTTTTTCTCAGTGAAACCTTTCCCGCACTCTGAACATGAAAAGGGCCACTGACCTGTGTGAATTTTCTGATGTTTAAGAAGGCTTCTTTTTTCAGTGAAACATTTCCCGCACTCTGAACATGAATAGGGACGCTCACCCGTGTGAATCATCTGGTGTCTATCAAGACTTTTTTTCTCAGTGAAACCTTTCCCGCACTCTGAACATGAAAAGGGCCACTGACCTGTGTGAATTGTCTGATGTTTAAGAAGGCTTCTTTTTTCAATGAAACATTTCCCGCACTCTGAACATGAATAGAGACCATGTGAATCCATGTGAATCATCTGGTGTCTATCAAGACTTTTTTTCTCAGTGAAACCTTTTCCGCACTCTGAACATGAAAAGGGCCTTACACCTGTGTGAATTGTCTGATGTGTAAGAAGTCTTTGTTTTCTAGCGAAACATTTCCCGCACTCTGAACAAGAAAAGGGGCGTTCACCAGTGTGAATTTTCTGATGTTCAAGAAGTTGTCCTTTCCTAACAAAACGTTTTCCGCACTCTGAACATGAATAGCGACGCTCACCAGTGTGTATTGTCTGATGTTCAAGAAGTTGTACTTTCCTAATAAAACATTTCCCGCACTCTGAACATGAATAGGGACGCTCAGCAGTGTGACATTTCTTGTGTTTAAGAAGTTCTCTCTTTTTTGTGAAAAGTTTCCCACACTCTAAACATGAATGGGGGCGTTCCCCCGTGTGAAGCTTCTGGTGTCTAATAAGATTGTTTTTCAGAGTGAAACATTTCCCGCACTCTGAACATGAATAGGGACGCTCACCCGTGTGAATCATCTGGTGTCTATCAAGACTTTTTTTCTCAGTGAAACCTTTTCCGCACTCTGAACATGAAAAGGGACTTACACCTGTGTGAATTGTCTGATGTGTAAGAAGTCTTTGTTTTCTAGCGAAACATTTCCCGCACTCTGAACAAGAAAAGGGGCGTTCACCAGTGTGAATTTTCTGATGTTCAAGAAGTTGTCCTTTCCTAACAAAACGTTTTCCGCACTCTGAACATGAATAGCGACGCTCACCAGTGTGTATTGTCTGATGTTCAAGAAGTTGTCCTTTACTAATAAAACACTTCCCGCACTCGGAACATGAATAGGGACGCTCAGCAGTGTGATATTTCTTGTGTTTAAGAAGTTCTCTCTTTTTTGTGAAAAGTTTCCCACACACTGAACATGACAATGAAGTCTCTTCTGTGTGATCTCCTTCCTGCCCTGAAGAAGATTCCTCGGGAATAGACGGATCTATTAAAGTATTTCTACTGTGAGATCTTAGAGTCCTGGAATGTGATTTATCAGAAGATTCCTCAGACGTATTCCGCACATTATGGTCATCTGCTGAGAAATAATTTTACAATAAATGTTAGAAGAATTTTTGGAATCTTGTATTCAATGTCCCTTTACAGTGCGGTCCCCTTTATATCACTGTGGCTCTTTACATTGCAGTGCCCCCCCAAAATCACAGCCCCCCATTACAGTGCCCCTTGCAGTCATGGTCCCCCCATCACTGCCTCTTTAAATCTCTTCCTCCCCTGCACAGTCCTACCTTCAGTAGAGCAGAGGCAGTTATCAGCCCTCTGTGTCCTCTGCCGGGTCTCCCGCCCCACCGACAATGTCATCCAATCAGCAGGGCAGGGGGTGGGAGGAGCTGCAGATCTGGATGCTTGGTAATATGAAAAGACTCCCACTCTCTCTCCAGATCTCCTGCCCCCTTCCCTGCCGATTAAATGATATAGTCAGTGAGGTGAGAGGCCCGGGGGAGGGCACACAGGCTAAGTGTTATAACCGCACAGCATGAGGTGAGTGGTGACCGTGCTCTGTGATAGTCCTGTCCGGACTGCAGTCACCACTCACCTCCTGCTACGTGGACCGGTCATCAACAGGCCACAGACTGGTACTGGTCTGCAGCTTGGGGACCCCTAGTCTACAGTGTCTACACCTCATTTGTTGGGAACATGACATTATATTGAGGAATGGAGATGGACCTTTCATATGGTGTACAGTATCTCCTCCTCATTTGTTGGGAACATGACATTATATTGAGGAATGGAGATGGACCTTTCATATGGTGTACAGTATCTCCTCCTCATTTGTTGGGAACATGACATTATATTGAGGAATGGAGATGGACCTTTCATATGGTGTACAGTATCTCCTCCTCATTTATTGGGAACATTGGTTAATATGATAAATATAATTGCCTTCTTCTGTTGAGGACTAGAGTTGATGCTTTCAAATGGTTTTCAATACACACAGCACATTGATGTTTTTGCTATCAGCAGTTAAGGTTTCTCAGTCTTTTCTGTACAGAATGATGTTACATTCTTCATTTTGTACATGACCATCATAGATTGTGTGTAATTAAATAGAAAAAACTAACTTCTGTATACGGTAGGCGTGCTTTGTTTTTAGAGCTCTGTGGATGAGGAATAATCTGGTTCCAGATGACTAATAAAAATGATTGGATGTTCTTCTTATTACAAATACTGTATATCAGTGGTGGCCCGCCCATAGGGGGTGCAGGGGCACCACCCATCCAAAGCTACTCATCATAAAAAAAAACTGGCCCTTTAAGTGTGTGTGGGATGCCGGACACACAGGTGTATTTGAAGCATGACTTACTGCAATCACCGAAAAAAAAAAAAAAAAAAAAAATAAAAATACTGGTCCTTTAAGTATGTGCAGGGCGCCGGACACACAGCTGCTATGGGAAGCGTGATGTGTTTGCAATCACATGATTGCAAACAAGAAGCTCTATTGGTTTCCTTTAGAAAGTCCTCGGGGAGCTGAACTCTGCGCCCTGAACACTCCCTCTATAGCATTGTTCCCTGCTGTGATGTGTGATTGGCGGGTCCTGTGCCTTCACTTCCATTTCTCTGACTCACCCCGGCTGTCCGAAGGTGGATGACAGGCGACTTTCTGTGAGTATGAGGGGGGGAGAGGGGGGACATCTAATGTAAAGGAGGACTCTGATCTGATGGAGACATCTAATTTAAAGGAGGACTCTGATGGAGACATCTAATGTAAAGGAGGACTCTGATGGGGAATCTGATGTAAAGGAGGATTCTGATGGAGACATCTAATGTAAAGGAGGACTCTGATTGGGATATCTAATGTAAAGGGGGCTCTGATGGTGACATCAAATGTATAGGAGGACTCTGATCTTATGGTGACATCTAACGTAAACAAGGACTCTGGTGGGGACATCTAATGTGAAGAGGGACTCTGAAGGTGACATCTAATGTAAAGGGGGCTCTGATGGTGACATCTAATGTAAAGGGGGCTCTGATGGTGACATCTAACGTAAACAAGGACTCTGGTGGGGACATCTAATGTGAAGAGGGACTCTGATGGTGACATCTAATGTAAAGGGGGCTCTGATGGTGACATCTAATGTAAAGGGGGCTCTGATGGTGACATCTAATGTAAAGGGGGCTCTGATGGGGACATCTAATGTAAAGGGGGACTCTGATGGTGACATCTAATGTAAAGGGGGCTCTGATGGGGACACTTGATGTAAAGGGGAACTCTGATGAAGACACCTGATGTAAAGGGTAACTCCGATTGGGACCCCTGATGTAAAAAGGGGCTCTGAGGAGGACTCATTATGTTAAGTGTTTTTTTTCCTTTACTTTAAATGTGGATGTGATTGGCCTACTGTGATGGGCACAGTGAGGCTGCATATGTTGGGCACAGTGAGGGTGCATATGTTGGGCACAGTGAGGCTGCATACGATGGGCACAGTGAGGCTGCATACGATGGGCACAGTGAGGCTGCATACGATGGGCACAGTGAGGCTGCATATGATGGGCACAGTGAGGTTGCATATGATGGGCACAGTGAGGTTGCATATGATGGGCACAGTGAGGTTGCATATGATGGGCACAGTGAGGCTGCATATGATGGGCACAGTGAGGCTGCATATGATGAGCACAGTAAGGCTGTATATGATGGGCACAGTTGTTTGTAGCAGTAATGATACATAATTACCTGATAAATGGCTATTTACAGTCCTGCATTACTAACAGTTTAATTTTTCAGTTTGTTTGCTTCCCCCCAAAAATGTTGAGCACCAGCCGCTGCTACTGTATATGATTATTAACAAATTGTAGGAAAAACATTTTAGAATGTTCATCTGGGAAGTTATCTGATTGCCTTTTCGGATCAAGAAAGAACATTTTTAACCTAAAGAAAATGAGGCCGAGCTTTATATGGTTATTCTGTCTTCCTCCTGGGTGAATTCAGTAGACATAGACCTTTTCTCCTCTGATGTAACAATGTAAATACAAACTTTATACTCATAGAAGTAAAATAATAATGGAAAATGGTTCTATATTTAGTGTTTTTTTACTTACTTGTGTCCATATGTAGAGAAGATTTCTCCTGTTTACTTTCCATAGTCATCTCCCCCTCCTCCATAGACTGCTGATCTCCACTCACCAACCTCTTTTCTTCTACTTCTTTATCCTCAACTTTGATGTCTTTCAGTTCCTAAATCCCAAAGATGGTAGAATACATTGGTAAAGAGAAACAAGAGATTACACAGAAGAATAACCTCTCATAGATTAGAATACATTTTGAGTTCTAGTTGCTCAGTCCCACCTACCTGATGATGGTGAGGGATGGTGTGATCTTCCTTTGTGGAATCCCGGGAATACAGAGGACGGGGACATCTCTCTGGTGGGTTCCCATTACTGGATCCATCTGTAGGAAACACACACACTGACTGAATACATTGTTTCTATGTGTTTATCAGATGATGGGGGATCTAGGTGGACCCTCCGTACTGCTCTCTCCTTTACAATAAAGTCTCCTCTTACCCAGTGATGTGAGGGGCGGCTGATTCTCCATCATGATGTCCGTGTAGAGATCCTCGTGTCTCTCTAAATACATCTATTGTCAAGCAGTGAGGTGGAGGCACTGTGATGTGTGGGAGACCCGGGAGAGGGCACACAGGCGAAGTAATATGGGAGCACAACAGTAGGTGAGTGGTGACCTTGGTCTGTGATAGTCTGGGCCGGACCACGGTCATCGTTCACCTCCTGCTGTGTGGACCAGCCATCAACAGGCCAAGGACTGGTACTGGTCTGCAGCTTGGTGGTTGGGGACCCCTAGTCTATAGTGTTTACACCTCATTTGTTGGGAACATGACATTATATTGTAGAATGGAGATGGACCTTTCATATGATGTACAGTATCTCCTCCTCATTAATTGTGAACATTGGTTAATGTGATAAATATAATTGCCTTCTTCTGGTGAGGACTAGAGTTGATTCTTTCAAATGGTTTTCAATACACACAGTACATTGGGCGGTGGGGTAGGTACACTGATGATGTTTTTACTATCAGCAGTTAGGGTTTCTCAGTTTTTCCTGTACAGAATGATGTGAAATTCTCCATTTTGTATGTGAGCAGAATAGATTGTGTGTAATTAAATAGAAAAAAATTAACCTTTGTATACGGTAGGCGTGCTTTGTTTTTAGAGCTCTGTGGATGAGGAATAATCTGGTTCCAGATGACTAATAAAAATGACTGGATGTTCTTCTTATTACAAATACTGTATACTAATAATTGTAGGAAAAACATTTTTAGAATGTTGATCTGTGAAGCTGATTGCCTCTTGAGATCAGAAAGAACATTTTAACCTAAAGAAAATGAGGCCGAGCTTTATATGGTTATTCTGTCTTCCTCCTGGGTGAATTCAGTAGACATAGACCTTTCTCCTCTGATGTAACAATGTAAATACAAACTTTATACCCATAGAAGTAAAATAATAATGGAAACTGGTTCTATATTTAGTGTTTTTTTTACTTACTTATGTCCATATGTAGAGAAGATTCCTCCTGTTTATACTTCATAGTCATCTCCCCCTCCTCCATAGACTGCTGATGTCCACTCACCAACCTTTCTTCTTTTTCCTCTTTATTCTCAACTTTGATGTCTTTCAGTTCTTCACCCTAAACCCCAAAGATAGTAGAATACGTTGGTACAAAGGAAACAAGAGATTACACAGAAGAATGTCCTCTCATGAATTAGAATACATTTTGAGTTCAAGTTACTCAGTCCCACCTACCTGATGATGGTGAGGGATGGTGTGATCTTCCTGTGTGGAATCCCGGGAATACAGAGGACGGGGACATCTCTCTGGTGGGTTCTCATTACTGGATCCATCTGTAGGAAACACACACACTGACTGAATACATTGTTTCTATATGTTTATCAGATGATGGGGGATCTAGGTGGACCCTCCGTACTGCTCTCTCCTTTACAATAAAGTCTCCTCTTACCCGGTGATGTGAGGGGGGGCTGATTCTCCATCATGACGTCCTTGTAGAGATCCTTGTGTCCTTCTAAATAGCTCTGTTGTCAGGCAGTGAGGTGGAGGCACTGTGATGGGTGATGTCCTGTGAAGACGGCTGCTGGGTGTTAATGGATCTCCAGATGTTTATTGCTCTATAATCCTGTGTGAAGACAGGAAGTCATAATGATCACTTCATACTTTCTTCAATTATCCCTACTTCTAGCCATGTCAAAAAATAAGCCCTGATAACAGTATTTTAGGTTTGTGTAGTAGTGGATGTTGGAGATAAAGACATCACAGTGACTATGGAGGAAGAGAACGGACATGATGGGGGGGGGGGGGGGGGGATTTATTGGTGTAAATAGAAAAATAATCTTATTACCCTCTTTGTGTGTTCCAGTGATGTGTGCTCTCTTTTTCCTCCTCCTTTCACCTTGGATATTGTACATTATACAACGTTCTATGCTTATCTTTTATCAGTTCCCGTCAGAGTGATCCGCGCACAATATGTGATGTTGTTGTCTTGTTAGAACTGCATCATGTGATGCATCTCAGGGTACGGGGTGAATGTATCCTATATTTAAGCCCATCCTCCGCCCATACTTCCTGTGTTTCTTCGAGAGGGGTCTGGCTGCAAAGTGGAGCTCCACTGATGACAGGAAGCACGTGACCTCCACTCCACTTCCTTTTTTTTTTTTTCTACTGAACTTTATTGTAAATCTCTGCAGCTACAGGAAGCTACAGGAAGTGGAGGTCACATGATTCCTGTGTAGAGTGGAGCTCCAGTGACTGCAGTCTGCAGCACATACTGAGCCAATCTGGTGTTTCTATTAATTAAGCCTGGGATTTGCAGAAATACAAGATATTTTTTGGGAGGTTTTGTACTTTCAGTTAAAGTGCTGTCCTTGTAAAAGCAATTGTTTATTATTTACCAATTTATATTTTTGATGATGATGGAAGTTCATTTTTATGTTGGAAGAATAATACAATCCATGTCCCCCCTCCCCTTCTTGCCAATTAACAGGACCAAGATTGAGACACACATGGATCTCCACACAAAACAAAATTCAAAAGATATGTCGGCATTAAACCTCCATCTTCTTGAAAATCATATATGTTCACCTCTGCAGGGTTTGTCCCCATATCAAAATTTTTGAAAAAATCTCACACAGAAGAGTCAATATTAACAGTTATTTGCTGGGGGGGCTAACCCGTCATCAGCCCCCCTTATCAAAAAATTGACCAACTAGTTAGGTATTTTGGAAGCTATTTGTTAGATCAGGTAAGATCAAATGGTTTTAATGTTAGATCTCACATAAGTTCAGAGATATTCCACATGAAGATAGAAATATCTTGCACCCCCCCCCCCCCATGTAATTTTTAAAATGTTTTTCTTTGTTTCTGTTATAAAATTTTGCAAATAAATAATCTTTCTGCAATGTATTCTGTGACTTACTTTGGTGAAAATAATCCAAATCAGTGTTTATTATTTAGTCTGTAGAAATGTTATAGAGTCCACAAACTATGGGAGAAATCTGAAAATTGATCAATTCTGATGTACTGAAAGACAATCTCATTTCTTAGGGCCCAAAAATGGCAGAACAGTACAGATAATCCCCCCAAATGACCTCTTTTTGGAATTAGACAGTCCAAGGTATTTAGTAAGAGGCATGGCTGTTTTTTGAAGGTGTTTGTCATAATTGTTTTGGAAAATGAGAAGAAAAAAGATTTTTGTTTATTTTTTTTACATTCTGTCACCAGTGCAGTACAGCATCATCATATAACTGGTGTGGCGGTGATCAGAGACACTGACTGGTGACAGTAGGAAATATATATATATATATATATATATATATATATATATATTATTTATTTATACATTTTTTTACCACTTTTTGATCAGAGTATTATAATGTTACCACAGTAACATTGTACTATTTTGGAGAAGTGATCATGATTGTTTTTTTTTTTTTTTTTTTACACATTATGATTGCCTATAGCAGTGAATTTCATTATAAGCAATAATTTTACTGAATGAAATCAATTCATTCAGTTTCATTTGTTGTGGCCACAGCTGATCACATGGCACAGATGGGCTGTGATTGGCCCAGTCTGTACCATGTGATCACTGTGACCAATCACAGCCAGCAACACAATTGTACACAGTGGAAGGCTTGAAAGGAAGCCATCCATTATTTACAATTGTCATGTGATCTGCTGTGATTAGTTACAGCGGTCACATGGTACTGGCAGAAGGTCGGTACAGTGATCAGTCATCAGCTGTGTCATGTGGGCACAGCTGGTGACAGATCATGACACAGCGCGGCCCAAGGGCACGTGCGAGGCATGATCTGGGAGGACGTCACCTGACGTCCACCCGGGCTGTAGCCTGGGCAGGGAGTGGTAAAGAAGGAGGATGCGCTCCCATATCTACGAGAAATTGTACATTTTTACTATCTACCAATAATTTGATTGTAGGGGCTTCATGGTAATTACTGGAAATCAGAGCACACATGGAGGTCACCTCCCTACTGTTTTTTCCTTGTCAGGGCATAGGGTATTTCAAAGAACTCCCATCCGAAGGTGTCAAGCACTGTTACGGCACATTCTGTGTGCAAGACTGGGACCATACTTGGGGACAATTATTCTTCCAATGTCCTGAATCACCACATATAGAACACTTGTCATTGCGAAATCTACCCTGGCCACCTCTCAGGGAACCCCGTCCGTGTCCATAACCTCTTCCTTGGTTCCCATGCCCATAATCATCATTCTCCTGACTCATTCCTCTACGAGCTTCTCCCACTCCAAAACTGCACAGCATGCTGTAGTCCCTGAAAGTGAGCTTTACTACTAGATTTGTGGAGATCAAAGCAACCTGCTGCATCCTTTATCATGATTAGGGATGAGCCGAACACCCCCTGGTTTGGTTCGCATCCAGAACATGCGAACAGGCAAAAAATGTGTTCGAACACGCGAACACCGTTATAGTCTATGGGACACGAACATGAATAATCAAAAGTGCTAATTTTAAAGGCTTATATGCAAGTTATTGTCATAAAAAATGTTTGGGGACCCGGGTCCTGCCCCAGGGGACATGTATCAATGCAAAAAAAAGTTTTAAAAATGGATGTTTTTTCGGGAGCAGTGATTTTAATAAGAAGAAGATGGAGAAGAAGAAGATGGAGGAAGAAGAAGAACACCAACGGAAGACCAGAAGAAAGAAGATGGAAAAAGGAGAAATTAATAAAGAACTTTTCAAAAACCGTCTCTTGTGTTTTTTTAACATTTTTGACACTTTTTTGTGAAATGGTAGGGGTACCCCATTACCAATTCACACGGGGGGGAGCAGGATCTGGGGGTCCCCATGTTAAAGGGGGCTTCCAGATTCCGATAAGCCCCCCTGCCCGCAGACCCCCACAACCACCGGGCAAGGGTTGTGGGGATGAGGCCCTTCTCCCCATCCCCATTTGGCTACCCCAAAGCACCCTCCCAATGTTGAGGGCATGTGGCCTGGTACGGTTCAGGAGGGGGGGCTCTCTCTCATCCCCCCTCTTTTCCTGTGGCCTGCCAGGTTGCGTGCTCGGATAAGGGTCTAGTATGGATTTTTGCGGGGACCCCACGCCATTTTTTAAAAAAATGTTGGCGCAGGGTTCCCCTTAAAATCCATACCAGACCAAAGGGTCTGGTATGGATTTTGAGGGGGACCCCCACGCCATTTTTTTTTAAATTTTGGTTCGGGGTTACCCTGTGGGGGAATCCCATGCCATTTTTATCAATGAACTTTTATGTGTATTGCCGGACTGACAATTCATTATAGCCAGCGCTAGCGATAGTAGTTTTACAGTAGTTAGTAGTGATAGTAGCGATAGTAGTGACCAATCACAGCCAGCAACACAATTGTACACAGTGGAAGGCTTGAAAGGAAGCCATCCATTATTTACAATTGTCATATGACATGACTTTTTTTCCTTTAGAAATGTCATTTTGCTGTCAGACTGTTCTAAACAGGGGAAACATGCGCCCCTTTACAGGCATACTATAGACATCCCCCAGGTACGAAATTTAAAGGAATATTACACTTTTATTGTTTCACTTTAAGCATTATTAAAATCACTGCTCCTGAAAAAGTTTTTAAAACTTTTTTTGCATTGATACATGTCCCCTGGGGCAGGACCCAGGTCCCCAAACACTTTTTTGACAATACCATGCATATAAGCCTTTAAAATGAGCACTTTTGATTTCTCCCATAAACTTTTAAAGGGTGTTCCGCGGCTTTCGAATTTGCCGCGAACACCCCAAATTGTTCGCTGTTCGGTGAACAGGCGAACAGCCAATGTTCGAGTCGAACTCATGTTCGACACGAACATAAAGCCCATCCCTAATCATGATATCTATCTCAAACTCCTTGTCATTCCTTTTAGGCCATTTATCCACCAGTTGTTTAACCACTTGCCTACTGGGCACTTTCACCCCCTTCCTGCCCAGGCCAATTTTCAGCTTTCAGCACTGTCACACTTTGAATGACAATTGCGCGGTCATGCAACACTGTACCCAAATAACATTTTAATAATTTTCTTCACACAGATAGAGCTTTCTTTTGATTGTAATAAATCACCACTGGGGTTTTTTGATTTTTTGCTAAATAAATGAAAAAAGACCAATTACTTTGAAAAAAAAAGTTTTTCATCGTTTCTTATAAAATTTTGTTTACATGTAGTTTATTTCCTTCTCTGATGTGCATTGATGAGGTGGCACCGATGGGCACTGATGAAGCTGCACTGATAGGTGGCAGTGATGGGAACTGATGGACACTGGTAGGCAGCACTGATAAGGAGGCACTGCTTGGCAGCACTGATGGCCACTGCTGGGGCTGCACTGATAATCAGGACATGGATAATCAGTGCCCCAATTATCAGTGTAGATGTCTCTTTCACACAAGCTGGTTAGCGGCTCTCCTCCCCTCATGCTGTCAGTGTGAGGAAAGGAATGCCGATAACCAGCTTGTGTTTACATCGTAATTGAAGAAAAAGAAGATTGGTTGCACACCATGGAAGGAAGAACTTCTGTAGAATAGTTACTTTATTGTCAAGGTGCCAAATGGGAAGAGACAGGACGTTACAGGAACATTGGTAGACTGACTTCACAAGGATAACTCGTGCTTGTTTACAAGTTGTGAACAAACACGAGTTATCCTTGTGAAGCCGGTCTACCAATGTTCCTGTAACGTCCTGTGTACGCCCTTTGGCACCTTGACATTAAAGTAACTATTCTACAGAAGTTCTTCCTTCCATGATGTGTAACTAATCTTCTTTTTCTTCAATTACTATTGATGGTGGTGAGCCGGGGCCAGCAGCCACAAGGAAATTTTTATCCACAGTCTGATCGGTGTTACACTCTTTCTGGACTGTGTTTACATCATGATCAGCTGTGACTGGACACTGCTGATCACGTGGTAAAGGGCCGCTGTGATTGGCTCTTTACTCCGACCTGTGATCAGCTGTGTCCTAAGAATCAGAGCGAGCTGAAGCGCGCGCACAGTGGGAGAGATCATTGGAGGACGTCATATAACACCCTCCCAGAACTGGAAGACCTCGCTGTAACCGCCATTCAGGTATGGCACGGTCAGGAATTGGAGCCAACTTGGCGACACGCTGTGGCAGGGGGAACATGATTGCCAATTTGTTGCTTATCAGTGTTCTCCCCTGTAGGCTTATGTTAGTTCCTTCCTCAACCTCAGAACTAACATCAGAATCAAGTAATGTCTGTGCATCCTCAGAAGCAAGTGGCTGTCGCTGTGTTCAAATATTTCAGCTGACTCCTCCATGCATGATGCTGGGGCTATGACAAAAGTAGCTGTGGACAAGGAGGCAGAATAAGCCGCTCTGGCAGCTGCGGTGGACTGTACACTAGTGCCAGATTGAAGAGTCATAGAGGATGAGGATGGTTTAGTAAACCAGTCCACCAGCTCCTGTGGCTGGATAACACGGGCAACATCACTAAACAGAGACAAAGTTGGCCTGCCTGAGGACGGACCACGTCCACGTTTGCTTGTTGACACAGACGCTGCTGGACCCCTCATAGTAGTATGGGAATGTCTTCCTCTCCGTATTGGCATCCCAAACATTATAGGAGGGGGGCTTGTTACTCATATTTTAAAGATACTGGGAATTCAATAAAAAGTGGTGTTTGGTAAACTTTAAATTGAGGACTGACGCTGACAGAAATGTAAAAACTATTAAAAAATGAATGAATATATAAAAAAGGGGGAACACCCGCATCGCAGTCAGAAAAACTGTGGCTGACAATTAAAAAAAAAAGGGGGGCAGGCAGGGGACACAAAAAAAGACATAAAAAAGGAAAAAAACACACAGCAACCAAAAAAAAAAAAGGAAGAGTATACAGCACTAAATGTTATGTAATGCCGTATTAAACACTGCACTATACTAACACTCTATACTCAGAGACACAACAAGTGAACACATTATACTCGCTAGTAGCAAACTGAGCCCTACTCTATCTTTCTACACTCCAACAACACTACAAGAGCTGGCTATGGGAAGTTAGCTTTTATAGTGTGGGGTGGGACCATGAGTACTTGATTGGAGAAAGTAACCATCACTTTGTCCAATCAGAGGGCCCTGACAGTGCTAATTGGCAAAGCTAACTGTCCAGCCGACAGTTGGAAAAATGGTTCTATATTTAGCATGTATCCGGTCTATAAACCAGAGGCTCTGGACGGGCAGTTGAATACATGGTTCTATATTTAGGATGTATCCAGTCTATAAACTAGAGGCTCTGGATGGACAGTTGGATTAATGGTTCTATATTTAGGATGTGTCTGGTCTATAAACCAGAGGCTCTGGATGGACAGTTGGATAAATGGTTCTATATTTAGGATGTATCTGGTCTATAAACCAGAGGCTCTGGATGGACAGTTGGATAAATGGTTCTATATTTAGGATGTATCTGGTGTATAAACCAGAGGCTCTGGATGGACAGTTGGATAAATGGTTCTATATTTAGGATGTATCTGGTATATAAACCAGAGGCTCTGTGTACATATTATAATACTCTATATATATACGTCTGTATAGTAGTATCTGCTGGAGGTAAAAGACATCACAGTGACTATGGAGGAAGAGGACGGACATGACGGGAGGTGTTACTGGGTGTAAATAGAAAATAATTTGTATTACCTCCTCTGCTGCCGATTGCAAGGATATCCTCCTCTTCTTCCTGCAAACTGTCTTATCTCTAGGAACCGCCCATCTATAGTTGAAATCACTTCCTGTCTTCTAAGGAATTCTGTCTCTGCATTCCACTGAAAGTAAGTGAGATCAGCACCTTGTGGAGAAAAAAACAACTGCAGCCTGTGTTTTTAAATACTTTGAAAGCTGCTTCTTAGATTGTTCTTCAGTTTTGGTGCCTAACCACTTCCCATATACAGTAGCCGTTGTATAAAAACAACAAGACAGCGGTAGGGTTGCCACATCATCCCTTTAATCCAGGACACATATGAATTACACGGGTTCTGAGGCTGATTTAATGCAGATAAGGCACCAAGTGAGTTTAATTACCACCTTAATCAGCCACAGAACCTGTGTAATTAATGTGTGTCCTGGATTAATGGGATGATGTGGCAACCCTAGATGGCGGGCTCCTGAAGGTTGGGGGCTGTATAAGAATGGCCTCCCCTTTGCACTGCTCATGTGCGCCCTCTAGAGTGTGCAGTAGCGTGCTCCATAATCACTAAGCCCATCAGTTACGGCAGATCAAGGAGCAGGGTGCAAGACCAATTAAATTTGCCCTGTCCCATGTGATCACTGTGACCAATCACAGGCATCACAAATATGAACAAATGCTGCATGTTGGTGCCACCATAAGCACAGTACAGTGTCACCAGAGCAGCCAACCAATGTCCCTGATCACTACTAACTCCAGTACAGTATCACCATACCATTGCAACCAGCAACAGTGTCCCTTATTGCTAGCCATCCCAGTACAAAATCACCAGGCAACAGTGTTCCTGATTTCTGCCACCCCATGACACTGTCACTACATTAGTGTAAGCCAATAACAGTGTTCCCGATCACCCCTACACCAGTCCTACTGTCACCAGACGAGTGCAGTCATCGGCAGTGTTCCTGATCACCCCCACAGCAGTCCCTGTGTCATCTGACCAGTGTCAGCCAGCAACAGTGTTCTTGATTATCACCACATGAGTTCCAAAGCCACCAGACCAGTGTAGGTCAATCACACTGTTTCTGATCACTTGCCAAATCAGTCCCAGTGTCACCAGACCAGTGTAAGCCACCAACATCATTTCTGATCAATGCTTCATGTGTCCCGGTGTAAGCCAGTAGCAGTGTTCCCAATCTCCACTACACCAGTCCTACTGTAACTAGACCAGTGCAGCCAGCAACAGTGTTCCTGATCACCAACTTGAGTCCCATTGTCCCCAGACCAGTGTAAGTTAGAAACAGTGTTCCTGATCACCGCCACACCAGTACCTGATTGCTGACCACATTACTGTCTGCCGTCTTACTTGACCCATCTGTGTATCCCACTAAGTTCCCGAGACACCAGTCCCAGCCATCCTCTACAGACAACTGCACTCCTGGAATCACAGGAACTCTATTGTTCACCCTTTGTTCATCCTCCTATACTTCCTGGTCAGTGAGCATGGCATTCCTGAGGACAACCACATATCAATAGGTTAGGCTTGCTTGGCTTGCAGGTACAAGGACTGCTACAGGTGACAACACAGAGCTGTATTCCCTTACCACTTTTAGATAGGCAACCATTACCGTAAACTGTTTTTATATGCAATGCTGGTTGATTTTTGGGACACAAGTATGTCAAAATACCTGAACTGGTAATCACTAAATGCTCGCTAAATGAAGGGCGTGTAACCCTGCACACCAGAGGCCATTCGTATTAGGACATAACGTTCAATCAAACTATATAAAACATCTCTGGACTGTATTTATAAAGTTATAGTTTTATGTTTTTACCTTTTACCCCATGAAATGTCTATCAAGTAATGATTTATTTGCACATATGTCTATATAATATATCCTTTATCATTTATTATTATGTATTTATAAGTTTTACAAGATTTATCAGTGTTTTTAATTCTTATGTGCATACTGTACCTTGCTCAGTTCTCTCCACGAGTTGGCAGGAAACTTCCGGCCGGTTGGTCTGTGTATGCTGTATATATACCACATCATTTGGTGTTGTTATTTGCTTGAGAAGGGAGCACGCATGCCCCTATGAGGTATAGCGCATGTTCCGAAACGCGCTGCATTCTGTTTCCGAGCCCTGCCTGTGTCATCCTTCTCCTGGCTGTCCACCCGCTGCTGGAAGGACTTCGGCCAACTTCCTCCTCCACATGGGGACTTCTATCACATTCCATCTGGTGGTACCAGCAGCTCCTGCAGCCTGCTCCAACTGGCGTCCTGGACTTTCACTTATTGATGTGCCTGTTGTTTACCCATCTATTGTAAGTAGCTCTGTTGGGGGGTCTTTTAAAATACAAAGTCTTACTGCACTCAGAGGCGCTTCTCTGCTTTAGTTTTTGTCCTTGTATATTCAGAGTCTGCTAAACTCCACCAAGAAGCCTGCCCTAGTGCCTTGGACATTTTTGGACTTATACCTTATAATAACACTGCTTGCATATTAGGTATTATGACCAAGCCTCTGCGCCTATAACCTCCTTCCTCTTATTTAATACCAATGACCTTTGGTGCGTAGGGTTACGCACCCTTCGTTTAGTGAGCATATAATCAATCCAGACATTAAAAAAAGTCTCACACATGTGGCATTCCCGTACTTGGGAGGGGTAGAAGAATGTGTTTTGGAGTGTAATTGTTAGTATGCCCATACTATGTATTAACATTTTTTTATTAATTGACAACTTTGTGTAAAATAGTAACATTTAATTTTCTTTCTGCCTTTTTACTAAAACGTGTGCCAAAAAAATAAAATACCTTGGGGTGTTACCTCTCCAAATTGTGGTAATTTTGTGAATGTTTCTACTGTCCTCGTGCTTCAGGCCCTCCAAAATATGATAGTTAGATCAGAAAATTAGATGTGTACTTTTTGCCCCTAGCAAGCCTGAGGGTACTTCTTGGATTTTGGATCTTTCTATGTGGTTAGGCTCTGTTTTTTGGGTGTGATTGGAAGTATTCCCATGCTGCATGTTAGAAAAAACTTGTTACAATGACAAATGTGTTAAATAAGATTATGGCAAACATGTACAACTTCAAAAAAGCTCACCTTGCGTCCTACTATACATCTTAGAAAGTCTACTTTTCCAATTTTTTGGGGCATTTCTACTGTCCTGGTGCTCCTTAGTCTCCAAAATGTGATAGGTAATCTGGAAATTAAATGTGTTATTTATACCCTGTAGTGCCCACCCCGAAGGAGCCCCTGTTTGCCCAAAGTTCATTCCCCAGTTTAATGCACAGACAGCAAGGCACGCAGCAACAGTCACTCTTTCAGGCTCAATAAAACAATCTAGAGGTTTCCTGGTCTGTGGTCTGTACGCACAATGTTTCTGTATAACTTGATGCCCCCTTCCAATATCAGTCCAACATTCACCACTGAGCTATCCAGACAAGATCACAAGTGAAATCCCTTGATTAGAAAGGATCCTCAGAAGTAGCCCCTCTAGCCCTTGACTAGCTGGGACCACGATGAACACATGAAGAAGAACATCAGCTGGGCTGCTGATTTGCTTCATCCAGCCCACTACATTCTAGAATCCTTCAGAAGGCAAGGGGAAATAATGAAACCTGCAGCCGGCGAAACCCATAACAGCCCAAAGCAATCACAAACTGCTCCTCAGCCAAAAAGAACTACATTTTCCTAATCATTATAGCAACCTATTTAGGAGGGTGATGCACTCCTTAAAAGTCTGAAAGTGCTCCTTGGATTTTGGGCTTCTCTATGTGGTTAAGCCCTTAAAAAGTCAATAGATAATCGGTTCAAACATTAAAAATGTCTCACATATGTGTTATTCCCATACTTGGGAGGAGTAGTAGAATGTATTTTTTTGTAGTCGTTTTCTGTTGGAGCCACGAGGGAGCTATAATGCCAAACACATCACAAAACTTTATTTGCATATAAACCTACCCCTTTTGGATATAAAGAAAAAGGTAAAAAGCGAGACTCACCTGCAGTAATTACTAGGAACCATGCAGAAGCAAAAGATTGCCGCTTCAATCTCTCAAATCCGTATCAAGACACCCACCCTAATGGAACTCACAGGTGCTGGCTCCGCACAAGCTTGAGGAAAGAGAAAAATATCCTGGACGGCCGCACACCATAGAAGACATCTTTATTGATATGAAGAAATAAAATCCAAATGCAGTCACCTCATGTACAGGGAGGAACAGGAAAGATAGCTAACATGTTTACGCCCCATCATGGCGCTTATGAATAAGCGCCATGATGGGGCATAAACATGTTAGCTATCTTTTCTGTTCCTCCCTGTACATGAGGCGACTGCATTTGGATTTTATTTCTTCATAGGAACCATGCAGCTTATAGATAAGGGAACTTTATTACACAAAAATATCAAATGGTAATACAAAAAACACCAGATTTAATTTCCATTACCAGCACCTCAGTAAAAAAAATTAAAAGAGACAACGTTGTCTGATCAAGATGCAGCTTGATCAGACGTTGCTTAATTTTTATTGCTTTACTGAGGTGCTGGTGGTGGGATTTTTATCCGGTGTTTTTTGTATTACCATTTGATATTTTTGTGTAATAAAATATCTATAAGCTGCATGGTCCCTAGTAATTACTGCAGGTGAGGCTCTCTTTTCATCTTTTTCTATAGTCAGCTATTTGAGGGATGCTGTGTTTGCTCTCGTACAGAGCCTTCCCAACCCATACACCCCAGTGAGCTACTGGCTATCCCCCTGGTTTTCTTTCCCTTTTGAATACTAGGGATGGGCTTTATGTTCGGGTCAAACATGAGCGGCAAATTCGCGGAACACCCTTTAAAAGTCTATGGGAGAAATCAAAAGTGCAAATGTTAAAGACTTATATGCATGGTATTGTTATAAGAAGTGTTTGGGGACCTGGGTTCTTCCCCAGGGGACATGTATCAATGCAAAAAAAAGTTTTAAAAACGACCGTTTTTTCGGGAGCAGTGATTTTACTAATGCCTAAAGCGAAACAATAAAAGTGTAATATTCCTTTAAATTTCATACCTGGGGGGTGTCTATAGTATGCCTGTAAAGGGGCGCATGTTTCCCGTGTTTAGAACAGTCTGACAGCAAAATGACATTTCTAAAGGAAAAAAAGTCCTGTAAAACTACTATCGCTAGCGCCGGCTATAATGAATTGTCGGTCCGGCAATACACATAACAGTTCATTGATTAAAACGGCATGGATTTTCCCCACAGGGGAACCCTGCGCCAAAATTTTTAAAAAAATGGCATGGGGTCCCCCCAAAAATCCATACCAGACCCTTATCCGAGCACGCAACCTGGGAGGCCGCAGGAAAAGAGGGGGGACGAGAGAGCGCCCCCCCCTCCTGAACTGTACCAGGCCACATGCCCTCAACATTGGGAGGGTGCTTTGGGGTAGCCCCCAAAGCACCTTGTCCCCATGTTGATGGGGAGAAGGGCCTCATCCCCACAACCCTTGCCCAGTGGTTGTGGGGGTCTGCGGGCGGGGGGCTTATCAGAATCTGGATGCCCCCTTTAACAAGGGGACCCCCAGATCCCGCTCCCCCATGTAAATTGGTAATGGGGCACAAATGTACCCCTACCATTTCACAAAAAAGTGTCAAAAAGGTTAAAAAACACAAGAGACGGTTTTGACAAGTCCTTTATTTCTTCTTCTTTCATCTTCTTTCTTCTGGTCTTCCTTCGGTGTTCTTCTTCTTCCTCCATCTTCTTTTTCTCCATCTTCTTCTTCCTCCGCTCTTCTCCTCCTGCATCTTCCTCCGGCTTCTTCTCTTCTCCGTCCACACGATCCGCCTCAGTGGGAGTCTTCCGCCGTGTGACTCTTCGGTTCCTCTGACACTTTCTATATAACGGAGGGCGGGGCCACCCGTTGACCCCGCCCTCCTCTGACGCACAGGGACTTCCCTGTGGCTTTCCCCCGTGTTGTCAGAGGGGGGCGGGGTTTGTTTTTGATCAATAAACTATGTTTGTTGATCAAAACACAGTGAGATTCACCATGGTTTTAATTAATATTTTTAACTGAAATGAAAGGTTTGTGTAAAAAAATTACCGTATTTATCGGCGTATAACACGCACTTTTTTCCCCTTAAAATCAGGGGAAAATCGTGGGTGCATGTTATACGCCGATCCCCACTAATTTTGATCGATTGGGGCGATCGCCGCCGACATACACATAGCGTGTAGATTTAAAAATGGCGCCACGGAGTTCGCAGGGACTCGGCGGAGCGGAACGAGCGCCGCCGAGATCACAGTGACTGGGCGGAGCCGAGATACACATAACCGAGTGTACTCGGGTCTTCTCGGCACCGCTCACAGTCACGCCCAGTCCCGCCATTGGACTTGTGTTATGTCCATCATAGGGCGGGACTGGGCGGGACTGTGAGCGGCGCCGAGAAGAGCCGAGTACACTTGGCTATGTGTATCTCGGCTCCGCCCAGTCACTGTGATCTCGACGGCGCTCGTTCAGCTCCGCCGAGTCCCTGCGAACTCCGCTGCTCCATATTTAAATCTGTAATGGGGCAAGGCTAAAATGACAAGGCTGCACTGACCACTGGGGCAAGGCTGCACTGGGGCAAAGCTGCACTGACAAGGCTGCACTGGGGCAAAGCTGCACTGACAAGGCTGCACTGGGGCAAAGCTGCACTGATAAGGCTGCACTGGGGCAAAGCTGCACTGACAAGGCTGCACTGACAAGGCTGCACTGGGGCAAAGCTGCACTGACAAGGCTGCACTGACAAGGCTACAATGGACACTGGGGCAAGGCTGCACTGACACTGAAAAGGCTGACATGACACTGACAAGGCTGCAGATGGACACTGATAACGCTGCATTGATGGGCATTTTAATGTTTTTTTCCTTAAACTTCCCTCCTAAAAGTTTTTTTCCTTAAAATTCCCTCCTAAACTTGGGGTGCGTGTTATACGCCGGCGCGTGTTATACGCCGATAAATACGGTAAATAATTCTAATTTACTTCCTGTCATTTCTAAAAACTTGTGTCAGAAAAATGACTCATCTTGCCTCTTACAAAGATACCTTGGGGTGTTTACTCTCCAAAATGTGGTCGTTTTGTGGTTGTTTCTCTTATCCTCGCACTGCAGGGCCTCAAGAAATGTGATAGGAAGTCAGCTGCAAGATTTATGCACTTTGAAAGCCTGAAGGTGCTCCTTGGATTTTGGACCCCTTTATGTATCTAGACAAATAAAAACTCTCACACATGTGGTATCCCCATGCTTGAAAGGAGTAGAAGAAAATGTTTTGAAGTGTAATTGCAATGCTGCGTACACACAATCGCAATTTCGTTCGATGTGAGCTTGTTGTCGGAAAGTCCGACTGTGTATGTTCTATCGAACATTTGCTGTGGGAATTTCCACACACAAATGTTTGAGAGAAGGCTCTCAAATTTTCCGACAACAAAACTTGTTGTCAGAAAGTCTGATTGTGTGTACACCAGTCTGTCGCACAAAAGTTCACGCATGCTCTGAATCAAGCAGAAGGAGCCGCACTGGCTATTGAACTTCCTTTTTCTCGGCTCGTCGTACGTGTTGTACGTGACCGTGTTCTTGACATTCGGAATTTCCGACAACATTTGTGTGACCGTGTGTATGCAAGACAAGTTTGAGCAAACATCACTCGGAAATAAATCCACGGTTTTGTTGTCGGAAAATCCGATCGTGTGTACGGGGCATAAGTATACCCATGTTGTGTGTGAGAAATAACTTGTTAAAATGACAACTTTGTGAAATAATAATAAATAATAACAAACAGGGTCCCCAGCTCCCAGCCCCCCCTATGTGAATAAGTACGGAGTACATAGTACGCCTATTTGTTCACCTGAAAAGTGTCAAAAAGAAATAAAAACACAAACACAGTTTTTTTATAAAAAAAAAATGCCCCCTGAAGTAAATCCAGTGTCAAGCGCTATGAAAGCCGACCACCGATCCAAAAAAACAGGTGCTCACGCAATGCTTACCTTCTGGCAACTGACACAGCTCTGGTTCCCACCAACGGTAAATAAACAAAAAGGTAGGGTCATCTGTTATCGGCACTCCTGGGAAGAAAGAAAGAAAGAAAAAGAAAGAAAGAAAGAAAGAAAGAAAGAAAGAAAGAAAGAAAGAAAGAAAGAAAGAAAGAAAGAAAGAAAGAAAGAAAGAAAGAAAGAAAGAAAGAAAGAAAGAAAGAAAGAAAGAAAGAAAGAAAGAAAGAAAGAAGGAACGAAAGAAAGAAAGAGAAAGAAAGATGGAAGGAACGAAAGAAAGAAAGAAAGAATGAAAGAAGGAAAGAAGGAAAGAAAGATGGAAAGAAAGAAAGAGAAAGAAAGATGGAAGGAAAGAAAGAAAGATGGAAGGAAAGAAAGAGAGATGGAAGGAAAGATAGATAGATAGATAGATAGATAGATAGATAGATAGATAGATAGATAGATAGATAGATAGATAGATAGATAGATAGATAGATAGATAGATAGATAGAAGGAAAGAAAGAAAGAGAAGGGGGTGGAGACGAAAGGGAAGGAAGAGCATCCCCTACATCAGTGTACTCACTGGGAGGCAGGAGGGACTGGATGGATGGATGGATGGATGGATCAGACTCCTCTTGTCCTTTTCTCTTTCCTGGGCTCCAGCTTGAATCTTCCCGCCCACGCATCCCCTTCTCTGAGGCAGAGCAGAGAACACTGCTGAGGAGAGTGGGCGGGGCAAACACAGGAGGAGAGGGCGGGAGGAGGAGGAGCAGAAGCTCTCTCTCCTCTTCTGTCTGGCTGTGCGGGCAGCAGGGGGAGGGGGGAGATCTGTCAGAGCTCTACTGAGCGGCTCTCCCTGTCTGTGATCCGGAGCTCCGATCACAGGTCTCACTCGCAGCCCGTATCTCTCCCTGTAGCAAAGTGAGGGGATACAGGACTGTGTGATGGCGGAGATCTCTGCTGCTGGAAGGGGCGGCTCTCTAATTAGGTAAACTAGCCAGCTGTGCGAGGCCCCTATGACTGCGAGGCCTGAGGCCACCGCCTATTTCGCCTAATTAGAGAGCCGCCTCTGGCTGGAAATGAAAGAGTGACGTACACAGGAAGGGGGAATAACATGGCGGTCTTTAAGTGGTAAACAAACAATAAAAACTAAGATAGAGTCTAAATCAAAACCTTTATAATTGAAGATAATAAACCATAAAGTGTATTTATTATTGGTTGGACCAATGAGAAGCCGGCTTCTTCAGTAATACATAAAAAGAGCAATAATGTACAGAAACCGATATCAACCAATAAGAAGTGTTGTCCATGTATTGTCATATCTGGCCATGTATTAGCACAGTTTAGTTGTATGGTGCGGTCTGTGTGAGTGCGGGACCGAGTCATCTCTATATGTTTAGAGGATCGTATTACTAGAATTCAATCCCTGCAGACTCAGATCTATCAAACCGAACCTGAAAAACATTCAATATATTCCGCCCCACCCCCAACACACCACTGTTATCATGAGAAAAGTTGTTATCTCGTGTGACTTCTCTGGTGTTTAACAAGGTCTCCTTTCGATTTGTAAGATTTCCCGCACTCTGAACATGAATACGGACGCTCACCTGTGTGAATTCTCTGGTGTTCATCACGGGTGTTTTTCTGAATGAAAGATTTCCCGCACTCTGAACATGAATAAGGACGCTCACCAGTGTGAATTCTCTGGTGTTCATCACGGCCCTTTTTCTGAATGAAAGATTTCCCGCACTCTGAACATGAATAGGGACGCTCCCCTGTGTGAATCTTCTTGTGTTCATCAAATGAAAATTTCCACCTGAAACATTTCCCACACTCCGAACATGAATAAGGACGCTCACCTGTGTGAGCTCTCTGGTGTACATTAAGTTTTTCTTTTGTAATGAAACCTTTCCCGCACTCTGAGCATGAATAGGGACACTCCCCCGTGTGAATCTTCTGGTGTCTATTAAGATTTCCTTTCGTAGGAAAACCTTTCCCGCACTCTGAGCATGAATAGGGAATCTCACCCGTGTGACATCTCTGGTGTGCAATAAGATTTCTTTTGTCGGAGAAACATTTCCCGCACACTGAACATGAAAAAGGTCTTACACCTGTGTGAATTGTCTGATGTGTAAGAAGTCTTTGTTTTCTAGTGAAACATTTCCCGCACTCTGAACAAGAAAAGGGGCGTTCACCAGTGTGCATTTTCTGATGTTCAAGAAGTTGTCCTTTTCTAATAAAACATTTCCCGCACTCTGAACATGAATAGGGACGCTCAGCAGTGTGACATTTCTTGTGTCTAAGAAGTTTTCTCTTATTTGTGAAAAGTTTCCCACACACTGAACATGACAATGAACTCTCTTCTGTGTGATCTCCTTCCTGCCCTGAAGAAGATTCCTCGGGAATAGACGGATCTATTAAAGTATTTCTACTGTGAGATCTTAGAGTCCTGGAATGTGATTTATCAGAAGATTCCTCAGACGTATTCCGCACATTATGGTCATCTGCTGAGAAATAATTTTACAATAAATGTTAGAAGAATTTTTGAAATCTTGTATTCAATGTCCCTTTACAGTGCGATCCCCTTTATATCACTGTGCCTCTTTACATTACAGTGCCCCCCCAAAATCACAGCACCCCTTTACATCACAGTGCCCCCATAATCACAGCCCCCCATCACTGTGCCCCTTTACATTACAGTGCCCCCCTCCCCCACAATCACAGCCCCCCATTACAGTGCCCCTTGCAGTCATGGTCCCCCCATCACTGCCTCTTTAAATCTCTTCCTCCCCTGCACAGTCCTACCTTCAGCAGGGCAGAGGCTGTTATCAGTCCTCTGTGTCCTCTGCCAGGTCTCCCGCCCCACCGACGATGTCATCCAATCAGCAGGGCAGGGGGTGGGAGGAGCTGCAGATCTGAATGCTTGGTAATATGAAAAGACTCCCACTCTCTCTCCAGATCTCATGTCCCCTTCCCTGACGATTAAATGATGAGTGGTGACCGTGCTCTGTGATAGTCCTGTCCGGACTGCAGTCACCACTCACCTCCTGCTATGTGGACCGATCATCAACAGGCCACAGACTGGTACTGGTCTGCAGCTTGGGGACCCCTAATCTACAGTGTCTACACCTCATTTGTTGGGAACATGACATTATATTGAGGAATGGAGATGGACCTTTCATATGGTGTACAGTATCTCCTCCTCATTTGTTGGGAACATGACGTTATATTGGAGGAATGGAGATGGACCTTTCATATGGTGTACAGTATCTCCTCCTCATTTGTTGGGAACATGACGTTATATTGAGGAATGGAGATGGACCTTTCATATGGTGTACAGTATCTCCTCCTCATTTGTTGGGAACATGACATTATATTGAGGAATGGAGATGGACCTTTCATATGATGTACAGTATCTCCTCCTCCTTAATTGTGAACATTGGTTAATATGATAAATATAATTGCCTTCTTCTGGTGAGGACTAGAGTTGATGCTTTCAAATGGTTTTCAATACCCACAGCACATTGATGTTTTTGCTATCAGCAGTTAAGGTTTCTCAGTCCTTCCTGTACAGAATGATGTTACATTCTTCATTTTGTACATGACCATCATAGATTGTGTGTAATTAAATAGAAAAAACTAACCTCTGTATACGGAAGGGGAGCTTTGTTTTTAGAGCTCTGTGGATGAGGAATAATCTGGTTCCAGATGACTAATAAAAATGATTGGATGTTCTTCTTATTACAAATACTGTATATCAGTGGTGGCCCGCCCATAGGGGGCGCAGGGGCGCCACCCATCCAAAGCTACTCATCATAAAAAAAACTGGCCCTTTAAGTGTGTGTGGGATGCCGGACACACAGGTGTATTTGAAGCATGACTTACTGCAATCACCGAAAAAAATAAATAAATGAAATAAAAACAATGGTCCTTTAAGTGTGTGCAGGGCGCCGGACACACAGCTGCTATGGGAAGCATGATGTATTTGCAATCACGTGATTGCAAACAAGAAGCTCTATTGGCTTCCTTTAGAAAGTCCTCGGGGAGCTGAACTCTGCGCCCTGAACACTCCCTCTATAGCATTGTTCCCTGCTGTGATGTGTGATTGGCGGGTCCTGTTTCTTTCACTTCCGTTTCTCTGACTCATCCCGGCCGTCCAAAGGTGAATGACAGGCGACTTTCTGTGAGTACGAGGGGGGAGGGGGGGGCATGTAATGTAAAGGGGGGCTCTGATGGGGAAATCTGATGTAAAGGAGGACTCTGATGGGGACATCTAATGTAAAGGAGGACTCTGATGGGGACATCTAATGTAAAGGAGGACTCTGATGGGGACATCTATTGTAAAGGAGGACTCTGATGGGGACATCTAATGTAAAGGAGGACTCTGATGGGGACATCTATAAAGTAAAGGAAGACTCTGATTGGGATATCTAATGTAAAGGGGGCTCTGATCTTATGGTGACATCTAACGTAAACAAGGACTCTGGTGGGGACATCTAATGTGAAGGAGGACTCTGATGGTGACATTGAATGTAAAGGGGGGCTCTGATGGGGACATCTGATATAAAGGGGGACTCTGATGGTGACATCTAATGTAAAGGGGGCTCTGATGGTGACATCTAATGTAAAGGGGAACTCTGATGAAGACACCTGATGTAAAGGGGAACTCTGATGGTGACATCTAATGTAAAGGGGGACTCTGATGGTGACATCTAATGTAAAGGGGGCTCTGATGGTGACATCTAATGTAAAGGGGGCTCTGATGGGGACCCC
This sequence comes from Aquarana catesbeiana, assembly GCF_042186555.1. Lineage (NCBI taxonomy): Eukaryota > Metazoa > Chordata > Amphibia > Anura > Ranidae > Aquarana > Aquarana catesbeiana. The sequence goes on along the minus strand of NC_133331.1, from coordinate 299,859,836 downwards.
TGATGTAAAAAGGGGGCTCTGAGGAGAACTCATTATGTTAAGTGGTTTTATTTTATTTTACTTTAAATGTGGATGTGATTGGCCTACTGTGATGGGCACAGTGAGGCTGCATATGTTGGGCACAGTGAGGGTGCATATGATGGGCACAGTGAGGCTGCATATGATGGGCACAGTGAGGTTGCATATGATGGGCACAGTGAGGCTGCATATGATGGGCACAGTGAGGTTGCATATGATGGGCACAGTGAGGCTGCATATGATGAGTACAGTGAGGCTGCATATGATGGGCACAGTGAGGCTGCATATGATGAGTACAGTGAGGCTGAATATGATGGGCACAGTGAGGCTGCATATGATGGGCACAGTGAGGTTGCATATGATGGGCACAGTGAGGCTGCATATGATGAGTACAGTGAGGCTGCATATGATGGGCACAGTGAGGCTGCATATGATGAGTACAGTGAGGCTGTATATGATGGGCACAGTGAGGCTACATATGATGGGTACAGTGAGGCTGTATATGATGAGCACAGTGAGGCTGCATATGATGGGCACAGTAAGGTTGCATATGATGGGCACAGTGAGGCTGCATATGATGGGCACAGTGAGGCTGCATATGACGGGCACAGTGAGGCTGCATATGACAGGCACAGTGAGGCTGCATATGATGGGCACAGTGAGGCTACATATGACGGGCACAGTAAGGCTGCATATGATGGGCACAGTTGTTTGTAGCAGTAATGATACATAATTACCTGATAAATGGCTATTTACAGTCCTGCATTACTAACAGTTTAATTTTTCAGTTTGTTTGCTTCCCCCCAAAAATGTTGAGCACCAGCCGCTGCTACTGTATATGATTATTAACAAATTGTAGGAAAAACATTTTAGAATGTTCATCTGGGAAGTTATCTGATTGCCTTTTCGGATCAAGAAAGAACATTTTTAACCTATGAGGCCGAGCTTTATATGGTTATTCTGTCTTCCTCCTGGGTGAATTCAGTAGACATAGACCTTTTCTCCTCTGATGTAACAATGTAAATACAAACTTTATACTCATAGAAGTAAAATAATAATGGAAAATGGTTCTATATTTAGTGTTTTTTACTTACTTGTGTCCATATGTAGAGAAGATTTCTCCCGTTTACTTTCCATAGTCATCTCCCCCTCCTTCATAGACTGCTGATCTCCACTCACCAACCTCTCTTCTTCTACTTCTTTATTTTCAACTTTGATGTCTTTCAGTTCCTAAAGATGGTAGAATACATTGGTAAAGAGAAACAAGAGATTACACAGAAGAATAACCTCTCATAGATTAGAATACATTTTGAGTTCTAGTTGATTAGTCCCACCTACCTGATGGTGTTGAGGGATGGTGTGATCTTCCTGTGTGGAATCCCAGGAATACAGAGAACGAGGACATCTCTCTGGTGGGTTCCCATTACTGGATCCATCTGTAGGAAACACACACACTGACTGAATACATTGTTTCTATGTGTTTATCAGATGATGGGGGATCTAGGTGGATCCTCCGTACTGCTCTCTCCTATACAATAAAGTCTCCTCTTAACCGGTGATGTGAGGGGCGGCTGATTCTCCATCATGATGTCCGTGTAGAGATCCTTGTGTCCTTCTAAATACATCTATTGTCAAGCAATGAGGTGGAGGCACTGTGATTTGTGGGAGACCCGGGAGAGGGCACACAGGCAAAGTGATAGGGGAGCACAACAGTAGGTGAGTGGTGACCATGGTCTGTGATAGTCTGGGCCGGACCACAGTCATCTTTCACCTCCTGCTGTGTGGACCAGCCATCAACAGGCCACAGACTGGTACTGGTCCACAGCTTGGTGGTTGGGGACCCCTAGTCTATAGTGTTTACACCTCATTTGTTGGGAACATGACATTATATTGTGGAATGGAGATGGACCTTTCATATGGTGTACAGTATCTCCTCCTCATTAATTGTGAACATTGGTTAATGTGGTAAATATAATTGCCTTCTTCTGGTGAGGACTAGAGTTGATTCTTTCAAATGGTTTTCAATACACACAGTACATTGGGCGGTGGGGTAGGTACACTGATGATGTTTTTACTATCAGAAGTTAGGGTTTCTCTGATGATGTTTTTACTATCAGAAGTTAGGGTTTCTCAGTTTTTCCTGTACAGAATGATGTGACTTTCTCCATTTTGTATGTGAGCAGAATAGATTGTGTGTAATTAAATTGAAAAAAATGAACCTCTGTATACGGAGGGGGTGCTTTGTTTTTAGAGCTCTGTGGATGAGGAATAATCTGGTTCCAGATGACTAAAACAAAATGACTGGATGTTCTTCTTATTACAAATACTGCATACTAACAATTGTAGGAAAAACATTTTTAGAATGTTGATCTGGGAAGTTATCTGATTGCCTCTTGAGATCAGGAAAGAACAATTTAACCTAAAGAAAATGAGGCCGAGCTTTATATGGTTATTCTGTCTTCCTCCTGGGTGAATTCAGTAGACATAGACCTTTTCTCCTCTGATGTAACAATGTAAATACAAACTTTATACTCATAGAAGTAAAATAATAATGGGAACTGGTTCTATATTTAGTGTTTTTTTTACTTACTTGTGTCCATATGTAGAGAAGATTCCTCCTGTTTATACTTCATAGTCATCTCCCCCTCCTCCATAGACTGCTGATGTCCACTCACCAACCTCTCTTCTTCTTCCTCTTTATCCTCAACTTTGATATCTTTCAGCTCTTCACCCTAAACCCCAAAGATGGTAGAATACGTTGGTACAAAAGAAACAAGCGATTACACAGAAGAATGTCCTCTCATGAATTAGAATACATTTTGAGTTCTAGTTACTCAGTCCCACCTACCTGATGATGGTGAGGGATGGTGTGATCTTCCTGTGTGGAATCCCAGGAATACAGAGGACGGGGACATCTCTCTGGTGGGTTCCCATTACTGGATCCATCTGTAGGAAACACACACACTGACTGAATACATTGTTTCTATGTGTTTATCAGATGATGGGGGATCTAGGTGGACCCTCCGTACGGCTCTCTCCTTTACAATAAACCTTCCTCTTACCCGGTGATGTGAGGGGGGGCTGATTCTCCATTATGATGTCTTTGTAGAGATCCTTGTGTCCTTCTAAATACCTCTGTTGTCAGGCAGTGAGGTGGAGGCACTGTGATGGGTGATGTCCTGTGAAGACGGCTGCTGGGTGTTAATGGATCTCCAGATGTTTATTGCTCTATAATCCTGTGTGGAGACAGGAAGTCATAATGATCACTTCATACTTTCTTCAATTATCCCTACTTCTACCCATGTCAAAAAATAACCCCTGATAACAGTATTTTAGGTTTGTGTAGTAGTGGATGTTGGAGATAAAGACATCACAGTGACTATGGAGGAAGAGAACGGACATGACGGGGGGGATTTTATTGGTGTAAGTAGAAAAAAAATCCTTTTACCCTCTTTGTGTGTTCCAGTGATGTGTGCTCTCTTTTTCCTCCTCCTTTCACCTTGGATATTGTACGTTATACAACGTTCTATGCTTATCTTTCATCAGTTCCCGTCAGAGTGATCCGCGCACAATATGTGATGTTGTTGTCTTGTTAGAACTGCATCATGTGATGCATCTCAGGGTATGGAGTGAATGTATCCTATATTTAAGCCCATCCTCCGCCCGGGTCTGGCTGCAAAGTGGAGCTCCACTGATGACAGGAAGCACGTGGCCTCCACTCCACTTCCTTTTTTTTTTTTTCTACTGAACTTTATTGTAAATCTCTGCAGCTTGGGCTCCACTACAGGAGGTGGAGGTCACATGATTTCTGTGTAGAGTGGAGCTCCACTACTGGAAGTGGAGGTCACATGATTTCTGTGTAGAGTGGAGCTCCATTGACTGCAGTCTGCAGCACATACTGAGCCATTGTGGTGTTACTAATAATTAAAGCGGAGTTCCACACAAAAATGGAACTTCCGCTTTTCGGAACCCCCTCCGGTGTCACATTTGGCACCTTTCAGGGGGGAGGGGGGTTCAGATACCTGTCTAAGACAGGTATTTGCACCCACTTCCGGTCTATGCCTCTTCCCGTCCCGACCGCGCTGTCTGCTGGGAACACACAGCTCCCAGGAGAGAGCGGGGACCACTAGGGATGCGCAGCGCGACTCGCGCATGCACAGTAGGGAACCGGGAAGTGAAGCCGCAATCACTTCCTGATTCCATCACCCAGGATGGCGGCGGCAGCTGCCGAGAACCGAGCGGGTTCTCGGCGTCCCCTGCCGACATCGCTGGACCCTGGGACAGGTGAGTGGGCATGTATTAAAAGTCAGCAGCTGCAGTATTTGTAGCTGCTGGCTTTTAATATTTTTTTTTTTTTTGGCGGTGTGGGTGAACCCCCGCTTTAAGCCTGGGATTTGCAGAAATACAAGATATTTTTTGGTAGGTTTTGTACTTTCAGTTAAAGTGCTATCCTTGTAAAAGCAATTGTTTATTATTTACCAATTTATATTTTTGATGATAATGGAAGTTCATTTTTATGTTGGAAGAATAATACAATCCATGTCCCCCCTCCCCTTCTTGCCAATTAACAGGACCTAGATTGAGACACACATGGATCTCCACACAAAACAAAATTCAAAAAGGTATGTCGGCATTAAACCTCCATCTTCTTGAAAATCATATATGTTCATCTCTGCAGGGTTTGCCCCCCCCCATCTCAAAATTTTTGAGAAAATTTCACACAGAAGAGTCAATATTAACAGTTATTTGCTGGGGGGGGCTAACCCGTCATCAGCCCCCCTTATCAAAAAATTGACCAAATAGTTAGGTATTTTGGAAGCTATTTGTTAGATCAGGTAAGATCAAATGGTTTTAATGTTAGATCTCACATAAGTTCAGAGATATTCCACATGAAGATAGAAATATTTTGCAACCCCCCCCCCCCCAACATGTAATTTTTTTAATGTTTTTCTTTGTTTCTGTTATAAAATTTTGCAAATAAATAATCTTTCTTCAATGTATTCTGTGACATTACTTTGGTGAAAATAATCCAAATCAGTGTTTATTATTTAGTCTGTAGAAAAGTTATAGAGTCCACAAACTATGGGAGAAATCTGAAAATTGATCAATTCTGATGTACTGAAGGACCATCCCAGAAATGCCAGAACAGTACAGATAATCCCCCCAAATGACCCCTTTTTGGAATTAGACAGTCCAAGGTATTTAGTAAGAGGCATGGCTGTTTTTTGAAGTTGTGGAAGTTGTGGTGTTTGTCATAATTGTTTTGGAAAATGAGAAAAAAAAATAAATTTTTGTTTATTTTTTTACATTCTGTCACCAGTGCAGTACAGCATCATCATATAACTGGTGTGGCGGTGATCAGAGACACTGACTGGTGACAGTAGGAAAAAAAAATATATATATATTTTATTTATTTATACTTTTTTTTACCACTTTTTGATCAGAGTATTATAATGTTACCACAGTAACATTGTACTATTTGGGAGAAGCGATCAGGATTGTTTTTTTTTTTTTTTTACACATTATGATTGCCTATAGCAGTGAATTTCATTATAAGCAATAATTTTACTGAATGTAATCAATTCATTCAGTTTGATTTGTTGTGGCCACAGCTGATCACATGGCACAGATGGGCTGTGATTGGCCCAGTCTGTATCATGTGATCACTGTGACCAATCACAGCCAGCAACACAATTGTACACAGTGGAAGGCTTGAAAGGAAGCCATCCATTATTTACAATTGTCATGTGATCTGCTGTGATTAGTTACAGCGGTCACATGGTACTGGCAGCAGGTCCGTGCAGTGATCAGTCATCGGCTGTGTCATGTGGGCACAGCTGGTGACAGATCACTACACAGCGCAGCCCAAGGACACGTGCGAGGCATGATCTGGGAGGACGTCACCTGTCGTCCACCCGGGCTGTAGCCTGGGCAGGGAGTGGTAAAGGAGGAGGATGTGCTCCCATATCTACGAGAAATTATACATTTTTACTATCTACCAATAATTTGATTGTAGGGGCTTCATGGTAATTACTGGAAATCAGAGCACACATGGAGGTCACCTACCTACTGTTTTTTCCTTGTCAGGGCATAGGGTATTTCAAAGAACTCCCATCCGAAGGTGTCAAGCACTGTTGCGGCACATTCTGTGTGCAAGACTGGGACCATACTTGGGGACAATTATTCTTCCAATGTCCACATATAGAACACTTGTCATTGCGAAATCTACCCTGGCCACCTCGCCACCTCTCAGGGAACCCCGTCCGTGTCCATAACCTCTTCCTTGGTTCCCATGCCCATAATCATCATTCTCCAGACTCATTCCTCTACGAGCTTCTCCCACTCCAAAACTGCACAGCATGCTGTAGTCCCTGAAAGTGAGCTTTACTACTAGATTTGTGGAGATCAAAGCAACCTGCTGCATCCTTTATCATGATTAGGGATGAGCCGAACACCCCCTGGTTTGGTTCGCATCCAGAACATGCGAACAGGCAAAAAATGTGTTTGAACACGCGAACACCGTTATAGTCTATAGGACACGAACATGAATAATCAAAAGTGCTCATTTTAAAGGCTTATATGCAAGTTATTGTCATAAAAAGTGTTTGGGGACCTGGGTCCTGCCCCAGGGGACATGTATCAATGCAAAGAAAAGTTTTAAAAATGGATGTTTTTTCGGGAGCAGTGATTTTAATAAGAAGAAGATGGAGAAGAAGAAGAAGGAGGAAGAAGAAGAACACAAAAGGAAGACCAGAAGAAAGAAGACGGAAAAAGGAGAAATTAATAAAGAACTTTTCAAAAACCGTCTCTTGTGTTTTTTTAACATTTTTGACACTTTTTTGTGAAATGGTAGGGGTACCCCATTACCAATTCACACGGGGGGCGGGATCTGGGGGTCCCCATGTTAAAGGGGGCTTCCATATTCCGATAAGCCCCCCTGCCCGCAGACCCCCACAACCACCGGGCAAGGGTTGTGGGGATGAGGCCCTTCTCCCCATCCCCATTTGGCTACCCCAAAGCACCCTCCCAATGTTGAGGGCATGTGGCCTGGTACGGTTCAGGAGGGGGGGCTCTCTCTCATCCCCCCTCTTTTCCTGCGGCCTGCCAGGTTGCGTGCTCGGATAAGGGTCTAGTATGGATTTTTGCGGGGACCCCACGCCATTTTTTTTAAAAATGTTGGCGCAGGGTTCCCCTTAAAATCCATACCAGACCAAAGGGTCTGGTATGGATTTTGAGGGGGACCCCCACGCCATTTTTTTAAAAATTTTGGTTCGGGGTTACCCTGTGGGGGAATCCCATGCCGTTTTTATCAATGAACTTTTATGTGTATTGCCAGACTGACAATTCATTATAGCCAGCGCTAGCGATAGCAGTTTTACAGTAGTTAGTAGTGATAGTAGCGATAGTAGTTTTACATGACTTTTTTCCTTTAGAAATGTCATTTTGCTGTCAGACTGTTCTAAACACGGGAAACATGCGCCCCTTTACAGGCATACTATAGACATCCCCCAGGTACGAAATTTAAAGGAATATTACACTTTTATTGTTTCACTTTAAGCATTATTAAAATCAATGCTCCCGAAAAAATGGCTGTTTTTAAAACTTTTTTTGCATTGATACATATCCCCTGGGGCAGGACCCAGGTCCCCAAACACTTTTTTGACAATACCATGCATATAAGCCTTTAAAATGAGCACTTTTGATTTCTCCCATAAACTTTTAAAGGGTGTTCCGCGGCTTTCGAATTTGCCGCGAACACCCCAAATTGTTCGCTGTTCGGCGAACAGCCAATGTTCGAGTCGAACTCATGTTCGACACAAACATAAAGCCCATCCCTAATCATGGTATCTATCTCAAACTCCTTGTCATTCCTTTTAGGCCATTTATCCACCAGTTGTTTAACCACTTGCCTACTGGGCACTTTCACCCCCTTCCTGCCCAGGCCAATTTTCAGCTTTCAGCACTGTCACACTTTGAATGACAATTGCGCGGTCATGCAACACTGTACCCAAATAACATTTTTATAATTTTCTTCACACAGATAGAGCTTTCTTTTGATTGTAATAAATAACCACTGGGGTTTTTTGATTTTTTGCTAAATAAATGAAAAAAGACCAATTACTTTGAAAAAAAAAGTTTTTCATCGTTTCTTATAAAATTTTGCTTACATGTAGTTTATTTCCTTCTCTGATGTGCATTGATGAGGTGGCACCGATGGGCACTGATGAAGCTGCACTGATAGGTGGCAGTGATGGGAACTGATGGACACTGGTAGGCAGCACTGATAAGGAGGCACTGCTTGGCAGCACTGATGGCCACTGCTGGGGCTGCACTGATAATCAGGACATGGATAATCAGTGCCCTAATTATCAGTGTAGATGTCTCTTTCACACAAGCTGGTTAGCGGCTCTCCTCCCCTCATGCTGTCAGTGTGAGGAAAGGAATGCCGATAACCAGCTTGTGTTTACATCGTAATTGAAGAAAAAGAAGATTGGTTGCACACCATGGAAGGAAGAACTTCTGTAGAATAGTTACTTTATTGTCAAGGTGCCAAATGGGAAGAGACAGGACGTTACAGGAACATTGGTAGACTGACTTCACAAGGATAACTCGTGCTTGTTTACAAGTTGTGAACAAACACGAGTTATCCTTGTGAAGCCGGTCTACCAATGTTCCTGTAACGTCCTGTGTACGCCCTTTGGCACCTTGACATTAAAGTAACTATTCTACAGAAGTTCTTCCTTCCATGATGTGTAACTAATCTTCTTTTTCTTCAATTACTATTGATGGTGGTGAGCCGGGGCCAGCAGCCACAAGGAAATTTTTATCCACAGTCTGATCGGTGTTACACTCTTTCTGGACTGTGTTTACATCATGATCAGCTGTGACTGGACACTGCTGATCATGTGGTAAAGGGCCGCTGTGATTGGCTCTTTACTCCGACCTGTGATCAGCTGTGTCCTAAGAATCAGAGCGAGCTGAAGCGCGCGCGCGGTGGGAGAGATCATTGGAGGACGTCATATAACACCCTCCCAGAACTGGAGGACCTCGCTGTAACCGCCATTCAGGTATGGCACGGTCAGGAATTGGAGCCAACTTGGTGACACGCTGTGGCTGGGGGAACATGATTGCCAATTTGTTGTTTATCAGTGTTCTCCCCTGTAGGCTTATGTTAGTTCCTTCCTCAACCTCAGAACTAACATCAGAATCAAGTAATGTCTGTGCATCCTCAGAAGCAAGTGGCTGTCGCTGTGTTCAAATATTTCAGCTGACTCTTCCATGCATGATGCTGGGGCTAAGGGCAGGAGTAGCTGTGGACAAGGAGGCAGAATAAGCCGCTCTGGCAGCTGCAGTGGACTGCACACTAGTGCCAGATTGAAGAGTCATAGAGGATGAGGATGGTTTAGTAAACCAGTCCACCAGCTCCTGTGGCTGGATAACATGGGCAACATCACTAAACAGAGACAAAGTTGCCTTGCCTGAGGATGGACCACGTCCACGTTTGCTTGTTGACACAGACGCTGCTGGACCCCTCATAGTAGTATGGGAATGTCTTCCTCTCCGTATTGGCATCCCAAACATTATAGGAAGGGGGCTTATTACTCATATTTTAAAGATACTGGGAATTCAATAAAAAGTGGTGTTTGGTAAACTTTAAATTGAGGACTGACGCTGACAGAAATGTAAAAACTATTAAAAAATGAATGAATATATAAAAAAGGGGGAACACCCGCATCGCAGTCAGAAAAACTGTGGCTGACAATTAAAAAAAAAAGGGGGGCAGGCAGGGGACACAAAAAAAGACACAAAAAAGGAAAAAAACAAACACAGCAACCAAAAAAAAAAAAAAAAAAAGGAAGAGTATACAGCACTAAATGTTATGTAATGCCGTATTAAACACTGCACTATACTAACACTCTACACTCAGAGACACAACAAGTGAACACATTATACTAGCTAGTAGCAAACTGAGCCCTACTCTATCTTTCTACACTCCAACAACACTAAAAGAGCTGGCTATGGGAAGTTAGCTTTTATAGTGTGGGGTGGGACCATGAGTACTTGATTGGAGAAAGTAACCATCACTTTGTCCAATCAGAGGGCCCTGACAGTGCTAATTGGCGAAGCTAACTGTCCAGCGGACAGTTGGAAAAATGGTTCTATATTTAGCATGTATCCGGTCTATAAACCAGAGGCTCTGGATGGACAGTTGGATAAATGGTTCTATATTTAGGATGTATCTGGTCTATAAACCAGAGGCTCTGGATGGACAGTTGGATAAATGGTTCTATATTTAGGATGTATCCGGTCTATAAACCAGAGGCTCTGGATGGACAGTTGAATAAATGGTTCTATATTTAGGATGTATCTGGTCTATAAACCAGAGGCTCTGGATGGACAGTTGGATAAATGGTTCTATATTTAGGATGTATCTGGTCTATAAACCAGAGGCTCTGTGTAAATATTATAATACTATATATATATATATATATATATATATATATATATATATATATATATATATATACGTCTGTATAGTAGTATCTGCTGGAGGTAAAAGACATCACAGTGACTATGGAGGAAGAGGACGGACATGACGGGAGGTGTTACTGGGTGTAAATATAAAATAATTTGTATTACCTCCTCTGCTGCCGATTGCAAGGATATCCTTCTCTGCTTCCTGCAAACTGTCTTATCTCTAGGAACCGCCCATCTATAGTTGAAATCACTTCCTGTCTTCTAAGGAATTCTGTCTCTGCATTTCACTGAAAGTAAGTGAGATCAGCACCTTGTGGAGAAAAAAACAACTGCAGCCTGTGTTTTTAAATACTTTGAAAGCTGCTTCTTGGATTGTTCTTCAGTTTTGGTGCCTAACCACTTCCCATATACAGTAGCCAGTGTATAAAAACAACAAGACGGCGGTAGGGTTGCCACATCATCCCTTTAATCCAGGACACATATGAATTACACGGGTTCTGAGGCTGATTTAATGCAGATAAGGCACCAAGTGAGTTTAATTACCACCTTAATCAGCCACAGAACCTGTGTAATTAATGTGTGTCCTGGATTAATGGGATGATGTGGCAACCCTAGACGGCGGGCTCCTGAAGGTTGGGGGCTGTATAAGAATGGCCTCCCCTTTGCACTGCTCATGTGCGCCCTCTAGAGTGTGCAGTAGCGTGCTCCATAATCACTGAGCCCATCAGTTACGGCAGATCAAGGAGCAGGGTGCAAGACCAATTAAATTTGCCCTGTCGCATGTGATCACTGTGACCAATCACAGGCATCACAAATATGAACAAATGCTGCATGTTGGTGCCACCATAAGCACAGTACAGTGTCACTAGAGCAGCCAACCAATGTCCCTGATCACTACTAACTCCAGTACAGTATCACCATACCATTGCAACCAGCAACAGTGTCCCTTATTGCTAGCCACCCCAGTACAAAATCACCAGGCAACAGTGTTCCTGATTTCTGCCACCCCATGACACTGTCACTACATTAGTGTAAGCTAATAACAGTGTTCCCGATCGTCACCAGACGAGTGCAGTCATCGGCAGTGTTCCTGATCACCCCCACAGCAGTCCCTGTGTCATCTGACCAGTGTCAGCCAGCAACACTGTTCTTGATTACCACCACATGAGTTCCAAAGCCACCAGACCAGTGTAGGTCAATCACACTGTTTCTGATCACTTGCCAAATCAGTCCCAGTGTCACCAGACCAGTGTAAGCCACCAACTTCATTTCTGATCAATGCTTCATGTATCCCGGTGTAAGCCAGTAGCAGTGTTCCCAATCTCCACTACACCAGTCCTACTGTAACCAGACCAGTGCAGCCAGCAACAGTGTTCCTGATCACCAACTTGAGTCCCATTGTCCCCAGACCAGTGTAAGCTAGAAACAGTGTTCCTGATCACCGCCACACCAGTACCTGATTGCTGACCACATTACTGTCTGCCGTCCTACCTGACCCATCTGTGTATCCCACTGACTAAGTTCCCGAGACACCAGTCCCAGCCATCCTCTACAGACAACTGCACTCCTGGAATCACAGGAACTCTATTGTTCACCCTTTGTTCATCCTCCTATACTTCCTGGTCAGTGAGCATGGCATTCCTGGGGACAACCACATATCAGTAGGTTAGGCTTGCTTGGCTTGCAGGTACAAGGACTGCTACAGGTGACAACACAGAGCTGTATTCACTTACCACTTTTAGATAGGCAACCATTACCGTACACTGTTTTTATATGCAATGCTGGTTGATTTTTGGGACACAAGTATGTCAAAATACCTGAACTGGTAATCACTAAATGCTCGCTAAATGAAGGGCGTGTAACCCTGCACACCAGAGGCCATTCGTATTAGGACATAACGTTCAATCAAACTATATAAAACATCTCTGGACTGTATTTATAAAGTTATAGTTTTATGTTTTTACCTTTTACCCCATGAAATGTCTATCAAGTAATGATTTATTTGCACATATGTCTATATAATATATCCTTTATCATTTATTATTATGTATTTATATGTTTTACAAGATTTATCAGTGTTTTAATTCTTATGTGCATACTGTACCTTGCTCAGTTCCCTCCACGAGTTGGCAGGAAACTTCCGGCCGGTTGGTCTGTGTATATATATATCACATCATTAGGTGTTATTTGCTTGAGAAGGGAGCACGCATGCCCCTATGAGGTATAGCGCATGTTCCGAAACGCGTTGCATTCTGTTTCCGAGCCCTGCCTGTGTCATCCTTCTCCTGGCTGCCCACCTGCTGCTGGAAGGACTTCGGCCAACTTCCTCCTCCAAACAGGGACTTCTATCACATTCCATCTGGCGGTACCAGCAGCTCCTGCAGCCTGCTCCAACTGGCGTCCTGGACCTACACTTATTGATGTGCCTGTTGTTTACCCATCTATTGTAAGTAGCCCTGTTGGGGGGTCTTTTAAAATACAAAGTCTTACTGCACTTAGAGGCGCTTCTCTGCTTTAGTTTTTGTCCTTGTATATTCAGAGTCTGCTAAACTCCACCAAGAAGCCTGCCCTAGTGCCTTGGACATTTTTGGACTTATACCTTATAATAACACTGCTTGCATATTAGGTATTATGACCAAGCCTTTGCGCCTATAACCTCCTTCCTCTTATTTAATACCAATGACCTTTGGTGCGTAGGGTTACGCACCCTTCGTTTAGTGAGCATATAATCAATCCAGACATTAAAAAAAGTCTCACACATGTGGCATTCCCGTACTTGGGAGGGGTAGAAGAATGTGTTTTGGAGTGTAATTGTTAGTATGCCCATACTATGTATTAACTTTTTTTATTAATTGACAACTTTGTGTAAAATAGAAACATTTAATTTTCTTTCTGCCTTTTTACTAAAACGTGTGCCAAAAAAATAAAATACCTTGGGGTGTTACCTCTCCAAATTGTGGTAATTTTGTGAATGTTTCTACTGTCCTCGTGCTTCTGGCCCTCCAAAATATGATAGTTAGATCAGAAAATTAGATGTGTACTTTTTGCCCCTAGCAAGCCTGAGGGTACTTCTTGGATTTTGGATCTTTCTATGTGGTTAGGCTCTGTTTTTTGGGTGTGATTGGAAGTATTCTCATGCTGCATGTTAGAAAAAACTTGTTACAATGACAAATGTGTTAAATAAGATTATGGCAAACATGTACAAAAAAGCTCACCTTGCGTCCTACTATACATCTTAGAAAGTCTACTTTTCCAATTTTTTTGGGCGTTTCTACTGTCCTGGTGCTCCATAGTCTCCAAAATGTGATAAGTAATCTGGAAATTAAATGTGTTATTTATACCCTGTATTGCCCACCCCGAAGGAGCCCTTGTTTGCCCAAAGTTCATTCCCCAGTTTAATGCACAGACAGCAAGGCACGCAGCAACAGTCACTCTTTCAGGCTCAATAAAACAATCTAGAGGTTTCCTGGTCTGTGGTCTGTACGCACAATGTTTCTGCATAACTTGATGCCCCCTTCCAATATCAGTCCAACATTCACCACTGAGCTATCCAGACAAGATCCCAAGTGAAATCCCTTGATTAGAAAGGATCCTCAGAAGTAGCCCCTCTAGCCCTTGACTAGCTGGGACCACGATGAACACATGAAGAAGAACATCAGCTGGGCTGCTGATTTGCTTCATCCAGCCCACTACATTCTAGAATCCTTCAGAAGGCAAGGGGAAATAATGAAACCTGCAGCCGGCGAAACCCAGAACAGCCCAAAGCAATCACAAACTGCTCCTCAGCCAAAAAGAACTACATTTTCCTAATCATTATAGCAACCTATTTAGGAGGGTGATGCACTCCTTAAAAGTCTGAAGGTACTCCTTGGATTTTGGGCTTCTCTATGTGGTTAAGCCCTTAAAAAGTCAATAGATAATCGGTTCAAACATTAAAAATGTCTCACATATGTGTTATTCCCATACTTGGGAGGAGTAGTAGAATGTATTTTTTTGTAGTCGTTTTCTGTTGGAGCCACGAGGGAGCTATAATGCCAAACACATCACAAAACTTTATCTGCATATAAACCTACCCCTTTTGGATATAAAGAAAAAGGTAAAAAGCGAGACTCACCTGCAGTAATTACTAGGAACCATGCAGAAGCAAAAGATTGCCGCTCCAATCTCTCAAATCCGTATCAAGACACCCACCCTAATGGAACTCACAGGTGCTGGCTCCGCACAAGCTTAAGGAAAGAGAAAAATATCCTGGACGGCAGCACACCATAGAAGACATCTTTATTGATATGAAGAAATAAAATCCAAATGCAGTCACCTCATGTACAGGGAGGAACAGGAAAGATAGCTAACATGTTTACGCCCCATCATGGCACTTAGGAATAAGCGCCATGATGGGGCGTAAACATGTTAGCTATCTTTTCTGTTCCTCCCTGTACATGAGGCGACTGCATTTGGATTTTATTTCTTCATAGGAACCATGCAGCTTATAGATAAGGGAACTTTATTACACAAAAATATCAAATGGTAATACAAAAAACACCAGATTTAAATCCCATTACCAGCGCCTCAGTAAAAAAATTAAAAGAGACAACGTTGTCTGATCAAGATGCAGCTTGATCAGACAACGTTGCCTATTTTTTATTGCTTTACTGAGGTGCTGGTGGTGGGATTTTTATCCGGTGTTTTTTGTATTACCATTTGATATTTTTGTGTAATAAAATATCTATAAGCTGCATGGTCCCTAGTAATTACTGCAGGTGAGGCTCTCTTTTCATCTTTTTCTATAGTCAGCTATTTGAGGGATGCTGTGTTTTCTCTCGTACAGAGCCTTCCCAACCCATACACCCCAGTGAGCTACTGGCTATCCCCCTGGTTTTCTTTCCCTTTTGGATATACCAGCTACTAGGGATGGGCTTTATGTTCGGGTCAAACATGAGTTCAAATCGAACATTGGCTGTTCGCCCGTTCACCGAACAGCGAACAATTTGGGGTGTTCACGGCAAATTCGCAGAACACCCTTTAAAAGTCTATGGGAGAAATCAAAAGTGCAAATGTTAAAGACTTATATGCATGGTATTGTTATAAGAAGTGTTTGGGGACCTGGGTTCTGCCCCAGGGGACATGTATCAATGCAAAAAAAAGTTTTAAAAACGACCGTTTTTTCGGGAGCAGTGATTTTACTAATGCCTAAAGCGAAACAATAAAAGTGTAATATTCTTTTAAATTTCGTACCTGGGGGGTGTCTATAGTATGCCTGTAAAGGGGCGTATGTTTCCCGTGTTTAGAACAGTCTGACAGCAAAATGACATTTCTAAAGGAAAAAAAGTCCTGTAAATCTACTATCGCTAGCGCCGGCTATAATGAATTGTCGGTCCGGCAATACACATAAAAGTTCATTGATTAAAACGGCATGGATTTTGCCCACAGGGGAACCCCGCGCCAAAATTAAAAAAAAAATGGCATGGGGTCCCCCAAAAATTCATACCAGACCCTTATCCGAGCACGCAACCTGGGAGGCCGCAGGAAAAGAGGGGGGACGAGAGAGCCCCCCCTCCTGAACAGTACCAGGCCACATGCCCTCAACATTGGGAGGGTGCTTTGGGGTAGCCCCCAAAGCACCTTGTCCCCATGTTGATGGGGAGAAGGGCCTCATCCCCACAACCCTTGCCCGGTGGTTGTGGGGGTCTGCGGGCGGGGGGCTTATCAGAATCTGGATGCCCCCTTTAACAAGGGGACCCCCAGATCCCGCTCCCCCATGTAAATTGGTAATGGGGCACAAATGTACCCCTACCATTTCACAAAAAAAGTGTCAAAAAGGTTAAAAAACACAAGAGACGGTTTTTGACAAGTCCTTTATTTCTTCTTCTTTCATCTTCTTTCTTCTGGTCTTCCTTCGGTGTTCTTCTTCTTCCTCCATCTTCTTTTTCTCCATCTTCTTCTTCCTCCGCTCTTCTCGTCCTGCATCTTCCTCCGGCTTCTTCCCTTCTCCGTCCGCACGATCCGCCTCAGTGGCAGTCTTCCGCCATGTGACGCTTCGGTTCCTCTGACATTTTCTATATAACAGAGGGCGGGGCCACCCGTTGACCCCGCCCTCCTCTGACGCACAGGGACTTCCCTGTGGCTTTCCCCCGTGTTGTCAGAGGGGGCGGGGTTTGTTTTTGATCAACAAACTATGTTTGTTGATCAAAACACAGTGAGATTCACCATGGTTGTAATTAATATTTTTAACTGAAATGAAAGGTTTGTGTAAAAAAAATGATCGTATTTATCGGCGTATAACACACACTTTTTTCCCCTTAAAATCAGGGGAAAATCGTGGGTGCATGTTATACGCCGATCCCCGCTAATTTTGATCGATTGGGGCGATCGCCGCCGACATACACATAGCGTGTAGATTTAAAAATGGCGCCGCGGAGTTCGCAGGGACTCGGCGGAGCGGAACGAGCGCCGCTGAGATCACAGTGACTGGGCGGAGCCGAGATACACATAACCGAGTGTACTCGGGTCTTCTCGGCGCCGCTCACAGTCATGCCCAGTCCCGCCATTGGACTTGTGTTATGGCCATCATAGGGCGGGACTGAGCGTGACTGTGAGCGGCGCCGAGAAGAGCCGAGTACACTCGGCTATGTGTATCTCAGCTCCGCCCAGTCACTGTGATCTCGACGGCGCTCGTTCAGCTCCGCCGATTCCCTGCGAACTCCGCTGCGCCATATTTAAATCTGTAATGGGGCAAGGCTAAAATGACAAGGCTGCACTGACCACTGGGGCAAGGCTGCACTGGGGCAAAGCTGCACTGACAAGGCTGCACTGGGGCAAAGCTGCACTGACAAGGCTGCACTGGGGCAAAGCTGCACTGATAAGGCTGCACTGGGGCAAAGCTGCACTGACAAGGCTGCACTGGGGCAAAGCTGCACTGACAAGGCTGCACTGACAAGGCTGCAATGGACACTGGGGCAAGGCTGCACTGACACTGAAAAGGCTGACATCACACTGACAAGGCTGCAGATGGACACTGATAACGCTGCATTGATGGGCATTTTAATGTAAGTTTTTTTTCCTTAAACTTCCCTCCTAAAAGTTTTTTTCCTTAAAATTCCCTCTTAAACTTGGGGTGCGTGTTATACGCTGATAAATACGGTAAATAATTCTAATTTACTTCCTGTCATTTCTAAAAACTTGTGTCAGAAAAATTACTCATCTTGCCTCTTACAAAGATACCTTGGGGTGTTTACTCTCTAAAATGTGGTTGTTTTGTGGTTGTTTCTCTTATCCTCGCAGGGCCTCAAGAAATGTGATAGGAAGTCAGCTGCAAGATTTATGCACTTTGAAAGCCTGAAGGTGCTCCTTGGATTTTGGACCCCTTTATGTATCTAGACAAATAAAAACTCTCACACATGTGGTATCCCCATGCTTGAAAGGAGTAGAAGAAAATGTTTTGAAGTGTAATTGCAATGCTGCGAACACACAATCGCAATTTCCGACAGGAAATGTTCGATGTGAGCTTGTTGTCGGAAAGTCCGACTGTGTATGTTCCATCGAACATTTGCTGTGGGAATTTCCGCACACAAATGTTTGAGAGAAGGCTCTCAAATTTTCCGACAACAAAACTTGTTATCAGAAAGTCTGATTGTGTGTACACCAGTCCGTCGCACAAAAGTTCACGCATGCTCTGAATCAAGCAGAAGGAGCCGCACTGGCTATTGAACTTCCTTTTTCTCGGCTCGTCGTACGTGCTGTACGTCACCGCATTCTTGACATTCGGATTTTCCAACAACATTTGTGTGACCGTGTGTATGCAAGACAAGTTTGAGCAAACATCACTCGGAAATAAATCCACGGTTCTGTTGTCCGATCGTGTGTACGGGGCATAAGTATACCCATGCTGTGTGTGAGAAATAACTTGTTAAAATGACAACTTTGTGAAATAATAATAAATAATAACAAACGGGGTCCCCAGCTCCCAGCCCCCCCTATGTGAATGAGTACGGAGTACATAGTACCTCTATTTGTTCACCAGAAAAGTGTCAAAAATAAATAAAAACACAAACACAGTTTTTTATAAAAAAAAATGCGCCCTGAAGTAAATCCAGTGTCAAGCGCTATGAAAGCCGACCACCGATCCAAAAAAACAAACAAAAAAAAAGAGGTGCCCACGCAATGCTTACCTTCTGGCAACTGACACAGCTCTGGTTCCCACCAACGGTAAATAAACAAAAAGGTAGGGTCATCTGTTATCGGCACTCCAGGGCCTCCAAGATGTGATAGGTAGTCAGGAAATTAAATGTGTCATTTACAGTATGATTCTTTAAAGCCTAAAGGCGCACCTTGGACTTTGGGCCTCTCTATGTGATTAGACTCGCATATGTGGTATCACCATACTAGAGGAAAGTAGTAAAATGAATTTTGGAGTGTAATTCTAAGTGTGACCATACTGTGTGTTATGACATTTTATTAATTGACAGCTTTGTGTAAAAAAAAAAAAGCTTTCTTTTTATATTTTTTAAAAACTTGGTGCAGAAAAATTAAATCCTCAAAAGACTCATCATGCCTATTAAAAAATACCCTGAGGTGTTTACTCTCCAAAATGTGGTGATTTTGTGGGTGTTTCTCCTATCCTTGCACTTTAGTGCCTCAAGAAATGTGATAGATAGTCAGGAAATCAGATGCGCTATTTGCCTGAAGGTGTTCCTGGGATTTTGGGCCCCTCTATGCATCCAGACAGAACAAAAAGTCTCACAGATGTGGTATCCCTATGCTTGAAAAGTGTGGAAGAATGTGTTTTGTGGTGTAATTCTAAGTATACCCATGTTGTGTGCGAGAAATAACTTGTTAAAATGACAACTTTGTGAAATAAAATTAGATTTTATTTATTTCTTTATTTTTTCAGAAAAGATTGTGGAAAAAATGTACATAAAAACTCATCCTGCCTCTTACTAAGTACTAGGGATGAGCCGAACACCCCCCTGTTCGGTTCGCACCAGAACATGCGAACAGGAAAAAAGTTCGCTCGAACACGCGAACACCGTTAAAGTCTATGGGACACGAACATGAATAATCAAAAGTGCTAATTTTAAAGGCTTATATGCAAGTTATTGTCATAAAAAGTGTTTGGGGACCTGGGTCCTGCCCCAGGGGACATGGATCAATGCAAAAAAAAGTTTTAAAAACGGACGTTTTTTCAGGAGCAGTGATTTTAATAATGCTTAAAGTCAAACAATAAAAGTGTAATATCCCTTTAAATTTCGTACCTGGGGGGTGTCTATAGTATGCCTGTAAAGGGGCGCATGTTTCCCGTGTTTAGAACAGTCTGACAGCAAAATGACATTTCGAAGGAAAAAACTCATTTAAAACTACCGCGGCTATTAATGAATTGCCGGTCCGACAATACACATAAAAGTTCATTGATAAAAACGGCATGGGAATTCCCCACAGGGAAACCCCGAACCAAAATTAAAAAAAAAAAAAAATGACGTGGGGGGGTCCCCCTAAATTCCATACCAGGCCCTTCAGGTCTGGTATGGATATTAAGGGGAACCCCGGCCAAAATTTAAAAAAAAAAATGACGTGGGGTTCCCCTTAAATTCCATACCAGACCCTTCAGGTCTGGTATGGATTTTAAGGGGAACCCCGCGCCAAAAAAAAAAAAAAAAACGGCGTGGGGTTCCCCCAAAAATCCATACCAGACCCTTATCCGAGCACGCAACCTGGCAGGCCGCAGGAAAAGAGGGGGGGACGAGAGTGCGGCCCCCCCCCTCTTGAACCGTACCAGGCCACATGCCCTCAACATTGGGAGGGTGCTTTGGGGTAGCCCCCCAAAACACCTTGTCCCCATGTTGATGAGGACAAGGGTCTCATCCCCACAACCGTGGCCGGTGGTTGTGGGGGTCTGCGGGCGGGGGGCTTATCGGAATCTGGAAGCCCCCTTTAACAAGGGGACCCCCAGATCCCGGCCCCCCCCCCTGTGTGAAATGGTAAGGGGGTACTTACCCCTACCATTTCACTAAAAAAGTGTCAAAATAGTTAAAAATGACAAGAGACAGTTTTTGACAATTCCTTTATTTAAATGCTTCTTCTATCTTCCTTCATCTTCTTCTTCTTCTGGTTCTTCTGGCTCTTCTGGTTCTTCCTCCGGCGTTCTCGTCCAGCATCTCCTCCGCGGCGTCTTCTATCTTCTTCTCCTCGGGCCACTCCGCACCCATGGCATGAGGGGAGGCTCCCGCTCTTCTCTTCATCTTCTTCTTCATCCTGTGTGACGGCGTCTCCTCGTCTGACGGTTCTTAAATAACCTCTGACGCACGGGACATGACGGGACTTCCCTGTGGCATTCCCCGTGACGTCACAAGGAAGTCCCGTCAAGTCACCGTGCGTCAGAGGGGGGCGGGGTCACCGGGTGGCCCCGCCCCCCGTTATTTAAGAACCGTCAGACGAGGAGACGCCATCACACAGAGGGAGCCTCCCTCCATGCATGGATGCGGAGCGGCCCGCAGAAGAAAATTAGGAAGAGAAGATGAAGATGAAGAAGATGAAGAAGAGAAGAGGATGAAGAAGAAGATGAAGAGAAGAGCGGGAGCCTCCCCTCATGCCATGGGTGCGGAGCGGCCCGAGGAGAAGAAGATAGAAGACGCCGCGGAGGAGATGGTGGACGAGAACGCCGGAGGAAGAACCAGAAGAGCCAGAAGAACCAGAAGAAGAAGAAGAAGATGAAGGAAGATAGAAGAAGCATTTAAATAAAGGAATTGTCAAAAACTGTCTCTTGTCATTTTTAACTATTTTGACACTTTTTTAGTGAAATGGTAGGGGTAAGTACCCCCTTACCATTTCACACAGGGGGGAGGGCCGGGATCTGGGGGTCCCCTTGTTAAAGGGGGCTTCCAGATTCCGATAAGCCCCCCGCCCGCAGACCCCCACAACCACCGGCCACGGTTGTGGGGATGAGGCCCTTGTCCTCATCAACATGGGGACAAGGTGTTTTGGGGGGCTACCCCAAAGCACCCTCCCAATGTTGAGGGCATGTGGCCTGGTATGGTTCAGGAGGGGGGGGGGCGCACTCTCGTCCCCCCCTCTTTTCCTGCGGCCTGCCAGGTTGCGTGCTCGGATAAGGGTCTGGTATGGATTTTTGGGGGAACCCCACGCCGTTTTTTTTTTTTTTTTGGCGCGGGGTTCCCCTTAAAATCCATACCAGACCTGAAGGGTCTGGTATGGAATTTAGGGGAAACCCCACATCATTTTTTTTTTTTAATTTTGGCCGGGGTTCCCCTTAATATCCATACCAGACCTGAAGGGCCTGGTATGGAATTTAGGGGGATCCCCCCACGTCTTTTTTTTTTTTTTAATTTTGGTTCGGGGTTTCCCTGTGGGGAATTCCCATGCCGTTTTTATCAATGAACTTTTATGTGTATTGTCGGACCGGCAATTCATTAATAGCCGCGGTAGTTTTAAATGAGTTTTTTCCTTCGAAATGTCATTTTGCTGTCAGACTGTTCTAAACACAGGAAACATGCGCCCCTTTACAGGCATACTATAGACACCCCCCAGGTACGAAATTTAAAGGGATATTACACTTTTATTGTTTGACTTTAAGCATTATTAAAATCACTGCTCCTGAAAAAACGTCCGTTTTTAAAACTTTTTTTTGCATTGATCCATGTCCCCTGGGGCAGGACCCAGGTCCCCAAACACTTTTTATGACAATACCATGCATATAAGCCTTTAAAATGAGCACTTTTGATTTCTCCCATAGACTTTTAAAGGGTGTTCCGCAGCATTCGAATTTGCCGCGAACACCCCAAATTGTTCGGTGTTCGGCGAACTTGCGAACAGCCAATGTTCGACTCGAACTCGAAGCTCATCCCTACTAAGTACCTTGGACTGTTTACTTTCCATAAAGGCATTATTTGGGGGTATTTGTACTGTCCTGGCATTTTAGAGACTCAAGAATTTAGATATTCAGTCAGAACATCAGGATTGATGAATTTTCAAATATATACACTATACATTGTAGACTTTATAACTTTCACACAGAATAGATAATATACGCTGATTTGCTTTTTATTTTAACCAAAAAAAGTCGAAAAATACATTTTGCCCTAAATTTATGAAGAAAGATTATTTACTTGCAATATTTTTATTAAAAAACATTTTTTTTATTCATAATGTTCAGTTTTTTTTTTCCATTATGTATTAAAAGTGGTGAAAAATCACAACTAAAAGAAAGCTTTACATGTCCCAAAAAATGATATAAAATTATTTCGATTACAGTGTTGCATGACCGAGTAATTGTCAGTCAAATTATCACTGTGCTGGAAATGAAAGAATGGCGTATACAGGAAGGGGGGATAACATGGCGGTCTTTAAGTGGTTAACAAACAATAAAAACTAAGATAGAATATAAATCTCTGTTATCTCGTGTGACTTCTCTGGTGATACACAAGGTCTCCTTTCGATTTGTAAGATTTCCCGCACTCTGAACATGAATACGGACGCTCACCTGTGTGAGTTCTCTGATGATACACAAGGCTTCCTTTCAGAGCGAAAGATTTCCCGCACTCTGAACATGAATAAGGACGCTCACCCGTGTGAGCTCTCTGGTGTACATTAAGTCTTTCTTTTGTAATGAAACCTTTCCCGCACTCTGAGCATGAATAGGGACGCTCCCCCGTGTGAATCTTCTTGTGTTCATCGAATGAAAATTTCCACCTGAAACATTTCCCACACTCCGAACATGAATAAGGACGCTCACCTGTGTGACCTCTCTGGTGTACATTAAGTTTTTCTTTTGTAATGAAACCTTTCCCGCACTCTGAGCATGAATAGGGACGCTCCCCCGTGTGAATCTTCTGGTGTCTATTAAGATTTCCTTTCGTAGGGAAACCTTTCCCGCACTCTGAGCATGAATAGGGAATCTCACCCGTGTGACATCTCTGGTGTGAAATAAGATTTCTTTTGTCGGAGAAACGTTTCCCACACTCTGAACATGAATAAGGACATTCACCTGTGTGACTTCTTTGGTGTATAAGAAGAATTCTTTTCTCAGTGAAACATTTCCCACACTCTGAACATGAATAGGGACACTCACCTGTGTGAATCATCTGGTGTCTATCAAGATTTTTTTTCTCAGTGAAACCTTTCCCACACTCTGAGCATGAATGGGGGCGCTCCCCTGTGTGAAGCTTCTGGTGTCTACTAAGATTGCTTTCATGAGTGAAACATTTCCCGCACTCTGAACATGAATAGGGACGCTCACCTGTGTGAATCATCTGGTGTTTATCAAGACTTTTTTCCTCAGTGAAACTTTTCCCGCACACTGAACATGAATAGGGACACTCACCCGTGTGAATTATCTGGTGTCTATCAAGATGTTTTTTCTCAGTGAAACCTTTCCCGCACTCTGAACATGAAAAGGGACACTCACCTGTGTGAATTGTCTGATGTTTAAGAAGGCTTCTTTTTTCAATGAAACCTTTCCCGCACTCTGAACATGAATATGGACGCTCGCCTGTGTGAATCATCTGGTGTTTATCCAGACTTTTTTTCTCAGTGAAACCTTTCCCGCACTCTGAACATGAAAAGGGACGTTCACCTGTGTGAATTGTCTGATGTGTAAGAAGGCTTTGTTTTCTAGTGAAACATTTCCCGCACTCTGAACAAGAAAAAGGACACTCACCAGTGTGAATTTTCTGATGTTCAAGAAGTTTTCCTTTTATGCTAAAACATTTCCCGCACTCTGAACATAAATAGGGACGCTCACCCGTGTGAATTCTCTGATGTTTAAGAAGGTTAACTTTCTGAACAAAACATTTTCCGCACTCTGAACATGAATAGGGACGCTCACCCGTGTGAATTCTCTGATGTATGACAAGGGTTCTTTTCACAGTGAAACCTTTCCCACACTCTGAACATGAATAAGGACGCTCCCCCGTGTGACTGTACCAGTGTGCAAGAAGGTTTTGTTTGCTAGTGAAACACTTCCCGCACTCTGAACATGAATAGGGACGCTCAGCCTTGTGATATTTCTCGTGTATAAGAAGTTTTCTCTTATTTGTGAAAAGTTTCCCACACACTGAACATGACAATGAAGTCTCTTCTGTGTGATCTCCTTCCTGCCCTGAAGAAGATTCCTCGGGAATAGACGGATCTATTAAAGTATTTCTACTGTGAGATCTTAGAGTCCTGGAATGTGATTTATCAGAAGATTCCTCAGACGTATTCCGCACATTATGGTCATCTGCTGAGAAATAATTTTACAAAAAATGTTAGAAGAATTTTTGAAATCTTGTATTCAATGTCCCTTTACAGTGCAGTCCCCTTTATATCACTGTGCCCCTTTACATTACAGTGCCCCCCACAATCACAGACCCCCATCACAATGCCCCTTACAGTCATGGTCCCCCCATCACTGCCTCTTTAAATCTCTTCCTCCCCTGCACAGTCCTACCTTCAGTAGAGCAGAGGCAGTTATCAGCCCTCTGTGTCCTCTGCCAGGTCTCCCGCCCCACCGACGATGTCATCCAATCAGCAGGACAGGGGGTGGGAGGAGCTGCAGATCTGGATGCTTGGTAATATGAAAAGACTCCCACTCTCTCTCCAGATCTCCTGCCCCCTTCCCTGCCGATTAAATGATATAGTCAGTGAGGTGAGAGGCCCGGGGGAGGGCACACAGGCTAAGTGTTATAACCGCACAGCATGAGGTGAGTGGTGACCGTGCTCTGTGATAGTCCTGTCCGGACTGCAGTCACCACTCACCTCCTGCTACGTGGACCGGTCATCAACAGGCCACGGACTGGTACTGGTCTGCAGATTGGGGACTCCTAGTCTACAATGTCTACACCTCATTTGTTGGGAACATGACGTTATATTGAGGAATGGAGATGGACCTTTCATATGGTGTACAGTATCTCCTCCTCATTTGTTGGGAACATGACATTATATTGAGGAATGGAGATGGACCTTTCATATGGTGTACAGTATCTCCTCCTCATTTGTTGGGAACATGACATTATATTGAGGAATGGAGATGGACCTTTCATATGGTGTACAGTATCTCCTCCTCATTAATTGTGAACATTGGTTAACATGGTAAATATAATTGCCTTCTTCTGGTGAGGACTAGAGTTGACATTTGACATTTGCATGTGCCGATGACGTCGGCACATACAAATACAGGGGATATCTCCTAAACCATGCAGGTTTAGGAGATATCCTGGGTAGCTACAGGTAAGCCTGATTATAGGCTTACCTGTAGCACAAAGTGGTCTGTAAGGGTTTACAACCACTTTAACCGCTTGCCACCCGCCAGCTGTCATATGACGGCCAGGCGGCGCGGCTCTCGTTCTGGGAGGGTGTCATATGACGTCCCTTCATTTAAACAGGGAATGCGCACGATTGTGTGCGCGCATCCCTGTTCCTTTGGTGGCGGCGTGTCACGGAGACACCGCTCACCGCCAAGGGGGGTGAACAGCCATTGGGCATAGCTGTTTACCACGTGATCGGCCGTGATGAAGTCACGGCCGGTCACAGGTGGTACCGCCCCACTTTGCACGGCACATGCACATGATCTCGAGCTCGCTGCGCGTGCACATCGGTGGCGGCGTGTTCCCGGGAACACTGCTCGTCACCGCCGCTGGTAAACAGTCATTGGCTGGCGGCTGTTTACCACGTGATCGGCTGTGATCCTTTCACAGCCGATCACTAAATGTAAATACAGAGTGGTAACGATATGTTACCGGCTGTTCCCTCCTCACACACCGATCGTGTGTGAGAAGGAGACATCTCGTTACCGCTTACAGTGTACACCAATCACACTGATTGCCCCCCCCAATAAAGAGGACCTGTCACCACCCATCAACGTACCTGTCACAGTTCATCTTAGTACCTGTCAGTCCATATGAGTACCTGTCACAGTCCATCTGAGTACCCGAGTACCTGTCACAGTTCATCAGGGGAACTGAGTACCTGAGTACCTGTCACAGTCCATATGAGTACCCGAGCACCTGAGTACCTGTCACAGTCCATCTGAGTACCTGAGTACCTGTCACAGTCCATATGAGTACCCGAGCACCTGAGTACCTGTCACAGTCCATCTGAGTACCCGAGTACCTGTCACAGTTTATCAGGGGAACTGAGTACCTGAGTACCTGTCACAGTCCATATGAGTACCTGAGCACCTGAGTACCTGTCACAGTCCATATGAGTACCCGAGCACTTGAGTAGCTGTCACAGTCCATATGAGTACCCGAGTATCTGAGTACCTGTCACAGTCCATATGAGTACCGAGTACCTGAGTACCTGTCACAGTCCATATGAGTACCGAGTACCTGAGTACCTGTCACCACCCTTTAGAGTACCCGAATACCAGTCACCAGCCCATCAGAGTACCCGAGTACCTTTCTGTAGCCCATCAGAGTGCCCAAGTACCTGTCACCAGGCCATCAGAGTAACCGAGTACCTGTCACCAGCCCATCAGAGTACCCGAGTACCTGTCACCAGCCCATCAGAGTAATCGAGTACTTGTCACCAGGTCATCAGAGTACCCGAGTACCTATCTGCAGCCCATCAGAGTAATTGAGTACCTGTCACCAGGCCATCAGAGTACCCGAGTACCTGTCACCAGGCCATCAGAGTAACCGAGTACCTGTCACCAGCCCATCAGAGTAACCGAGTACCTGTCACCAGCCCATCAGAGTAACCGAGTACCTGTCTGCAGCTCATCAAGTTACCCGAGTACCTGTCTCCAGCCCATCAGAGTAATCAAGTACTTGTCACCAGGTCATCAGAGTACCCGAGTACCTATCTGCAGCCCATCAGAGTAATTGAGTACCTGTCACCAGGCCATCAGAGTACCCGAGTACCTGTCACCAGGCCATCAGAGTAACCGAGTACCTGTCACCAGCCCATCAGAGTAACCGAGTACCTGTCACCAGCCCATCAGAGTAATCGAGTACTTGTCACCAGGCCTCAGAGTACCAGAGTACCTGTCACCAGGCCATCAGAATACCCGAGTACCTGTCACCAGGCCATCAGAGTAACCGAGTACCTGTCACCAGCCCATCAGAGTACCCGAGTACCTGTCACCAGCCCATCAGAGTACCCGAGTACCTGTCTGCAGCTCATCAAGTTATCCAAGTACCTGTCTCCAGCCCATCATTATACCCGAGTACCTATCTGCAGCCCATCAGAGTAATCAAGTACTTGTCACCAGGCCATCAGAGTACCCGAGTACCTATCTGCAGCCCATCAGAGTAATTGAGTACCTGTCACCAGGCCATCAGAGTACCTGAGTACCTGTCACCAGGCCATCAGAGTACCCGAGTACCTGTCGCCAGCCCATCAGAGTACCCGAGTACCTGTCACCAGCCCATCAGAGTACCCGAGTACCTGTCACCAGCCCATCAGAGTACCCGAGTACCTGTCACCAGCCCATCAGAGTAACCGAGTACCTGTCACCAGCCCATAAGAGTACCTGAGTACCTGTCACCAGCCCATCAGAGTACCCGAGTACCTGTCACCAGCCCATCAGAGTAACCGAGTACCTGTCACCAGCCCATCAGAGTAACCGAGTACCTGTCACCAGGCCTTCAGAGTAACCGAGTACCTATCACCAGCCCATCAGAGTAACCGAGTACCTGTCACCAGCCCATCAGAGTAACCGAGTACCTGTCTGCAGCTCATCAAGTTACCCGAGTATCTATCTGCAGCCCATAAGAGTACCCAAGTACCTGTCACCAGGCCATCAGAGTACCCGAGTACCTGTGACCAGGCCATCAGAGTAACCGAGTACCTGTCACCAGCCCATCAGAGTAACCGAGTACCTGTCACCAGCCCATCAGAGTAATCGAGTACTTGTCACCAGGCCTCAGAGTACCAGAGTACCTGTCACCAGGCCATCAGAGTACCCGAGTACCTGTCACCAGGCCATCAGAGTAACCGAGTACCTGTCTGCAGCTCATCAAGTTACCCAAGTACCTGTCTCCAGCCCATCATTATACCGGAGTACCTATCTGCAGCCCATCAGAGTAATCAAGTACTTGTCACCAGGCCATCAGAGTACCCGAGTACCTATCTGCAGCCCATCAGAGAATTTGAGTACCTGTCACCAGGCCATCAGAGTACCCGAGTACCTGTCACCAGGCCATCAGAGTACCCGAGTACCTGTCGCCAGCCCATCAGAGTACCTGAGTACCTGTCACCAGCCCATCAGAGTACCCGAGTACCTGTCACCAGCCCATCAGAGTACCCGAGTACCTGTCACCAGCCCATCAGAGTAACCGAGTACCTGTCACCAGCCCATCAGTGTACCCGAGTACCTGTCACCAGCCCATCAGAGTACCCGAGTACCTGTCACCAGCCCATCAGAGTAACCGAGTACCTGTCACCAGCCCATCAGAGTAATCGAGTACTTGTCACCAGGCCTTCAGAGTAACCGAGTACCTGTCACCAGCCCATCAGAGTAACCGAGTACCTGTCACCAGCCCATCAGAGTAATCGAGTACTTGTCACCAGGCCTCAGAGTACCAGAGTACCTGTCACCAGGCCATCAGAGTACCCGAGTACCTGTCACCAGGCCATCAGAGTAACCGAGTACCTGTCTGCAGCTCATCAAGTTACCCAAGTACCTGTCTCCAGCCCATCATTATACCAGAGTACCTATCTGCAGCCCATCAGAGTAATCAAGTACTTGTCACCAGGCCATCAGAGTACCCGAGTACCTATCTGCAGCCCATCAGAGTAATTGAGTACCTGTCACCAGGCCATCAGAGTACCCGAGTACCTGTCACCAGGCCATCAGAGTACCCGAGTACCTGTCGCCAGCCCATCAGAGTACCTGAGTACCTGTCACCAGCCCATCAGAGTACCCGAGTACCTGTCACCAGCCCATCAGAGTACCCGAGTACCTGTCACCAGCCCATCAGAGTAACCGAGTACCTGTCACCAGCCCATCAGTGTACCCGAGTACCTGTCACCAGCCCATCAGAGTACCCGAGTACCTGTCACCAGCCCATCAGAGTAACCGAGTACCTGTCACCAGCCCATCAGAGTAATCGAGTACTTGTCACCAGGCCTTCAGAGTAACCGAGTACCTGTCACCAGCCCATCAGAGTAACCGAGTACCTGTCACCAGCCCATCAGAGTAACCGAGTACCTGTCTGCAGCTCATCAAGTTACCCGAGTATCTATCTGCAGCCCATAAGAGTACCCAAGTACCTGTCACCAGGCCATCAGAGTACCCGAGTACCTGTCACCAGCCCATCATTAACCGAGTACCTGTCACCAGCCCATCAGAGTAACCGAGTACCTGTCTGCAGCTCATCAAGTTACCCAAGTATCTATCTGCAGCCCATAAGAGTACCCGAGTACCTATTTGCAGCCCATGCCTCATAGTATATACCTTGGGGTGTTTTCTTTCCAAAATGGGGTCATTTTGTGTGGTAATTCCATTGTCCTGGTGCTCCAGGGCCTTCAAAAGTGTGATAGGTAGGAAGGAATGTAATTTATGCTCCTAGAACGCCCTAAGGTACTACTTCAATGTTGGGCCTCTGTATGTGGCCAGGCTGTGTAAAAGTCTCACACATGTGGTATCGCCATACTCGGGAAGAGTAGCAGAATGTATTTTGGGGTGTAATTTTTGCTATATACATGCTATGTGTTAGAAATATCTTATAAATTGACAATTTTGTGTAAAAAAAAAAATGCTTTTTCATTTTTTTTCCACATTTTCCAAAAACTTCTGGAAAAAAATGAACCGTACAAAAGACTCATTATGCCTCATAGATTATACATTGGGGTGTTTGCTTTCCAAAATGGGGTCATTTTGTGGGCAATTCCCTTGTCCTGTTGCTCCAGGGTCTTCAAAAGTGTAATAGGTGGTTGAGAAATGAGATGTGTCATTTATGCTCGTTATGCACGCCTGAAGGTGCTACTTCAATGTCGGTCCTCTATATGTGGCCATGCTGTGTAAAAGTCTCACACCTGTGGTATCACCATACTCGGGAAGAGTAGCAGAATGTATTTTGGGGTGTAATTTGTTGTATGCATATGCTGTGTGTGAGAAATAACCTGATAATATGACAATTTTGTAAAAAAAAATCTTCATTTTGCAAAGAATTGTGGGAAAAAATTACAACTTGAAAAAACTCACCATGCTACTTACTTAATACCTTGGAATGTCTACTTTCTAAAAAGGGGCCATTTGGGTTGTATTTGTACTTTCCTGACTTGTTAGTGTCTCAAGAAATAAGATACACCTGATGTACTGAACGCCTGATCAGATGTGATCAATTTTCAGTGATTGGCACCATAGTTTGTAGACTCTATAACTTTCACAAAGACCAAATAATATACACTAATTTGTGTAATTTTTACCAAAGATATGTAGCAATATAAATTTTAGCCAAAATGTATGAAGAAAAATTACTAATTAGCAAAATTTTATGAGAGAAACAAAGAAAAAGGCTTTTTTTTTCACAAAATTTACTTTTTTTAAATTTATTTTTTTTATTTATAGCAGAAAAAATAAAATCCCACTAGTGATTAAATACCCCCAAAAGAAAGCTCTATTTGTGTGAAAAGAAAGACGCAAGTTTCATATGGGTAAACTGTTGCATGACTGAGTAATTGTCATTCAAACTGTGAGAGCGCTGAAAGCTGAAAATTGGTCTAGGCAGGAAGGGGGTGTAAGTGCCAGTGCTGTGTTTTGGCCTAGGCCAACAAGGCCCAGGCCTAGGGCGGCACTTTGCGGGGGGGGGGGGGGCAGCAAAAAAACCCGCCCCCCCCCAAATGGCACGCGTGCCCTCCTCCCGCACAGCAGGGCACATCAGGAGAGTACAGCTTAGGCGTGCAGTGGCGTTGCAGCTGCAGATGGGGCCAGAAAGCAGTTTACGGGGGCGGCTTGACGGCTCCTGCTTAAAGCCGTGATTCTCCCTCTCTGATTGGCCCTCTGCTGTGGCCAATCATGGGGAGGGAAACAGCTGGCAGGAAGCTGGGCGGCGGCGTGGCAAAATCAATTAGAGCCGCTCTCTCTCTCTTCTCCCTTTGGCTGACAGAAAGGGGAGGGGGGGCGAGCGGGGGAGTCCTCTGGTAAATGGAGCAGCAGCGCTGTGACAGGGAGAGGAGAGCTGTGGGTTGTCTGTGTATCTCCCCGCTCACCTCCCCCACCCCTTTCTGTCAGCCGAACGGAGAAGAGAGAGAGAGTGGCTCTATATGGTTTTGCCGCTCCGCTGCCCAGCTTCCTGCCCGCTGTTTCCTTCCCCTTGATTGGCTACAGCAGAGGGCCAATCAGAAGACTCTGGGGGCATCATGGGAAAAGTAGTCCCTGAAGAGTGGCAGCCCCTGTGTGTCCACAGACATCATGCTACAGCCCCCAGCATGCATGCACTCTGCCGGGGGGGTTACAGGAGGAGAAAAAGAGAGTACTGTGCTGGGGGAAGCCAGATAAAGAGCCACACTGTACCCCTGTACATGCACCACCAGAGCCATGCTGTACCCACACAACCAGAGCCACGCTGTACCCGCACCACCAGAGAGCCACGCTGTACCCGCACCACCAGAGAGCCATGCTGTACCCGCACCACCAGAGCCACGCTGTACCCGCACCACCAGAGCCATGCTGTACCCGCACCACCAGAGAGCCACGCTGTACATGCACCACCAGAGAGCCACGCTGTACACGCACCACCAGAGAGCCACGCTGTACACGCACCACCAGAGAGCCACGCTGTACCCGCACCACCAGAGAGCTACGCTGTACACGCACCACCAGAGAGCCACGCTGTACCCGCACCACCAGAGAGAGAGCCGCGCTGTACCCGCACCACCAGAGAGAGCCACCCTGTACCCGCACCACCAGAGGGGGAGAAATATGAAGCCACTGCCAGGGTAAAGACTTGCTACACTACTGACTAGAGTCAGCCTGGGCAACCCAGAGTGAGTGAATGTCCAGCCGGAGGGATCACTGTTGCAGTTTCACTGGGTCTGGTAAGATAGCCTGTTGGCCATTATCCATTACTGTTCCCAGGGACTGAGCCATTAGGAAGTGCCTAACCTGATATCCTCTAGGCCAACCCTAGTGACGCCACTGTCCCGGAGCCCACAACAAGTTCCGGCACCGAGTTTCGGTAACTGGCCAGACAGGGATGCGCCAGCGTTGGCACCAAGGACATCTGCCGCCCGGAGTCCTACAAGTCGCGATGGGCTTTCCGTAGCAGCCGACACCTCTCTCCCCACTGTCAGCCACACACACTCCTCAGCTCCTCCTCCCTTCTCCTTCTCGGCTCCAATATTCTAGTGTACACAGCCAGGAGGAGGAGGAGCCACAGAGGAGGGACACGACTTCAGTGCAAGAGCCTCCCAAAGCACCCAGAACATATCCCCTTACCCCCACATGAAAAGATGCCGCATCCCTTACTGTCTTCTTCCCGTGGCGTCCCTCTGTCCTCCCATTAAAATGACAGGGCGGACCTTAAAAAGGAAGGGGTGTGGCCTTGACAGGAAGGGGTGGGTTATAGTTAAATTAGGGGGTGCGCGAGCTTAGTCAGGCCTAGGGCAGCACAAAACCTAAATACACCACTGGTAAGTGTACTGTATTGAGGTAGTTAAGATACATTTATCATGAGTTCACAAAAGTCAACAGACCATCTGGTTATGAGTCATAAGTCATACATCCTGTCCCATGGCCTACAGAACAGGGAACAGGAAAGGACAAAGCAAACCACAATGAGATATATAGAGTACAGTGCTTTACAAGCATTTTTCTTGTGCATTCTTTCATAAATGCAGATATAGCATATTTGCCGGCGTATAAGGCGTCTGGGCGTATAAGGCGGCCCCCTCATTTTGCAGCTAAAACGTTGGTTTTGAGATATACTCACCGTATAAGACGACCCCCTTCAGGTGTTTCAGATGGAGGGTCAGATGCCAGATGAAGGGTCAGGTGCCAGATGGAGGGTCAGGTGCCAGATGGAGGGTCAGGTGCCAGAAAAAGGGTCAGGTGCCAGAAGAAGGGTCAGGTGCCAGAAGAAGGGTCAGGTGCCAGATGGAGGGTCAAGTGCCAGATGGAGGGTCAGGTGCCAGATGGAGGGTCAGGTGCCAGAAGAAGGGTCAGGTGCCAGAAGAAGGGTCAGGTGCCAGATGGAGGGTCAGGTGCCAGATGGAGGGTCAGGTGCCAGAAGAAGGGTCAGGTGCCAGAAGAAGGGTCAGGTGCCAGATGAAGGGTCAGGTGCCAGATGGAGGGTCAGGTGCTTCAAACCAAAGCTCCAGTGGTGGATGGCGAGGTGGCCGTGGAAGGAAGAGGAGCCGAGGGGTAGCCGCATTCGGTAACATACTGTATACAGTATGACAGTATACCGCGCTGAGCCAATCACGACAAGCGATGAATTCTATTAATGAATACAAAGCCTGCTCGGATTGGCTTTGAGATTCAGAGAGGCGCAGGCTGATGATATTACAACCTCTGTCAATCCGAGCAGGCTTTGTATTCATTAATAGAATACATCGCTCGCCGTGATTGGCAGAGGTTGGAACATCATCAGCCCGCGCCTCTCTGACTCTTAAAGCCAATCCGAGCAGGCCTTGTATTCATTAATAGAATACATCGCTCGCCGTGATTGGCTCAGCGGACATTAATGCACATCCAGTGGGCTGACATCCATATACCGGCGTATAAGACAACCCCCGATTTTTGGGGGATTTTTTTAAGTATAAAAGGTCGTCTTATACGCCGGAAAATACGGTAAGCTAAAATGACAAAATCTTGTATACTGAAGCTAAAATGACAAAGTATAACAAAATGGAGTCAATGGTTTGGGCATATTAATACAGGGGGGACTCTGATGGGGACATCTAATGTAAAGGAGGACTCTGATGGGGACATCTAATGTAAAGGGGGCTGTGATGGGGGCATCTGATGTAAAGGATGACTCTGATCTGATGGGGACATCTGATGTAAAGTAGGACTCTAATGGGGCTGTGATGGGGGCATATGATGTAAATGGGGACTCTGATGGGGGCATCTGATGTAAAGGGGGACTCTAATGGGGGCATCTGATGTAAAGGGGGACTCTGATGGGGACATCTGATGTAAAGGAGGACTCTGATGGGGACATCTAATGTAAAGGGGGACTCTGATCTGATGGGGACATCTGATGTAAAGGAGGACTCTGATGGAGACATCTAATGTGAAGGGGGCTCTGATGGGGACGTCTAATGTGAAGGAGGACTCTGATGGTGACACCTGATGTAAAGGGGGAATCTGATGAAGACACCTGATGTATAGGGGGACTCTGATTGGGACCCCTGATGTAAAGGGGGGTACCCGATGTAAAGGGGGACGCTGACTGGGACATCTGATGTAAAAAGGGGGCTCTGAGGAGGACTCCTTATGTTAAGTGTTTTTATTTTCTTTTACTTGAAATGTGAATGTCATTTGCCTACTGTGATGGGCACAGTGAGGCTGCAATTGATGGGCACAGTGAGGCTGCATATGATGAACACAGTGAGGCTGCATAGGATGGGCACAGTGAGGCTGCATATGATGGGTACAATGAGGCTGCATATGACGGGCACAGTGAGGCTGTATATGATGGGCACAGTGAGGCTGCATATGATGGGCACAGTGAGGCTGCATATGATGAACACAGTGAGGCTGCATAGGATGGGCACAGTGAGGCTGCATATGATGGGTACAATGAGGCTGCATATGACGGGCACAGTGAGGCTGTATATGATGGGCACAGTGAGGCTGCATATGATGGGCACAGTAAGGCTGCATATGATGGGCACAGAGAGGCTGCATATGATGGGCACAGTAAGGCTGCATATGATGGGCACAGTGAGGCTGCATATGATGGGTACAGTAAGGCTGCATATGATGGGCACAGTGAGGCTGCATATGATGGGCACAGTGAGGCTGCATATGATGGGTACAGTGAGGCTGTTTATGATGAGCACAGTGAGGCTGCATATGATGGGCACAGTGAGGTTGCATATGATGGGCACAGTGAGGCTGCATATGATGGGCACAGTGAGGCTGCATATGATGGGCACAGTAAGGCTGTATATGATGGGCACAGTGAGGCTGCATATGATGGGCACAGTTGTTTCTAGCAGTAATGATAAATAATCACCTGATAAATGGCTATTTACAGTCCTGCATCACTAACAGTTTAATTTTTCAGTTTGTTTGCACCCCCCAAAAATGTTGAGCACCAGTCGCCACTGCTGTATATGATTACTAATAATTGTAGGAAAAACATTTTAGAATGTTGATCTGGGAAGTTATCTGATTGCCTTTTCGGATCAGGAAAGAACATTTTTAAACTAAAGAAAATGAGGCTGAGCTTTATATGGTTATTCTGTCTTCATCCTGGGTGAATTCAGTAGACATAGACCTTTTCTCCTCTGATGTAACAATGTAAATACAAACTTCATACTCATAGAAGTAAAATAATAATGGAAACTGGTTCTATATTTAGTGTTTTTTACTTACTTTTGTCCATATGTAGAAAAGATTCCTCCTGTTTACTTTCCATAGTCATCTCCCCCTCCTCCATAGACTGCTGATCTCCACTCACCAACCTCTCTTCTTCATCCTCTTTATCCTCAACTTTTATGTCTTTCAATTCTTCAAACTAAACCCCAAAGATGGTAGAATACATTGGTAAAAAGAAACAAGAGATTACACAGAAGAATAACCTCTCATAGATTAGAATACATTTTGAGTTCTAGTTGCTCAGTACCACCTACCTGATGATGGTGAGGGATGATGTGATCTTCCTGTGATGAATCCCGGGAATACAGAGGAAGGGAACATCTCTCTGGTGGGTTCCCATTACTGGATCCATCTGTAGGAAACACACACAATGACTGAATACATTGTTTCTATGTGTTTATCAGATGATGGGGGATCTAAGTGGACCCTCCGTACTGCTCTCTCCTTTACAATAAAGTCTCCTCTTACCCGGTGATGTGAGGGGCGGCTGATTCTCCATTATAACGTCCTTGTAGAGATCCTTGTGTCCTTCACCTCTGTTGTCAGGCAGTGAGGTGGAGGCACTGTGATGGGTGATGTCCTGTGAAGACGGCTGCTGGGTGTTAATGGATCTCCAGATAGTTATTGCTCTATAATCCTGTGAGAAGACAGGAAGTCATAATGATCACTTCATACTTTCCAGAATTATCCATACTTCTACCCATGTCAAAAAATATCCCCTAAAAACAGTATTTGAGGTTTGTGTAGTAGTGGATGTTGGAGATAAAGACATCACAGTGACTATGGAGGAAGAGAACGGAAATGACGGGGGATTTATTGGTGTAAAAAGAAAAGAAATCTTATTACCCTCTTTGTGTGTTCCAGCGATGTGTGCTCTCTTTTTTCTTCTCCTTTCACCTTGGATATTGTACGTTATACAACGTTCTATGCTTATCTTTCATCAGCTCCCGTCAGAGTGATCCGCGCACAATATGTGATGTTGCTCTCTTGTTAGAACTGCATCATGTGAGGCTTCTCAGGTTACAGAGTGAATTTATCCTATATCTAACCCATCCTCCGCCCATATTTCCTGTGTTTCTTCGAGAGGTGTCTGGCTACAAAGTGGACCTCCACTCCACTTCTTTTTTTTTTTTACTGAACTTTATTGTGAATCTCTGCCGCTAGAGCTCCACTACAGGAAGTGTAGGTAACATGATTTCTGTGTAGAGTGGAGCTCCACTACAGGAAGTGGAGGTCACATGATTTCTGTGTAGAGTGGAGCTCCACTACAGGAAGTGAAGGTCACATGATGTCTGTGTAGAGTGGAGTTCCACTACAGGAAGTGAAGGTCACATGATTTCTGTGGACCTCCAGTGACTGCAGTCTGCAGCACATACTGAGCCATTCTGGTGTTATTATTAGTTAAGCCTGGGATTTGCAGAAATACAAGATATTTTTGGTAGGTTTTGTACTTTCAGTTAAAGTGTTGTCCTTGTAAAAGCAATTGTTTATTATTTACCAATTTATATTTTTGATGATGATGGAAGTTCATGTTTATGTTGGAAGAAGAATACAATCCATGTTTTTGCCCCCCCCCCCTTCATGCCAATTAACAGGACCAAGATTGAGACACACATGGATCTCCACACAAAAAAAAAAAAAAATTTTAACGGTTCAAAAGGTATGTCGGCATTAACCACTTCAGCATCAGAAGATTTGACTTCTCAATGAACGGGCATTTTTTTTGCGATACGGCACTGCGTCGCTTTAACTGACAATTGTGTGGTTGTGAGATATTGCACCCAAACAAAATTTAGGTCCTTTTTACCCCACAAATAGAGCTTTCTTTTGGTGGTATTTGATCGCCTCTGCGTTTTTTACTTTTTGCGCTATGAACAAAAGAAGAGCGACAATTTTGAAAAAAAACACATCTTTTACTTTTTGCTATAGTAAATATCCCTATAAAAACCAAACAATTTCCTCAGTTGAGGCCGATATGTATTCTTCTACATATTTTTTGGTAAAAAAATTGCAATAAGCGTATATTGATTGGTTTGCGCAAAAGTTACAGTGTCTACAAACTATGAGAAAGATATATGGCATTTATATAGCATTTTTCTTATTTTTTTTACTAGTAATGGCGGTGATCTGTGAATTCTGGAGACCTCAATGACACACACACAGCAGGCAATGTACAGAGCAGGTCTGAAATGTTTATTAAGGGCTACAGCCTGTAAAGTAGAAAAGGAAAGGAGAGGGGTAGATCTATTCCTAGGTTTCTAAGGGTTAAGCAGGTTTCAACAGAGATTCATTATCTCACTAGTTTTGGCAGGTGCTTAGAAACTCAGGAAAAACAACATTATCTTACAAGGACATAAAGATAACATTATCTTACAAGGACATAAAGATAACATTATCTACAAGGACACAGCTGGCCTAAACACAAGGAGTTCTAATTATTAATATATACATTGAGAACTGTATTTTAACAGTTTTAATAAGGCACAAGCAGACCTCTGTTTGACCCTGTCAAACTTAATTAATGTACTGTACATAACTTTCCTGTATTTCACCTAATTATTTTAACCACCTGTATCACTTATCTTTGACTCTCATGATTTATATGCATTTCAACTGTGGTTAAAAATGTTCCTTTTCTAATGGGTGACATTAAAATGAACATTTTCAAGAACACCTTTGTACAAGTACTTGTCATGAAGTGGCGTTCATTTAAAGTTCAACACTTGAACGCATCTTTTAGAAACAAGAACTATCTAATGGAATACAAAAGACAAAATGGAGTTACAGTTGATTATATACTCTATAACAGGGAGGACTAGCTAAAATTAGGTGAACGGTGTAGGAATTACAACAGTTTGTATATGTGCCTCCCACTTTTTAAGGGACCAAAAGTAATGGGACAATTGGCTGCTCAGCTGTTCCATGGCCAAGTGTGTGTTATTCCCTCATTATCCCATTTACAAGGAGCAGATAAAAGGTCCAGAGTTCATTTCAAGTGTGCTATTTGCATTTGGAATCTGTTGCTGTCAACTCAATATATGAGATCCAAAGAGCTGTCACTATCAGTGAAGCAAGCCATCATTAGGCTGAAAAAACAAAACAAACCCATCAGAGAGATAGAAAAAACAGTAGGTGTGGCCAAATCAACTGTTTGGAACATCCTTAAAAAGAAAGAACGCACCTCCAATTTGCTTACCTTTGCAGAACAGGCTAATGTTAGGCTTAATGACCACAGTTGTAGGCAGGAATTTCAAGCATTCCGCTTTACCTCCCCGGTGGGCAGCATTTAGCAGAGGTGATGGTGAATATGAATTCAGAGGGGCATGATATACGTATGAATGCCACCTCTATTTACATATCAATGACACTGGTCCACAGCTATATACATATTAATGCTGCCGCTATTTACATATGAATGCAGGTTATTTACATGTAAACACAGGGTCTGCAGGTGAGTCATCTGTACATGGCAATAGGGCAGAGCTGGGCATCATTAGTAACAGAACTTCACACTAAGATATTGGGACACAGCACAGGACAAAAATGTCACAGGACAAGGGAATTTAAACTGGGATAGTTGGAAAGTATGAGGCAGCTGCTTTGGGCCCCACAAAAATGATGGGGCCCAGGGCAGCTGCCCCTTTTTCCCTGCCTTAAGACAGCCCTGGCCACACTTTGAATGACAATTGTGCGGTCATGCAACACTGTACCCATATGACATTTTTTTAACTTTCTTCACACAGATAGAGCTTTCTTTTGGTGGTATTTAATAGAGGTCGACCGATATATCGGCCGATATTTGGCTTTCTTTACTTAATCGGCATCAGCCGATTGTGCTGATAAAAAAAGCCGATTATAACTTCAGCGGGACTTGCAAATGACTTCTGTAATAGAAGTCAATGCAAGTTGCTTGAAAGTTATCTGTGGAGAGGATTCTCTCCTCCCTGGGCAGCCTGCCAAGTCTGATAAGAGGATACATTGTATCTTTTCAGGTTCTTTTATCAATGAGCTGAACTCCATGTGTAGAAGCTCTCAGTTTAACCATTTAAAGACTAAATCTTTTCTGACACTTGTTGCTTACAAGTAGGGATGAGCTTCGAGTTCGAGTCGAACTCATGTTCGACTCCAACATTGGCTGTTCGCAAGTTCGCCGAACAGCGAACAATTTGGGGTGTTCGCGGCAAATTCGAATGCCGCGGAACACCCTTTAAAAGTCTATGGGAGAAATCAAAAGTGCTAATTTTAAAGGCTAATGTGCAAGTTATTGTCATAAAAAGTGTTTGGGGACCTGGGTCCTGCCCCAGGGGACATGGATCAATGCAAAAAAAAGTTTTAAAAACGGCCGTTTTTTCAGGAGCAGTGATTTTAATAATGCTTAAAGTCAATCAATAAAAGTGTAATATCCCTTTAAATTTCGTACCTGGGGGGTGTCTATAGTATGCCTGTAAAGGGGCGCATGTTTCCTGTGTTTAGAACAGTCTGACAGCAAAATGACATTTTGAAGGAAAAAACTCATTGCCGACAATACACATAGAAGTTCATTGATAAAAACGGCATGGGAATTCCCCAAAGGGGAACCCCGAACCAAAATTTAGAAAAATAAATGACGTGGGAGTCCCCCTAAATTCCATACCAGGCCCTTCAGGTCTGATATGGATATTAAGGGGAACCCCGGCCAAAATTTTAAAAAAAAATGACGTGGGGTTCCCCCTAAATTCCATACCAGACCCTTCAGGTCTGGTATGGATTTTAAGGAGAACCCCGCGCCAAAAAAAAAAAAAATGGCGTGGGGTCCCCCCAAAAATCCATACCAGACCCTTATCTGAGCACGCAACCTGGCAGGCCGCAGGAAAAGAGGGGGGGACGAGAGTGCGGCCCCCCCCTCCTGAACCATACCAGGCCACATGCCCTCAACATTGGGAGGGTGCTTTGGGGTAGCCTCCCAAAACACCTTGTCCCCATGTTGATAAGGACAAGGGCCTCATCCCCACAACCCTGGCCGGTGGTTGTGGGGGTCTGCGGGCGGGGGGCTTATCGGAATCTGGAAGCCCCCTTTAACAAGGTGACCCCCAGATCCCGGCCCCTGCCCCTGTGTGAAATGGTAAGGGGGTACATAAATACCCCTACCATTTCACGAAAAAAGTGTCAGAAATGTTAAAAATGACAAGAGACAGTTTTTGACAATTCCTTTATTTAAATGCTTCTTCTTCTATCTTCCGGTTCTTCTGGTTCTTCTGGCTCTTCTGGTTCTTCCTCCGGCGTTCTCGTCCAGCATCTCCTCCGCGGCGTCTTCTATCTTCTTCTCCTCCGGCCGCTCCGCACCCATGGCATGGGGGGGAGGCTCCCGCTCTTCTCTTCTTCTTTTCTTATCTTCTTCTCTTCTTCATTTTCTTCTCCGGGCCGCAATCCAGGCTGGCATGGAGGGAGGCTCCCGCTGTGTGACGGTGCTCCTCGTCTGACAGTTCTTAAATAACGGGGGGCGGGGCCACCCGGTGACCCCGCCCCCCTCTGACGCACGGGACATGACGGGACTTCCCTGTGGCATTCCCCGTGACGTCACAGGGAAGTCCCGTCAAGTCACCGTGCGTCAGAGGGGGGCGGGTCACCGGGTGGCCCCCCCCCCGTTATTTAAGAACTGTCAGACGAGGAGCGCCGTCACACAGCGGGAGCCTCCCTCCATGCCAGCATGGATTGCGGAGCGGCCCGGAGAAGAAAATGAAGAAGAGAAGAAGAGAAGAAAAGAAGAAGAGAAGAGCGGGAGCCTCCCCCCATGCCATGGGTGCGGAGCGGCCCGAGGAGAAGAAGATAGAAGACGCCGCGGAGGAGATGCTGGACGAGAACGCCGGAGGAAGAACCAGAAGAGCCAGAAGAAC
Organism: Aquarana catesbeiana; assembly: GCF_042186555.1. Lineage (NCBI taxonomy): Eukaryota > Metazoa > Chordata > Amphibia > Anura > Ranidae > Aquarana > Aquarana catesbeiana. The sequence goes on along the minus strand of NC_133331.1, from coordinate 299,817,986 downwards.
CAGAAGATGAAGGAAGATAGAAGAAAGAAGAAGCATTTAAATAAAGGAATTGTCAAAAACTGTCTCTTGTCATTTTTAACATTTTTGACACTTTTTTCGTGAAATGGTAGGGGTACTTATGTACCCCCTTACCATTTCACACAGGGGGGGGCCGGGATCTGGGGGTCACCTTGTTAAAGGGGGCTTCCAGATTCCGATAAGCCCCCCGCCCGCAGACCCCCACAACCACCGGCCAGGGTTGTGGGGATGAGGCCCTTGTCCTCATCAACATGGGGACAAGGTGTTTTGGGGGGCTACCCCAAAGCACCCTCCCAATGTTGAGGGCATGTGGCCTGGTACGGTTCAGGAGGGAGGGGGGGCCGCACTCTCGTCCCCCCCTCTTTTCCTGCGGCCTGCCAGGTTGCGTGCTCGGATAAGGGTCTGGTATGGATTTTTGGGGGGACCCCACGCCGTTTTTTTTTTTGGCGCGGGGTTCCCCTTAAAATCCATACCAGACCTGAAGGGTCTGGTATGGAATTTAGGGGGAACCCCACGTCATTTTTTTTTTTTTTAATTTTGGCCGGGGTTCCCCTTAATATCCATACCAGACCTGAAGGGCCTGGTATGGAATTTAGGAGGACTCCCACGTCATTTTTTTTTTTTAATTTTGGTTCGGGGTTCCCCTTTGGGGAATTCCCATGCCGTTTTTATCAATGAACTTCTATGTGTATTGTCGGCAATGCAATAGCCGCAGGTAGTTTTAAATGAGTTTTTTCCTTCAAAATGTCATTTTGCTGTCAGACTGTTCTAAACACAGGAAACATGCGCCCCTTTACAGGCATACTATAGACACCCCCCAGGTACGAAATTTAAAGGGATATTACACTTTTATTGTTTGACTTTAAGCATTATTAAAATCACTGCTCCTGAAAAAACGGCCGTTTTTAAAACTTTTTTTTGCATTGATCCATGTCCCCTGGGGCAGGACCCAGGTCCCCAAACACTTTTTATGACAATAACTTGCATATAAGCCTTTAAAATTAGCACTTTTGATTATTCATGTTCGTGTCCCATAGACTTTAACGGTGTTCGCGTGTTCGAACGAACTTTTTTCCTGTTCGCATGTTCTGGTGCGAACCGAACAGGGGGGTGTTCGGCTCATCCCTACTTACAAGTAAAAATCCTGTATTTTCTGCTAGAAAATCACTTAGAACCCCCAAACATTATATATATTTTTTTTAGCAGAGACCCTAGGGAATAAAATAGCGGTTGTTGCAATATTTTATGTCACACGGTATTTGCGCAGCAGTCTTTCAAACGCAATTTAAAAAAAAAAAATACACTAATGAAATAAAAAAAAAAAAGCAGTAAAGTTAGCCCATTTTTTTTCGCCCAAAAGTTTTGATCACCTGTTTTTGTGTATTTAATATTTAAGATATCGTTATTTTTTTTTTTAATCTAAATTATACATACAAGTGAACTGATTGGAGGTTTGTTTTGTTTAATAAATGTTTAAATGTAAAAAAATTTCTGTATTACTTATTACTTAAGGTTGCTTTCACACTGGAGCGGGCATGCGTTGACGGTAAAAGGCTGTTAGTTTTAGCGGCGCTTTACCGTCATTTTAGCGGCGCTATTCGGCTGCTAGCGGGACGCTTATAACCCAGCTAGCGGCTGAGGAAGGGGTTAAATGCGCCCCTGAAGCGCTGCTCCCAAAACGCTTTGCAGGCGCTTCGGCAGCGGTGCGCATTCATTTCAATGGGCAGGAGTGGTGGAGTAGCGGTATACACCGCTCCAAAGATGCCGCTTGCAGGACTTTTTTTAAACATCCTGCCAGCGCATCGCCTGATGACACACTGAGACTGCAGGGGAGCCGTTTTACAAGCACTTTACAGGCGCTATTTTTAGCCCAAAAGCGCCTGAAAAACGCCCCAGTGTGAAAGGGGTCTAACTGTTAGATTTTATGAGATGAAGGGAAAAAAAAAAAATCGGCATCTTATATCGGCCATCGGCCACTGCGATTTCTAAATATCGGCATCGGCCAGAGAAAAACCCATATCGGTCGACCTCTAGTATTTAATCACCATTGGGGTTTTTTTATTTTTTGTTAAATAAATGAAAAAAATACCAATTACTTTTGAAAAAAAAGGTTTTCATAGTTTGTTATAAAATTTTGCAAACGTAGTTTATTTCCTTCTCTCATGTGCGCTGGTGAGGCTGCACTGATAGGCACTGGTGAGGTGGCACTGATGGGCACTGATAGGCTGCACTGATAGGTGGCAGTGATGGGCATTGATGGATACTGGAAGATGGCACTGATAGGCAGCACTGATAGGTGACACTGATTGGCAGTACTGATGGACACTAATTGACAGCACTGATAAGCATAGATTGGCAGCACTAATGGGCACTGATTGGCAGCACTGATGGGCACTGATTGGCAGCACGGATGGCCACTCTTGCGGCTGCACTGATAATCAGGACATGGATAATCAGTGCCCTAATTATCAGTGTAGATGTCTCTTTCACACAAGCTGGTTAGCTGTTCTCCTCTCCTCATGCTGTCAGCGTGAGGAAAAGAATGCTGATAACCAGCTTGTGTTTACATTGTGATCAGCTGTGACTGGACACCGCTGATCACGTGGTAAAGGGCCACTGTGATTGGCTCTTTACTCCGATCTGTGATCAGCTGTGTGCTAAGAATCAGAGCGAGCCGAAGCGGGCGTGCGGTGGGCGCGATCATGGGAGGACGTCATATAACACCCTCCCAGAACTGGACGACCTTGCTGTAGCCATCATTCAGCTATAACACGGTCGGGAATTGGAGCCAACTTGGCGACACCCTGTGGCTTTGGGAATATGATTGCCAATTTGTTGATTATCACTGTTCTCCCCTCTCTGTAGGCTCATGTTAGTCCCTTCCTCTACCTCAGAATCAAGTAATGTCTGTTCATCCTCAAGAAGCAAGTGGCTGTCGCTGTGTTCAAATATTTCAGCTGACTCTTCCATGCATGATGCTGGGGCTATGGCAGGATTAGCTGTTGACAAGGAGGCAGAATAAGCCACTCTGGCAGCTGCGGTGGACTGTGCACTAGTGCCAGATTGAAGATTCATAGAGTATTAGGAGGATAACAATGGTTTAATAAACAGTCCACCACCTTCTCTACATGCTGTGGCTGGATAACATGAGCAACATCACTAAACAGAGACAAAGTTGCCCTGCCTGAGGATGTACAAATCGTAGTAAAAAACGCAATGGGCGGAGTCCTGATGACCAGTATCATTGGTCAATTCAGGTAACAGGTTACCGGCTCACCTACTAGGGTGGTGTTCTTTATCAAAACAGGAGAATTAGTCAAAATAAAAGGGGAGTGGGAATAGGACCCAAGGTGTCTTTGCCTTCAGTGAAGGAAAAGGAACAAACTGTGGTTTAACCTGATATAACTTTATTAGAACAATTAGTAGAAAAAAAAATATTTGTCATTGAAAGGAAAGCATAAACAATAGGAGATTGCACATGGTAAAAACTGACAACATTGTCACTTAAAAGCACATGCCTGTGAGCTCAGCCATATCCCAGTCATCAACAACACATGTCAATCATCTCAAGTTATTAAGTGTGACTTAATATATAATGATTACATGTGTTTAGGCGAGGTGAGTTCCGGGAAACCTTGGTAGCACAAGTCGGTACCCGTATTTAGGGATGAGCCGAACACCCCCCGGTTCGGTTCTCACCAGAACCTGAGAACAGACCGAAAGTTCACACAAACTTTAGAACCCCATTAAAGTCTATGGGACTCGAACGTTCGACATCAAAAGTACTAATTTTAAAGGCTAATATGCATAGTATTGTCCTAAAATGGGTTTGGGGACCCGGGTCCTGCCCCAGGGGACATGTATCAATGCAAAAAAAGTTTTAAAAACGGCCGTTTTTTGAGGAGCAGTGATTTTAATGATGCTTAAAGTGAAAAAAAAAGTGAATTATTCCTTTAAATATCGTAGCTGGAGGTGTCTATAGTATGCCTGTAAAGTGACGCGTGTTTCCCGTGCACAAAGTTAAATTTTTAACCACTTCAGCCCCTGAAGGGTTTAACCTCTTCCTGACCAGAGCACTTTTTAATATTTGGCACTGCGTCGCTTTAACTGCTAATTGCACGGTCATGCAATGCTGCGCCCTAACGAAATTTGCGTCCTTTTGTTCCCACAAATAGAGCTTTCTTTTGATGCTATTTGATCCCCTCTGCGGTTTTTATTTTTTGCGCTATAAACTTGTTATAAAAAAATACAATAAACCCAATTTTAGTCATACATTTAGTCCAAAATGTATTCAGCCACATGTCTTTGGTAAAAAAAAAATGTCAATAAGCGTATATTTATTGGCTTGCGCAAAAGTTATAGCGTCTACAAACTAGGGTACATTTTCTTGAATTTACACAGCTTTTAGTTTATGACTGCCTATCTCATTTCTTGAGGTACTAAAATGGCAGGGCAGTACAAACCCCCCCAAGTGACCCCATTTTGGAATGTAGATACCCCAAGGAAATTGCTGAGGGGCATGTTGAGCCCATTGAATATTATTTTTTTTTGTCCCAAGTGATTGAATAATGACAAAAAAAAATAAATAAAATTACAAAAAGTTGTCACTAAATGATATATTGCTCAAACAGGCCATGGGCATATGTGGAATTGCACCCCAAAATACATTCTGCTGCTTCTCCTGAGTACGGGGATACCAAATGTGTGGGACTTTTTGGGAGCCTAGCCGCGTACGGGCCCCGAAAACCAAGCAGGATTTCTAAGGGCGTAAATTTTTGATTTCACTCCTCACTACCTATCACAGTTTTGAAGGCCATAAAATGCCAGGACAGTTCAAACCCCCCCAAATGACCCCATTTTGGAAAGTAGACACCCCAAGCTATTTGCTGAGAGGCATGTCGAGTCCATGGAATATTTCATATTTTGCCACAAGTTGCGGGAAAATGACAAACTTTTTTTTTTTTTTTTTGCACAAAAATGTCACCAAATGATATATTGCTCAAACATGCCATGGGCATATGTGGAATTACACCCCAAAATACATTCTGCTGCTTCTCCTGAGTATGGGGATACCACATGTGTGGGACGTTGTGGGAGCGTATCTGCGTACGGGGCCCCGAAAACCAAGCACCGCCTTCACGATTTCTAAGGGCGTAAATTTTTGGTTTCACTCCTCACTACCTATCACAGTTTCCAAGGCCATAAAAAGCCAAGATGGCACAACCCCCCCCCCCCAAATGACCCCATTTTGGAAAGTAGACACCCCAAGCTATTTGCTGAGAGGCATGGTGAGTATTTTGCAGCTCTCATTTGTTTTTGAAAATGTTTTTGCATTAATTCATGTCCCATGGGGCAGGACCCGGGTCCCCAATCCCTTTTTAGGACAATACCATGCAAATTAGCCTTTAAAATTAGCACTTTTGATTTCGAACATTCGAGTCCCATAGATGTCAATGGGGTTCTAACGTTGTGCAAATTTTCGGTCCGTTCGCAGGTTCTGGTGTGAACAGAACCGGGAGGTGTTCGGCTCATCCCTACAGAACAGCCCAAAGCAATCATAAACTGTTCCACAGCCAAAAAGAACTACATTTTCCTAATCATTCTAGCAACCTATTAGAGAGGGTGATACACTCCTTAGAAGTCTGAAGGTACTCCTTGGATTTTGGGCTTCTCTATGTGGTTAAGCCCTTAAAAAGTCAATATATAATCAGTTCAAACATTGAAAATGTCTCACATATGTGGTATCCCCATACTTGGGAGGAGTAGTAGAATGTGTTTTTTTGTAGTCGTTTTTTTGTTGGAGCCACAAGGGAGCTATGTCATACACATCACAAAACTTTATCTGCATATAAACCTACCCTTTTTGGATATACCAGCTACATAAGCAGGACCTGAAGTTACTTCTGAGTGACACAATAGATTAGTGGCCCCTTTCCTGGACTTTTTGTCCTCCCTATAGCCATCTATTCAGCTGCCTTGATCATCAGTACATGGGCTCCAGTTTTTGATGTAAATACTGACAACATCTCTTCCATCACTCTCATTTTTATGATTTAACAGATAGTCTCTCATACAATTCAAATGGATGCATAAACTCCTGAAGAAGTTGAAAATTGTTGGCGAAACATGTCGAGATTGACAAATCTATTGTAACATGGAATGTGTAAACTATGTTTGTTGAGCAAAACACAGTGAGATTCATGGTTTAATGAATATTTCTAACTGAAATAAAACATAAAATGGTTCAAATTTAGCAACATTTGGTAATTAATCAGAACCTTAAAAACCCCTAATTTTTTGTACTATATACTTACCTGAGTAGAAGAATATATTTTGGGGGAAACTGTAAATATGCCCATACTGTTTTTATGATATTTTGTTAATTGACAGGTTTGTGTAAAAAAAAAAAAAAAAAAAAAAATTTTCATTTTCTTCCTGTATTTTCTAAAAACTTGTGGAAGAAAAATGAAATCCTAAAAAGACTCATCATGCCTCTTAAAAAGATTCCTTGGGGTGTTTACTTTCCAAAATGTGGTAATTTTTTGGGTGTTTCTCTTTTCCTGGCACTGCAGGGCCTCAAAAAAATTTGATAGGAAGTAATTTATGCACTTTGAAAGCCTGAAGGTGCTCCTTAGATTTTGGACCCCTCTATGCATCTAGACATATAAAAATTCTCACACATGTGGTATCCCCATGCTTGAAAGGAGTAGAAGAATGTGTTTTGAAGTGTAATTGTAAGTACACCCATGTTGTGTGTGAGAAATAACTTGTTAAAATGACAACTTTGTGAAATAAAAATCAGATTTTATATTTCATTTGTTTATTTTCCAAAAAGATTGTGGCAAAAACTTACAGCATCAAAAAACTCTGCATGCCTCTTACTAAATACCTTGGACTGTATACTTAGATGTCATTTTGGGGGTATGCGTACTGTCCTGGCATTTTAGGGTCTCAAGAATTGAGATAGGCCGCAAGAACATCAGGATTGATTCGTTTGGTATATATATCATAGTTTGAAGACTTTATAACTTTCACACAGAGTAGATAATATACACTTATTTGCTTTGTATTTTACCAAAGAAATGTAGAAAAACACATTTTGCCCTAAATTAAAAAATGAAAAAAATGAAGAAAGGTTATTTATTTGCATTTTTTTAATGAGAAAAGCTTAGAAAAACGCTTTTTATTCTAAATGTTTTATCTCTTTTCTATTATACTGTATAGTAAAAGTGGTGGAGAAACACAACTAAAAGGAAAGCTTTACATGTCTCATAAGTACAGTCTTGCATGACCGAGTAATTGTCAGTCAAATATCACTGTGCTAAAAATGAAAGAATGGCGTATACAGAAAGGGGGTTTAAAATGGCGGTCTTCAAGTGGTTAATAAGCAAAAAAAAAAAAACGAAGCGAGAATCTAAATCAAAACCTTTATAATTGAAGATAATAAACAAAAAATGAATTATTGGTTGGACCAATGAGAAGCCGGCTTCCTCAGTAAACCATAACAAGAGCAATAATGTATAGAACCCGATATCAACCAATAAGAAGTGTTGTCCATGTATTGTCATATCTGGCCATGTATTAGCACAGTTTAGTTGTATGGTGCGGTCTGTGTGAGTGCGGGACCGAGTCATCTCTATATGTTTAGAGGATCGTATTACTAGAATTCAATCCCTGCAGACTCAGATCTATCAAACCGAACCTGAAAAACACTCAATTTATTCCACCCCACCCCCACTACACCACTGTTATCATGAGAAAGATTGTTAGCGTGTGTGGATTCTCTGATGATACATAAGGCTTCCTTTCTGAATGAAAGATTTCCCGCACTCTGAACATGAATAGGGACGCTCACCCGTGTGATTTCTCTGGTGTAAATCAAATGAATATTTCCATTTGAAACATTTCCCACACTCTGAGCATGTATAAGGACGTTCGCCCGTGTGATCTCTCTGGTGTACAAGAAGTTTTGCTTTCTCAATGAAACCTTTCCCGCACTCAGAACATGAATAAGGACGCTCCCCTGTATGAAGCTTCTGGTGTTTAATAAGACTTGTTTTCAGAGTGAAACATTTCCCGCACTCTGAACATGAATAGGGTCGCTCACCCGTGTGATTTCTCTGGTGTGTAATAAGACTTCGTTTCTCATTGAAACCTTCCCCGCACTCTGAACATGAATAAGGACACTCACCTGTGTGACTTCTTTTATGTATACAAAGTCTTTTTTTCTCAGTGTAACATTTCCCACACTCTGAACATGAGAAGGGACGCTCACCTGTGTGACTGTACCGGTGTGTAAGAAGACTTTGGTTGTCAGTGAAACATTTCCCACATTCTGAGCATGAAAAGTCATCTGTGTGACTTCTTTTGTGTCTAAGAAGGCTTCCTTTCAGAGTGAAACATTTCCCGCACTCTGAACATGAGAAGGGACGTTCACCTGTGTGACTTCTTTGATGTATATGTAGGTTGTTTTGCTGAGTGAAACATTTCCCACACTCTGAACATGAGAAGGGACGCTCACCCGTGTGACTGTACTGGTGTGCAAGAAGGTTTTGTTTGCTAGTGTAACATTTTCCGCACTCTGAACATGAAAAGGGCCGCTCAGCAGTGTGATATTTCTTGTGTCTAAGAAGTGATCTCTTTTTTGTGAAAAGTTTCCCACACACTGAACATGACAATGAACTCTCTTCTGTGTGATCTCCTTCCTGCCCTGAAGAAGATTCCTCGGGAATAGACGGATCTATTAAAGTATTTGTACTGTGAGATCTTAGAGTCCTGGAATGTGATTTATCAGAAGATTCCTCAGACGTATTCCGCACATTATGGTCATCTGCTGAGAAATAATTTTACAATAAATGTTAGAAGAATTTTTGGAATCTTGTATTCAGGAGTCATATATGTTGGTCTCGCACTAAGAGCTCCTTTCACATTGAGGCGCTTGAAAAATGCCATAAAAACTCCTAGCGCTATTGTCGCGTTATCGCTAAAATTAGTGCACCGCGAAGGCGATTTTAAAGGGTTTTTGAAGCGTTGGCATTAACTAACAACCCCTCCCCCTACATTATTATACACGATTTATATAGCGCCAACAGTTTACACAGCGCTTTACAATGTAGAGGGGGAACAGCACAATTACAGTTCAATACAGAAGGTACAGGAGGACCCGGCTCATAGAGCTTACATTCTAAATGGAGGTGGTACAAAAGGTAATAGCATCACTTCCTACATCACTTCCTGTGCACTTCCTACAACACTTCCTGTGCACTACCTACATCACTTCCTGTGGACTTCCTACATCACTTCCTGTGGACTTCCTACATCACTTCCTGTGGACTTCCTACATCATTTCCTGTGCACTTCCTTGTATTTGGTGGAGGGGAGAGCGGGAACACAGAGAAGATGGAGTTTGCTGAGCTGCTGTTTGTGCTCCTCTATTGGGAAAATATCCTTAAACAGAGGCAGCGATGTCACTTTTAGGTTCATCCCGTCCTACAAGAGCACTCCTCAAGAGGGACATTTGTGTTGTTTTATCAGGACTTGTGACCCCAGAAAGTTCTGAAATTACACTCAGATGAGCATTGCAACGCGAGTGGAAATATCCCAGTCCCACTAATCCCAATCCCAACCCTAATCCAAGTCCCACTCACTCCCAATCCCCCAACCCTAATCCCAATCCCACTACTCCCAATCCCAACTCTAATCCCAGTCCCACTCACTCCCAATCCCCCAACCCTAACCCTAATCCCAGTCCCACTAGTCTAAATCCCCCAACCCCATCGCTTCTCTGCCTTTTGGCTAAGATCAAGTGTAGTATCTGTTCTTATCAGTTGCCAGAGTGTGGGGAGGGCATATGCAAATCCAATGGTGTCATTGCACCTGGAAGGGTGGTATCGGTAGTGGCTCAGGTCTGGGCATTCTTTGTTGGTGTCAGCGGGGTCGAGTCTGAGCCGTCCTGGTGAGGTTGGGTGCTGCATCTAAGTCTGATCTAGTGTGTCGGGTCCCTGGCCTTCTGGCCTAGATTGGGGTAGCTCTAGCTCTGGTCAGTTTTTCGGGAGAGAACACCAGCTCCTCTCTAGCTGGAGGGGGAGGAGTGGTTAGTATTCCCCAAATGTAATTAGGTAGGAGTGATGGGAGTGTCGGTGGGGCCTGATGGCAAAGGGCTCTCACCAAGCTTCCGGGAACTTCAGGCCTTCCTGGCTGGGGTGGGGGCTGCTGTGGTCCGGGTTGTTGGTCAGGGCTGGTACCGAAAGCCTATGGTGTATGTGCCCCTGGAGTGGCAGTCCAGGGGTGCCAAAAAATCACTGCGAGTGAGGGTCACTTTGATTTGTGGCACCACGGTCACTGCACCATTACACGCTTTTTTAGCACCTGCCTCCTGGGCTGGGCCTTTTGGCTGCGACTGGAGGAATTTTTTATTCCTGGCCGGATGGCCTGGCCATTGTATTGCACAATGGCTACTTTTTCACTCTCCTCTACTTCCTTCTCCCCCACTTTCTTTTTATTTGTTTCCTTTGTGTGTCACGTTTTTGTATTTTTGTGTTTGTACAAGGTTTTGCAATGTGTGACTGATAGGGTTGCAGGTCCTCGGGCCTGCCCTGAAAGTCTAGGGAGGGGGTGGACATGGCCTTTTGGCTTGGTTCACCCTCTCTCATGGGGTCTCCCTTCGGGGGAGCCCCACCGAGTACTTGGGTGGGTCTGTTTCGGCAGATCCTCCAGAGAAAGGGGTCCGTCTGGTTTTGGCAAGATGGATCAAGGGGAATCAGGGCAAGGCCCTCTGAATTTAGAGGGCTTGTGTACCCGTTGCACTTTTTTGTGTTTCACTCTTTATGTGTTTACACATTTTTTTGGCACCGGGTGAAGTTTTTGAGTGTGTTTCACACGCCATGGGCTTTCAAAAAAAAAGGTCCCAATCCCCCAACCCTAATCCCAGTCCCACTCACTCCCAATCCCCTAACCCTAATCCCAGTTCCACTAGTCCAAATCCTCCAAACCTAATCCCAGTCCAACTAGTCCCAATCTCCCAACCCTAATCCTAGTCCCAATCCCCTAACCCTAATCCCAGTGCCACCAGTCCCAATCCCCCAACTTTAACCCTAATCCCAGTCCCACTAGTCCCTATCCATCAACCTTCATCTCAGTCCCAATCCCTCAATTCTAATCCCAATCCCACTAGTCCCAATCCCCCAACCCTAATCCCAGTCCTACTCACTCCCAATCCCCTAACCCTAATCCCAGTCCCACTCACTCCCAATCCCCTAACCCTAATCCCAGTCCTTTAGTCCAAATCACCCAAACCTAATCCCAGTCCAACTAGTCCCAATCCCCCAACCCTAATCCCAGTCCCACTAGTCCCAATCCCCCAACCCTAATCCCAGTCCCACTAGTCCCAATCTCCCAACCCTAATCCCAGTTCCACTAGTCCCAATCCCCCAATTTTAACCCTAATCCCAGTCCCACTTGTCCCTATCCATCAACCTTCATCCCAGTCCCACTAGTCCCAATCCCTCAACCCTAATCCCAGTCCCACTAGTCCCAATCCCCCAACCCTAATCCCAGTCCCATTAGTCCCTATCCATCAACCTTAATCCCAGTCCCACTACTCCCTATCCATCAACCTTAATCCCAGTCCCACTAGTCCTAATCCCTCAACCTTAATCCCAGTCCCTCTAAATCCCAATCCCCCAACCCTAATCACAGTCCAACTAGTCCCAATCCCACAACCCTAATCCCAGTCTCACTAATCCCAATCCCCCAAACCTAATCACAGTCCCACTACTTCCAATCCCCCGACCCTAATCCCAATTCCAGTCCCCCAAACCTAACCCCAGTCACACTAGTCCCAATCCCCCAACCCTAATCTCAATCCCCCAACCCTAATCCCAGTCCCACTAGTCCCAATCCCCCAACCCCAATCCCACTAGTCCCAATCCCCCAACCCTAATCCCAGTCCCACTAGTCCCAATCCCTTAACCTTAATCCCAGTCCCAATCCCTCAACCCTAATCCCAGTCCCAATCCCCCAACCCTAATACCAGACCCACTAGTTCCTATCCATCAACCTTAATCCCAGTCTCACTAGTCCCAATCCCCCAACCCTAATACCAGACCCACTAGTCCCTATCCATCCACCTTAACCCCAGTCCCACTAGTCCCAATCCCCCAACCCTAATCCCAGTCCCACTAGTCCCAATCCCCCAACCCTAACCCCAGTCCCACTAGTCACAATCGTCCAACCCTAACCCTAATGCCAGACCCACTAGTCCCAGTATCCCAACCCTATTCCCAGTCCCATTAGTCCCACTGTCCCAACCCTAATCCCAGTCTCGCTAGTCCATTCCCCCAACCCTAGTCCCAATCCCCTAACCCTAATCCCAGTCCCACTAGTCCTAATCCCCCAACCCTAATCCCCGTCCCACTAGTCCCAATCGTCCAACCCCAACCCCAGTCCCACTAGTCCCAATCATCCAACCCTAACCCTAATCCCAGTACCAATCCCCCAACCCTAATCCCAGTCCCACTAGTCCCAATCCATTTAAACCTAATCCCAAACCCAATTCCTCAACCCTAATCCCATTTCCACTAGTCCCAATCCTACTGATGGGATTGAGATGAAATCAGATAATGGTTGATAAATAATCAATGTAAATTAAAAAAAATTAGAGAGAGATGCTACCCAATCCACCCCTCCCCCCACCCCCTCCTATCCCCTATCCCCCCTCTTTACGCCCAACACCCCTCCCTACCACCCCACCTACCCCAACTTTCCTTAAAACCACCCAGGAACCCTACTCTTATCTTAGATATCCAGAAGCATGAAACCCTACTCAGACACATCCCTACCACAACACTTTTGCCCTATTTTTGAAGCTTCAGAGGGGTAAGATGACAAGTCCATTTTTACTTCATCATCCATCTTTCTCACTTATTTGATAACGAGACACCAAACTTCAATGCGCCCACCAACCGTTATACACTCATCCGACTATATTTACTGCGATCACTCTTAAATCGACCTCACTCAAACCCCCTCCTGTTTATAACACCAAACCTAAACTTTATTCTTATGTACTGTGCTCTGCTTAGGTTAACTGTCACGTGCACTCTTATGTGATACTAGTTGCTTCCGTAACATGCTCTACCATGTTGTAACTATTTTATTTACAATAAAAATTTTCATGGAAAAAAAAAAGTAAAAAAAATGTATTTTATTATTATTTATTTTGGGGATATGATCAACATGTACAAATACATAAGTGGCTTGTATAGTCAACTTGGTGTTGAGTTAGTCACTTTCAGGTCATCACAGAGGACCAGGGGTGTAGATAAGGGGGCAGTCAGGGGTGTTCAAACCCTCCCAGGGCCAAAATGAAATGCATGGTGTCCCTGCTCTGTAGCCGCACATGGCACCAGCGACAGGCAGCACTGCAGTCAGTGGCACACAGAGTGTAATAATGCTGCTGCAGCAAGTGCAATAGATCACTAGGCATATCCGCACGCATGTTGTGGCACATAGCCAGACTGGTCTATCGAGTTCGGGCTGAAGGCTGATAGATTTATCACCTTTCATTATTTGAAATTAAATACAAAAAAACTGTATACAGTACTGTACAGAAGGGGTGATTTGTTTTTAGAGCTCTGTGGATGAAGAATTGTCTGGTTCTAGATGACTCTGAAAAAATGACTGGATGTTCTTCTTATGGTTATTAATAATTGTAGGAAAACTATTGCCGATTGCCTTTTGGGACCAATAATGAATCTCTATAACCTAAAGATTAGGCTGAGCTTTATATGGACATTCTACTGTCCTGTGGGTCAGCTGCTGCTTTGAAATTTCTATTTTTCTCTTGGGTGAATTCAGTAGACATAGACCTTTTCTCCTCTGATTTAACAATGTAAATATAAACTTTATACTCCTAGAAGTAAAATAAAAATAGGAACTGGTTCTATATTGAGCCCCGGTTCACACTGAGGCAGCACGACTTGCAGCGCGACTGCCTCAGGCGACCTGGACACAACAGGGGCGGCGACTTGCAAAACGACTTCTATATAGAAGTCTATGCAAGTCGCCCCCAAAGTAGTACAGGAACCTTTTTCTAAGTCGGAGCGACTTGTGTCACGCCGATTAGAACGGTTCCATTGTACAGAATGGGACGCTACTTGTCAGGCGACTAGGTCGCCTGACAAGTCGTCCTAGTGTGAACCGACCCTTAGTTAGTGTTTATTACTCACTTGTGTCCATATGTAGAGAGGATTCCGCCTGTTTACTTTTCATAATCATCTCCCCCTTCTCCATAGACTGCTGATCTCCACTCACCAACGTCTCTTCTTCCTCTTTAATCTTAACTTTGATGTCTTTAAGTTCTTCACCCTGAACGGAAAGATGTATAAAAATGAACAAGGTACAAAGAAGAATGTCCTCTCATAGCTTATAATACATTTTTGGATCTACATGCTTAGTCCCATCTACCTGATGATGGTGAGGGATGGTGTGATCTTCCTGTGTGGAATCCCAGGAATACAGAGGACGAGGACATCTCTCTGGTGGGTTCATAATTACTGGATCCATCTGTAGGAAACACACACACTGACTGAATACATTGTTTCTATGTTTTTATCAGATGATGGGATCTAGGTGGATCATCTGTACTGCTCTCTCCTTTACAAAAAAGTCTCCTCTTACCCGGTGATGTGAGGGGCGGCTAAAATTACATCAATGTCATATGACCTCCCAAAATCCTACTCACCTCTTCCTGATATATACAGGACTCTTCTCTCTGTACAGATAGCAAACTGAGAATTATCTGAACTGTACTGGCATTATTATGGTCTAGTATGTATCTGGCCTCTAGATGGACAGTTGGATAAATGGCTCTATACTTAGGATTAGGGATGAGCTTCGAGTTCGAGTCGAACTAATTTTCGACTCGAAAATTGGCTGTTCGCAAGTTCGCCGAACAGCGAACAATTTGGAGTGTTCGCGGCAAATTCGAATGCCGCGGAACACCCTTTAAAAGTCTATGGGAGAAATCAAAAGTGCTAATTTTAAAGGCTTATATGCAAGTTATTGTCATAAAAAGTGTTTGGGGACCTGGGTCCTGCCCCAGGGGACATGGATCAATGCAAAAAAAAGTTTTAAAAACGACCGTTTTTTCAGGAGCAGTGATTTTAATAATGCTTAAAGTCAAACAATAAAAGTGTAATATCCCTTTAAATTTCGTAGCTGGGGGGTGTCTATAGTATACCTGTAAAGGGGCGCATGTTTCCTGTGTTTAGAACAGTCTGACAGCAAAATGACATTTCGAAGGAAAAAACCCATTTAAAACTACTCGCGGCTATTGCATTGCCGCCCGACAATACACATAGAAGTTCATTGATAAAAACGGCATGGGAATTCCCCACAGGAGAACCCCGAACCAAATTTTTTTTAAAAAAATGACGTGGGGGTCCCCCTAAATTCCATACCAGGCCCTTCAGGTCTGGTATGGATATTAAGGGGAACCCCGGCCAAAATTTAAAAAAAAAATGAGGTGGGGGTCCCCCTAAATTCCATACCAGACCCTTCAGGTCTGGTATGGATTTTAAGGGGAACCCCGTGCCAAAAAAAAAAACGGCGTGGGGTCCCCCCCTGAACCGTACCAGGCCAATCTTGTTAAAGGGGGCTTCCAGATTCTGATAAGCCCCCTGCCCGCAGACCCCCACAACCACTGGCCAGGGTTGTGGGGATGAGGCCCTTGTCCTCATCAACATGGGGACAAGGTGTTTTGGGGGGCTACCCCAAAGCACCCTCCCAATGTTGAGGGCATGTGGCCTGGTACATTTCAGGAGGGGGGGCCGCACTCTCATCCCCCCCTCTTTTCCTGCGGCCTGCCAGGTTGTGTGCTCGGATAAGGGTCTGGTATGGATTTTTGGGGGGACCCCCACGTCATTTTTTTTTTAAATTTTGGCTGGGGTTCCCCTTAATATCCATACCAGACCTGAAGGGCCTGGTATGGAATTTAGGGGGACCCCCACGTCGTTTTTTTTTTTTAATTTTGGTTCGGGGTTCCCCTGTGGGGAATTCCCATGCCGTTTTTATCAATGAACTTCTATGTGTATTGTCGGGCGGCAATGCAATAGCCGCGAGTAGTTTTAAATGGGTTTTTTCCTTCGAAATGTCATTTTGCTGTCAGACTGTTCTAAACACAGGAAACATGCGCCCCTTTACAGGCATACAATAGACACCCCCCAGCTACGAAATTTAAAGGGATATTACACTTTTATTGTTTGACTTTAAGTATTATTAAAATCACTGCTCCTGAAAAAACGGTCGTTTTTAAAACTTTTTTTTGCATTGATCCATGTCCCCTGGGGCAGGACCCAGGTCCCCAAACACTTTTTATGACAATAACTTGCATATAAGCCTTTAAAATTAGCACTTTTGATCATTCATGTTCGTGTCCCATAGACTTTAACGGTGTTTGCGTGTTAGAGCGAACTTTTTTCCTGTTCGCATGTTCTGGTGCGAACCGAACAGAGGGGTGTTCGGCTCACCCCTACTTAGGATGTATCTGGTCTATAAACCAGAGGCTCTGGATGGACAGTTGGATAAATGGCTCTATATTTAGGATGTATCTGGTCTATAAACCAGAGTCTCCGGATGAACAGTTGGATTAATGGTTCCATATGTAGGATGTATCTATGTAAATATTACAATACTCTATATAAGTGTATATCAGCATCTTTTGGTGATAAAAGACATCACAGTGACTATGGAGGAAGAGGACGGACATGACGGGGGGGTTACTAGGTGTAAATATATAAAAATATCTTATTACCTCCTCTGCTATCGGTTGCAGGAATATCTCCCTCCTCTTCCAGCATGCTTTCCACTGTCGAGAAACTTTCCGTCTGTAGACGACATCATTTCCTGTCTGTAGATTGCATTTCCTGTCTGTGTTGACATCACTTCCTGTTTGTATCTGCTTTCACTTCCTGTCTCTGCATTCCATGGACCATAAGTGAGATCACCACCTTGTGGAGAAAATATACACTGCAGCCTATGTTTTTAAAAATGTTGATACTTCTTCAGGACAAGCTTTCAGGGTATGTCCCCTTCTTCAAGGTCCAAGCAGTACTGAAGAAGGGGACATACCCTGAAAGCTTGTCCTGAAAAATTGTATGTTAGTGCAAATAAAAAAAGTATCACGGACAGTACTCAATTTTCTCTGTCACAATTGCACTAATACGGCTACAATCAAATCAAGTTTGATACTTCTTGATATTTTCTTTAGCTTTGGTGCTTAAAGTGGAACTTTATTCAGAAAATGAGGTACTGCTAGAACACTTCAGGCTGGCCCCTTTTGCACGTACAGCTATATAACATAAGTGCCTATCAGTGTTGCCAACCGTCCGGTAATTTTTGTAAATGACCCTTACGGGGCAACCACGCCTGTAAAAAGATTGCTGCTGGCCAACCTTGCAATTGCGCATGCACACAGAAGACACTCTGTGGCGGTGACGGCACCTCACCAGAGTTACCACGGCACACTCGTCAGGATGGTAATATAAAGGGGCAGAGGAGGACACTCACACTACTGTGGAGGGTGAAGAAGGCAGAGGATACTGATGTGCAGATGAAGGGGGGCAGAGAAGGACAAGACTATACTGTGTAGGGGGAAGAGGAGGGCACTACTGTGAGGGGGCTGAAGGGAGGCAGAAGTGGACACTGATGTGAGGGGGAAAAATTAAGGGGAGCAGAGGAGAACACTGCTGTGGGGGGTGATATGAAAGGGGGCAGAGAAGGACAGTGCTGTGGGGGTATATGAATGT
This sequence comes from Aquarana catesbeiana, assembly GCF_042186555.1. Taxonomy (NCBI): domain Eukaryota; kingdom Metazoa; phylum Chordata; class Amphibia; order Anura; family Ranidae; genus Aquarana; species Aquarana catesbeiana. Next base: position 299,800,161 of record NC_133331.1, on the reverse strand, counting down.
CGCCACAACCTCTAACCACCTCCTGTACCATGTCCTCAGTCTCTGACCATCTCCTGCAGCATGTCCGCACATCCTATGACCATATCCTGTACCATGTCCGCAGCCTATGACCATCTCCTGTACCATGTCCGCAGCCTCTGACCATCTTCTGTACTATGTCTGCAGCCTCTGACCACCTTCTGTATCATGTCCACAGCCTTTAAGCATCTCCTGTAGTATTTCTGCAGCCTCTGGTCACCTCCTGTACCATGTCCACAGCCTCTGACCAACTCTTTCTATGATATCTGCAGGTTCTGACCACCTCCTGTATCATGTCCGCAGTCTCTGACCACCTCTGTACCATGTCCACAGCCTCCACCAACCTCATGTACCTTGACTGCAGCCTCTGGCCACCACTTGTATGATGTCCACAGGGTGAGGACCACCTCTTGTATGATGTCCACAGCTCTAACCATCTCCTGTATGATGTCTGCCGCCTATAACCACCTCCTGTATCATGTCCGCAGCCTCTAATTATCTTGTCTCTTGTATCATGCCCGCAATCTCTGACCACCTCTTGTCTTTTTTCATGTCTGCAGTCTCTGAGGGGGTCTGGAGAGGAGTCAAGAGTGGGAGCACTGCCGGGATGGGAGTCACGGGAGGAGTCAGACATGTGTGGACTGTGGAGAGGAGACTATAGGACAAAACCAGAGCCACCAAGCTGGAGCCATCTGACTGGGCCCTGCACAGTGCACCTAAAAGGAGTTCAGTGACAGAGCTGCCAGGCCAGTCTGAGGGGGGGTCACTGATGTAAGGGGGAGTGAATACAATGATGTATGGGGGCACTGATATAAAAGTTCCGCCTTATAGCAGGGAACCCCCCTTACCTTAGTGTATTCACTATGTAGAAGGTGGTCTCTAGTGACCAGAGTCCCCCCACATCAGAGTTCCTGACATTCCCCTTTACATCAGAGTCTGCAGGATTCCCCCTTTCAGTGAAAGGGCAATGCTGCAGACCTTGATGTAAGTGGGAACTCTGATGTAAAGGGGAACGCAGTGGACTCTGATATAAGGTGGTCTTTGGTCACCATAGCCCCCCTTACATCAGAGTTCCCCCTTAGATCATGATCTGCAGCGTTCCCCTTTACATAAGAGTTCCCTTGCACAGTAAGGGGGAATCCTGCACACTCTGATGTAAGAGGGAAGTCTGTGCTGACTGGGTTATAGTAATCTGACCTTCATGTAAATAGGGAAATATGGTTTTTGGCTTTTGTTTAACTTAAACACATTGCTAATAGCACTAGCTATATGTTTATAGTTTAAATATTAATATTTGCACTGTTTAGTACTGAAATTGTTATTTTAGGTACTTTTTTGCAGTGGCAGTAAAAATTGTGGCTGTTTGGTGCTGTTTGTAAATTTCGGCATCCTGACAGTAAATTTCACTTTGGGGGGCTTGGCAACACTGGTGCCTATACTGTTTAAAATCCAGTAATATACCATCTCACCCTTCTCTGCACATGCTAATTTGCTCTCTATTTTTAGGCATGGTGCAGAATTTGTAGAAGCCAATCGGCTGCTCAGGGGCTCTGGGCTTCAGCAAAATGGAAGCAGAAAGTTGGTCTGACTTTTAGCCAGACTGTATATTCAGGGGTGTTTTGTAGAACTATGTGCAATGAACACTGATGTAATAAGGATGAATTAATGAGGAATATGGATTAAATGTTCATGCAACGGAGAGGTTGTGCGGTCAAAGAGAAGGAATGGTGAGTACCCCCCCGCCACTACACTAGGAAAGATCTCCAGAATATGACATCTTATAAATAAATGCACGATTAACACACAGAGCCCCTGTAAAATGGGATATACTGAGAGGGGGAAAGGAGGGCAGATCTGTGGGTGAAATTTTATGGCATATCGGTGAGCCACTGAACTGAGATGGAGATCAATCTGGAATAACCAGGCGGGGTTACTTGGGGACAAGGATACACACTAATCAAATTAGCCACTCACACCCGACGTCTTCGGGCCTATTTTCACAGAGTAATACCGACGGAAAAAGGGGAACAGCTGATACCGCTGGGAATATCTGTTCTCTTCAATAGCTAATTGAAAAGAACAGGATGAGGGGGAAACCCGTAAGGGGGGCAAGTGCGAACCCCCTCAAAGTGAGTGCGAGCCCAGGCTCTATAAAGAAATACATGACACAGGATGGCAGGACAGAGAGCCTGGGGAAACAGACAGGGGCCAAGAGTAAGCTTCTGGAGGGAACACAAAAAAATGGTCAAAGAAAACAACCCAAGGACCTAGATACAACAGACATTTCAACAAGCACAAGTGCAGACATAGAAGAAAATACAGTAGTTGAACCTAAAAGCCTAAAAAAACAACAACTGCCAACTAAAGGAGAAACGGCGGACATTTTTGCCAAATTGGAACTGTCCATTAAAGGAGAAATGACAACTCTCCATGAGGACCTAAACCACATTCTAAGGGTGGAGGAAACAGAAGAGCAGTTGGACTCACAAGCAGTGGCAATAAACCAGTTAAAAGATAAGATGGCAGGACTGCAGAAAGACCATAGATATACTTTATATCAGCTGGAAGACCAGGAAAATCGTAATCTAAGGAAAAATCTCAGAATAAGGGGAGTACCAGACATACAGGGGGAAGATTTATAAGCGAAAATGTATATAATATTTGGGCACCTGTTAGGCCTAACAGAGACAGAAGAAATAAAGCTTGAAAGGGTCCACCGGGCAAGAAAGCCAGCTGCGTTAGCAGCAGAAATACAGAGACATAATAGTAAGATTTCATTATTTTCAGGATAAAGAGCAGATATGGGCAAGTCTAAAAAATAAACAGCCGATCAAGTATGAAGAGTCCACCCTGCAGATATTCCCAGACTTAGCAGCTGAGACCCTGGCCAGAAGAAGAACACTTAAACCTCTATTGGAGCATCTGAAGTTGAATAACATACAATATTCCTGCCTAATCGGAAGAAAAGAAGGCAGGTCAGCAACTCTCAGGTAGCCAGAAGACATGGCCATCTTTTATAATAGACTGCACATATCACTAGTGGAAATACCAGGCTGGTGGGAAGCACAAGACAACACTCCGCCTATGGAGGAACAGAAATGGCAGCCGATGACAAAAAAAGAAACTCACCGTAGCGAAGAAGAAAAATTGAGAAACAAAGAACTGGGGGGTTGGGGACTGGACTGGGGGGGAGGGGGGGAAGGGGGAGAGTACAAGATAAGAGATCAAGAAAAGCGATCGGGGAGGGGGGGCAGGTAAGTGTCACCCCTATTTAGGGGGGTAGCAGATCTGACAGGGGACCACTAGCAGAGCTCAACCTCTGGGGGAGAACCGAAGGGCCAGGAGGAGATGGAGGGTCTCGGATCCAATGGCCACGGGGAGGAGGGGGGGAGAGGGAGGGTAGAGGGGTGGTGGGAAAAGAGGAGAGGGGATTAAGGGGTACTGCTCTGGAGGGGATCAAGATAAGGGGAAGAGGAGTGGTGGTCTCTGCTCACGGTGCTCCTGGAGATGGATTGGAGAGGGGCGACGGATGGAGATCAGTAAAGAGGACCCGGAGCACGGTGCGCAGAGATGACTACCCTTAATTTTATGACATACAATGTATGCGGTTTAAACACTCATATAAAAAGATATAATATAAATATAATAAGAGAGATTAAACTCTATAAAGCAGAAGTAGTTTTATTACAGGAGACCCACATATCACAGGATTCTAACCTTAAAATAATAACAAAAGAATATCCAATCTGGTATTATGGGGACTCCCCAACAAAAAGAACTAAAGGACTAGTTATAGGATTTGCCAGAGGGGTAAGGTTGACCTTGGATGAGAGAATTACGGACCCAGAAGGGCGATATTTATTTTTGAAAGGTAGAATAAACAAGGTAGAGTACTCCCTGGAAAATATCTATTGCCCAAATAAAAATCCGATAAAATATACAATATAAGTTATAAAAAAATGTATGGACTTTAAGAGAGGATGTACTACAATGGAAGGAGATTTTAATTTTTGTATGATACCCAGGTTTGACAGTACGTCAAGTGTACAGAGGACTGGGAACGTACAGAGGAAGGCTTTAAAAAAGATTTTGCAACAGAATCAGCTGACAGATGTATGGCAAACACAAAACGTGAAACGCCAGGATTATACTTTCCACTCCTCTGTACATGAGACATACTCCAGAATTGATTTTTTCTTGGTAAATCATAGATTGCTTGAGACAGTCATTGATACGAACATAAAAATGTCTACGTTTTCTGACCATGCCCCTGCAATGATGGGAATCAGGATTGAGGAGAATTTAAACAGACCACCTGCCTGGAGATTAAATGAAGAGTTACTACAAGATAAAGAGACGGAAGAAAGGATTAGAGTGGGAACTAGAGTGGTATTTTAAAATTAATGACACAGAAGAAATAATAGAAGCCACAATATGGGAAGCCCACAAGGCCTATGTCAGAGGTATACTGGTTCAATTAGGGGCAGAAAGAAAAAAAGGCCAGAATAAAGAGAAGGAACGCTTTGATAAAAGACATCTCTAATTTAGAAATGCAACATAAAAATACAGGAAATGTAGAAATAAGAACGACACTTATATGTAAAAGGGAGGAACTGAAAGCTATACTCGAGCAGGATACACGGTTGGCCTATAATAAAATTAAAAAGGAAAGGTATCTATGGGGAAATAAGATCGGGAGGTCTCTGGCCAGAATGTTAAAAAAGAAATTAACTCTAAACTATATTGAAAAAAATACAAAATAGTGCAGGAACAATGGTTTACAACACATCAGATATAGCTAGAACATTCCAGGAATACTATGCAAAATTATATGCTATTAATAAATCCGAAATGCCTGAGCAAGGAAAAAAAAGAAAGGTTAACATGAGGGATTTTTTTAGAGGATCTAGATTTAAATAAAATCTCATAAGATCAAATGAGAGGGCTGGAAGAACTGGTAACAGAGGAAGAGGTTATGAAAATACTAAAAGAGATTCCCTTAAGTAAGAGCCCAGGCCCAGATGGACTGACGACATTGTATTATAGAAAGTTGAAGGATATTCTGGTTCTCAAGCTGTGGTCATATATAAATGGGATAGGAACCAAGTGGGCAAAAAGGAAGGAGGTATTGGAGGCGGCTATAACTATAATACCAAAAGAGGTATTATAGTTATAGGCCTATATCACTTTGAATATCGTTGAATGTTGACATTAAGTTGTTTGCAAAGGTAAAGGCAGGAAGGTTGAAACCGATAATGAACGAGTTAGCACATACTGACCAGGCAGGGTTTGTTCCCGGACCAGTATGTCGAGATAACGGAATTAAAACACTTCTGGTGGTACACAAAATAAAAGAGTCTGGGACCCCCGGTCTGCTCCTGTCAATAGATGCTGCAAAAGCATTTGACAGGGTAGACTGGGGGTTCATGCAAAATACCCTGGTGGAGATGGGACTGGGTACCAGATTCATGCAGTGGATCAAAGCATTGTACAAGTACCCCACAGCAAGGGTAAAAGTCAATGGCTCTGTTTCAAGACCCTTTGAAATGTATAATGGTACTAGACAGGGGTGCCCCCTGTCCCCCCTACTGTTTGTGCTGTCACTTGAACCGCTGTTGGCAAAAATGCGACAGGATGTAAACATTAGGGGGATTAAGTAAATGTATAGATCTACCAAAGGGGGGCTGTGGGTTGCCAATCCCAAAATGAGTATGAAAAAGCAGATACCCCCCAAGGTAAGTATTAGGGACTTTGTAGGCAACAAGGGAAAGGATATAAACAAAAATTGTATAAATGATATTTCTTTATTTATATAAAATATAAAATTATATAGGTGCAAACATCACCAAGGATCGAATTGATAAAAACAGCAAGGTACAATAGTAAATCATTAGTGCGTGGTAATTGTGGATATTTGGCCGAAGTGGTTGTGGTGGTCTGCGGATGGGTGGCTTATCGGAATCTGGAAGCCCCCTTTAACAAGGGGGCCCCCAGATCTTGGCCCACCCCTATGTAAATGGGTATGGGGCTAAATTGTACCCCTACCCATTCACCAAAAAATTGTCATAAAAATAAAAACGACAGCATACAGAATTTGACAATTCCTTTATTTAAAAAAAAAGTGTCCCGTGATGTAAATCCATCGTCAATCACGTCGTCTGACGGTCCAGAGAAAAAAAAGAACGGAAAAACTCTGCCTCCATTGGAGGCGTCCCCGTGACTGCGGTTTTTTCGTTTTGACAGCTATTATATAGCCAAGGCGGGGCCACCCGGTGATGTAACCGAGTGACCCCGCCCACTTCTGACATCATATGATGGCATGTGATGTCAGAGGGGGGGCAGGTTGCGTGCTTGGATAAGGGTCTGGTATGGATTTTGCGGGGACCCCACGCCATTTTTTTTTACTTTGACGCGGGGGTCCCCTTAGCCACTTCAATACGCTGTGTTATATATACTACACTGCCTGCAGTGACTGAATATAGAATCTACACTAAATATCTAGTCTACACTAAATGCAGATTATCTATCTATCTATCTATCTATCTATCTATCTATCTATCTATCTATCTATCTATCTATCTATCTATCTATCTATCTATATATATATATATATATATATTGTGTATATATATATATATATATATATATATATATAGATATATATATATATATATATATATATATATATATATTGTACTAGTCTGACTGTATATATATATATATATATATATATATATATATATATATATATATATATATATTAAATACACTGCCAATAACTAACCTAAACAATCCACCATTTTTGCATTTTGGACTTATCACTTTGTTTCATTACATTGTTTAACTAATATCCTTACATGGACTTATGTAGGTTTTTTTCGTTATATTATTGTTTAGCGCTGCATTTTTCAATTTATTTATTCTGTTGTTTGTCACAACGTATGATGCGGCTTACTTACTTTAGAGCGCAGTGTTTTGCCTCGTATAACTTCACTAACTAACCTGCCTGCCTAATCTAGCTCTAGCTATCTCCATCCACAGTCACACACTATACACGGCCGCTATGTAAGCAGCCTTATATAGTGTGGGGCGTGGACTTTTGGCAATTATGGCTCTCTCAGCAAAGCGCCCTGTGATTGGCCAAAGCATGTCAGTCAGGTGCATGCTTTGGCCAATCCTCATACAGCACAATCTCGCAGTGCATTATGGGGCATTCTGCGGCACTCAAATTTGCCCCGAACACCCCATAAAATTTGCTGTTCGGTGAATGGGCAAACACCCGATGTTCGAGTCAAACTTACATTCGACTCGAACATTGAGCTTATGCCTAATCACCAACACACCAGTTCCAATGTTGCCAGTCTAGTGTAAGCCAGCCACAGTGTTCCTGATCACTAGTCAAACCAGTTCCAATTTCTCCAGACCAATGTAAGTCAGCCACAGTGTTCACTAGACCAGGACAACCAGAAACAGTGTTCCTTATCACCACCTTATCTCCCAGTGTCACCAGACCAGTGTAACTCACAACAATATTGTTCCTGATTGTTGACAGACCAGAGCAGTCCAGCAACATTGTTCCTGATTGCTACGACACCACTGCCAGTGATTCAGAGTAGTGCAGGCAGCTACAGTTGGACTGGTCATCGCTGCCTCACCCGTCACCAGTGTCACCAAATCAGCGTAAAAAGCAACAATGTTCCCAATCACCACCACACCAGTCCCATTGTTAACAGTAGACATGTGCAGAACAAAAAAAATACATTTTTTTCATTTAAATTCATTAAGTTACTAATTTTGTTTAGTTGCATTCATAACAAAATTTATTTTGTTTAGTTTATTTGTTTTCGGATGGATTGGAACTTTTCGGGAGTATTCGAACTGAATCAAAAGTAGTGAACAGGTCCGAATTCATTGTGAAATGTAACTGGTTTTAAGGACTAGGTGGCTGTCATGTCATTAAAGTGGTTGTAAACCCAACTAAACCCCCCCCTTTCTGCAAGACAAAGGCATAATGAGCTAGCATAGCATAGTAGCTCATTATGTATTACTTACCTCAGATTGAAGCCCCCACAGCCATCCTTGTCTCCCCCTCCGGCCGCCGTCATGTCATCCGGAGCTTACTTCCGGGTACTGCAGCTCCGGCGCTGTGATTGGCTTGAGCCGTGATGATGTCACTCCTGCGCATGCACTTGGGATCCACCAGTAATGGCACACGGACTGAAGCAACAGCACATATGTGCCATTGCTTCAGTTTGCCCCAATGTACATGTGCCGATTACATCATTCATCATTCAGGTTTAGGAGATATCCTGGGTAGCTACAGGTAAGCCTTAATATAGGCTTACCTGTAGCATAAAGTGGTTGTAAAGGGTTTACAACTACAACTGTAGCACCCTGGTGTTTAGGCAGTGTGCTGTCTATTATAAAATTGTCTATAGGATTGTCATTTTGAGGACACCTGGTGGTTGCCTATTGCAATTGCAATTCAGTTTCTCACAGGTACGAAACAGGAAGTCGACTTTGTTAATAAAGTTTCTTATTGAACAACATAAAGTTTTTACCTTAGTTACAGAAGCCATTTTAGTTGTTATGCAGATAACTGAAGATCTTCAAATTTGCCTCTAGATACACAAATGCCTGTAAGTCTATTTATTATTTCCCAGAGTTCATTTTACACTTTGACTGCACTATTATGTGTTTGATATATGATTTAAATATAAGCTTTCTGTATAGTAATATTTAATGTTGTACTTATTGCAAAGTGTCACATGTAATACATATTGTAATTCTAAGTTTCTCTGATTGTATTGCAGTTTACAGAACTATTGATAGACGTAAATTCAGTTTTGGAATAAATCACAATGCTATATCTGTCTGTTTTGTTAACTGGCTGTCAGTTAAGGGATAGTAGGACAGCACAGGCAGGGTTGCTAACAAATTTAGTTTGCCAGGTAGTATTTGTCCTGGCTTATTGTTAGAACATCCACTGACTTCCCTCTAATTCTGGAATTACTGCACCTTTTCTCTTGTGTCACTAGGTGGCATTGTGGCTGGTGACATTAGATCGACAAGGGCATAGCAAGGACATATCATGAATGGATGGGGTGTCCCAGCCAATAGGTAGGGGTTTCTTTAGTCCCTTGGCCTGCTGCTTTATTTGGCTGGAGTCAGGTGATCAGGGTTCCGTGCCACCTGGACAGCTGTCTTGGTGGACGTATGTTATGCCATCCCGGGCTGCTAGGCTGGAAGCCAGAGGCCTATCCCGGAGACACCTGGCTGCTAGAATGCCTGAGGCCTATCCAGGAGCAGGAGAAGCAATGTAGGGTTGGGATTGCAGGATTGGAGTCCAACCGAGTTGTTAAGGTTAAGCCGGACGGGGAACCAGTTGTGGTCGCAGGTAAAGAGGAAGCAGTCACCACTAAGGGACCATCCACCTTATTACCGGAGACTATAGTGAGTAAGCTTGAGTACCAGAGCAGTCTTCTCACCAGCTGGGGACGGTGAAGAAGGGGGAAAGCTTCAGCGAGTGCCAAGCCAGGGACCCAGCAGGTTAGTGGGGGTGACACTTGAGGAGTATACAGCGGTATAGCTGTGGAAGAGCTCAGGAGATCCAGAGACGAATGGGATCTGGAAGTCTAATGAGAGACTGGGAGCTCAGTGATTGAAGACCTACAGTGGGATACTGTGAGATAAGAAACAAACTGCTCTGTGTTACCAAGAGTTATATATACCTACCTTTAGTGACTGTTACAAGTTCAGTTGCCATAGGAGACAGCTGTCCCACCTATACAGATGTGGCATCCGGCTGGAGGCCTTTCCCTGTATAGCTGTCCTCCTATAGTGTCTCGGAGTCCACCAATTAACATTACATCTACTGTCCTGGCCCTAACATGCTCTCCCACAGTTCTTGTTAAGAGACAATAGATCTCTTGTTCGCATTCAAAAAGTGACAGGGGCCCATGATTTCATCTTGCATTACACCCACCATGCCTGCTAACCCACTTTACAAGGAAGGATGTCAGCTCTCCCTAACTCTTGAGGTCACCATTGGGCCTCTGGGTGCCTGGGACTCTGCTACACAACCATGACTCATCTGCTGTCAGTGGGATTCCCAGCACCCTCCGTACTGATCTCTCCTTTACAATATTGTCTCCTCTTACCTGGTGATGTGAGAAGCTGCTTATTCTCCATCATGATGTCCTTGTAGAGATACTTGTGTCATTTTAAATAGTCTCACTCCTCCCAGCTGCTGGGTGTTACTGGATCACCAGATATTAAATTCACTAATTTATAAGCCTGTGTAAAGGGAGAAAGTAATAACAATGACCAACAAAAACTTGTGGCTGGTGCTTTATTAATAGAAATAAAAAATATATCACGTGACCTCCCTGATATATTGGGTTTAAAAACCAGATGCTTTGGATCAACAGTTGAATAAATGGCTCTTTATTTAGGATGTATCTGGTCTATAAAACAAAAGCTCTGGGTAGACAGTTGGATAAATGGTTCTACATTTAGGATGTATCTGGTCCTAACCAAAGATATATAGGATATATTGGGATATATTGGGTTTATAAACCAGATGCTCTGGATCGACAGTTGGATAAATGGTTCTATTTGTAGGCTGTATCTGATCTATAAACCAGAGGCTCTGAAGTAAACGTTGGAAAAATAGTTCTATATTTAGAATGTAGCTGGTCTATAAACCAGAGCCTCTGGATGGACAGTTGGATAAATGGTTCTATATGTAGGATGTATCTGATCTATAAACCAGAGGCTCTGGATGGACAGTTGGATAAATGTTTCTATATTTAGGATATGTTGGGTCTATAAACCAGAGGTTTTGGATGGACAGTTGGATAAATGGTTCTATATTTAGAAAGTATCTGGTCTATAAACCAGAGGCTCTGGAGTAAAAGTTGGATAAATGGTTGTATTTTTAGGCTGTATCTGGTCTATAAACCAGAGGCTCTGGATGGACATCTGGATAAATGGCTCTATATTTAGTATCTGATCTATAAACCAGAGACTCTGGGTGAACAGTGGGATAAATGGCTCTATATATATGATGTACCTAGTCTATAAACCAGAGGTTTTGTTTGGCCAGTTGGATAAATGATTCTATATATAGGATGTATCTTGTATATTAACCAGAGACTCTGGATGGACATTTGGATAAATGGTTCTATATTTAAGATGTATTTGATCTATAAACCAGAGGCTCTGGATGGACAGTTGGATAAATGGTCCTATATTTAGAATGTATAGGGTCTATAAACCAGAGACTCTGAAGTTCTGAAGTAAAAGCTGGAGAAATGGTTCTATATTTAGGATGTATCTGGTCTATAGATCTGAGTCAATGGATTTACAGTTGGATAAATGGTTCTCTATTTAGGATGCATCTGGTCTATATACCAGAGACTCTGGGTGGACAGTTGGATAAATGCTTCTATATTGAGGATGTAGCTGAGGATTGAGGATATTGGGGATAAACCAGAGCCTCTGGATGGACAGTTGGATAAATGGCTCTATATATATGATGTACCTAGTCTATAAACCAGAGGTTTTGTATGGCCAGTTGGATAAATGATTCTATATATAGGATGTATCTTGTATATAAACCAGAGACTCTGGATGGACAGTTGGATAAATGGTTCTATATTTAAGATGTATTTGATCTATAAACCAGAGGCTCTGGGTGAGCAGTTGGATAAATGGTTCTATATTTAAGATGTATCTGATCTATAAACCAGAGGCTCTGAAGTTCTGAAGTAAAAGCTGGAGAAATGGTTCTATATTTAGGATGTATCTGGTCTATAGATCCGAGTCAATGGATTTACAGTTGGATAAATGGTTCTCTATTTAGGATGCATCTGGTCTATATACCAGAGGCTCTGGGTGGACAGTTGGATAAATGCTTCTATATTGAGGATGTAGCTGAGGATTGAGGATATTGGGGATAAACCAGAGCCTCTGGATGGACAGTTGGATAAATGGTTCTATATTTAGGATGTATGTGGTCTATAAACCAGAGGTTCTGGATGGACAGTTGGATAAATGGTTCTATATTTAGGATGTATCTGGTTTATAAACCAGAGGCTCTGGATGGCCAGTTGGATAAATGGATCATTATATAGGATGTATCTGGTCTATAAACCAGAGACTCTGGGTGGACAGTTGGATAATTGCTTCTATGTTTAGGAAGTATCTGGTCTATAAACCAGAGGCTCTGGGTGGACAGTTGGATACATGGCTCTATATTTATGATGTATCTAGTCTATAAACCAGAGACTCTGGAGTAAAAGTTGGAGAAATGGTTCTATTATTAGGATGTATCTGGTCTATAAACCAGAGACTCTGCAGTAAAAGTTTGCAAAATGGTTCTATATTTAGGATGTTATCTGATCTATAAACCAGAGACTCTGAAGTTCTGAAGTAAAAGGTGGATAAATGGTTTTATATTTAGGATGTATCTCATCCATAAACCAGGAGCTCTGGATGGAAGTTGGATAAATGGTTCTATATTGAGGATGTAGCTGAGCATTGAGAATATTGTGGATAAACCAGAGCCTCTGGATGGACAGTTGGATAAATGGTTCTATATTTAGGATGTATTAGGTTTATAAACCAGAGGCTCTGGATGGCCAGTTGGATAAATGGTTCTATATATAGAATGTATCTGGTCTATAAACCAGAGACTCTAGAGTAAAAGTTGGAGAAATGGTTCTATTATTAGGATTTATCTGGTCTATAAAACAGAGACTCTGGGTGGACAATTACATAATTGCTTCTATGTTTAGGATGTATCTGGTCTATAAACCAGAGGCTCTGGGTGGACAGTTGGATAATTGGCTCTATTTTTATGATGTATCTAGCCTATAAACCAGAGACTCTGGAGTAAAAGTTGGTGATATTGATCTATAGTTAGGATGTATGTTGTCTATAAACCAGAGGTTCTGGATGGACAGTTGGATAAATGGCTCTATATTTAGGATGTATGTTGTCTATAAACCAGAGGCTCTGGGAGGCCAGATGGATAAATGTTTTTTATATATATATATATATATATATATATATATATATATATATATATATATATATATATATATATATATATATAAAATGTATCTGGTCTATAAACCAGAGACTCTGGAGTAAAAGTTGGAGAAATGGTCCTTTATTTAGGATGTAGCTGGTCTATAAATCAGAGACTCTGGGTGGACAGTTGGATAAATGCCTCTATGTTTAGGATGTATCTGGTCTATAACCCAGAGACTCTGAAGTTCTGAAGTAAAAGGTGGATAAATGCTTTTATATTTCGGATGTATCTGGTCTATAGATCAGAGGAAATCAATTGCCAGTTGGATAAACGGTTCTATATTTAGGATGTATCCGGTCTATAAACCAGAGACTCTGTAGTAAAAGTTGGAGAAATGGTTCTATATTTGGGGATGCATCTGGTCTATAAATCAGAGGCTCTGGCTTTACAGTTGGATAAATGGTTCTATATTTTGGATGTATCTGACCAAAAAAACAGAGACTCTGGAGTAAAAGTTGTAAAAATGGTTCTATATTGAGGATGTAGCTGGTCTATAAACCAGAGCCTCTGGATGGACAGTTGGATAAATGGTTCTATATTTAGGATGTATCTGATCTATAAACCAGAGGCTCTGGATGGACAGTTGGATAAACAGTTCTATATTTAGGATATATTGGGTCTATAAACCAGAGGCTCTGGATGGACAGTTGGGTAAATAGTTCTATATTTAGAAAGTATCTGGTCTATAAACCAGAGACTCTGGAGTAAAAGTTGGATAAATGGTTCCATTTTAGGCTGTATCTGGTCTATAAACCAGAGGCTCAGGATGGACAGCTGGATTAATGGCTCTATGTTTATTATCTGATCTACAACCCCTGGCAAAAATTATGGAATCACCAGTCCCTGAGGATGTTCCTTCAGTTGTTTATTATTGTAGAAAAAAAGCAGATCACAGACATGGCCAAAAACTAAAGGCATTTCAAATGGCAACTTTCTGGCTTTAAGAAACACTAAAAGAAATCAAGAAAAATAATTGTGGTGGCCAGTAACAGTTAGATTTATAGAACAAGCACAGGGAATAAATTATGGAATCACTCAACTCTGAGGAAAAAATTATGGAATCATGAAAAACAAACAAACAAAATAACACTCCAACAGATCACTAGTACTAGAGTGATAAACAGTACTCTTCATCAATCTGGCTCCAGCCTTCTCTGATTGCTGTTGCCAAATCATCTTTGCAGGTTGGAGCCTTGTCATGGACCATTTTCTTTAACTTCCACCACAGATTTTCAATTGGATTGAGATCTGGACTGTTTGCAGGCCATGACATTGACCTTATGTGACTTTCTTCAAGGAATTTTTTCCCAGTTTTTGCTTTATGGCAAGATGCATTATCATCTTGATAAATGATTTCATCATCCCCAAACATCCTTTCAATAGATGGGATAAGAAAAGTGTCCAAAATTTCAATGTAAACCTGTGCATTTATTGAAGATTTAATGACAGCCATCTCCCCAGTGCCTTTACCTGACATGCAGCCCCATATCATAATTGACTGTGGAAATTTGCATGTTTTCTTCAGACAGTCATCTGCATAAATCTCATTGCCCAATGCAGATTCGAGATTCATCACTGAATATGACTTTCATCCAATCATCCACAGTCCACGATTGCCTTTTCCTTAGCCCATTGTAACCTTGTTTTTTGTGTTTAGGTGTTAGAGATGGCTTTCTTTTAGCTTTTCTGTATGTAAATCCCATTTCCTTTAGGCGGTTTCTTACAGTTTGGTCACAGATGTTGACTCCAGTTTCCTCCCATTTGTTCCTCATTTGTTTTGTTGTACATTTTCTGTTTTCAAGGCATATTGCTTTAAGTTTTCTGTCTTGACACTTTGATGTCTTCCTTGGTCTACCAGTATGCTTGCCTTTAACCACCTTCCCATGTTGTTTGTATTTGGTCCATGTTTTAGACACAGCCGACTGTGAACAACCAACATCTTGTACAACACTGCGTGATGATTTACCCTCTTTACCTACATACTAACAAGCAGATTTAATCTGATGCAGGTGTTAGTGTTTGTAATGAAAATTTACAGGGTGATTCCATAATTTTTTCCTCAGAATTGAGTGATTCCATAATTTATTCCCTGTGCTTGTTCTATAAATCTAACTGTTACTGGCCACCACAATTATTTTTCTTGATTTCTTTTAGTGTTTCTTAAAGCCAGAAAGCTGCCATTTGAAATACCTTTAGTTTTTGGCTATGTCTGTGATCTGCTTTTTTTCTACAACAATAAACAACTGAAGGAACATCCTCAGGGACTGGTGATTCCATAATTTTTGCCAGGGGTTGTATAAACCACAGACTCTGGGTGGACAGCTGGATAAATGGATCTATATTTATGATGTATTTAGTCTTTAAACCTGAGATGCTGTGTATGGACAGCTGGATTAATGGTTCTATATTTAGGATGTAGCTGGTCTATAAACCAGAGACTCTGGATGGACAGTTGGATGAATGCTTCTATGTTTAGGATGTATCTGGTCTATAAACCAGAGACTCTGCAGTAAAAGTTTGCAAAATGGTTCTATGTTTAGGATGTATCTGGTCTATAAACCAGAAACTCTGAAGTTCTGAAGTAAAAGTTGGAGAAATGGTTCTATATTTGGGATGTATGTGGTCTATAAATCAGAGGTTCTTGATGGACAGTTGGATACATGGCTCTATATTTAGGATGTTTCTGGTCTATAAACCAAACACTCTGGAGTAGGGATGAGCTTTGAGTTCGAGTCGAACTCATGTTCGACTCAAACATTGGCTGTTCGCAAGTTCGCCGGACAGGGAACAATTTGGGGAAGTTACACTTACAAATGCAGTGTGGCAACTTATGAACAACTTCGACTTACGAACAAACCTATAGTCCCTATTGTGTTCGTAACTCAGGGACTTCCTGTAAACCAGAGGCTCTGGATGGACAGTTGAATAAATAGCTCTATATTTAGGATGTATCTGGCCTATGAACCAGAGGCTCTGTGTACCTATTATAATACTCTATATATACGTCTGTATAGTAGTATCTGCTGGAGGTAAAAGACATCACAGTGACTATCAAGGAAGAGGATGGACATGATGTGGGAGGTTACTGGGTGTAAATATAAAATAATTTGTATTACCTCCTTTGCTGCCGATTGCAAGGATATCCTTCTCTGCTTCCTGCAAACTGTCTTATCTCTAGGAACCGCCCGTCTGTAGTTGAAATCACTTCCTGTCTTCTATCAATTCCTGTCTCTGCGTTCCACTGAAAATAAGTGAGATCAGAACCTTGTAGAGAAAAAAACTGCAGCCTGTGTTTTTAAATACTTTGAAAGCTGCTTCTTGGATTGTTCTTCAGTTTTGGTGCCTAACCACTTGCCATATACAGTAACCATTGTATAAAAACAACAAGACGGTGGGCTCCTGAAGGTTGGGGGCTGTATAAGAATGGCCTCCCCTTTGCACTGCTCATGTGCACCCTCTAGAGTGTGCAGCAGCATGCTCTGTAATCACTTAGCCCTTCAGACACGGCAGATCAAAGAGCAGGGTACAAGACCAATTAAATTTGCCCTGTCCTATGTGATCACTGTGACCAATCACAGCCATCACAAATTTGAACAAAAGCTGCATGTTGGTGCCACCATAAGCACAGTACAGTGTCACCAGAGCAGCCAACTAATGTCCCTGATCATTACCAACTCCAGTACAGTATCACCATACCATTGCAACCAGCAACCGTGTTCTTTTTGCTAGCCATCCCAGTACAAAATCACCAGGCAACAGTGTTCCTGATAGCTGCCACCCCATGACACTGTCACAACACTAGTGTAAGCCAATAACAGTGTTCCCGATCACCGCTACACAAGTCCTACTGTCACCAGACGAGTGCAGCCATTGGCAGTGTTCTTGATCACTCCCACAGAAGTCCCAGTGTCACCTAACCAGTGTCAGCCAGCAACACTGTTCTTGATTACCACTACATTAGTTCCAAAGCCACCATACCAGTGTAAGCCAATTACACGGTTTCTGATCACTTGCCAAATCAGTTCCAGTGTCACCAGACCATTGTAAGCCACCAACATCATTTCTGATCAATGCTACATGTGTCCCAGTGTAAGCCAGTAACAGTGTTCCCAATCTCCACTACACCAGTCCTACTGTAACCAGACCAGTGCAGCCAGCAACAGTGTTCCTGATCACCAGCTTGAGTCCCATTGTCCCCAGACCAGTGTAAGTTAGAAATAGTGTTCCTGATCACCGCCACACCAGTCCCAGTACCTGATTGCTGACCACATTACTGTCTGCCGTCATACCTGACCCATCTGTGTATCCCACTAAGTTCCAGAGACACCAGTCCCAGCCAACCCCTGCAGACAACTGCACTCCTTGAACCACAGGAACTCTATTGTTCACCCTTTGTTCATCCTCCTATACTTCCTGGTCAGTGAGCATGGCATTCCTGGGGACAACCACATATCAATAGGTTAGGCTTGCTTGGCTTACAGGTACAGGGACTGCTACAGGTGACAACACAGAGATGTATTCCCTTACCACTTGTAGATAGACAACCATTACCATACACTATTTTTATATGCAATGCTGGTTGATTTTTGGGACACACAAGATACAATGTTTGGTACATAATCAACCCATAAACACAAACGAATACTTTAAGTATGTCAAAATACCTGAACTGGTAATCACTAAATGAAGGGTTCCGTAACCCTGCACACCAGAGGCCATTGGTATTAGGACATAACTTTCAATCAAACTATATAAAAAACATCTCTGGACTGTATTATAAAGTTATAGTTTTATGTTTTCTAACCTTTTACCCCATGAAATGTCTATCAAGTAATGATTTATTTGCACATATGTCTATCTAATATATCCTTTATCATTTATTATTATGTATTTATATGTGTTACAAGATTTACCAATGTTTTTAATTCTTATTTACATACTATTTTCTCCACACATAGAATTAAGGCCAAAAAGTTCTATCTTGGTCTCATCACACCAGAGAATCTTATTTTTCACCATCTTCGAGTCCTTCAGGTGTTTTTTTAGCAAACCCCATGCAGGCTTTCATGTGTCTTGCACTGAGGAGAGGCTTCCGTTGGGCCACTCTGCCATAAAGCCCCGACTGGTGGAGGGCTGCAGTGATGGTTGACTTTCTCCCATCTCTCAACTGCATCTCTGGAGCTCAGCCACAGTGATCTCTGGGTTCTTCTTTACCTCTCTCACCAAGGCTCTTCTCCCCCGATAGCTCAGTTTGGAAGGACGGCCAGCTCTAGGAAGGGTTATGGTCACCCCAAACTTCTTCCATTTAAGGATTATGGAGGCCACTGTGCTCTTAGGAACCTTAAGTGCAGCAGAATTTTTGTAACCTTTGCCAGATCTGTGCCTTGCCACAATTCTGTTTCTGAGCTCTTCAGGCAGTTCCTTTGACCTCATGATTCTCATTTGCTCTGACATGCACTGTGAGCTGTAAGGTCTTATATAGACAGGTGTGTGGCTTTCCTAATCAAGTCCAATCAGTATAATCAAACACAGCTGGACTCAAATGAAGGTGTAGAACCATCTCAAGGATGATCAGAAGAAATGGACAGCACCTGAGTTAAATATATGAATGTCACAGCAAAGGGTCTGAATACTTAGGACCATGTGATATTTCAGCTTTTCTTTTTTTAATAAAAATGCAAAAATGTCAACAGTTTTGTGTTTTTCTGTCAATATGGGGTGCTGTGTGTACATTAATGAGGAAAAATATGAACTTAAATGATTTTAGCAAATGGCTGTAATATAACAAAGAGTGAAAAATTTAAGGGGGTCTGAATACTTTCTGTCCCCACTGTATGTGATAGGTAATCTTGAAATTAAATGTGTTATTTATGCCCCTGTAGTGGCCACTCCGAAGGAGCCCCTGTTTGCCCAAAGTTCATTCCCCAGCTTAACGCACAGACAGCCAGGCACGCAGCAACAGTCACTCTTTCTGGCTCAATAAAACAATCTAGAGGTTTTCTGGTCTGTGGTCTGCACGAACAATGTTTCTGCATAACTGGATGCCCCCTTCCAATATCAGTCCAACTTTAAGCACTGAGCTCTCCAGACCAGATCCCGAGTGAAATCCCTTGATTAGAAAGGATCCTCAGAAGTAGCCCCCCTATCTCTGGACTAGCTGGGACCATTATGAACACCTGAAGAACATCAGCTGGGCTGCTGATTTGCTTCATCCAGCCCACTACATTCTAGAATCCTTCAGAAGGCAAGGGGAAATAATCAAACCTGCAGCCGGCGAAACCCAGAACAGCCCAAAGCAATCACAAATTTCTCCACAGCCAAAAATAACTAAATTTTCCTAATCATTCTAGCAACCTATTTAGGTGATACACTCTTTAAAAGTCTACAGTACTCCTTGGAATTTGGGCTTCCCTATATGGTTAAGCTCTTAAAAAGTCAATATATAATCGGTTCAAACATTGAAAATGTCTCACATATGTGGTATCCCCATACTTGGGAGAAGTAGATTTTATTTTTTGTAGTTGTTTTTTGTTGGAGCCACGAGGGAGCTATAATGTCAAACACATCACAAAACTTTATCTGCATATAAATGTACCCCTTTTGGATATACCAGCTACATAAGCAGAACCTGAAGTTACTTCTGAGTGACACAATAGATTAGTTTCCCCTTTCCTGAACTTTTTGTCCTCCCTATGGCCATCTATTCAGCTGCCTTGATCATCAGTACATGTGCTCCAGTTGTTGATGTAAATACTGATAATATCTCTTCCATAACACTCATTTTTATGATTAAACAGATTAAACAGTCTCTCATACAACTCAAATTGATGCATAAACTCCTGAAGAAGTCGAAAACTTTTGGTGAAACATGTTGAGATTGACATATCAAAACACAGTGAGATTCATGGTTTTATTTTTTTTTATATTTTTAACTGAAATGAAACAAAAAATGGTTCAATTTTAACAATATTTGTGTATTAATCAGCACCTTAAAAGCCCCTATTGTTTTGTACTATATACTTACCTGAATAGTAGAATGTATTTTGGGTGAAATTGTAAATATGCCCATACTGTG
The DNA here is from genome assembly GCF_042186555.1 of Aquarana catesbeiana. Lineage (NCBI taxonomy): Eukaryota > Metazoa > Chordata > Amphibia > Anura > Ranidae > Aquarana > Aquarana catesbeiana. The sequence continues at coordinate 299,779,969 of NC_133331.1, read as the reverse complement.
TTTATGATATTTTATTAATTGACAGGTTTGTGTAAAAAAAAAAATCTTCCTGTATTTTCTAAAAACTTGTGGGAGAAAAATGTAATCCTCAAAAGAATCATCATGCCTCTTAAAAGTTACCTTGGGGTGTTTACTCTCCGAAATGTGGTCATTTTGTGGGTGTTTCTCTTATCCTGGCATTGCAGGGCCTCACAAAATGTGATAGGAAGTCATTTATGCACTTTGAAAGCCTGAAGGTGCTCCTAGATTTTTTTTGTTCAGCCTCTGTTTTTATGCCGGCTTTTTAGATGTAACGTTTTTCTCATACTGGAACTTTTTTACATATATATCTGTGGTTTATTTTAACCAATAAATCCCTAATACTACTACACTATTGGAGTTTTTCCTCTTGTTTTTCTTAAAATATGGATCCTCCCAATCCTGAGCCTCCCCTCTGATGCTGGAGCAGTTGGATTAGTCGGATCAATTTGGAGTTGGTGGTGCACGCTGATAGGACCCGGACATCAACATCCCATCTGTCCCCGCAGAGGGCTATATCTGCAAGCCCATACGACCTTGCCATAGAGGAGGTCCAACGAATGGGGTAAGGGTACATCCATTACTCCTCTTCTGCAATCAATGAGTATTTGGAAATGTTTCTTACAACTTACCACTTTCCTGGTTTTGTGATGTGATACACCAAAGGGACTTTTTTCCTTTTTTTTTCTCTTTTTATTTTGCTTACCTATTCATGGACTGATTATAGGTGTCTTTTAGATGTGTGATTGTTCAATTTTATTTTCAAAAAAAATCTTTTTTGATATATATATATATATATATATATATATTTTCACATTTTTTATTTTCATTGAGAGATGATTTAATGCACTTTTCATTGCTTTAGTATTTCTGTCTGCTGGGATTCATATATAAATTGTGGCTCCGGGCATTATTCCAATTATATTTTGCTAGCGCACAAATTTTTATTTATATGTTTTATTACTTCATGGATATTTGGAGTTTTTTTTTTTGCAGCTGCATCTTTGTGAATTTAATTAATTTTTGACTCATTGTGTTTCGCTCATTAGCGCAAGTTTTTTCCACCAGCTCCTAGATTTTGGACCCTCTCTATGCATCTAGACATATAAAAAGTCTCACACATGTGGTATCCCCATGCTTGAAAGGAGTAGAAGAATGTGTTTTGAAGTGTAATTGTAAGTATACCCATGTTGTGTGAGAAATAACTTGTTAAAATGACAACTTTGTGAAATAAAAATCAGATTTTATTTAATTTGTTTATTTTCCAAAAAAGATTATGACAAAAACTTACAGCATCAAAAAACTCTGCATGCCTCTTACTAAACACCTTGGACTGTCTACTTAGGTGTCATTTTGGGGGTATTCGTACTGTCCTGGCATTTTAGGGCCTCAAGAATAGAGATAGGCCGCCAGAACATCAGGATTGATTAATTTTCAAATACAGTATATATACACCATAGTTTGAAGACTTTATAACTTTCACACAGAGTAAATAATATACACTTATTTGCTTTGTATTTTACCAAAGAAATGTAGAAAAATACATTTAGCCCTAAATTAATGAAGAAAGGTTATTTATTTGCATTTTTTTATGAGAGAAGCTAAGAAAAATGCTTTTTATTCTAAATTTTTTGTTTCTTTGCTATTATACTGTATAGTAAAAGTGGTGGAGAAACACAACTAAAAGGAAAGCTTTACATGTCTCAAAAAAAAAGATTTAACATTTATTTGGGTAAAGTGTTGCATGACCGAGTAATTGTCAGTCAAATATCACTGTGCTAAAAATGAAAGAATGGCGTATACAGAAAGGGGGTTTAAAATGAAGGTCTTCAAGTGGTTAATAAGCAAAAAAAAAAAAACAAGCTAGAATCTAAATCAAAACCTTTTTTAATTGAAGATAATAAACAAAAACAAAAAATGAATTATTGGTTGGACCAATGAGAAGCCGGCTTCTTCAGTAAAACATAACAAGAGCAATAATGTACAGAAACCGATATCAACCAATAAGAAGTGTTGTCCATGTATTGTCATATCTGGCCATGTATTAGCACAGTTTAGTTGTATGGTGCGGTCTGTGTGAGTGCGGGACCGAGTCATCTCTGTGTGTTTAGAGGATCGTATTACTAGAATTCAATCCCTGCAGACTCAGATCTATCAAACCGAACCTGAAAAACATTCAATATATTCCGCCCCACCCCCAACACACCACTGTTATCATGAGAAAGATTGTTATCTCGTGTGACTTCTCTGATGATACACAAGGCTTGCTTTCTGAATGAAAGATTTTCCGCACTCTGAACATGAATAAGGACGCTCACCTGTGTGAACTCTCTGGTGACACACAAGGCCTCCATATGACGCAAAAGATTTCCCGCACTCTGAGCATGAATAAGGACGCTCACCTGTGTGAATTCTCCGGTGATACACAAGGTCGCCTTTGTGTGAGAAAGATTTTCCGCACTCTAAACATGAATAGGGACGCACACCCGTGTGTAGCTTCTGGTGTACATCGAATGAATATTTCCATTTGAAACATTTCCCACACTCCGAGCATGTATAAGGACGCTCGCCCGTGTGATCTCTCTGGTGTACAAGAAGTTTTGCTCTCTGAATGAAACCTTTCCCGCACTCAGAACATGAATGGGGATACTCCCCCGTATGAAGCCTCTGGTGTCTAATAAGATTTCTTTTCCGAGTGAAACATATCCCGCACTCTGAACATGAATAGGGTTGCTCACCAGTGTGATCTCTCTGGTGTTCAATAAGACTTTGTTTCTCAGTGAAACCTTTCCCGCACTCTGAACATGAATAGGGTCGCTCACCTGTGTGACTTCTCTGGTGTGCAATAAGACTTTGTTTCTTATTGAAACCTTTACCGCACTCTAAACATGAATAAGGATGCCCACCTGTGTGACTCCTTTGATGTAAATGAAGGTTGTTTTTATTAATGAAACATTTCCCACACTCTGAACATGAGAAGGGATGCTCACCTGTGTGACTTTTTTGATGTAAATGAAGGTTGTTTTTCTTAGTGAAACATTTCCCACACTCTGAACATGAGAAGGGACGCTCACCCGTGTGATTGTACCAGTGTGTAAGAAGTCTTTGGTTGTCAGTGAAACATTTCCCACATTCTGAGCATGAAAAGTCACCTGTGTGAATTCTTTTGTGTCTAAGAAGGCTTCCTTTCACAGTGTAACATTTCCCGCACTCTGAACATGAATAGGGACGCTTAGCAGTGTGACATTTCTTGTGTTTAAGAAGTTCTCTCTTTTTTGTGAAAAGTTTCCCACACACTGAACATGACAATGAACTCTCTTCTGTGTGATCTCCTTCCTGCCCTGAAGAAGATTCCTCGGGAATAGACGGATCTATTAAAGTATTTCTACTGTGAGATCTTAGAGTCCTGGAATGTGATTTATCAGAAGATTCCTCAGACGTATTCCGCACATTATGGTCATCTGCTGAGAAATAATTTTACAATAAATGTTAGAAGAATTTTTGGAATCTTGTATTCAGGAGTCATATATGTTGGTCTCGCACTAAGAGCTCCTTTCATATTGAGGCTCTTGAAAAATGCCTTAAAAACTCCTAGTGCTATTGCCGCGTTATCGCTAAAATTAGTGCACCGCTCAGGCGATTTACGGCATTTTTGAAGCGCTTTTGAAGCATTGGCGTTAACAACCCCTCCCCCCTACATCACTTCCTGTGCACTTCCTACATCACTTCCTGTGCACTTCCTATGCTTCCTTATATTTGGTGGAGGGGAGAGCGGGATCACAGAGCAGATGGAATTTGCTGAGCTGCTGTTTGTGCTCCTCTATTGGCAAAATATCTTTAAACAGAGGTAGCGATGTAGGGTGGGATAAACCCAAAAGTGACAAGCGCACTCAAGAGGGACATTTGTGTTGTTTTATCAGGACTTGAGTGTAACCCCAGAAAGTTCTGAAATTACACTCAGATGAGCATTGCAACGCAAATGGAAATATCCCAGTCCCACTCACTCCCAATCCCAACCCTAATCCCAGTCCCAGTCCCACTAGTCCCAATCCCCCAAACCTAACCCTACTCCCAGTCCCACTAGTCCCAATCATCCAACCCTAACCCTAATCCCAGTCCCACTAGTCCCAAACCCCCTAACCCTAATGCTGGTCCCACTAGTCCCAATCCCCCGACCCTAATCCCAATCCCCTAACCATAATCACAATTCCAGTCCCACTAGTCCCAATCCCCAACCCTATCCCCAGTCCCACTAGTCCCAATCCCCTAACCCTAATGCTGGTCCCACTCGTCCCAATCCCCCAACCCTAATCCCAGTCCCACTAGTCCCAATCCCCTAACCCTAATGCTGGTCCCACTCGTCTCAATCCACCAACGCTAATCCCAGTCCAACTAGTCCCAATCCCCTAACCCTAATCTCAGTCCCACTAGCCCCAATCCCCTAACCCTAATTGCAATCCAACTAGTCCCAATCACCCATCCCTAACCCTAATCCCAGTCCCACTAGTCCCAATCCTCCAACCTTAATCCCAGTCTACTAATGCCCAATCTCCCAGCTGTAACCCCAGTCACACTAGTCCCAATCCCCCAACCCTAATCCCAGTCCAACTAGTCCCAATCCCCCAACCCTAATCCCAGTCCCACTAGTCCCAATCCCCCAACCTTAACCCTAATCTCAGTCCCACTAGTCCCTATCCATTAACCTTAATCCCAGTCCCACTAGTCCCAATCCCCCAAGCTTAATCCCAGTCCAACTAGTCCCAATCCCCCAACCCTAACCCTAATCCCAGTCCCACTAGTCCCAATCGCTTAACCCTAATCCCAGTCCCACTAGTCCCAGTCCCCTAACCATAATCCCAGTCCCACAAGTCCCAATCCTCCAATCCTAACCCTAATCCCAGTCCCAATCCCCTAACCCTGATCCCAGTCCCACTAGTCCCAACCCCCCGACCCTAATCCTAGTCCCACAAGTCCCAATCCCCCAACTCTAATCCCAGTCCCACTACTCCCAATCCCCTAACCCTAATCCCAATTCCAGTCCCACTAGTCCCAATCCCCCAACCCCAGTCCCACTAATCCCAATTCCCTAACCTTAATGCTGGTCCCACTCGTCCCAATCCCCCAACCCTAATCCCAGTCCCACTAGTCCCAAATCTCTAACCCTAATGCTGGTCCCACTCGCCCAATCCCCCAACCCTAATCCCAGTCCCACTAGTTCCATTCCCCTAACCCTAATCTCAGTCCCACTAGTCCCAGTCCCCTAGCCCTAATTGCAGTCCAACTAGTCCCAATCCCCCAACCCTAATCCCAGTCCAACTAGTCCCAATCCCCCAACCCTAATCCCAGTCCCACTAGTCCCAATCCCCCAACCTTAACCCTTATCCCAGTCCCTATCCATCAACCTTAATCCCAGTCCCACTAGTCCCAATCCCCCAACCCTAAAATAATCCCAGTTCAACTAGTCCCAATCCCCTAACCCTAATCCCAGTCCCACTAGCCCCAATCCCCTTATCATAATCCCAGTCCCACTAGTCCCAATCCCTCAACCCTTAACCTACTCCTAGTCCAACTAGTCCCAATCCCCCAACCCTAATCCCAGTCCCAATCCCCTAACCCTAATCCCAGTCCCACTAGTCCCAATCATCCAACCCCAATCCTAATCCCAGTCCCACTAGTCCCAATCCCCTAACCCTAATCCCAGTCCCACTAGTCCCAATTGTCCAACCCTAACCCTAATCCCAGTCCCACTAGTCCCAATCCTCCAGCCCTAACCCTAATCCCAGTCCCAATCCCCTAACCCTAATCCCAGTCCCACTAGTCCCAATCCACTTAAACCTAATCCCAGTCCCAATTCATCAACCCTAATCCCATTCCCACTAGTCCCAATCCTACTGATGGGATTGAGATGAAATCAAATAATGGTTGATAAATAATCGATGTAAATAAAATTAAAAATAATATTTTTTTACTTTTTTAAATTTATTTTGGGGATATGATCAGCATGTACAAATACATAAGTGGCTTGTATAGTCAACTTGGTGTTGAGTTATAAACTTTAAAGGTCATCACAGAGGACCAGGGGCGTAGATAAGGGGGAGGTCAGGGGTGTTCAAACCCTCCTAGGGCCAAAATGAAATGCATGGTGTCCCTGCTCTGCAGCCGCACATGGCACCAGTGACAGGCAGCACTGCAGTCAGTGGCACAGAGTGTAATAATACTGCTGCAGAAAGTGTAATAGATCATTAGGCATACCCGCACGCATGTTGTGGTACACTGCCAGGCCGGTCTTTCGGGATTGGGCTGAAGGCTGATAGATCTATCACCTTTCATTGCTTGAAATTAAATACAAAAAAAAACTCTGTATACGGAAGGGGTGATTTGTTTTTAGAGCTCTGTGGATGAAGAATTGTCTGGTTCTAGAGGACTCTGAAAAAATGACTGGATGTTCTTATGGTTATTAATAGGGATGAGCCGAACACCCCCCCGGTTCGGTTCGCGGCAGAACATGCGAACGGACCAAAAGATCGCGCAAACATTCAAACACCGTTAAAGTCTATGGGACTCGAATGTGAAAAATCAAAAGTGCGAATTTTGAAAGGCTAATATGCAACTTATTGTCCTGAAAAGTATTTGGGGACCCGGGCCCTGCCCCAGGGGACATATATCAATGCAAAAAAAAGTTTTAAAAATGGCTGTTTTTTTGGGAGCAGTGATTTTAATAATGCTTAAAGTGAAAAAATACAAGTGAAATATTCCTTTAAATATCATACCTGAGGGTTGACTATAGTATACCTGTAAAGTGGTGCGTGTTTCCCGTGTTTAGAACAGTCCCTGCACAAAAGGACATTTCTAAAGGAATAAAAGTAATTTAAAACTGCTTGCGGCTGTAATGTAATGTCGGGTCCCGGCAATATGGATGAAAATTATTGAGAAAAACGGCATGGGTACCCCCCTAGCCCATTACCAGGCCCTTTGGGTCTTGTATGGATATTAAGGGGAACCCCACACCCAAATTAAAAAAAGAAAAGGCGTGGGGCCCCCAGGCCCTATATATTCTGAACAGCAGTATATAGGCGGTCCAAACAAGACAGGGACTGTAGGCTTGTTCTTAAGTTGAATCTGTTTGTAATTTGGAACAGGTACATTTTGTAAGTGTAGCTCCAGACAAAAAAATTTATTTTTAGGCTTTTTGGATAACATAGGGAAGGGTTATCATCACCCCTGTAACATTTGTTTTGCTGTCTGTGCCCCTGTTCAGAAGATTTCACCTCACTTTCTGTCCCAATGGCAATTGGATTTTGAAAATTTGGGGTTATTAGGGAAACAAGGATTGGCGATAAAGCACCAGTGGAAACACCTTTTTCCCATATTAACTCTTACAGGAGAGAATTTCCCTTCCTATGGGGTATATTTCCTCCAACTTCCTGTTGTCTCCCTCCATTTGTAAGTAGGAGTCGTTTGTAAGTTGGACGCTTGAAAGTAGGGGACCACCTGTATATACTATACGGCCTGCCCTATATACTCTGCAGAAAATTGGGCCTTAGGTGTTGGTGGTACCAGAACACTGTAAGCCCTCATAGTTACTCTTGGTGGGTGCTGGAACATGCCCTGCTGTGAAATATTATATCAAGAATTGTAATTACATGCCCCTGTTAAACAGGGGCAGAAAAAACTGGGCCTTTGGTGGTGGTGGTGCCACAACACTGTAAGCCCTAACAGATACTCTAGTTGAGTGCAAGAACGAGCCCTGCTGCGAAATATTACAGCAAAAATTATAATTATACGCCCTTGTTAAACAGGGGCAGAAAAATTGAACCTTAGGCACTGGTGGTGGTGACCTGAAACAAAAATGTTCTTAGAAGCTATCAACATGAACATTGAGGAGGAATAAAATAGTCACTCAGCATAACAGGATAGTTACTCAGCATAGGCAGTCTTCAAGGGATCTCACATTAATAGAAAAATTAATCGGTTACATCAGTGTCAGGTGCTTGGTAGCTGGTGATCCAAGACCGATTCATTTTTATGAAGGTGAGCTGATCAACTGAGTCTGTGGACAGGTGCACTCTGTGATCGGTTACAAAGCCTCCAACAGCACTGAATGTGCATTCAGAAAGAACGCTGGATGCAGGACAGGCCAGTAGCTCAATTGCATATTGTGCAAGCTCTGGCCAGTGATCCATTCTCAACACCCAGTAACCCAGTGGATTTTCGGTTGGAAAGGTCTTCAAGTCTGATCTTGCCCCTAGGTATTCCTGCACCAGGTAAATCAGACGCTGGCGATGGTTGCTGGAACCGATCAGACCTTGGGGCTGCGGACTAAAGAATTGTCTGAACGCATCGGTCAGACGGCCACCTTCTCCACCGCTCCTTCTGTGATTAACCAAAGCCTCAGCAGCACATTGTCCAGGAGGACCAGGAAGTTGTAACCTCCCAGGCTCTGGAAACGCATTGCACAAACCTTTCTGCAAGGCCTCCTGAAGACGTTTCATCCTCTGCTCCCTCTGCGAGGGCTGGATAAGTTCTGCAACCTTACGCTTGTAACGTGGATCAAGAAGGGTTGCCAGCCAGTAATGATCCCTCTCCTTGATCATCACTAAGGATGACATGATCCACAGCCAGCTCCTCCCAGCCACATAAAAGTTCATGGGTTTCTGGGGACTGAAAACGATCCCTTGAAGACTGCTGCTGATGCTGAGTGCCAGGCTCAACCTCCATGCTGACACAATCCTCCTCCTCTTCCCATGTGATCGGCGGGCCTGCAGGAATACTGTCTGGATGAAGGGGGCCTTGAGAGGTAAGGAAGTCCTCCTCTTCCTCCCTCTGTTCTGCCTCAAGTGCCCTGTCCATTATTCCATGAAGCGTGTGCTCCAACAGGAAGACAAGAAGGGCAGTATCACTGATGCATGCACTGCCACTGCTCAACATCCTCGTGGCCTCCTCAAATGGTGACATGACGACAGTGCATGCATCCTTAATCAGTAGCCACTGGCGTGGTGAAAAAAAGCCAAGCTCCCCTGACCCTGTCCTGGTGCAATACTCACACAGGTACTCATTGCTACTCTGCTGCGTGTGCAGCCTCTGCAGAATTGCCAATGTTGGACATCTCACAAATGAGGAGGTTCTTGGGCAGGTTGCATTCCTTTTGAAGGTCAGCCAGCCGAGCACTGGCATTATATGACCGGCGGAATTGCTTACAGACTTTCCTGGCCTGTCTCAGGAGATCCTGTAAGCCCGGGTACCTGCACAAGAAATGTTGCACCACCAAATTAAGGATGTGAGCCAAACAGGGAACATGGGTCAAGTGTCCCTGTCGGAGGGTGGAGAGGAGGTTGGTGCCATTGTCACAAACCACCATTCCTGGCTGAAGCTGGCGTGGCGTAAACCACCTCTAAGTCTGCACCTGCAGAGCTGACAGAGTCTCTGCCCCAGTGTGGCTCCTGTCCCCTAAGCAGACCAACTCAAGTACCGCATGGCATCTTTTTGGCTGAGTGCTTGCATAGCCCCTTGAATGCCTACTGAGCACCGCTGGTTCCGAGGAGAAATCTGCAGAGGAAAAGGCCATAGAGGAAGAAGAAGGAGAGGGGTGGAGGAGAGAGGTGTGGCAGAATCACCACTACTAGTATTTTGGAGGCGTGGTGGCGGAACAAGCTCCAACAATACTGCACCCTGTCCTGCATCCTTCCCAGCTGCCAGCAGAGTTACCCAGTGCGCCGTGAAAGAAAGGTAACGTCCCTGTCCATGCCTGCTGGAACATGAGTCAGCGGTAATATGCACCTTGCCGCTGACCGCCCTGTCAAACGAGGCCAAGATATTGCCTTTCACGTGCCAGTAGAGAGCTGGAATGGCCTTCTGTGAAAAGAAATGGCGTTTGGGAACCTGCCACTGAGGTACCGCACATTCCACAAATTTACGAAAGGGGGCAGAGTCTACCAGCTGAAAAGGCAGCAGTTGGAGTGCTAGCAATTTAGCCATGCTAGCATTTACCTGCTGAGCATGTGGATGGCTGGGACCGAATTTCTTTCTACGGTTTAGCAACTGGGGTAGGGAAATTTGCCTGCTACAATCAGATGTGGGTGTAGCGATAGCAGATTGCCCACAAGTACTTGGCACACCTAATTCTACACCTTCACTCCTCTCAGTGCTGGTTTCTGAGAGGACTGAAGGTATAGTAGGGTTGGAGATCCCAGCTGATGAGGAGCAAGGAGAGGTCCGCCTTGTTCTTTGGTTTGGGTCTTTTAAGTACTGTTGCCAATGGACTGCATGGGAGGTCGACATATGTCTGGTCAAGCATGTGGTGCCCAAGTGGCTGCTGTGTTGGCCACGCTTGATACGCTTCAGACATATGTTGCAAACAGCTATGGTGCGATCTGCTGCACACGTATCAAAAAAGGCCCACACCAAAGAACTTTTCAAAATACGCAGGGAGTCAGCAGCGCCCTGCACATGCGGAGCTCTGCGGTGTGATGCAGTCGGGTGGCTGCCCTTAAACTGGCCCCTTGAGGGCATCCTGCCCCATTGGAGATGTGCCTCTTCCTCCCTGCTATCAGGCACCCACGTAGAGTCAGTGACCTCATCATCCCCTCCCTCCTCGTCACTGGAGCAAACCTGGCAGTATGCTGCAGCTGGGGGAACATGACTGCCAGTTTCTTGTCCTTCTTGGGCACCCCCTCTCTCTGGGCTCACGTTACTGCCTTCCTCAACCTGGGTACCATCATCGGAGCCTTCAAAACGTTGCGCATCCTCAAGCAGCATGTACCCAACACTGTGGTCGAACAGTTCGGGGGACTCCTCCGTGCATGATGGTGAGGATAGGGAAGGAGTGACTGATGACATTGGGCTAATGGAATAGGCCGCTTTGGAAGCTGCATTGGCAGGCAAACTACTCTGAGCCTGGGTGACAGAGGATGAGGAGGATGAGGACGGCTTAGTTATCCACTCTACCAACTCTTCTGCATGTTGTGGATCAACACAGCCAGCTGCTGAAAAAAAGGACAAGCGTGCCCCACGGCCACGTGCTGAGGATGCACCATGTCCACAACCAGCACTGTTGGCTGTAGACACAGAGCCTGCTTACCCTCTTTTAGTGGCCTGTGAGTGTCTGCCTCTCCTTGGTGGCCTTCCAGACATGCTGTAAAATTTAAAACACCGCCTGAAGTTTACTAGAAAAAGTACACCAGGAATGGCCTGCAGTCAGATATAGGCTTAACTAGACTAGAATGCAGTGAATATATATATATATGTAGGAGACTGTATATATATTTAATGCACTGCAGATCACTGAATCACCTGCCTGCCTGAAAGTGTATTTGAAAACGCATACCAGCAATGGCCTGCAGTCAGATATAGGCTTGGCTAGACTAGAATGCAGTGGATATATATGTAGGAGATTGTATATATATTTTATGCACTGCAGATCACTGAATCACCTGCCTGCCTGAAAGTATATTAGTAACAGTACGCCAGGAACGGACTGCAGTCAGATCTAGCTAAACTGGATACAGTGAATTATATATATATATTATATATATTATACACACACACACGAGACTGACTGTATATATATATTAAATACACTGCAGCTAACTGAATCACCTGCCTGCCTGAAGTATATTAGAAAGAGTACACCAGGAACGGACTGCAGTGAGATATAGTTAAACTGGACACAGTGTATAAATATATATACACATACTCTATATATACATACATACAAGCCTGAATGTATATATATAATACACTGCAGCTAATTGAATCGCCTGCCTGCTCAATCTAAATGAAATGACACTCTCTCGGTCAACGTCAGCAACACACTACACAGGGCCGACGTGCAGGCAGCCTTATATAGTGTGGGGCATGGACTTAACCCTCTGAGCCATAATTGGCCAAAGGCACCCTGCCTTTGACCAATTATGGCTCTCTTTGCTGACAGCGCTGTGATTGGTCAAAGCATGCGGGTCATAGTACATGCTTAGCCAATCATCAGACAGCAATGCACTGTGCTCCCGCAGTGCATTATGGGCCATTACGCGCCGCTTGAATTTGGCGAGAAAGGCCCATAACGTTTGTTTTTCGACGAACAGCCAATGTTTGAGTCAAATTCATGTTCGAGTCGAACTCATGTTCGACCTGAACAGAAAGCTCATCCCTAGTTATTAATAATTGTAGGGAAACTATTTTAGAATGTTGATCTGGTGAGCTGATTGCCAGGGATTAGGGATGCATCTTTATAACCTGTCCTGTGGGTCAGCTGCTGCTTTGAAATTTCTATTTTTCTCTTGAGTGAATTCAGTAGACATAGACCTTTTCTCCTCTGATGCAACAAGGTAAATACAAGCTTTATAAAAATGGGAATTGGTTCTATATTTAGTGTTTAATACTCACTTGTGTCCATATGTAGTAAAGATTCCTCCTGTTTACTTTTCATAGTCATCTTCTCCTCCTCCATAGACTGCTGATCTCCACTCACCAACCTCTCTTCTTCTTCCTTTTTAATCTCAGCTTTGATGTCTTTTAGTTCTTCACCCTGAACCCAAAGATGATAAAATACTTGTATAAAAATGAACAAGGTACAAAGAAGAATGTCCTCTCATAGCTTAGAATACATTTTTGGATCTACATGCTTAGTCCCACCTACCTGATGATGGTGAGGGATGGTGTGATCTTCCTGTGTGGAATTCCGGGAATACAGAGGACGGGGACATCTCTCTGGTGGGTTCCCATTACTGGATCCATCTGTAGGAAACACACACACTGACTGAATACATTGTTTCTATGTGTTTATCAGATGATGGGATTTGGTGAACCCTCCGTACTGTCTCTCCTTTACAATAAAGTCTCCTCTTACCCGGTGATATGAGGGGCGGCTAAAATTACATCAATGTCATATGACTGCCCAAAATCCTACTCACCTCTTCCTGATATATACAGGACTCTTCTCTCTGTACAGATAACAAACTGAGAATTATCTGAACTGTACTGGGATAAATATGGTCTAATATGTATCTGGCCTCTAGATGGACAGTTGGATAAATGGCTCTATACTTAGGATGTATCTGGTCTATAAACCAGAGGCTCTGGATGGACAGTTGGATAAATGGTTCTATATTTAGGATGTTTCTGGTCTATAAACCAGAGGCTCTGGATGGCCAGTTGGATTAATGGTTCCATATGTAAGATGTATCTATGTAAATATTACAATCCTCTATATAAGTGTATATCAGCATCTTTTGGAGATAAAAGGCATCTCAGTGACTATGAGGAAAAGGACGGACATGACGGGGGATTACTGGGTGTAAATATATAATAATATATTATTACCTCCTCTGCTATCGGTTCCAGGAATATCTCCCTCCTCTTCCAGCATGCTTTCCACTCTCAAGAAATGTTCCGTCTGTAGATGACATCACTTCCTGTCTGTAGATTACATTTCCTGTCTGTGTTGACATCACTTCCTGTTTGTGTCTGCTTTCACTTCCTGTCTCTGCTTTCCATGGGCCATAAGGGAGATTACCACCTTGTGGAGAAAATACACACTGCAGCCTATGCTTTTTTTTTCCCATAAAAAAATGTATTTTATCAAATAAGAACATGACAAAGTTGTTGCAAATGGTACATAACATTATAATAATAAACATTGAAAAGGCATATAAAATAGGCTTCGATCAAATCTTGATGGCCTATTCCAGCCTACCCCTAATGGGTTCACGCTGTAGGTCTGGGGAGGTCATCACATTGAGCCGCTAGTCAGCCTGTACAACTTTAAATAGGGGAATCAATTGGGAAGGGGGAGAGTAACAAAAAAGGAAAAGCAGAAAATCGAGGGCAACATAAGTAAGTTTCTACGTCCGCATGATTTTAAAAACTTTGACAGATACTTCTTGATATTTTCTTTAGCTTTGGTGCTTAAAGTGGAAATTTGGTCACAAAATGAGGTCCTGCTAGAACGCCTCAGGCTTGCCCCTTTTGCTCCTACAGCTATATAAAATATTAAAAAAAAGTGCCTATCAGTGTTGCTAACCGTCCGTTAATTTTCATAAATGCCCGTTACGGGCAGCTGAGCCTGTAAAAAGGATGGCTGCAGGCCAACCTTTGCCTGCCGGGTTCGGGAATGATCTCCCATTTTTGGTTGGGCGGGCACATGCGCAGTGACACAGCGTCATTTTTTTAACAGAAGACACTCTGCGGCGGCACCTTACCACAGTTACCACAGCACACTCGTGAGGATTGTAATATAAAAGGGCAGAGGAGGACACACACACTACTGTGCGGGGTGAAGGAGGCAGACGATACTGATGTGCAGATGAAGGGGGACAGATAAGGACAGGACTATACTGTGTAGGGGGAAGAGGAGGACACTACTGTGAGGGGGCTGAAGTAAGGCAGAAGTGGACACTGATGTGAGGGGGAAAATTGAGGGGGAGCAGAGGAGAACACTGCTGTGGGGGATGATATGAAGGGGGGTAGAGAAGGACAGTGCTGTGGGGGGTATATGAAGGTGCACCATATCGCCACAACCTCTAAACACCTCCTGTATCATGTCCTCAGTCTCTGAAAATCTGCTGTCCTCTGACCATCTTCTGTACTATGTGTGCAGCCTCTGACCACCTCCTGTATCATGTCCACAGCCTTTAAGCATTTCCTGTAGTATGTCTGTAGCCTCTGACCACCTCCTGTATCATGTCCACAGCCTTTAAGCATTTCCTGTAGTATGTCCGCAGCCTCTGACCACCTCTTTCTATGTTATCTGCAGCCTCTTACCACCTCCTGTATCATGTTCGCAGTCGCTGACCACCTTCTGTACCATGTCCACAGCCTCTGATCACCTCCCATACCACAGCCTCTACCAACCTCCTGTACTATGACTGCAGCCTCTGACCACCACTTGTATGATGTCCACAGGGTGAGGACCACCTCCTGTATGATGTCTGCCATCTCTAACCAGTGCCATCTTAAGAGCATTATAGGCCCCCGGCAATACAGTGCACTGGGGCCCTGTCTACACAATCACGCATGAGAATAAAAATGCAAATTATCAATAAGGCTATATTTATTGGTTTTCCAACACCTGGATTAAGCCAAGAGGTTAGTTTTGGAATTTTGCACATTTTCTCTTTCTCCTCTGCAGCCTTTTTCCTCTTCTGTGCTCCACTCAAAACATTACTTTTAATTTCTGCTCTAAAGGTTATTTTCACCAACACGTAGTAGTTTCTTTTTCTTCACCTTTCTTACACTTCCTCGAACTAGTGGCAACTCTAAGATTGATATATAAGGGGGACACATAAGATATTACAGTCAAAACTTGGGGGGGCCAAGGCACTAATAACTTTTACCACTAAATCATACAACTAAAAAAAACTAAATATATATATATATATATATATATATATATATATATATATATATATATATATATATATATATGTACACACTCTGGTGCTGCTGGTGCTGCCTGGTGGGTATTAATGCTGACGTGGGTACTGCTGGTGCTGGTGGGTATTAATGCTGGCGTGTGTACTGCTGCCTGGCTCCTCTGAGACGTGGAAGTGTGACAGGAAGCATGCGGCTGCAGTAGAGAGCAGAGCCGATGCTTCCTGTATCTGTCACAGGCGGAGTGCATTTCATATCACTCCGCCTGTGAAGAGCCGGAACTACACAGAAAGAAAGCATCGGCTCCGTTCTTCACAGTAACAGCTGACTCACACTGCACACCGCCTGCCGCTGAGTCGCTGACTGATATCGGGACTGATCGCACGGCACTCTGTCTCTGTGAGGGAGCCGCACCGCACAGCACTGGCACAATGCGGCAGCGGACTTTGTGACATCTGAGTGCTGCTTGGCTGGGGTCGCTGGGCTGGTGGGGCCCCCAGGCAAGTGGGGCCCCCGGGCAACTGCCCAGCATGCCCATGCGAAAAGACAGCCCTGTCTCTAACCACCTCCTGTATCATGTCCGCAGCCTCTAATTATCTTGTCTCTTGTATCATGTCTGCAGTCTCTGACCATCTCTTGTCTTTTATCATGTCTGCAGTCTCTGAGGGGGTCTGGAGAGAATTCAGCAGTGGGAGCGCCGCTGGGATGGGGGTCACGGGAGGAGTGAGATGTGTGTGGACTGTGGAGAGGAGACTATAGGTCAAAACCAGAGCTGCCAAGCTGGAGCCGTCTGACTGATCCCCGCACGGTGCACCTGAGAGGAGTTCAGTGACAGCGCCGCCAGACCAGTCTGAGGGGGGTCACTAATGTAAGGGGGAGTGAATACAATAATGTATGGGGGCACTGATATAAAAGTTCTGCCTTATATCAGGGAACCCCCCATTACCTTAGTGTATTCACTATGGGGAAGATGGTCTCTAGTGACCAGAGTCCCCCCCACATCAGAGTTCCTGACATTCCCCTTTACATCAGAGTCTGCAGGATTCCCCCTTTCAGTGCAAGGGCAATGCTGCAGACCCCAATGTAAGTGGGAACTCTGATGTAAAGGGGAACGCAGTGGACTCTGATATTAGGTGGTCTCTGGTCACCATAGCCCCCCTTACATCAGCGTTCCCCCTTAGTTCATGATCTGCAGCGTTCCCCCTTTACATAAGAGTTCCCTTGCACTGTAAGGGGGAATCCTGCACACTCTGATGTAAGGGGGAACTCTGTGCTGGCTGGGTTATAGTAATCTGACCTTCATGAAAATAGGGAAATATGGTTTTTGACTTTTGTTTAACTTAAACACATTGCTAATAGCACTAGCTATGTGTTTATAGTTTAAATATTAATATTTGCACTGTTTAGCACTGAAAACGGTTATTTTAGGTACTTTTTTGCAGTGGCAGTAAAAATTGTGGCTGTTTTGGTGCTGTTTGTAAATTTCCCTTCGGGGGGTTGGCAACACTGGTGCCTATACTGTTTAACATCCAGTAATATACCATATCACCCTTCTCTGCACATGCTCATTTTCTCTCTATTTTTAGGCATGGTGCAGAATTTGTAGAGGCCAATTGGCTGCTCAAGGGCTCTGGGCTTCAGCAAAATGGCCGCCTTCAACCAGAAAAAATAGGAGCAATGCTGGAGGCAATTTACAGCACACATTTAATTTGGTAGCATAATTATTCATGTGGAATGTATGTTTCTTGTTAGAGAAAATTCATTTATTATGATGTTGTTTTGGGTAAAGTTCCACTTTAATGGCATGTCATACTGCTGCTATAAATGTAGCTGTACCCAGTAGGGGATGCTGGTTGTTGTGGTCCATCTGTCACCCTGCCCAGCCAGACACACAGTCCTCAAGCATCCATGAGACATGAAACAGTCCAAGTACTTTGTATTTTTTGTGTTTTACCGGGGGAATTAAACTTGCATAGGGATAGGGTAGTTATGAGATGCCCAGTTGATCAAAAAGACAATGTAGGGACTGAAATCTATATATTATTATTATTATTATTATTATTATTATACAAGATTTATATAGCGCCAACAGTTTACGCAGCGCTTTACAATGTATAAGGGGGACAACACAATTACAGTACAGTTCAATACAAAAGGTACAGGAGGACCCTGCTCGTAGAGCTTACATTCTAAATAGAACCTCCTCTCTTCCTCTAGCACAAAACTTGCTTGCAGAGTATCGCTCCCAGGACCAGCTAGCACTGAATGCAGGCCTGACACTGGCTCAGCCAGACCCAAAGCAGATGCCCTTTACAGGCAGGGACCACGGGCCCCTTTGGTATTGCAAAATTAAAGGTAGTCCCAATGCTAGCTGTCCCACGTGGCTACTGATCCCAGTACCACCTCTTCAGGCCCTGCTAGCCCTCCTGGCTGCAGCTGCCTCTCCCACTGCCCCTGATACCACAGTCCACTCCACTGGCCCTGCACCCATCCCAGACTTCACTCTCCCAGTCCTCTCAGGCGTGTCTCCATAGTCCTTCTGATTGTGTGTCACTTACTAGCCCTCCTGGCTTCGACCCGTTGATCCTCCCTAGAGACTAGCCTGGCATAGCTCTCCTGCTGTCTTCTCCTTGCTCCTCTCCCTCCACTTGAGTCCAGGCCCAAGGTCACCCCCCTCCGCAGACTGGGGAGCTCCCTCCAAGGCCACGACAGCCTAGCACTCCATCTCCAGCTTCCACCCGAACAACTCCCCACCAGCTGGGCTGACTCTGAGTATGGATTGGCAGGGGGGGGTCTGCCCCCTGCCAATTCAGGTTGGGGATTGGTCAGAGCTCATCAGAATACTCCAGGAAGCTCCACCTCTTCTCTCCTCTCCTTTCCTCCTTCCTCTCCAGAACATTCCAGCATGTTCTGGAAAGGAGTGGGAGGTCTGAAGTTGCCTGTGAGTCACCCAGCTCTGTCTGAGTCACTCCCAACACAGATCAAAGCAAACAGGCTTGGCTAGCCAAACCTGAAATTCACCTACACTACAAAAACCTAACCACTGTAGCAACCTAACAACTAGAGTGTTCTACATATAAAAACAGCAAGAACAAGACAGCTGACTCATAAAAGTAGGGGGCTGCTTTAGAATGGCCTTCCATTTGCGGTGCTCATGTGCCCCCTCTAGAGCATACAACAGTGTGCTCCATGATCACTGTGTACATCAGACACGGCAGATCAGAGCGGGGTACAGGATGTTGGAGCCACAACTCTGTTTCCTCTTACACCAATTGGCTGTGAGAGGAAACAGCATCATCCCAGTGATCAGCACAGTACAGTGTCACCAGAGCAGCCAAGCAATGTCCCTAATCACTACCAACGCCAGTACAGTATCACCATACCAGTGCAACCAGCAACAGAGTCCCTGATTGCTAGCCACCCCAGTACAAAGTCACCAGATCAGTGCAACTAGTCACAGTGTTCCTGATTGCTGCCACCCCAGTACAGTGTCAACAGATCACCACAACCAGCAACAGTGTTCCTGACTGTCGCAACCCCGGTACACAGTCAGCAGATGAGTGCAGCCAGCAACAGTGTTCCTCATCACTGCCACAACAGTTCCAGTGTCACCAGACTAGTGTCAGTGAGTAACAATGTTCTTGATCACCAATAGGGATGAGCCGAACACCCCCCGGTTCGCACCAGATAATGTGAACAGGCAAAAAATTTGTGCGAACACACCAACACCGTTAAAGTCTATGTGACACGAACATAAAAAATCAAAAGTGCTAATTTTAAATGCTTATATGCAAGTTATTGCCATAAAAAGTGTTTGGGGACCCGGCTACTGCCCCAGGGGACATGCATCAATGCAAAAAAATATATAAAAACAACAGTTTTTTTCAGCAGCAGTGATTTTAATAATGCTTAAAGTGAAAGCATTAAAAATGAAAATATTCCTTTAAATATTGTGCCTGGGGGGACTCCTTAGTCTGCCTGTAAAGTAGCGCATCTTTCTCATGTTTATAACAGTACCACAGCAAAATGGCATTTCTAAAGGAAAAAATCTAATCTAAAACTACTTGCAGCTGTAATGTATAGTTGGATCCCGGCAATATATAGAAAAAATCATTAAAAAAAATGGTGTGTGGTCCCGCACAGTTCATACCAGGCCCTTCAGGTCAGGTATGGATTTTAAGGGGAACCCTTTGCCAAAATTGAAAAAAAGAATGGCGTGGGCCCCCCCCCAAAATCCATACCAGGCCCTTCAGGTCTGGTATGGATTTTAAGGGGAACCCCGCGCCAAAATGTAAAAAAAAATGGCGTGGGGGGGTCCCCCCAAAATCCATACCAGACCTTTATCCAAGCACACCACCTGGCAGGCCTACAGGAAAGGGGGGGGATGAGAGAGCGCCCCCCTGAACTGTACCAGGCCACATGCCCTCAACATGGGGAGAGTGCTTTGGGGTCCAACGACCCTTGCCCGGTGGTTGTGGGGGTCTGCAGGTGGGGGCTTATTGGAATCTGGAAGCCCCCTTTAACAAGGGGGCCCCCAGATCACGGTCCCCCTATATGAATGGGTATGGGACTACATTGTACCCCTACTCATTCACCAAAAAAGTGTCAAAAAAATAAAATTGACAGCAGACAGTTTTTGAGAATTCCTTTATTTAAAAAAACAAGTGTCCCACTATGTAAATCCATCGTCAATCACGACGTCCGACGGTCCAGAGAAAAAAAATAATAAAACGGAAAAACTACGCATCCCATTTTCGCTTTGACAGCTATTAAATAGCCAAGGGCAGGGCCACCCTGTGACGTAACTGAGTGACCCCATCCCTTCTGACGTCATGTGATAGCATGTGATGTTAGAGGGGGGGGCTCGGATAAGGATCTGGTATGGATTTTGGGGGGCTCCCACACCATTTTTTTTTAATTTTGCCACATTCCCCTTAAACACTTCAATACACTGTGTTATATATACTACATTGCCTGTAGTGACTAAATATAGATTCTACACTGAATATCCAGTCTACACTAAATGCAGAGTATAAATATACATTAAATACACTGCCACTAACTAACCTGCCTGCCTAATCTAGCTCTATCTAGCTCTGTCCACAGTCACACACTATACACAGCCGCTATGTAAGCAGCCTTATATAGTGTGGTGCGTGGACTTAGTCCCCCTGAGCCATGATTGGCCAAAGGCACCCTGCCGTTGGGCAATCATGGCTCTTTCAGCAAAGCGTGCTGTGATTCATCATACAGCAATGCACTGCAATCTCGCAGTGCATTATGGGGCACTCAAATTTGCAGCATACGCCCCATAAAATGTGCTGTTCGGCGAACACCCCGATGTTCGAGTCACACTTACCTTCGACTCGAATATTGAGCTCATCCCTAATCACCAACAGACCAGTTCCAATGTTGCCGGTCTAGTGTAAGCCAGTCACAGTGTTCCTGATCACTAGTCAAACCAGTTCCAATTTCTCCAGACCAATGTAAGTCAGCCACGGTGTTCCTTACACCAATCCCAGTGTCACCAGACCAGTACAGCCAGCAACAGTGTTCCTTATCACCACAAGTCCCAGTGTTACTAGACCAGTACAGCCAGCAACAGTGTTCCTTACACCAATCCCAGTATCACCAGACCAATGCAGTCAGCAACAGTGTTCCTTATTAGACATGTGCACACTGAAATATTTCGTTTCGGAATTTCGTTTTCGTCCAAAAAATAAATTTATTTAGGTACTCCCGAAATTTGTTTTTCTTTATTTCGTTTTTCGTTAAAAACTTGCATTCGTCCGAAAATCGAAATTAATTGAGGTCGAATCTGTCATTGAAGGCTTATGGTGTCTGTTGAATGTTCAAAGAAGATTCGACAGAGCAGCTAAACTGTACGACGCCGCAATCGTACATTTCCGGTCGAATTTTCCGCCTACAAGCTAGCTCTAGTAGAATTCCTTATGTAGTATGACTAGTAATAAATTAATAATTATATTTATTAATTATTTTACTAGTCAACCAACATTAGAATTTTTCTATAGCCTATGGGCGGATGCATTTGACCGGAAATGTACACTTGCAGCATCGTATAGTTTGTTTAGCTGCTCCGTCGAATCTTCTAAATTTCGACAGACACCATAAGCCAAAGATTCACGTTTGTATGTTTTTCGTTTCTTTGTCGAATCTACATCGTTCATGTTCATTGGTCTACTCTACCCGAGCAGTCAGGAGTGGAAGCGGGAGAAGTGGGAGGAGATCTCCAGAAGGGTTGAGGAGACCTATCGCCATCGGCGTGACCCGACTGCCTGTCGCAAAAAATTCAGAGACATAAAATGGTAAGTAATGTGTCTGATTATTTTTTTTTTTTTTACATTTTAACCACTTCAGCCCCAGAGGATTTGGCTGCCAAATGACCGCGCCGCTTTGTGCGATTCGGCACTGTGTCGCTTTAACTGACAATTACGCAGTCACGTGACGTTGCTCCCAAACAAAATTGACGTCCTTTTTTTCCCACAAATAGAGCTTTCTTTTGGTGGTATTTGATCACCTCTGCGGTTTTTATTTACTTTTTGCTATATAAGTATCCCGAAAAAATATATAAAAAACAAATTTTTTCCTCAGTTTAGGCTGATATGTATTATTTTACATATTTTTGGTAACAAAAATTGCAATAAGCGTTTATTGATTGGTTTGCGCAAAAGTTATAGCGTCTACAAAATAGGGATAGTTTTATGGCATTTTTATTAATCTTTTTTTTAGTAATGGCGGCGATCAGCGATTTTTTTTGTGACTGCGACATTATGGCGGACACATCGGACACTTTTGATGCCATTTTGGGACCATTGTCATTTATACAATGATCAAAGCTCAAAAAATGCACTGATTTTACTGTGTAAAAAATGACACTGGCAGGGAAGGGGTTAACCACTAGGGGGCGCTGAAGGCGTTAAGTGTGTCCTAGGGAGTGATTTTAACTGTGGGGGGATGGGCTACCAGTGACACAACACTGATCACTGCTCCTGCTAAAAATAAACGTTTTGCTTTTGTTTCTGTTATAAAATTTTGTAAACAAGTAAGTTTTCTCTTTCACTGATGGGCACTGATAAGGCGGCACTGACAGGCACTGATAAGGTGGCACCGATGAGGAGGCACCAATGAGCGGGCACTGACGATGGGCACTGATATGCGGCACTGATATGCTGCACTGATGGGCACTGGTAGGTGGCACTGATGGGTGGCACTTATATGCAGCACTGATGGGCATTGATAGGCGGCACTGATGGGCACTCATGGGTGGCACAGGTGGGCACTGATGGGCACTGAAAGGCTGCAAAGATGGGTTTTTATGGGTGGCACTGGTGGGCACTCATAGGCGACACTGATGGGCACTGAAAGGCTGCAAAGGTGGGTTTTTATGGGTGGCACTGATAGGCGGCACTGCTAGGCACTGCTAGGCACTGATGGACACTGATAGGCGGCACTGCTGGGCACTGGTGGGCACTGATAGGTGGCACTAATGGGCATTGATACGTGGCACTGATACGGCATCAATGGTGGCACTGGCAGTGGTAGGCATTGTGAGTGGGCACCGATTGGCAGCTGCCTGGGCATTGATCGGCAGCTGCCTGGGCAAAGATTAGTATTTCCCTGGGGGTCTAGGGGGGGCATACCTGGTGGTCCTGGGCGGGATCTGAGGGGGGGCTGTGCTGATAAACAATCAGCACAGACCCCCTTTGTCAGGAAAGCAGCCGATTGGCTCTCCTCTACTCACGTTTGTCAGACGCGAGTGAGGAAAAGCCGATCACCGGCTCTTCCTGTTTACATCGTGATCAGCCGTGATTGGATCTCCGTCAGAGACTCTTTACCTAGATCGGAGTTGCGGTGTGTCAGACTGACACACCACAACAACGATCGCCGCGATGCGCGCCCCCGGGGGCGCGCAACGGCTTGATATCCTGAGGACGTCATATGACGCCCAGTCAGGATATTGAAACCACTTTGCCGCCATCATTCTGCTATATGGCGAGCAGCAAGTGGTTAAGGACCAGGCGGCTGGCATGTCAATAACAACTGTAGCACCCTGGTGTTTAGGCAGTGTGCTGTCTATTATAGGATTGTCATTTTGAGAACACCTGGTGGTTGCCTGTTGCTATTGCAATTCAGTTTCTCACAGGAAAGAATCAGGAAACAGGAAGAAACAGGAAGTCTTGACTTTGTTAATAAAGTTTCTTATTGAACAACATAAAGTTTTTACCTCAGTTACAGAAGCCATTTTAGTTGTTATGCAGATAACTGAAGATCTTCAAATTTGCCTCTAGATACACAAATGCCTGTAAGTCTATTATTTCCCAAAGTTCATTTTACACTTTGACTGCACTGTTATGTGTTTGATATATGATTTAAATATAAATAATACATATTGTAATTCTAAGTTTCTCTGATTGTATTGCAGTTTACAGAACTATTGATAGACGTAAATTCTCCTGACTGGAGCACTTTTTACAATTTGGCACTGCATCTCTTTAACTGACAATTTGGCGGTCGTGTGACGTTGTGCCGAAAACGAAATTTGCATCTTTTTTTCCCCACAAATAGAGCTTTCTTTTGGTGGTATTTGATCACCTGTGCATTTTTTTATTTTTTGCGCTATAAACAAAAAAAAAAGGACAATTTTGAAAAAAAAAAAAAATTAATATATTTTTTACTTTTTGCTATAATAAATATCCCCAAATTAAACAAAAAAAATTCCCTCAGTTTAGGCCAGTATATAATTTTCTACATATTTTTGGTAAAAAAAAATAAGCATATATTGATTGGTTTGCACAAAAGTTATAGCATCTACAAACTATGGGAAAGATTTATGGCATTTTTATTATTATTTTTTTTTACTAGTAATGGCGGTGATCTGCGATTTTTAGCGGTACTGCAACATTGCGATGGACAGATTGGATACTTTCAACACTTTTTTGGGACCATTGACAATTATACAGCGATCAGTGCTATAAAAATGCACTGATTACTGTGTAAATGTCACTGGCAGGGAAGGGGTTAACACTAGGGGGCAATCAAGGGTTTAACTGTGTGTTCCCTCAGTGTGAGTTCTAACTGTGTGGGGATTGGAGTTGACTAGGAGAGGAGACATGTCGTTTTTCCTACTTAGTAGGAACAAATTATATTTTTTCTCTTCCCTGACAGCACAGAGATTTGTGTGTTTACACACACAAATCACCGTGCTGGCGCTCGTTCACGCGATCGCACATGGCCAGCGGTGATCGTGCCTGCTGAGCACGCGCATCGGTTCCTCCCGCCGTGCAGCATGCGCGTGCGCCCTCTGGTGGCCGAAAAGGAGAAGGACGTACCCGTATGGGATTTCGCCCAGGGGAGCCATTCTGCCACAGTATATCTGCGTGAGCCGGTCGGGAACCGGTTAAAAGATACCTTGATGTGTTTACTCTCCAAAATGTGGTGATTTTGTGGGTGTTTCTCCTATCCTGGCACTTTAGTGCCTCAAAAAAATGTGATAGATCGTCAGGAAATCAGATGCACTATTTGCCTGAAGGTGCTCCTGGGATTTTGGGCCCCTCTATGCATCCAGACAGAACTTGTGTTATCCCCATGCTTGGAAGGAGTAGAAGAATGTGTTTTGTGGTGTAATTCTAAGTATACCCATATTGTGTGTGAGAAATAACTTGTTAAAATGACAACTTTGTGAAACAAAATAAGATTTTATTCAATTTCTTTATTTTCCAAAAAAAATTGTGGTGAAAATATAAAGCACCAAAAAAATCCCCATGTTTTTTACTAAATACCCCGGACTGTGTACTTTCCATAAAGGTGTCGTTTTGGGGCTATTTTTACTGTCCTGGCATTTTACGGCCTCAAGAATTGAGACAGGCCGTCAGTACATCAGGAATTATTCATTTTCAAAATTTCCACTATACATTATAGACTTTATAACTTTCACACAGAATAAATATTATACACTGATTTGCTTTGTATTTTAACCAAGAAATGTAGAAAATTAATGAAGAAAAATGATTTATTTACAAATTTTTATAAGAGAAACTAAGAAAAATTCATTTTTTCAGCATTTTTAGTCATTTATCCATTATATAGCGAAAGTGGTGGAGAATTATAACCAAAAGAAAACTTTACATGTCTGAAAAGATGATATAAAATTTATTTGGGTACAGTGTTGCGCGATCGAGTAATTGTCAAAGTATCGCTGTGCTGAAAACGGAACTATGGCGTGGACAGGAAGGGGGTTTAACACGCCGGTCTTCAAGTGGTTAACAAATAATAAGATGTAAGCAGGAATCTAAATCAAAACCTTTATAATTACAGATAATAAATGATAAAATCTATGAATTATTGGATGGACCAATCACAAGCCAACTTTTTCGGTAACACATAAAAAATCCATAATGTACAGAAACCGATATCAACCAATAAGAAGTGTTGTCCATGTATTGTCATATCTGGCCATGTATTAGCACAGTTTAGTTGTATGGTGCGGTCTGTGTGAGTGCGGGACCGAGTCATCTCTATATGTTTAGACTCATATTTATTAAAAAGAACCTGAAAAACATTCAATACATTCTGCCCCACCCCCAACACACCACTGTTATCATGAGAAAGGTTGTTAGATGGTGTGAATTCTCTGGTGTTGCAGAAGCCTTCCTTTCTGCATTAAAGATTTCCCGCACTCTGAACATGGATAAGGATGCTCACCCGTGTGAATTCTCTGGTGTTCATGAAGGGTGTTTTCCTGAGTGAAAGATTTTCCGCACTCAGAACACGAATAGGGACGCTCACCCGTGTGAATCTTCTGTTGTTCATCGAATGAATATTTCCAATTAAAACATTTCCCACACTCTGAACACGAATAAGGACGTTCACCCGTGTGATCTCTCTGGTGTACAAGAAGTTTTTCTTTTGCAATGAAACCTTTCCCGCACTCTGAAGATGAATAGGGACGATTAGCAGTGTGACATTTCTTGTGTCTAAGAAGGTCTCTTTTATTTGTGAAATGTTTCCCGCACACTGAACATGACAATGAACTCTCTTCTGTGTGATCTCCTTCCTGCCCTAAAAAAGATTCCTCGGGAATAGACGGATCTATTAAAGTATTTCTACTGTGAGATCTTAGAGTCCTGGAATGTGATTTATCAGAAGATTCCTCAGACGTATTCCGCACATTATGTTCATCTGCTGAGAAATAATTTTACAATAAATGTTAGAAGAATTTTTGGAATCTTGTATTCAGGAGTCATATATGTTGGTTTAGTTCTAAATCTTTGAGCTCCCGAATGCAAGTGGGTGCAATCAGAACAGAAAAATATAAATTCAAAGTAGATAAAGAATACAATGTACCCAAATCACACTGTGCAACTTTGTGCTCCTCATTTGTTGGGAACATGACATTATATTGAAGAATGGAGATGGACCTTTCATATGATGTACAGTATCTCCTCCTCATTTGTTGGGAACATGACATTATATTGAGGAATGGAGATGGACCTTTCATATGGTGTACAGTATCTCCTCCTCATTAATTGGGAACATGACATTATATTGAGGAATGGAGATGGACCTTTTATATGACATACAGTGTCGCCTCCTCATTTGCTGGGAACATGATGTTAATTTGAGAAACGGAGATGTAATTTTCATATGGTGTACAGTATCTCCTCCTCATTTATTGGAAACATTGTCCAATGTAGTAAATAGGATTACCTTAAAGCGTTTGTAAAGGTGTTTTTTTTTTTTTTTTAAATAACAAACATGTTATACTTACCTTCACTGTGCAGCTCGTTCTGCACAGAGTGGCCCCGAACCTCGTCTTCTGGGGTCCCTCGGCGGCTGTTTCAGCTCCTCCCCGCAAGCATTAACCACCTTAATGCGAGCTCCCTCGCACGGTGGTGAGTGCTTGCGGGCGCGCTCCCGTGATACAGCCGGCGGCTATAGCCGCTCGCTGTATCACTCGGCCCCGCCCCCCGGCGCGCCGCGTCATCGGATGTGATTGACAGCAGCGCGAGCCAATGGCTGCGCTGCTTTCAATCCATCCACTGCAGCCAATCAGCGGCCAGGGTGAGCGGAGGAACAGATGTCGGGAACGCGAAGCTGACTTTCGAGGCGTCAGGTAAGTAAAACGGGGGGGCTGGGGGCGGCGGTTCTGTCAGAAGTTTTTTCACCTTAATGCATAGAATGCATTAAGGTGAAAAAATTTTTACCTTTACAACCCCTTTAATGAGGTGAAGACTAGAGTTGATTCATGTGGTTTACAATATACACAGTACATTGGGCACTGGGGTAGGCACATTGATGATGTTCTTACTATCAGAAGTTAAGGTTTCTCATTCTTATTACAAATACTAAATATGGTTACTAATAATTGTAGGATTTTGTTTAGCATGTTGATATGAAGAGTTAACTGATTGCCTTTTGGGATCAGGAAGGAATCTCCTTAACCTAAAGAAAATGAGGCCAAGCTTTATATAGGTATCCTGCCTTCCTCTGTAAAAACAACTGCTTCAAAATTATAATTTTTTTTCGTGGGTGAATTCAGTAGACATAGACCTTTTCTCCTCTGATGTAACAGAGTAAATACAAACTTTATACTCATAGAAGTAAAATAATAATGGGAACTGGTTCTACATTTGGTGTTTTTTAACTTACTGGGGTCCATATGTAGAGAAGATTCTTCCTGCTTACTTTCTATAATCATCTCCCCCTCCATAGACTGCTGATTTCAAAACACCAACATCTCTTCTTCCTCTTCAATATCAGCTTTGAAGTCTTTCCATTCTTCATTCTAAAACCCAAAGCTGATAGAACACATTTATAAAAAATAAAGAAAAGATTACATAGAAGAATGTCCTCTCATGGCTTAGAATACATGTTGAGGTCTACATGCTCAGTCCCACCTACCTGATGATGGTGAGGGATGATGTGCCTTTCTGTCTGGAATCCCGGGAATGCAGAGAATGGGGACATGTCTCTGGTGGGTTCCCATTACTGCATCCATCTGCAGGAAACACACACACTGACTGAATACATTATTTCTATGTGTTTATCAGATGATGGGGGATCTAGGTGGACCCTCCGTACTGCTCTCTCTTTTACAATAATGTCTCCTCTTACGGGGATGTGAGGTGTGGCTGATTCTCCATCATGACGTCCTTGTAGAGATCCTTGTGTCCGTCTAAATACTCCCAACTCCTTCCAACTTCTGGGTGTTAATGGATCACCAGATATTTTCTTCACCACTTTACAAACCTGTTTAAAGAGAGAAATTAATTAGTGAATGTGTATATCCTGCGCCCTTTCACCAGCGGACTTCTATACGAACTGATGGATAAACTGGCCTCATCTGCCCCTGTGAAAATTCTAATGGCTGGGGATTTCAATAATATTCTTGATTACACATTAGATACTTCTAACCCGCAGTGTGCACATAATCTGGAGCTGGTTGACTGGGCTGCTTCTGTGGGACTGACGGGAGTATGGAGGTGGAAGCATGCGCAACTTAAGAGTTATTCTCACTTGTCTCTGGAGCATGCTTCCTCCTCCAAAATTGATCTTGCATTCTCTTCCTCGGATTTGCTGCCATTGATAATGGAGGCCTCCTGTCTTCCAGGGGGCTTATCAGATTACTCCCCACTCCAGGTTGTGTTGCGCTTGGCAGATTCCCGCTTCTCGGGTTCTTGGCGTTTATCTCCTGACTCGGTATGTGATCCGTTGGTAGATGGTGTAATACAGCCGTCACTACAATCCTATTGGCAAATTAATGAGGGTTCATCCACTTCACAATTGATCTGGGATGCCTTCAAGGCAACTGTTAGAGGGGAGTATATTTCAGCCATTAAGGCTGCTAGAACCCAGCATAGCCATGACACAGAGATTTTACAGGAGAACAACAGGCATGCGTTCAGATATACGGTGACACTCCTTCGCCCCCACATCACTGGCAGACCTACGTCAGGCTAGAAGGGATCTCTATTAACACCACAAAGACATGGCAAAAAAGCTAGGGCCCGTACTGTGGACAGGTATTTGAACAAGGGGATAAGAATGGACGCCTGTTGGCAATGCTTGTGGTTGATAGCTATGCCTCCACTGTTGTCCCTTGTGTTTATTCGCCCTCTGGGGTCTTCTCGGGAGGAAATTCTTAACGCTTTTGTCTCTTTTTACGCAGCACTGTATTCCCATATTCCATCTTACTTGGGGGAGGATCTAGTAGCTCTCTTGGACCCGCTCCATCTTCCCACTTTACCTTTGGAGGTATCTGAGCTACTGGATGCACCTTTAAGGCGGAGGAACTTGCTGCAGTGGTGGGCTCTTTTCCCAACAGTAAGGCACTGGGACCAGTTGGGCTGCCGGCTGAGTGGTACCAACAACATTTAGATTTACTCTCACCACGTTTGTTAACCCTTTATCGGGAGTGTTTGAAGACAGGTCGACTGCCTCCCCCACTGTACGAAGCACATATTGTTCTCATTGCCAAGCTCGATAAGGATCCCTTGCACTGCGCTTCATATCGGCCAATTTCATTAATAAAATTTGGATTTTGAAATCCTTACAAAAATGCTGGCCAACAGACTCATGTCGGTTATATCACATTTAGTATTCAAAAACCAGACAAAGTTTTTGCTGGGGAAGGCCAATAATATCAATTTGAGAAGGGTTTACACTCAACTACAGTTGAGCCCTGAGATAACTAAGGGGGGAATCTTAGTCTTTTTGGATTTAGAAAAAGCCTTTGATTCTGTGGACTGGATTTACATGCAGGAATTACTATGGCAGTTTGGCATTGGTTCCACATTTTATGAATGGATTACGCTATTATATCATCCCCCAGTTGCGGTGGTTAAACTTAATGAGATGATTTCTTCCCGGTAGCTAAGGGGACATGCCAGGGATGTCCTCTGTCCCCTGGTTTATTTGCCCTACTTAGCCTTATGTGTGTCCTCGGGAGTGAAGGGGATCCGGTTGGGAGTGTTGGAGGAAAAAACGGCTCTATATGCCGATGGTATGGTACTATTCCTGGGAGATCAGGACCACTTAAACTGTAAACTGTTGGCGCTATATAAATACTGTATAATAATAATAATAATATCTGGGGAGGTGAGGAGGAATATAGGAGGTCGGGAGTGACCATTGTTTATTTCTCTCTCTTTTTGTTAAATTCTTTTTATTAGAAGTTTTTCACATAAAAGTTACAAACATAAAAATTGTATTAAACATTCAGCACTACCATTCAGCAGCACCAGTGTACAATGTAGCTCCCAGATAAATGAAAGCAGCAATCTTCCCAGAGCAAATAATGAAGAAAGAAGAATAATAATAATAATAAAAAAAAAATATATATATATATATATATATATATATATATATATATATATATATATATATATATATATTTTTTTTTTTTTTTTATTATTATTATTATTCTTTCTTCATTATTTGCTCTGGGAAGATTGCTGCTTTCATTTATCTGGGAGCTACATTGTACACTGGTGCTGCTGAATGGTAGTGCTGAATGTTTAATACAATTTTTATGTTTGTAACTTTTATGTGAAAAACTTCTAATAAAAAGAATTTAACAAAAAGAGAGAGAAATAAACAATGGTCACTCCCGACCTCCTATATTCCTCCTCACCTCCCCAGATATTATTATTATTATTATACAGTATTTATATAGCGCCAACAGTTTACGTAGCGCTTTACAACTTGAGGGTAGACAGTACAAATACAATACAATTTGATACAGTAGGAATCAGAGGGCCCTGCTCCTTGGAGCTTACAATCTAAGAGGGAAGGTCAAGAGATACAAGAGGTAATAACTGTGGGTGATGTGCTGATTGAGAAGATAAATGTACAGTTGTTAGGTGGGAGCCAGATAGGCTTCTCTGAAGAGATGAGTTTTCAGGGATCGTCTGAAAGTGGATAAAGTAGGAGAAAATCGGACGGATTGGGGTAGAGCATTCCAGAGGATGGGGGAGGCTCTGGAGAAGTCCTGAAGGCGAGCATGGGATGAGGTGACAAGGGAGTTTGAGAACAGGAGGTCTTGGGAGGAGCGAAGAGAACGATTAGGTTGGTATTTTGTGACTAGGTTAGAGATGTAGCTAGGGGCCAGGTTGTGGATGGCTTTGTAAGTTATAGTTAGTATCTTGAATTTAATTCGGTGACTGAGTGGCAGCCAATGGAGGGATTGGCAGAGGGGTGTAGCAGACGCTGAGCGGTTTGTGTGGTGGATGAGCCTGGCCGCAGCGTTCATGATGGACTGAAGTGGGGATAGCCTATTTAGAGGTAAACCAATGAGGAGGGAGTTGCAGTAGTCAAGGCGGGAGATGACCAGGGAGTGGATTAGAAGCTTTGTGGTGTCATTGGTTAGGAAGGGGCGTATCTTGGAGATGTTGCGAAGACAGAGGCGGCAAGCTTTGGATAGTGATAGAATGTGGGGTCGAAAGGTTAGTTCAGAGTCCAGGATTACACCTAGGACCTTGGCGTGGGGAGATGGGTTGATAGTTGAGCCGTTGATCTTGACAGGGAGATCAGGGGAAGTGGCACCTGAGGGAGGAAATATCATGAGCTCGGTTTTGGATAGGTTGAGTTTGAGAAAGTGATGTGACATCCAGGCTGATATGTCTGCTAATAAGTTGGTAATGCGTGAGGAGACAGATGGAGAGAGCTGGGGGGTGGAGAGATAGATTTGGGTGTCATCAGCGTAGAGATGATATTTAAAGCCGTGGGAGGCAATCAACTGACCCAAGGAGGTGGTGTAGATTGAGAAAAGGAGAGGTCCGAGAACAGAACCTTGGGGGACCCCAACGGAAAAAGGAAGAGGAGAGGAGGAAGTAGAGTTGTAAGTGACACTGACGGAGCGGTGGGATAGGTAGGATGAGAACCAGCGAAGAGTACAGTCACGGAGACCAAAGGAGTGGAGTTTTTTGAGGAGGAGGGGGTGGTCCACTGTGTCAAAGGCAGCAGAGAGATCCAGGAGAAGTAGTACAGAATAGTGTCCATTGGCTTTAGCCATTAGTAGGTCATTTGAGAGTTTAAGGAGAGCAGTTTCCGTGGAGTGTTGAGGGC
Source organism: Aquarana catesbeiana (assembly GCF_042186555.1). Taxonomy (NCBI): domain Eukaryota; kingdom Metazoa; phylum Chordata; class Amphibia; order Anura; family Ranidae; genus Aquarana; species Aquarana catesbeiana. The sequence continues at coordinate 299,747,500 of NC_133331.1, read as the reverse complement.
GAAAACCGGACTGAAGGGGATCAAGAAGTTTATTCATGGTCAGATGGTCGCTTAATCAGTTGTAGACCAGTCTTTCAAGAAGTTTGGAGGAGAAGGAGAGTAAGGAGATGGGACGTAAGTTGTTGAGATTGGTGGGATCCAGTGAGGGCTTTTTTAGTATGGGGGTGACTAGCGCATGTTTTAGAGAGTTTGGGAAGATGCCACAAGAGAGGGAGAGGTTGAAAATGTGAATTAGAGAGCGTAGAATCGAGTCAGAGGGTGAGCGTAGCATTTGCGAGGGAACAGGATCCAGGGGGCAAGTGGTTAGATGAGTGCTAGATAAAAGTTTAGCAACCTCAGTAGTAGTAGCAGGGTTGAATGAGGGAAGTAATGATTGTATCTGTGGACATGGGGTGTTGCATGGGGGAGGTTTTTGCGCATTGGCGATCTCCTCATGAATTGTATCAATCTTAGTTTTGAAGTGATTGGCAATCTTCTGGGCAGTGAGTGAGTTGGTGGGTGGAGGCAGTGGAGGACAGAGTAGAGTGTTGAAGGTAGAGAAGAGTTGACGTGGACTGGATGAGAAGGTGTTGATGAGTGTGATAAAGTAGGTCTGTTTGGCAGTGTGAAAGCAGGAGTAGTATTTTAGGAGGGCAGATTTATATTGTGTGAAGTCTTCCTGGGTCTTAGTCTTATGCCACAGGCGCTCAAGAGCGCAGCTACGTTTTATGAGACTTCTGGTGTCATCTGTTTGCCAGGGTTGTAGCAGTCGGGGCCTAATTCTGCGTGTAGTGAGGGGGGCCAGCTTGTCTAGGGAGGAAGACAGTGAGCTGTTGTAAATGAAAGTAGCTTGGTTGGGGCAGGACAGGGGGGAGATTTTGTCATAGAGGTGATCAGTAGCAGAGTAGAGAAGAGAAGGGTTGAGGTGGCGAAGGTTTCTGCGTGTAACTGTTAGGCGGTTGGAGGGAGAAGAGGTGGAAGACAAGGAGAGAGCAAAACTAATAAGGTGGTGATCAGAGAGTGGGAGTGGATTGTTGGAAAGGTTGCACGGAGTGCACAGATAGGAGAAGGCAAGGTCAAGGGTGTTGCCATTGGAGTGGATAGGAGCCTGTATCCATTGCTTCAGGTCAAGCGATGAGGTTAGACTGAGAAGTTTAGAAGTAATAGTAGTGTTAGTGTTGACAGGGATGTTGAAGTCCCCAAGAATAATTGTGGGGATTTCAGAAGAGAGAAAGTAGGGTAGCCAGGCAGAGAAGTCATCAAGAAAGGCTGATACCGGTCCAGGGGGCCGCTAGATGACAGCAATTCTTAGAGAAATGGGAGAGAAAAGACGAATGCAGTGTGCCTCAAAAGAGGAGAGTGTCAGAGAGGGAGGTGGGTGAAGAACCTGATAGGTGCTGCATGGGGCTAGAAGGATTCCCACTCCACCTCCCTTCCGTCCACTTGGTCTGGGGGAGTGAGTCCAGAGAAGGCCCCCCATGGGAGAGGGAAGCAGGAGAAATAGTATCCGATTCATGAAGCCAGGTTTCAGTAATGGCAAGTAGGTTAAAGGAATTTCTGATAAAGAGGTCATGGAGGGCGGTGAGTTTGTTGCAGACAGAACGTGCATTCCACAGGGCACAGGAAAAGGGGGGGCTGGTTTTGGAAAGAGGAATATAGACCAAGTTCTGTGGGTTGCGGCTCCTGCCAGAGGGTGTAGGGGGATGGGAGCGTTGGGCAAAGACAGATGATGGTGGCCCAGGGTTTGGGGATATGTCACCAGAGATTAGGAGAAGCAGGAGGGTGAGGGAGGTAATGTGGGACTGTGATTTATGTGAAGGGGCATGTCTCAGAGTACTGGAGGTTTTATCAGTGTATGGATGTAGAATGAGCGAGAGTTGGTAAGAGCAGTAGTAGGGGGAAGACAGAAGGCAGGGTGATATGTAAAAGCAGGCGGGTGGAGAGGGGGGGTGAAGGTAAGAGAGTTTGAGGAGAGAGGACAGGAGTGTCAGAAGCAGTGGTAGAGAGTGCATGTTACAGAGCGGAAGGAGAGCCTATTAGAGAGACAGGGTCACCTGCAGTCTGTTAGCTGCTTTCCAGTGCAGATTGCTGTATTCGTTTGCTTTGTGCAATCGCTGAAGTGCAGAGAATGAAGTGCATATCACTTGTAGAAAGAATCACTTAGAGATAGAAGCCTTAAGGATAGAAGCCCCTGCAATGTGCTCCCCCAGCAATGTGCTGACCCCTTAAGGATGCTCAAGTATATACTGTTATAAGGGTGGGGTTGAAGTTCGTTAATTAATCATGAGTGACTATAAGAGTGCCTAGCAATCAAAGTGAACTTTTTGCTTCAAAAGTCAGAATAGCAAGAGGCCAAGACAAGATCGAAGATTATTAGATAGAAGATTATTTTAATTACAGCAATACAAATAATATCATAGGACCTCCCAGAATCCTCTTCACCTCCTCCTGATCTATACAGGACTCTCCTCTCTGTAGACTAAGGATGAGCTCCGGCATGTTCGCACAGCCCACGTGCAGAGCCCGCCAGGGAGTCTCACTGGGCTGCGCTAATCACAGGCAGTGAGACATTTCCCGATCTCTGTAGCCGCACATCAGGACAATGTCTCACTGCCTGTGATTAGCACAGCGCAGTGAGACTTCCTGGCGGGCTCTGCACATGGAGTGTGTGAACATGCCGGAGCTCATCTTTACTGTAGACAGATAATAAACTGAGAATTAACTGGACTGTACTGAGATGAATAATGTCAGCACAGAGTTCCTCCATAGTTATGACACCTCAGACTGCTGTTAAAGAACATCTCTAACTAAAATCTTTTATTTTGGCTTGGAATGACTGAAGAAGAAATAATATTAATACATTTGTCCTGGATGGGGAGATATCTTTTCACTTCATGTCCAGCATGAATCCAGTCTATAAAACAGAGGCTCTGGATGGACAGTTGGATAAATAGTTCTATATTTTAGACGTATCTGGTCTATGGACCAGAGGCTCTGGATGGACAGTTGGATAAATGGTTCTATGTTTATGATGTATCCGGTCTATAAACCAGAGGCTCTGGATGGACAGTTGGATAAGTGGCTCTATATTTAGGATGTATCTGGTCTATAGAACTGAGTATGCAAACAACAGTGTTCCTGAAGACTGCCAAACCAGTCCCAGTGTAAACCAGTAACAATGTTCCTGAAAACTGCCAAACCAGTGCCAGTGTAAACCAGTAACAATGTTCCTGAAAACTGCTAAACCAGTCCCAGTGCCAACATACCAGTGTAAATCAGTAACAGTGTTCCTGATTGCCGCCATACCAGTTCTCCAGTGTTGCTAGACCAGTGTATGCCTGCAAAAGTGTTGTTGATAACTAGCCACAAAGGTCCGAATGTCGACAGACCAGCGTAAGCCAGAAACTGTGTTCCTAATTGCTGCCACATCAATGCCAAGGTCACCAGACTAATGCAGAAAGCAATAATATTCCTGTTCACTAGCCACCTCCGTGCCAGTGTCATAAGAACCAGTGTAGCCAGCAACAGTTTCCTTGATTGCCACCACACTAGTACAGCATCACCAGAACCAGTGGAGCTACAACAGTATTTCTGACGCCTGCTACAAAAGAGCAGTGTCATCTCAGCCTACTGCCTAGGCCAATCCTTTGCCTGATTGCTGACCACATTACTGTCTGCCATCTTACCTGACCCATCTGTGCATCCCACTGACTAAAATCCTGAGACACCAGTCCCAGCCATCCTCTACAGACAACTGCACTCCTGGAACCACAGGAACTCTATTGTTCAACCTTTGTTCATCCATCCAGGACTTCCTGGTCAGTGAGCATGGCATTCCTGGGGACAACCACGTCCAATAGGTTAGGCTTGCTTGGCTTACAGGTACAAGGACGGCTACAGGTGACAACACAGAGCTGTATTCCGTTACCACTTGTAGATAGGCAACCATTATACCATACACTGTTTTTATATGCAATGCTGTTTGATTTTTGGGACGCACAAGATACAATGTTTATTACATAATCAATCCATAAACACAAACGAATACTTTGAGTATGTCAAAATACCTGAGCTGGTAATCACTAAACGATCACTAAACGAAGGGTGCGTAACCCTGCACACCAGAGGCCATTGATATTAAGACATAACTTTCAATCAAATTCTATAAAACATCTCTGGACTGTATTTATAAAGGTATAGTTTTATGATCTTTTACCCCAAAATGTCTATCAAGTAATGATTTCTTTTTACATATGTCTATCTAATATATCCGTTATCATTTATTATTATGTATTTATATGTGTTACATGATTTACCAGTGTTTTTAATTCTTATGTACATACTGTACCTTGCTCAGTTCTCTCAATGAGTTGGCAGTAAACTTCCGGCCGGCTGGTCTGTGTATATATACCACATCATTAGGTGTTATTTGCTTGAGAAAGGAGTACGCATGCCTCTATGTGGTATAGCGCATGTTCCGAAATGCGTTGCATTCTGGTCCTGAGCCCTGCCTGTGTCATCCTTCTCCTGGCTGCCCACCCGCTGCTGGAAGGACTTCGGCAAACTTCCTCCTCCACACGGGGACTTCTGTCACATTCCATCTGGTGGTACCAGCAGCTCCCGCAGCCTGCTCCAACTGGCGTCCTGGACTTTCACTTATTGATGTGCCTGTTGTTTACCCATCTATTGTAAGTAGCCCTGCTGGGGGGTCTTTTAAAATACAAAGTCTTACTGTACTCAGAGGTGCTTCTCTGCTTTAGTTTTTGTCTGTGTATATTCAGAGTCTGCTAAACTCCACCAAGAAGCCTACCCTAGTGCCTTGGACATTTTTGGACTTATACCTTATAATAACACTGCTTGCATATTAGGTATTATGACCAAGCCTCTGCGCCTATAACCTTCTTCCTCTTATTTAATACCAATGGCCTTTGGTGCGCAGGGTTACGCACCCTTCGTTTAGTGAGCATATAATCAATCCAGACATTAAAAAAAAAGTCTCACAGATGTGGCATTCCCGTACTTGGGAGGGGTAGAAGAATGTGTTTTGGAGTGTATTTGTTAGTATGCCCATACTGTGTATTAACATATTTTATTAATTGACAACTTTGTGTAAAAAAGTAACATTTAATTTTCTTTCTGCATTTTACTAAAACGTGTGCCAAAAAAAATGAAATACCTTGGGGTGTTACCTCTCCAAATTGTGGTAATTTTGTGAATGTTCCTACTGTCCTCATGCTTCAGGGCCTCCAAAATGTGATAGGTAGATCAGAAAATTAGATGGCTAATTTTTGCCCCTAGCAAGCCTGAGGGTGCTCCTTGGATTTTGGATCTTTCTATGTGGTTAGGCTCTGTAAAAGTCTCACATATGTGGCAACCTCATACTGGGGAGCAGTAGAGGAGTGTATTTTTTTGGGTGTGATTGTAAGTATTCCCATGCTGCATGTTAGAAATAACTTGTTACAATGACAAATTTGTTAAATAAGATTATGGCAAACATGTACAACTTCAAAAAAGCTCACCTTGCGTCTTACTATACATCTTAGAAAGTCTACTTTCCAAATTTTTGGGGCATTTCTACTGTCCTGGTGCTCCATAGTCTCCAAAATGTGATAGGTAATCTGGAAATTAAATGTGTTATTTATGCCCCTGTAGTGCCCACCCCGAAGGAACTCCTGTATGCCCAAAGTTAATTCCCCAGTTAAATGCACAGACAACCAGGCACGCAGCAACAGTCATCCTTTCTTGCTCAATAAAACAATCTAGACGTTTCCTGGTCTGTGGTCTGTACGCACAATGTTTCTGCATAACTGGATGCCTGAAATAAAAGGCTTAATATTGTATAAAAAGCTTTCAATAATGATGATTGCTTGTGAGACGAATTTTGTAATTATGTCTGCTTGAGTCAGCTTAAATCAAACTGTGTGTTTTATTGTACACACATAAAACTTGGAAAATACTTACAAAAATAGTACATTCATATTCAGAATTAGTGTTGTTTCATATATGCAAAAAATGTTCAAATATAGTTCATTTGTTTCAAAGATCTGAAAAGAGTTCTTAAAGTCATTAGACATGTGCTTTCCTTTGTCTTGGCTTTTTAAAGATGGCCGTTTAAGTTCTTGTGTCCTGGAAGAAATGCTGTGTGCATAGAAGAGAGAGAGAGCTGTATGTCTTGAAGAGGGAGATGTGTGTAGCTTGAAAGCAGGAAGTAGCAAGGAACAGAAAACTGTTTTCCTTCTGATTATATGAACTCAGTCTTTCAAATTTGCGCCCAAACACAAATCCCTCCCATACACTCCCCTTTCTCCTCCTTCCTAAGAGTGGGGGCTAACAGAGAGCAACATCTGGTTTAACTTTAACAAACCTTCTAAACATGAAACAAGATATATGTGAGAGAGACTATCAGACCACTTAAAACAAAAACGCATAAATCAAACAGAGTATTGGTTACATAGGAAGATTTTCAACCCATACATTTATTATTTACAAAATCCATCAAATTCTGACAGGTTCTTGACCTGCAGTCTCCGTTAATGAGTCGCCATCTGAATGCTATTAACTCAAAGTCTTATCATTCACACAATTGTAGAGAATGCATATTCTTTTTAATAAAGCCAATTAAAATTTAGATATTAAGAATATAACAATGCCCCCTTCCAATATCAGTCTGACATTCACCACTGAGCTCTCCAGACCAGATCCTGAGTGAAATCCCTTAATTAGCTTCAAAAACAGGAAGGAAAGGATCCTCAGAAGTAGCCCCTCCTAGCTCTGAACTAGCTGGGACCACGATGAACAACTGAAGAACATCAGCTGGGCTGCTAATTTGCTTCATCCAGCCCACTACATTCTAGATACCTTCAGAAGGCAACGGAATTAATCAAACCTGCAGCCGGTGAAACCCAGAACAGCCCAAAGCAATCACAAACTGTTCCACAGCCAAAAAGAACTACATTTTCCTTATCATTCTAGCAACTTATTTAGGAGGGTGATACATACACTCCTTAAAAGTCTGAAGGTGCTCCTTGGATTTTGAACTTCTCTAAGTGGTTAAGCTCTGAAAAAGTCAATATATAATTGGTTCAAACATTAAAAATGTCTCACATATGTGGTATCCCTATACTTGGGAGTAAGTAGTAGAATGTATTTTTTGTAGTCGTTTTTTGTTGGTGCCACGAGGGAGCTATAATGCCAAACACATCACAAAACTTTATCTGCATATAAACCTACCCCTTTTGGATATAAAGAAAAAGGTAAAAAGCGAGCCTCACCTGCAGTAATTACTAGGAACCATGCAGCTTATAGATAAGGGAACTTTATTACACAAAAATATCAAATGGTAATACAAAAAACACCGGATAAAAAACCCATTCCCAGCACCTCAGTAAAAAAATTAAAAGTAGACAATGTTGCCTGATCAAGATGCAGCTTGATCAGACAATGTTATGTATTTTTTTTTCATTACAATTTGATATTTTTGTGTAATAAAATATCTATAAGCTACATGGTCCCTAGTAATTACTGCAAGTGAGGCTCTCTTTTCACATTTTTCTTTTGTATGCTTGGTTGTTTACCAGCATCACACCTTATTGAGGTGAGTCAGCTATTTGAGGGATGCTGTGTTTGCTCTCATACAGAGCCTTCCCAGCCCATATACCCCAGTGAGCTACTGGCTACCCCCCCTTGTTTTCTTTCCCTTTTGGATATACCAGCCACATAAGCAGGACCTGAAGTTACTTCTGAGTGACACAATAGATTAGTGGCCCCTTTCCTGGACTTTTTGTCTTCCCTATGGCCATCTATTCAGCTGCCTTGATTATCAGTACATGGGCTCCAGTTGTTGATGTAAATACTGATAATATCTCTTCCATCACTCTCATTTTTATGAATTAACAGATAGTCTCTCATACAATTCAATTTGATGCATGAACTCCTGAAGAAGTCGAAAACTTTTGGCGAAACGTTGAGATTGACACATCTATTGTAACATGGAATATGTAAACTATGTTTGGTGATCAAAACACAGTGAGATTCATGGTTTTAATTAATATTTTTAACTGAAATGAAACAAAAAATTGTTACATTTTAACAATATTTGTGTATTAATCAGCACTTTAAAAACCCCTATTTTTTCGTACTATAAACAGTTTCAATAAAAAGTGTGTGAACCCTTTTGGAATGATATGGATTTCTGCACAAATTGGTCATAAAATGTGATCTGATCTTCATCTAAGTCACAACAATAGACAATCACAGTCTGCTTAAACTAATAACACACAAAGAATTACATTTTACCATGTTTTTATTGAACACACCATGTAAACATTCACAGTGCAGGTGGAAAAAGTATGTGAACCCTTGGATTTAATAACTGGTTAAACCTCCTTTGGCAGCAATAACTTCAACCAAACGTTTCCTGTAGTTGCAGATCAGACGTGTACAACGGTCAGGAGTAATTCTTGACCATTCCTCTTTACAGAACTGTTTCAGTTCAGCAATATTCTTGGGATGTCTGGTGTGAATCGCTTTCTTGAGGTCATGCCACAGCATCTCAGTTGGGTTGAGGTCAGGACTCTGACCACTCCAGAAGGCGTATTTTCTTCTGTTTAAGCCATTCTGTTGTTGATTTACTTCTATGCTTTGGGTCATTGTCCTGTTGCAACACCCATCTTCTGTTGAGCTTCAGCTGGTGGACAGATGGCCTTAAGTTCTCCTGCAAAATGTCTTGATAAACTTAGGAATTAATTTTTCCTTCGATGATAGCAATCTGTCCAGGCCCTGAAGCAGAAATGCAGTCTCAAACCATGATGCCCCCACCACCATACTTCACAGTTGGGGTGAGGTTTTGATGTTGGTGTGCTGTGCCTCTTTTTCTACACACATAGTTTTTCTTCCAAACAACTCAACTTTGGTTTCATCTGTCCACAGAATATTTTGCCAGTGCTGCTGTGGAACATCTAGGTGCTCTTGTGCAAATTGTAAACGTGCAGCAATGTTTTTTTTTGGACAGCAGTGGATTCCTCTGTGGTATCCTCCCAAGAAATCTATTCTTGTTTAGTGTTTTACGTATCATAGATTCGCTAACAGGGATGTTAGCATATGCCAGAGACTTTTGTAAGTCTTTAGCTGACACTCTAGGATTCTTCTACACCTCATTGAGCAGTCTGCGCTGTGCTCTTGCAGTCATCTTTACAGGACGCCCACTCCTAGGGAGAGTAGCAGCAGTGCTGAACTTTTTCCATTTATAGACAATTTGTCTTACCGTGGACTGATGAACAGCAAGGCTTTTGGAGATAGTTTTATAATCCTTTCCAGCTTTATGCAAGTCAACAATTCTTAATCGTAGGTCTTCTGAGAGCTCTTTTGTGCGAGGCATCATTCACATCAGGCAATGCTTCTTGTGAAAAGCAAACACAGAACTGGTGTGTGTTTTTTATAGGGCAGGGCAGCTGTAACCAACACCTCCAATCTCATCTCATTGATTGGACTCCAGTTGGCTGACACTCCAATTAGCTTACTTTTAGCATACTTTTTCCACCTGCACTGTGAATGTTTACATGGTGTGTTCAATAAAAACATGGTAACATTTAATTCTTTGTGTGTTATTAGTTTAAGCAGACTGTGATTGTCTATTGTTGTGACTTAGATGAAGATCAGAGTAGTAGAATGTATTTTGGGGGAAATTGTAAATATGCCCATACTGTGGGTTACAATTTTTTATTAATTAACAGGTTTGTGTAAAAAAATTAAATAACTTAAATTTACTTCCTGTAATTTCTAAAAACTTGTGTCAGAAAAATTAAATCCTCAAAAGACTCATCATGCCTCTTACAAAGATACCTTGGTGTTTACTCTCCAAAATGTGGTCATTTTGTGGGTGTTTCTCTTATCCTGGCACTGCAGGGCCTCAAGAAATGTGATAGAAAGTCAGGTGCAACATTTATGCACTTTGAAAGCCTGAAGGTGTTCCTTGGATTTTGGACCCCTTTATATATCTAGACATATAAAAAGTCTCACACATGTGGTATCCCCATGCTTGAAAGGAGTAGAAGAAAGTGTTTTGAAGTGTAATTGTAATGCCGCGTACACACGATCGGAATGTCCGACAGGAAATGTTCGATGTGAGCTTGTTGTCGGAAAGTCCAACCGTGTGTATGCTCCATCGAACATTTGCTGTCGGAATTTCCGCACACAAATGTTTGAGAGCAGGCTCTCAAATTTTCCGTCAACAAAACTTGTTGTCGGAAAGTCCGATCGTGTGTACACAACTCCGTCGCACAAAATTTCACGCATGCACTGAATCAAGCAGAAGGAGCCGCACTGGCTATTGAACTCCCTTTTTCTTGGCTTGTCATACATGTTGTACGTCACCGCGTTCTTGATGTTCAGAACATTTCTGTGACTGTGTGTATGCAAGACAAGTTTGAGCCAACATCACTCGGAAAAAAATGCACGGTTTTGTTGTCGGAAAATCCGATCGTGTGTACGGGGCATAAGCATACCCATGTTGTGTGTGAGAAATAACTTGTTCAAATGACAACTTTGTGAAATAATAAATAATAACAAAGGGGGTCCCCAGATCCCAGCCCCCCCCCATGTGAATGAGTATGGAGTACATAGTACCCCTATTTATTCACCAAACAAAACAAAACAAAAACAAATAAAAACACAAACACAGATTAATTTCAACAAGACCGAAGCCATGGGCGTAGGTGTACCCTTGCGCCTTTTCACAACTCTCCAAACCAGCTTTAATTGTAAATGGACGAACACTGCCCTGAACTATCTGGGTACATACATCCCCCCCAAAATGTCACAGATATTCAACCTGAATATTCATTCCTGCTAGCTATTTTGATCGGACCAGAGCTCTGTTTTTTTACTTTATATGGGCACATAAAAGGACTAGACTCAACAGACGACTACTTACGTTACCCAAACTGTATGGAGGCCTAGCAGTACCGGACCGTCGTAAATACCACTAAGCAACTCATTCAGCCAGACTGATGGATTGGAACCATCACCAGTCCACTAAATTATAGCCCTGACTAGAACAATCCCAGTGTAGCATACCCCTGAACAGAGCTCCCTGGTACTATAACTTACTGCCAAGAGACATGAAAAACCACCCCCTGATAGGTACGACCACGCAAACCTGCTCATCCCTTTTTACACTATCCCGCCTTACGACATCTGACTCCCCGCTTCGCCCAATATTGGGAACCCCAAAGTTCTCCCCCGGATACATGGAGCCCATCTTTTGTTCCCTGATAAGCTCAGGTTACTTTCAAGCTTCCCATTTCCTCGTGAACGGTAAATGGCTGCCTGCGACTGAACTCATGAACCCAGACGGACCGTTCCATTTGGATTACTGGAGGGCTCTCCAATTTAGCCATTTTCTCAAATCAATACCTCCCCCTGGGAATCCTGACCAAACCTTAAAGTGGAGTTCCACCCAAAAGTGGAACTTCCACTCATCAGATTCCTCCCCCCCTCCGGTGACACAGTTGGCACCTTTCAGGGGGGAGGGGGGTACAGATACCTGTATATTACAGGTATCTGTACCCACTTCCGGCGTAGATAGCCGCAGAATCTGCGGGTATTTACGCCACTTCCTGCACCCTCCCCGCTGCCTGCTGGGAAACACACGGCTCCCAGAGGCAGCAGGGACCATTGGTATTAGGGAACCGGGAAGTGAAGCCGCACAGCTTTACTTCCTGATTCCCTTACCGAAGATGGAGGCGGCAGCACCCGAGGACGGAGAGACGCTTCGGCCTCGGGTGCCGACATCGCGGGCGCCCTGGACAGGTAAGTGTCCATGTTTTAAAAGTCAGCAGCTGCAATATTTGTAGCTGCTGACTTTTAAAAAATGTTTTCTCTGTGTTGCTCCGCTTTAACTACTTACGAGACCTATTGCTCAGAGGAGGGCATAATGCCACATACCTTATCTGTTGCCTATCAACTGTTGGTTATACCACCAGATGGCCTTCAACAGCAATGCCTCGAAATGTGGGAAAGGGACATGCAATGTACCTTTACGACGCGTCAAAAACAAAATATTCCTCACTTCACATACAAATCCTCAATATGCACGAAGACACAGGAGGCTAACTACAAAATCGTCACTAGATGGTACAATACCCCCACAAAACTACAAAAGATTTTCCCCTCTACCTCGGATCCCTGCTGGAGATGTCAGGGTGATCGGGGTATGATCTTCCACATCTTCTGGACATGCCCCAGTTTGGAGCATTTCTGGAAGACCATACAGCACATAATTCAGAAGTTCACTGAGCGCCCAGTCTTGGCTGATCCAGCATTCTTACTACTCCATGCCTCTAACATTTCACGTAAGACCTACAAAAAATCATTAATTCGTCACTCGATGCCACCAAGTCATGTATTCCCTTATGTTGGAAACCCACACAATCTCCAACCATTAGCCTGTGGCTTAGGAGGGTGGAAGACATTTAAAAAATGGAGGATCTAATCCTAACGGGCCGCCATCAAAATGAACAGTTCACCAAAACATGGTCCATTTGGAATATGTTTATCTTCTCGGATGAGGGTCGGGCCCTTTTGGAAGGTGACACAACAATTAGATCAGCCTCATTATAGATTAACGGTAGATCGGAGAAGCACACTGATGCCAACCGACCGTATCGGTTTGGGCTCATAGCCCGAGATGCGAGTGTGCCCTGCCTCCATGAGCCCCAATTCTCCCCCTTCTCCCCCCTTCTCTTTGCACCCCTACTCCCTCTTTCATCTCTTTCTCCCCCCCCCCGCCTTTTTCTTTCTTTGTCCTTTCTCTCTGTTTCTATATGTCTAGGTATACAGGGATATATGGGTTCCTCCGTAGGCCTACACTACTGTGCTCCTCTATTATACTGTCTTTTTCTTTTGATAATTAAGGATGTTGTAGGATGTTGTATTCTGTGTATTTTTGCCCTTTTAATAAATAAAAGATTTGAAAAAAAAAACCACAAACACAGTTTTTGACAAATCCTTTATAAAAAAAAAAAAATGCCCATGAAGTAAATCAGTAAATCCAGTGTCGAGCGATATGAAGGCCGACCACCGATCCAAAAAAACAAAAAAAGAGGTGCGCATGCAATGCTTTTTTTTTTAACAGAAAAGTTTTTATTAAACAATTCAGTATTACAATACAGTCAGTTTCAGACAGTCAATTCTTGTTTAGTTACAATATCAGTTCAGGGTATCTATATTCAGCATCTTACAACTCCATACACAATATACTTCTAACATTTCTCAACCGGTGACAATTCCCAAGTTACTCTCTACTAGATCCGGTGCAGAATTTCCTTAGGGTGTTCAATCTCCTTCCCCTGGGGGGAGGGCTTCAGTTGCTCAGCCTGTGTATTAGAATAGTACCCTTGTCAGGCGTGGTTGGGTGTCACCCGGTGGGAATGGGGGGGCATTGACCCCCTTCTGGAAAAGGGGGGTCCATCAGTTGGTCCCCCACCTCTCCAGCTCCTCACCCACTGCGCACGCAATGCTTACCTTCTGACAACTGACACAGCTCTGGTTCCCACCAACGGTAAATAAACAAAAAGGTAGGGTCACCTGTTATCGGCACTCCAGGGCCTCCAAAATGTGATAGGTAGTCAGGAAATTAAATGTGTCATTTACAGTATGCTCCTTTAAAGCCTAAAGGTGCTCCTTAGATTTTGGGCCTCTCTATGTGATTAGACTCTTAAAAAGTCTCACATATGTTGTATCACCATATTAGGGGAAAGTAGTAAAATGCATTTTGGAGTGTAATTCTAAGTGTGACCATACTGTGTGTTGTGATAATTTATTAATTGACAGCTTTGTGTTAAAAAAAAAAAATCTTTTTATATTTTTTAAAAACTTGTGGCTGAAAAGTTAAATCCTCAAAAGACTCATCATGCCTATTAAAAAATACCTTGAGGTGTTTACTCTCCAAAATGTGGTGATTTTGTGGGTGTTTCTCCTATCCTGGCACTTTAGTGAATCAAGAAATGTGAGTGATGGTCAGGAAATCAGATGCACTATTTGCCTGAAGGTGTTCCTGGGATTTTGGGCCCCTCTATGCATCCAGACAGAACAAAAAGTCTCACACATGTGGTATCCCAATCCTTGGAAAGTGTGGAAGAATGTGTTTTGTGGTGTAATTCTAAGTATACTCATGTTGTGTGTGAGAAACAATTTGCTAAAATGACAACTTTGTGAAATAAAATCAGATTTTATTTCATTTCTTTATTTTATAGAAAAGATTGTGGAAAAAATGTACATAAAAAAACTCATTCTGCCTCTTACTATGTACCTTGGACTGTATACTTTCCATAAAGGCGTCATTTGGGGGTATTTGTACTGTCCTGGCATGTTAGAGACTCAAGAATTTAGATATTCAGTCGGAACATCAGTATTGAATAATTTTTATTATATACACTATACATTGTAGACTTTATAACTTTCACACAGAGTAGATAATATACACTAATTTGCTTTGTATTTTAACCAAAGAAATGTCGAAAATTTAATTTTGCCCTAAATTTATGAAGAAAGATTATTTACTTGCAATTTTTAATTTTTTTTTTTTTAATTCAAAATTCTCAGGTTTTTTTCTCATTATATATTAAAAGCGGTGAGAAAAACACAACTAAAGCTTTACGTGTCTCAAAAAAAGATATAAAATTATTTTGAATACAGTGTTGCATGACCGAGTAATTGTCAGTCAAATTATCACTGTGCTGGGAACTAAAGAATGGCGTATACAGGAAGGGGGAATAACATGGCGGTCTTTAAGTGGTTAACAAACAATAAAAACTAAGCTAGAATATAAATCAAAACCTTTATAATTGAAGATAATAAACCATAAAGTGTATTTATTATTGGTTGGACCAATGAGAAGCCGGCTTCTTCAGTAATACATAAAAAGTCCAATAATGTACAGAAACCGATATCAACCAATAAGAAGTGTTGTCCATGTATTGTCATATCTGGCCATTTATTAGCACAGTTTAGTTGTATGGTGCGGTCTGTGTGAGTGCGGGACCGAGTCATCTCTATATGTTTAGAGGATCGTATTACTAGAATTCAATCCCTGCAGACTCAGATCTATCAAACCGAACCTGAAAAACATTCAATATATTCCGCCCCACCCCCAACACACCACTGTTATCATGAGAAAGATTGTTATCTCGTGTGAATTCTCTGATGATACACAAGGTTTCCTTTCTGAATGAAACATTTCCCGCACTCCGAACAAGAATAAGGATGCTCACCTGTGTGAACTCTCTGGTGTACATTAAGTCTTTCTTTTGTAAGGAAACCTTTCCCGCACTCTGAGCATGAATAGGGACGCTCCCCTGTGTGAAGCTTCTGGTGTCTAATAAGATTTCTTTTCGTAGGGAAACCTTTCCCGCACTCTGAGCATGAATAAGGAAGGTCAACCGTGTGACATATCTGGTGTGAAATAAGATTTCTTTTGTCGGAGAAACGTTTCCCGCACTCTGAACATGAATAAGGACACTCTCCTGTGTGACTTCTTTGGTGTCTAAGAAGATTTTTTTTCTTAGCGAAACGTTTCCCACACTCTGAGCATGGAAAGGGACGTTCACCTGTGTGCATTCTAAGATGTTGAAGTAGGTAATTTTTCTGAAAGAAACATTTCCCGCACTCTGAACATGAATGGGGGCGCTCCCCCGTATGAAGCTTCTGGTGTCTACTAAGATTGTTTTTCAGAGTGAAACCTTTCCCGCACTCTGAACATGATTAGGGACGCTCACCCGTGTGAATCATCTGGTGTTTATCAAGGCGGTTTTTCTCAGCGAAAACTTTCCCGCACTCTGAACATGAAAAGGGACTTACACCTGTGTGAATTGTCTGATGTTTAAGAAGGCTTATTTTTTCAATGAAACATTTCCCGCACTCTGAACATGAATAGGGACGCTCCCCTGTGTGAAGCTTCCAGTGTCTACTAAGATTGCTTTTATGAGTGAAACGTTTCCCGCACTCTGAACAGGAATAGGCACGCTCACCCGTGTGAATCTTCTGGTGTTGATCAAGAAGTGTTTTCTCAGTGAAACCTTTCCCGCACTCTGAACATGAATAGGGACGCTCACCCGTGTGAATCATCTGGTGTTTATCAAGATGTTTTTTCACAGTGAAACATTTCCCACACTCTGAGCACGGAAAGGGACATTCACCTGTGTGCATTCGAAGATGTTGAAGTAGGCTAGCTTTCTGAACAAAACATTTCCCGCACTCTGAACATGAATGGGCACGCTCCCCAGTGTGAAGCTTCTGGTGTTTATAAAGATGTTTTTTCACAGTGAAACATTTCCCACACTCTGAGCACGGAAAGGGACGTTCACCTGTGTGCATTCGAAGATGTTGAAGTAGGCTAGCTTTCTGAACAAAACATTTCCCGCACTCTGAACACGGAAAGGGACGCTCACCTGTGTGAATTCTAAGATGTTTTAAAAGCTGATATTTCTGAACGAAACATTTCTCGCACTCTGAACATGAATGGGGGCGCTCCCCTGTGTGAAGCTTATGGTGTCTATTAAGACTGTTTTTCTGAGTGAAACCTTTCCCGCACTCTGAACAGTAATAGGCACGCTCACCCGTGTGAATCATCTGGTGTTTATCAAGACTTTTTTTCTCAGTGAAACCTTTCCCGCACTCTGAACATGAATAGGGACGCTCACCCGTGTGAATCATCTGGTGTTTATCAAGACGTTTTTTCTTAGTGAAACCTTTCCCGCACTCTGAACATGAATAGGGATGCTCACCCGTGTGAATCATCTGGTGTTTATCAAGAATTTCTTTCTTAGTGAAACTTTTCCCGCACTCTGAACATGAAAAGGGCCACTCACCTGTGTGACATTTCTGATGTTTAAGAAGGCTTCTTTTTTCAATGAAACCTTTCCCGCACTCTGAACAAGAAAAGGGACTTACACCTGTGTGAATTGTCTGATGTGTAAGAAGTCTTTGTTTTCTAGTGAAACATTTCCCGCACTCTGAACAAGAAAAGGGGCGTTCACCAGTGTGCATTTTATGATGTACAAGAAGTTGTCCTTTCCTAATAAAACATTTCCCACACTCTGAACAAGGAAAGCGACGCTCACCAGTGTGAATTCTCTGATGTCCAAGAAGTTGTCCTTTACTAATAAAACATTTCCCGCACTCTGAACAAGAAAAGGGGCATTCACCAGTGTGCTTTTTTTGATGTACAAGAAATTGTCCTTTCCTAATAAAACATTTCCCACACTCTGAACAAAAAAAGGGACGCTCACCAGTGTGAATTCTCTGATGTTCAAGAAGTTGTCCTTTACTAATAAAACATTTCTCGCACTCTGAACATGAATAGGGACGCTTAGCATTGTGATATTTCTCATGGCTAAGAAGTTCTCTCTTTTTTGTGAAAAGTTTCCCACACACTGAACATGACAATGAACTCTCTTCTGTGTGATCTCCTTCCTGCCCTGAAGAAGATTCCTCGGGAATAGACGGATCTATTAAAGTATTTCTACTGTGAGATCTTAGAGTCCTGGAATGTGATTTATCAGAAGATTCCTCAGACGTATTCCGCACATTATGGTCATCTGCTGAGAAACAATTTTACAATAAATGTTAGAAGAATTTTTGGAATCTTGTATTCAATGTCCCTTTACAGTGCAGTCCCCTTTATATCACTGTGCCTCTTTACATTGCAGTGCCCCCCACAATCACAGCCCCCCATCACTGTGCCCCTTTACATTACAGTGCCCCCGCAATAACAGCCCCCCATCACTGTGCCCCTTTACATTTCAGTGCTCCCCACAATCACAGCCCCCCATCACTGTGCCCCTTTTACATTACAGTGCCCCCCGCAATCACAGCCCCCATCACAGTGCGCCTTTACATTACAGTGCCCCCGCAATAACAGCCCCCCATCACTGTGCCCCTTTTACATTACAGTGCCCCCCACAATCACAGCCCCCCATCACTGTGCCCCTTTTACATTACAGTGCCCCCCGCAATCACAGCCCCCATCACAGTGCCCCTTTACATTACAGTGCCCCCCGCAATCACAGCCCCCCATCACTGTGCCCCTTTACATTACAGTGCCCCCGCAATAACAGCCCCCCATCACTGTGCCCCTTTACATTTCAGTGCCCCCGCAATAACAGCCCCCCATCACTGTGCCCCTTTTACATTACAGTGCCCCCCGCAATCACAGCCCCCATCACAGTGCCCCTTTACATTACAGTGCCCCCGCTATCACAGTCCCCCATCACTGTGCCCCTTTACATTACTGTGCCCCCCACAATCACAGTCCCCCATCACTGTGCCCCTTTACATTGCAGTGCCCCCCACAATCACAGTCCCCCATCACTGTGCCCCTTTACATTGCAGTGCCCCCCACAATCACAGTCCCCCATCACTGTGCCCCTTTACATTACTGTGCCCCCCACAATCACAGCCCCCCATCACTGTGCCCTTTTACATTGCAGTGCCACCCGCAATCACAGCCCCCCATCACTATGCCCCTTTACATTACAGTGCCCCCGCTATCACAGTCCCCCATCACTGTGCCCCTTTACATTACTGTGCCCCCCACAATCACAGCCCCCCATCACTGTGCCCTTTTACATTGCAGTGCCACCCGCAATCACAGCCCCCCATCACTATGCCCCTTTACATTGCAGTGCCCCCCGCTATCACAGTCCCCCATCACTGTGCCCCTTTACATTACAGTGCCCCCCGCAATCACAGCCCCCCATTACAGTGCCCCTTGCAGTCATGGTCCCCCCCATCACTGCCTCTTTAAATCTCTTCCTCCCCTGCACAGTCCTACCTTCAGCAGGGCAGAGGCAGTTATCAGCCCTCTGTGTCCTCTCCCGGGTCTTCCGCCCCACCGACAATGTCATCCAATCAGCAGGGCAGGGGGTGGGAGGAGCTGCAGATCTGAATGCTTGGTAATATGAAAAGACTCCCACTCTCTCTCCAGATCTCCTGCCCCCTTCCCTGACGATTAAATGATATAGTCAGTGAGGTGAGAGGCCCAGGGGAGGGCACACAGGCTAAGTGTTATAAACGCACAGCATGAGGTGAGTGGTGACCGTGCTCTGTGATAGTCCTGTCCGGACTGCAGTCACCACTCACCTCCTGCCACGTGGACCGGTCATCAACAGGCCACAGACTGGTACTGGTCTACAGTGTCTACACCTCATTTGTAGGGAACATGACATTATATTGAGGAATGGAGATGGACCTTTCATATGATGTACAGTATCTCCTCCTCATTAATTGGGAACATTGGTTAATATGATAAATATAATTGCCTTCTTCTGGTGAGGACTAGAGTTGATGCTTTCAAATGGTTTTCAATTCCCACAGCACATTGATGTTTTTGCTATCAGCAGTTAAGGTTTCTCAGTCCTTCCTGTACAGAATGATGTTACATTCTTCATTTTGTACATGACCATCATAGATTGTGTGTAATTAAATAGAAAAAACTAACCTTTGTATACGGAAGGGGAGCTTTGTTTTTAGAGCTCTGTGGATGAGGAATAATCTGGTTCCAGATGACTAATAAAAATGATTGGATGTTCTTCTTATTACAAATACTGTATATTAGGGATGAGCTTCGTGTTCGAGTCAAACCCATGTTCGACTCGAACATCGTATGTTCAACCGTCCGTCGAATTACGAACGATATGGGCCGTTCGCGCCAAATTCGAGTGGCGCGTCACGGGCCATAATTCACTGCGACATCGCAGTGCTTTGCTGACTGATGATTGGCCAAGCATGCACTATGACCCGCATGCTTGGCCAATAACAGCGCCATCTGTACAGAGAGCCGTAATTGGCCAAAGCCAGGGTGGCTTTGGCCAATTATGGCTCAGGGGGTTTAGTACACGCCCCACACTATATAAGGCCGCTGTCACGTACCTGGTAGGTTGTGAGCCTGAAATGCAGGAAAAGACCTCCCTTACAGCTCCCACTCCCGTTCCCCTGGAATGGAGACAGAGGGCCAGGAGTGAAGAGTGGTATGGGTGCCTGGCAGGATCAACAGTTGCTGAAAGTCCAGTAGTGGTGGCACCCTCTGGAGTCAGGAACCTGAGGAGTAGACTGAGGACAGAGACTGGAATGCAGGACTGGAGCCCGGAACAACAGCAGGTAATAGGCGACTGGAAGCTGGACTGGAACCAGGAACAACAGCAGGTAATAGCCGACTGGAAGCTGGACTGGAACCAGGAAAAAACAGCAGGTAATAGCAGACTGGAAGCTAGACTGGAACCAGGAACAACAGCAGGTAATAGCAGACTGGAAGCTGGACTGGAACCAGGAACAACAGCAGGTAATAGCCTGGAACGCTGGACTGGAACACAGCAGAAGATAGCCTGGAACGCTGGACTGGAACACAGCAGAAGATAGCCTGGAACGCTGGACTGGAACACAGCAGAAGATAGCCTGGAACGCTGGACTGGAACACAGCAGAAGATAGCCTGGAACGCTGGACTGGAACACAGCAGAAGGTAGCCTGGAACGCTGGACTGGAACCAGGAACAACAGCAGGTAATAGCAGACTGGAAGCTGGACTGGAACCAGGAACAACAGCAGGTAATAGCAGACTGGAAGCTGGTGTACACAGCGGAGGGTCAACAAGCCGGTGGTCAGTAACGGTCGGACAGCAGAGGTACCAGGGGTAATGCAGAGGGATGGTCAGGCAAGCCAAGAGGGTCTGGTGCAGGCAGATAGCAGGATCGTCAAACAGGAAGCCGGGTCAGATAACAGGATACACAGATCAGATCAGGTAACACTCACAGAACGCTGTAGAGCAGACAGCGGGGATGGAGTGTGACAGGCAGGTTTAAATAGCCCGCCTGACACCAGCGGGAGTGCGCGCGTGCCCGTGCGTGACCGCACCCGTGAACGCGCGCGCATGCGCAATGGAACCCGTGGCCGAGTTCCCGTGCGCCTGGGACGCCGGTTACTGGCAGGATCTTCATGACATTGCCCCCCCCAAGGGGCAGCCTCCGGCTGCCCCTTTGAAAAAATTTCTCTGGATGAGCTGTTTTAAAGGCTTGTAACAGGTCTTCAGCATGAATATTATCCTCTGGTTCTCAAGAATTCTCCTCTGGGCCAAACCCCTTCCACTTTATTAAGAATTGATTTTGGTTACCTCTTTTCCTGTGGTACATGATAGCCTCCACCTCGAATTCCTCTTCCCCATCTACCAGGATTGGATCAGGAGGATCCGTACTTCGACCTGGAAATGGGTTGGTAATAGATGGTTTAAGCAAGGACACGTGAAAAACTGGATGTACCTTTAGTGAATCCGGGAGTTCAAGTTCATATGCAACTTCATTAATTCTCCGTTTAACAGGGAACGGTCCAAGAAATTTGGGACCCAATTTCTTGGAAGGGCAGGCCAACCTGAGGTTTATGGTGGACAACCATACCTGATCCCCAGGTGCAAGTAAGAGCTCACCTCGCCTTTTTTTATCGAAGGTTGCTTTGTTGTACTCCTGGGTTCTGGTCATGGTGTCCTGTAAAACTTGGTTGTTAGAGGTAAAGAAATCCAATTTCTCCTGGACTGCGGGTACTGTGCATTCTGGAAGAGAATTAGGTAAAAATGAGGGGTGGAAACCATAATTCGCAAAAAACGGAGTCTGCTTGATAGCAGAATGAATAGAATTGTTATAAGCGAATTCGGCCAATGGTAAAACAGAAATCCAATTATCTTGGGCAAAGGAAGAAAAACAGCGCAAATATTGTTCAAGGGTCTGGTTTGTTCTTTCTGTCTGCCCATTAGTCTGGGGGTGATAAGCCGATGAAAATGAGAGTTCAATGTCCAAGGTTTTACACAAAGCCCTCCAGAATCGAGAGGTAAATTGTACCCCTCGATCTGAAACGATATTAACTGGTACCCCATGGAGCCTGATGACCTCTTTAATGAATGCTTGTGCTGTTTCTGTAGCTGAAGGGGTGCCCTTCATTGGGACAAAGTGCGCCATCTTCGACAACCGGTCCACTATGACAAAGATTGAGGTGAAGCCCCCGGCCGGGGGTAGTTCTACAATAAAGTCTATAGAGAGCATTTTCCAGGGTCTATCTGGGACAGGCAAGGGTTTTAGTAGACCCCATGCCTTTGTTTTGTGCCCTTTGTTCCTAAGGCAGGTGGTACAGGACTCTACAAACTCTTTACAATCTTTGCGCAGCTGAGGCCACCAGAAGGTGCGCTGAACCAAATCAGTGGTCTTAGCTACACCGAAATGCCCAGCCAGCGCATGATCGTGACAAAGCTCTAGTACTGGAACTCGTAGTGTTTCAGGTATAAAGATCCTACTCTCATGCCACAATAACCCATCCTTAACCTGGAGCTCTGTCTTAATGGAAGATTCCATTCCTGCGGAGGCCTGTTTAATCTGGGAAAGCAGGTTTCCCTGAAGTAGAAGAAAATTCCCCGGAGACAAAATGGTGCCTGGAGGGGAAATCTATTGAGGTTTGTGAAACATCCTAGACAGGGCGTCAGGTTTGGTATTCTTGGAACCAGGACAGTAAGTGACATGAAAGGAGAACCTGGAGAAAAAGAGAGCCCACCTGGCCTGACGTGGTTTCAACCTTTTTGCAGACCTCAAATACTCCAGGTTCTTATGATCTGTAAAGATTAAGACTGGATGAGCGGCACCTTCCAACAGATAGCGCCACTCCTCCAATGCTGACTTGATTGCCAACAACTCTCTGTCACCTACATCATAATTTCTTTCTGCCGTGGACAATTTACGAGAAAAGAAGGCCACAGGATGCAGCAGGGCTTTGGTTCCCTGTCTTTGGGATAATACTGCTCCTACAGCAATTTCAGATGCATCCACTTCTAGAATAAATGGCAGAGAGGAATCTGGATGCTTTAGTACAGAGGCAGAGGTAAAAAGGCCCTTGAGAGTCTCAAAAAGCTTTTGAGCCTCGGCCGACCAATGGAAGCGTGTACCCTGTTTGGTTAGCTGTGTGATGGGTGCAATGATGGCTGAGAACCCCTTAATAAATTTACGGTAAAAATTAGCGAATCCAACGAATCGCTGGATTCCTTTCTTGTCTGTCGGGACTGGCCAATCTAGAACAGCCGTGACCTTCTGGGGGTCCATTTTAATGCCCTTACTGGAAATGACTAACCCTAAAAATGAAATACTTTCCTGTTCGAATTCACATTTTTCAGCCTTTGCATATAGACCGTGTTTTCGAAGTTGGCCCAATACACTTCTGACGTGCCTGCGATGGGATTCAAGGGAACAAGAGAAAATCAATATATCGTCTAAATAGACGATGACAAACAGGTCTAGAAAGTCACGTAACACATCATTAATAAAGTATTGAAATGTGGCAGGAGCATTGCACAGGCCGAAAGGCATCACGAGGTACTCAAAGTGTCCATAATGGGTACGAAAAGCGGTCTTCCATTCGTCACCATCCCTAATACGAACTAAATTGTAGGCCCCACGGAGATCAAGTTTGGGGAATATGGTAGCCGTCCCCAGTCTCTGAAACAGTTCTGGTACTAAGGGGAGAGGGTACCGATTCTTCACAGTAATTTTGTTTAGTTCGCGATAATCCACACACGGCCTGAGGGTTTTATCTTTTTTCTGCACGAAGAAGATGCCTGCACCTGCGGGAGACGTGGATGGACAAATGAAGCCTCTTTTGAGGTTTTCGTCAATGTATTCCTTCAATGCCCCTTGCTCCACCTCAGTTAAGGGAAATATTCTTCCAAAAGGAATTTCAGCACCAGGAAGTAACTCAATGGGACAGTCATAGGCCCGGTGAGGGGGTAACACCTCTGCCCTCTGTTTACTAAATACGTCCAGGAAATCATGATAGGCGGAAGGAATGGATTGATGTAGACTAGGATCTGTATCTAGGCATAACAGAGTAGGGTTCTCCTGGGTGTTCTGGGTTCTGCAGAACTGTTGGCAGTAAGGAGAGGAAAAGGTCACCTCACCCGTGATCCAATTTATGTCTGGATTATGGGCCTGTAACCATGGCATGCCGAGAATTATGGGGAACAGGGGTGAGGCGATAATGTGCAGGTGTAGCTGTTCCTGATGGACGTTGGAAATGAAAACGGGTATTGGCATAGTCTCTTGGGTGACAGGTCCAGACTTGATAGCAGTCCCATCAGCTAGATGGATAGAAAGTCCATGGGCTTTAGGTGACAAAGGTATTTGGTGTTGGGTGGCAAAACGAGAATCCATGAAACAGCTGCAAGCTCCTGAGTCAATAATGGCGGTGATTTGTAGATCCTTCCCTGGAAGCTGTAGCAGAAGAGGAAGAGCAAGGTGAGTGGTATTTTTAACCAGAGATGTCACATAGTCAGTAGATAGGGATAAACACTTACGGAGTTTAAGGGGACAGTTCCTGACATAGTGCCTGGGTTCCCCACAATACAGGCACAAGTTATTTGCTCGACGACGTTGTCGTTCCTCTGGGGTGAGCGAAGGCCGCAGGACTCCTAATTGCATTGACTCAGGTAAGTTAAGCGTGGAGGTAGGTGGTGTTGATGATGGGTGATGAGGAACTTTAGGGGTAACCCAAGTTGGACGAGAAGACCCCATAGCTCTCTCAGACCTGCGCTCTCGTAGGTGTCGATCGATCTGGATGGCTAGATCGATTAAAGCATTTAAAGTCTGTGGTGTACCCACCCTGGCCAGTTCATCCTTCAGAGGATCAGAAAGTCCCAACCGAAATTGATAACGGAGAGCCGCATCGTTCCAATTAGCATCCGCACTCCACTTCCTGAATTCAGCCACATAGTCCTCTGCTGTTCTGCGACCTTGTTGAAGGGTGTGCAGAGCCGCCTCTGCAGTTACAGATAGCTGGGGGTCATCATATAACTGACCCAGTGCGTCAAAGAAAGTGGAGAGGTTGGTCAGAGATATGTCCTTTTGCTCTAAGAGGCGATGGGCCCAGGTTTGGGGGTCACCAGAGAGTAGAGAAATTACGTAGCCCACCTTTGTAGCCTCCAGGGAAAAGGTACGTGGCTGAAGAGCAAAAAATAGTTCACAGGAGTTGCGGAAGGCTCTGAACTTATGGCGATTTCCGAAAAAACGTTCAGGTGTGGGAACCTTGGGTTCCGGAGGGAGCATCACCACCGTTGAGGAAGGCCCAACTGAAGGAGCAGGAGCAGAGGAAGCTCCCTGGGCCCCAATGGGGTTAGACAGGGTTAACACTCGTTCCTCCAGTCTGGTGTATCCTTGCTGTAGATTTTTGACTGCTTCAGTCGATCCTGCCAGGTGTGCACAGAGTTCCTCCATGGGAGACGTTCCCTGCTCAGGCTCAGACATGGCTGTCTGCTACTGTCACGTACCTGGTAGGTTGTGAGCCTGAAGTGCAGGAAAAGACCTCCCTTACAGCTCCCACTCCCGTTCCCCTGGAATGGAGACAGAGGGCCAGGAGTGAAGAGTGGTATGGGTGCCTGGCAGGATCAACAGTTGCTGAAAGTCCAGTAGTGGTGGCACCCTCTGGAGTCAGGAACCTGAAGAGTAGACTGAGGACAGAGACTGGAATGCAGGACTGGAGCCCGGAACAACAGCAGGTAATAGCCGACTGGAAGCTGGACTGGAACCAGGAACAACAGCAGGTAATAGCCGGCTGGAAGCTGGACTGGAACCAGGAACAACAGCAGGTAATAGCCGACTGGAAGCTGGACTGGAACCAGGAACAACAGCAGGTAATAGCAGACTGGAAGCTGGACTGGAACCAGGAACAACAGCAGGTAATAGCCTGGAACGCTGGACTGGAACACAGCAGAAGATAGCCTGGAACGCTGGACTGGAACACAGCAGAAGATAGCCTGGAACGCTGGACTGGAACACAGCAGAAGGTAGCCTGGAACGCTGGACTGGAACCAGGAACAACAGCAGGTAATAGCAGACTGGAAGCTGGACTGGAACCAGGAACAACAGCAGGTAATAGCAGACTGGAAGCTGGTGTACACAGCGGAGGGTCAACAAGCCGGTGGTCAGTAACGGTCGGACAGCAGAGGTACCAGGGGTAATGCAGAGGGATGGTCAGGCAAGCCAAGAGGGTCTGGTGCAGGCAGATAGCAGGATCGTCAAACAGGAAGCCGGGTCAGATAACAGGATACACAGATCAGATCAGGTAACACTCACAGAACGCTGTAGAGCAGACAGCGGGGATGGAGTGTGACAGGCAGGTTTAAATAGCCCGCCTGACACCAGCGGGAGTGCGCGCACGCGTGCCCGTGCGTGACCGCACCCGTGAATGCGCGCGCATGCGCAATGGAACCCGTGGCCGAGTTCCCGTGCGCCTGGGACGCCGGTTACTGGCAGGATCTTCATGACAGCCGCCTGCACGTCGGCCCTGTTTAGTGTGTTTCGGTGTTGAGAGATAGAGAGAGAGAGAGACAGTGTCATTTGATTTAAGTTAGATAGAGTAGGCAGGCGAGTCAGTTAGCTGCACTTACAGTGTATTGTGTATATATACATCCTAAGTGTATATATATATATATACATATACACTGTATTCAGTTTATCTAGATCCGTTCCTGTTATTCTCTTCCTACTGACAGGCAGGCAGGTGTTATTACAGTATTTACAGCTACCTGAAGAAAATTGCTGGTGTTCTTCTGATCCTATTTGTCCTATTAGCTACAGTATTTACAGTTAGTGTGGTGCGTTCTCTGCACAGTGTGCACCTAAAGCTACCTGAAGAAAATTGGTGGTGTTCTTCGGATGCTTTTAGTACAGTACCACAGGCAGCTGCAGTATTTACAAGTTAATGTAGTGCATCCTCTGCACAGTGTGCACCTAAAGCTACCTGAAAAAACTTAGTGGTGTTCTTCTGATCCCATTAATACCACAGACAGGCAGATACAGTTATAAAGTTAGTATACTGTGTCCTCTGCACAGTGTGCACCTAAAGCTACCTGAATAAAATTGGTGGTGTTCTTCTGATCCTATTAATACCACAGGCAGGCAGCTACAGTATTTACAGTTAGTGTAGTGCGTCCTCTGCACAGTGTGCACCTAAAGCTACCTGGAGACAATTGCTGTTGTTTTGCTCCTATTATCACCACAGGCAGGCAGCTACAGTATTTACAGTTAGTGTAGTGCGTCCTCTGCACAGTGTGCAACTAAAGCTACCTGAAGAAAATTGGTGGTGTTTTTCTGATCCTTTTAGTACAGTACCGCAGGCAGCTGCATTATTTACAACTTAGTGTAGTGCATCCTCTGCATAGTGTACACCTAAAGCTATCTGAAGAAAATTGGTGGTGTTCTTCTGATCCTATTAGTATCGCAGGCAGGCAGCTACAGTATTTACAGTTAGTGTAGTGCGTCCTCTGCACAGTGTGCACCTAAAGCTACCTGGAGACAATTGCTGTTGTTCTGCTCCTATTAATACCACAGGCAGGCAGCTACAGTATTTACAGTTAGTGTAGTGCGTCCTCTGCACAGTGTGCACCTAAAGCTACCTGAAGAAAATTGGTGGTGTTCTGATCCTATATTAATACCACAGGCAGGCAGCTACAGTATTTACAGTTAGTGTACTGTGTCCTCTTCACAGTGTGCACCTAAAGCTACATGAAGACAATTGCTGTTGTTCTGCTCCTATTAATACCACAGGCAGGCAGCTACAGTATTTACAGTTAGTGTACTGTGTCCTTTGCACAGTGTGCACCTAAAGCTGCCTGAAGACAATTGCTGGTGTTCTAATACTAATAATACTACAGGCAGGCAGTTGATTCTATTAGCTGCAGTATCAGTATATATATACATCCCAGCTTTGTGCAGCTACATCTCATTGCAGGCCATTAGTATGTCTGGAAGGCCAACAAGGAGAGGCAGACAGTCACAAGCCAATAAAAGAGGGCAAGCAGGCTCTGTGTCTAGAGGCAACAGTGCTGGTCATGGAGACGGTGCATCCTCATCAGCACGTGGCCGTGGGACTTGCTGGCCGTGTTGAGCCGCAACATGCGGAAGACTTGGTAGAGTGGATGACCAACCGTCCTCATCCTCCTCATCCTCTCTTACCCAGGCTCAGGGTACTTTGTCTGGCAAAGCAGCTGCCAACGCGGCCTCTTCCCTTGGCTCAATGGCATCAGTCATTCCTTCCCTAGCCCCACCATGTCCTCCTGAGGAGTCCCCCGAACTGTTTGACCACAGTTTTGGGTACATGCTCCAGGAAGATGCCCAGAGTTTTGAAGGCTCCGATGATGGTACCCACCTAGAGGAAGGCAGTAACGTGAGCCCAGAGGGGGGGGGTGCCCAAAAAGGACAGCAATCAGGCAGTCGTGTTCCCCCAGTTGCAGCATACTGCCAGCTTTGCTCCAGTGATGAGGAGGGAGGGGATGATGAGGTCACTGACTCCACGTGGGTGCCTGATAGGAGAGAGGAGGAGGAGGAGGCACATCACTAACGAGGCAGGATGCCCTCCAGGGGCCAGCTTAAGGGCAGCACACCGACTGCATTACACAGCAGAGCTCCACATGTGCAGGGCGCTGCTGTCTCTGCGCGTTATTCCAAAAGTTCTTTGGTGTGGGCCTTTTTTGAGACGAGTGCATCAGATCCCACAGCTGCTATTTGCAACATATGTCTCAAGCGTATCTCGCGTGGCCAAAACATCACCCGCTTGGGCACCACATGCTTGACCAGACATATGTCAACCTGCCATGCAGTTTGTTGGCAAGCGTACCTAAAAGACCCACACCAAAGAACAAAGAGGACCTCTCCTTGCTCCTCATCAGCTGGGATCTCCAACCCCACTATACCTTCAGACCTCTCTGAGACCTGCACTGAGAGGAATGAAGGTGTAGAATTAGGTGTGTCACAGCCAAGTACTTGGGGGCAATCTGCTATCGGTCCACCGAGGTCAGATTGTACCAGGCAAATTTCCCTGTCCCAGCTGCTGCGGCTCTCTACCAGCATGTGGAAGGCAATGTCTTGGCCTCACTGGACAGGGCGGTCAGCGGTAAGGTGCATATTACTGCTGACTCATGGTCCAGCAGGCATGGACAGGGACGTTACCTATCTTTCACCACGCACTGGGTGGCTCTTCTGGCAGCTGGGAAGGATGCAGGACAGGGTGCAGTAGTGTTGGAGGTTGTTCTGCCACCACGCCTCTAAAATACTACTAGTGGTGATTCTACCAAACCTCTCTCCTCCACCCCCTCCTCTTCTTCTTCCTCCATGGCCTCTTCCTGTGCTGATTTGTCCTCGGAACCAGCGTTGCTCTGTAGGCGTTCAAGGGGCTACGCAAGCACGCAGGCAAAAAGATGCCATGCAGTGCTTGAGCTGGTGTGCTTAGGGGACAGGAGCCACACCAGGGCAGAGATTCTGTCAGCTCTGCAGGGGCAGGTTCAGAGGTGGTTGACATCACGCCAGCTTAAGGCAGGTATGGTGGTTTACAATGGCACCAACCTCCTCTCTGCTCTCCGACAGGGACAACTGACCCATGTGTCCTGTTTGTCTCACGTCCTTAACTTGGTGGTGCAGCAGTTCTTAGGCAGGTACCCGGGTTTACAGGATGTCCTGAGGCAGGCCAGGAAAGTTTCACTAGGTGGAACTCAACGTTGGCCATGCTGCAGCGGCTGCACACACAGCAGAGGGCCATCATGAGTACCTGTGCGACTATGGCACCAGGACAGGGTCAGGGGAGCTTGGTTTTTTTTTCCCACGCCAGTGGGCCATGATTAGGGATGCATGCACTGTCCTGTCACCTGGTTCTGGGCGCCGCCACCAGTGGCTAAGGCCCAATTTTTCAGCCCCTGCTTAACAGGGGTGTGTAATTAAAATTTTTGATGCAATACTTTGCAGCAGGGCTTGTTCCTGCGCTCCAACTAGAGTATCTGTGAGGGGTTGCAGTGTTGTGGCACCAGTGCCTTCGGCCCAATTATTCTGCCCCTGTTCAACAGATGCATGTAATTACAGTGAATTACAGTGTTGTGGCACCAGCACCACCACCATCACAAAAGGCCCAATTTTTCTGAACCTGTTCAACAGGTGCATGTAATTACAATTCTTGATCTAATAT
Organism: Aquarana catesbeiana; assembly: GCF_042186555.1. Lineage (NCBI taxonomy): Eukaryota > Metazoa > Chordata > Amphibia > Anura > Ranidae > Aquarana > Aquarana catesbeiana. Next base: position 299,717,497 of record NC_133331.1, on the reverse strand, counting down.
TTCACAGCAGGGCCCATTCCAGCACCCACCAAGAGTAACTGTGAGGACTTACAGTGTTGTGGCACCAGCACCACCATCACCAAAGGCCCAATTTTTCTGACCCTGTTCAACAGAGGCATGTAATTACAATTCTTGATCTAATATTTCACAGTAGGGCTTTGTGAGGGCTTACAGTGTTGTGGCAACACCAACACCTAAGGCCCTAATTTCTGCAGAGTATATAGGGCAGGCCTCTACTTTCAAACATCCAACTTACAAATGACTCCTACTTGCAAACGGATGGAAACAACAGGAAGTGAGATGAAATCTACCCCTAGGAAGGGAAATTCTGTCCTTTAAGAGTTAATATGGGAAAAACGTGTCTCCTCTTCACTGATGCTTTATCATCAATCCTTGTTTCACTAAAAACCCCAAATTGTCAAAAAACATTTGTCATTGGGACAGAAAGTGAGGTGAAATCTTCTGAAGAGGTGCACAGACAGCAAAACAAATGTTACAGGGGCGATAACCCTTCCCTATGTTTTCCAAAAAGCTTAAAAATAGATTTTTTGGCTGGAACTACACTTTAAAAATGTACCAGTTCAAAATTACAAACAGATTCTACTTAACAACAAACCTACAGTCCCTGTCTTGTTTGCACCGCCTGTATACTGCTGTTCAGAGTATATAGGGTCTGGGTGCCCCACGCTTTTCCTTTTTTTAATTTAGGTGCGGGGTTCCCCTTAATATCCAAACACTACCCAAAGGGCCTGGTAATGGACTGGGGGGGGGGTACCCATGCCATTTGTCTCACTGATTTTCAACCATAATGCCGGAACCCGACATTACATTAAAGCCGCGAGCAAATTTAAATGACTTCTATTCCTGTAAAAATGTCATTTTGTGCAGGGACTGTTCTAAGCACGGGAAACACGCGCCACTTTACAGGCATACTATAGACACCCCCCAGGTATGATATTTAAAGGAATATTTCACTTTTTTTTTTCACTTTAAGCATCATTAAAATCACTGCTCCCGAAAAAACGGCCATTTTTAAAACTTTTTTTGCATTGATACATGTCCCCTGGGGCAGGACCCAGGTCCCCAAACCCTTTTTAGGACAATACCATGCAAATTAGCCTTTAAAATTAGCACTTTTGATTTCGAACGTTCAAGTCCTATAGACTTCAATGGGGTTCTAAAGTTTGCGCAAATTTTCGGTCCATTCGCAGGTTCTGGGGGTGCACCGGGGGTGTTCGGCTCATCCCTACTGTATATCAGTGGTGGCCCACCCATAGGGGGCACAAGGGCGCCATCCATCCAGAGCTACTCCTCCTAAAAAAAAAATACTGGCCTTTTAAGTGTGTGTGGGATGCCGTACACACAAGTGTATTTGAAGTATGACTTGCTGCAATCACCGAAAAAAAAATAATTAAAAAAATAAAAATAATGGCCCTTTAAGTATGTGCAGGGTGCCGGACACACAGCTGCTATGGGAAGCATGACGTTTTTGCAATCACGTGATTGCAAACAAGAAGCTCTATTGGTTTCCTTTGGAAAGTCCTCGGGCGCTGAAGTCTGCGCCCTGAACACTCCCTCTATAGCATTGTTCCCTGCTGTGATGTGTGATTGACGGGTCCTGTGCCTTCACTTCGGTTTTTCTGACTGATCCCGGCCGTCCGAAAGGTGGATGACAGGCGACTTGCTGTGAGTATGAGGGGGGAGAGGGGGGACATCCAATGTAAAGGGGGGCTCTGATGGGGACATTTGATGTAAAGGGGGCTCTGATGGGGACACCTGATGTAAAGGATGGCTGTGATGGGGACACCTGATGTAAAGGGGGGCTCTGATGGTGACATCTAATGTAAAGGAGGACTCTGATGGAGACATCTAATGTAAAAGGGGCTCTAATGGGGACACCTGATGTAAAGGCGGACTCTGACTGGGACATCTGATGTAAAAAGGGGGCTCTGAGGAGGACTCCTTATGTTAAGTGGTTTTATTTTCTTTTACTTGAAATGTGGATGTGATTGGCCTACTGTGATGGGCACAGGGAGGCTGCTTATGATGAGTACAGTGAGGTTGCATATGATGGGCACAGTGAGGCTGCATATGACGGGCACAGTGAGGCTGCATATGATGGGCACAGTTGTTTCTAGCAGTAATGATACCTAATCACCTGATAAATGGCTATTTACAGTCCTGCATTACTAACAGTTTAATTTTTCAGCTTGTTTGCGCCCCCCAAAAATGTTGAGCACCAGCCGCCACATTTTAGAATGTTAATCTAAGGAGATATCTGATTGCCTTTTCGGATCAGGAAAGACCATTTTTAAACTGAAGAAAATGAGGCCGAGCTTTATATGGTTATTCTGTCTTCCTCCTGGGTGAATTCAGTAGACATAGACCTTTTCTCCTCTGATGTAACAATGTAAATACACACTTTATACTCATAGAAGTAAAATAATAAATGGAAACTGGTTCTATAGTGTTTATTACTTACTTGTGTTTATATGTAGAGAAGATTCCTCCTGTTTACTTTCCACAGTCATCTCCCCCTCCTCCATAGACTGCTGATCTCCACTCACCAACATCTCTTCTTCTTCCTCTTTGTCCTCAACTTTGATGTCTTTCAGTTTTTCACCCTAAACCCCAAAGATGGTAGAATACATTGGTAAAAAGAAACAAGAGATTACACAGAAGAATGTCCTCTAATAGATTAGAATACATTTTAAGTTCTAGTTGATCAGTCCCACCTACCTGATGATGATGAGGGATGGTGTGATCTTTCTGTGTGGAATCCTGGAAATACAGAGGATGGGGACATCTCTCTGGTTGGTTCCCATTACTGGATCCATCTGTAGCAAACACACACACAGACTGAATACATGGTTTCTATGTGTTTATCAGATGACGGGGGATCTAGTTGGATCCTCCGTACTGCTCTCTCCTTTACAATAAAGTCTCCTCTTACCCGGTGATGTGAGGGGCGGCTGAATCTCCATTATGATGTCCGTGTAGAGATACTTGTGTCCTTCTAAATACATCTGTTGTCAAGCAGTGAGGTGGAGGCACTGTGATGTGTGGGAGACCCGGGAGAGGGCACACAGGCGAAGTGATACAGGAGCACAACAGTAGGCGAGTGGCGACCTTGGTCTGTGATAGTCTGGGCCGGACCACGGTCATCGCTCACCTCCTGCTGTGTGGACCAGCCATCAACAGGCCAAGGACTGGTCTGAAGCTTGGTGGTTGGGGACCCCTAGTCTATAGTGTCTATACCTCATTTGTTGGGAACATGACTTTATATTGAGGAATGGAGATGGACCTTTCGTATGGTGTACAGTATCTCCTCATTTGTTGGGAACATGATGTTATATTGAGGAATGGAGATAGACTTTTCATATGGTGTACAGTATCTCCTCCTCATTAATTGTGAACATTGGTTAATGTGGTAAATATAATTGCCTTCTTCTGGTGAGGACTCGAGTTTATTCTTTCAAATGGTTTCCAATACCCACAGCACCAGCCGCCACATTTTAGAATGTTAATCTAAGGAGATATCTGATTGCCTTTTCGGATCAGGAAAGACCATTTTTAAACTGAAAAAAATGAGGCCGAGCTTTATATGGTTATTCTGTCTTCCTCCTGGGTGAATTCAGTAGACATAGACCTTTTCTCCTCTGATGTAACAATGTAAATACACACTTTATACTCATAGAAGTAAAATAATAAATGGAAACTGGTTCTATAGTGTTTATTACTTACTTGTGTTTATATGTAGAGAAGATTCCTCCTGTTTACTTTCCACAGTCATCTCCCCCTCCTCCATAGACTGCTGATCTCCACTCACCAACATCTCTTCTTCTTCCTCTTTGTCCTCAACTTTGATGTCTTTCAGTTTTTCACCCTAAACCCCAAAGATGGTAGAATACATTGGTAAAAAGAAACAAGAGATTACACAGAAGAATGTCCTCTAATAGATTAGAATACATTTTAAGTTCTAGTTGATCAGTCCCACCTACCTGATGATGATGAGGGATGGTGTGATCTTTCTGTGTGGAATCCTGGAAATACAGAGGATGGGGACATCTCTCTGGTTGGTTCCCATTACTGGATCCATCTGTAGCAAACACACACACAGACTGAATACATTGTTTCTATGTGCTTATCAGATGATGGGGGGTCTAGTTGGATCCTCCGTACTGCTCTCTCCTTTACAATAGTCTCCTCTTACCCGGTGATGTGAGGGGCGGCTGAATCTCCATTATGATGTCCGTGCAGAGATACTTGTGTCCTTCTAAATACATCTGTTGTCAAGCAGTGAGGTGGAGGCACTGTGATGTGTGGGAGACCCGGGAGAGGGCACACAGGTGAAGTGATACAGGAGCACAACAGTAGGCGAGTGGCGACCTTGGTCTGTGATAGTCTGGGCCGGACCACGGTCATCGCTCACCTCCTGCTGTGTGGACCAGCCATCAACAGGCCAAGGACTGGTCTGAAGCTTGGTGGTTGGGGACCCCTAGTCTATAGTGTCTATACCTCATTTGTTGGGAACATGACTTTATATTGAGGAATGGAGATGGACCTTTCGTATGGTGTACAGTATCTCCTCATTTGTTGGGAACATGATGTTATATTGAGGAATGGAGATAGACTTTTCATATAGTGTACAGTATCTCCTCCTCATTAATTGTGAACATTGGTTAATGTGGTAAATATAATTGCCTTCTTCTGGTGAGGACTCGAGTTTATTCTTTCAAATGGTTTCCAATACCCACAGCACCAGCCGCCACATTTTAGAATGTTAATCTAAGGAGATATCTGATTGCCTTTTCGGATCAGGAAAGACCATTTTTAAACTGAAGAAAATGAGGCCGAGGTTTATATGGTTATTTTGTCTTCCTCCTGGGTGAATTCAGTAGACATAGACCTTTTCTCCTCTGATGTAACAATGTAAATACACACTTTATACTCATAGAAGTAAAATAATAAACGGAAACTGGTTCTATAGTGTTTATTACTTACTTGTGTTTATATGTAGAGAAGATTCCTCCTGTTTTCTTTCCACAGTCATCTCCCCCTCCTCCATAGACTGCTGATCTCCACTCACCAACATCTCTTCTTCTTCCTCTTTGTCCTCAACTTTGATGTCTTTCAGTTTTTCACCCTAAACCCCAAAGATGGTAGAATACATTGGTAAAAAGAAACAAGAGATTACACAGAAGAATGTCCTCTAATAGATTAGAATACATTTTAAGTTCTAGTTGATCAGTCCCACCTACCTGATGATGATGAGGGATGGTGTGATCTTTCTGTGTGGAATCCTGGAAATACAGAGGATGGGGACATCTCTCTGGTTGGTTCCCATTACTGGATCCATCTGTAGCAAACACACACACAGACTGAATACATTGTTTCTATGTGCTTATCAGATGATGGGGGATCTAGTTGGATCCTCCGTACTGCTCTCTCCTTTACAATAAAGTCTCCTCTTACCCGGTGATGTGAGGGGCGGCTGAATCTCCATTATGATGTCCGTGTAGAGATACTTGTGTCCTTCTAAATACATCTGTTGTCAAGCAGTGAGGTGGAGGCACTGTGATGTGTGGGAGACCCGGGAGAGGGCACACAGGCGAAGTGATACAGGAGCACAACAGTAGGCGAGTGGTGACCTTGGTCTGTGATAGTCTGGGCCGGACCACGGTCATCGCTCACCTCCTGCTGTGTGGACCAGCCATCAACAGGCCAAGGACTGGTCTGAAGCTTGGTGGTTGGGGACCCCTAGTCTATAGTGTCTATACCTCATTTGTTGGGAACATGACTTTATATTGAGGAATGGAGATGGACCTTTCGTATGGTGTACAGTATCTCCTCATTTGTTGGGAACATGATGTTATATTGAGGAATGGAGATAGACTTTTCATATAGTGTACAGTATCTCCTCCTCATTAATTGTGAACATTGGTTAATGTGGTAAATATAATTGCCTTCTTCTGGTGAGGACTCGAGTTTATTCTTTCAAATGGTTTCCAATACCCACAGCACGCAAACACCGTTAAAAGTCTATGGGACACGAACATGAGAAATCAAAAGTGCTAATTTTAAAGGTTAATATGCAAGTTATTGTCATAAAAAGTGTTTGGGGACCTGGGTCCTGCCCCAGGGGACATGGATCAATGCATAAAAAGTTTTAAAAACGTCCGTTTTTGCGGGAGCAGTGATTTTAATAATGCTTAAAGTGAAACAATAAAAGTGAAATATTGCTTTAAATTTCTTACCTTGGGGGTGTCTATAGTATGCCTGTAAAGCAGCACATGTTTCCCGTGTTTATAACAGTCCGAGAGCAAAATTACTTTTCTAAAGGGAAAAAAAGTCATTTAAAAGTATTAGCGCTAGTGCCGGCTATTAATATATTGTCGGTCCAGATAATACACATAAAAGTCATTGAAAGTCATTGGAAAAAAAAATGCGTGGGGGTCCCCCAAAATTCCATTACCAGGCCCTTCAGGTCTGGTATGGATATTAAGGGGAACTCTGTGCCAAAATTTAAAAAAAAATGGCGTGGGGCTCTCCCCAAAAATCCATACCAGACCCTTATCCGAGCACGAAACCTGACAGGCTGCAGGAAAAGAGGGGGGGACGAGAGAGCACCCCCCCTCCTGAACCGTACCACGCCACATGCCCGCAACATGGGGAGGATGTCCCCATGTTGATGGGGACAAGGGCCTCATCCCCACAACTCTTGCCCGAAAGTTGTGGGGGTCTGCGGGCGAGTTGCTTATCGGAATCTGGAAGCCCCCTTTAACAAAGGGGACACCCAGATCCCACCCCCCCTATGTGAATTGGTAAGGGGTACATTGTACCCCTCCCATTTCACAAAATGAAAGTGTCAAAATGTTAAAAAAAACACAGGAGACGGCTTGGGACAAGTCCTTTATTAAAAATAAAAAATAAAAAACAAAAAAGAGATTCCAGCGATGTAATCCAATAAATCCATGCTCCTACTCCAGCTTTGTAATCCAATTCTCAATCTCCAGCGATGGTTGATCTCCAGCGAGGAACACGCACAGGATCCTTCCTCCACCGGAGGCACCCAGCCAATGACGCGGCGCCAGCTTGAGAACTCTTATGTAGCTGAGGGCAGGGCCACCCGTCACGTGACCTCGCCCCCCGACAAGGGGAAAAGCCGGGGTTTCTCAGTGACATGTACGGGTGACCCCGCCCCCCCTCTGATGCAACGGGAATCAATGGCTGGGTGCCTCCAGTGGAGGCAGGATCCTGTGCGTGTTCCTCACTGGAGATCATCCATCGCTGGAGATCGAGATTTGGATTACATCGCTGGAGTAGGAGCATGGATTTATTGGATTACATCGCTGAAATCACTTTTTTATTTTTAATAAAGGACTTGTCCCAAGCCGTCTCCTGTGGTTTTCAACATTCTGACACTTTCTTTTTGTGAAATGGTAGGGGTACAATGTATCCCATACCAATTCACGTAGGGGGGGGCGGGATCTGGGTGTTCCCTTTGTTAAAGGGGGTTTCCAGATTCTGATAAGCCCCCACCCGCAGACTCCCACAACCACCGGGCAAGGGTTGTGGGGAGGAGGCCCTTGTCCCCATCAACATGGGGACATCCTCCCCATGTTGAGGGCACGTGGCCTGGTACAGTTCAGGAGGGGGGGGTGCCGCTCTCTCGTCCCCCCCCTCTTTTCCTGCGGCCTGCCAGGTTGCGTGCTCGGATAAGGGTCTGGTGTGGATTTTTGGGGGAACCCCACACCATTTTTTTTTAAATTTTGGCGCGGAGTTTCCCTTAAAATCCACACCAGACCCGTCTGGTATGGATTTTTGAGGGGAACCCCACGCCATTTTTAAAAAAAATTTTGGCGCAGAGTTCCCCTTAATATCCATAGCAGACCTGAAGGGCCTGGTAATGGAATTTTGGGGACTCCCATGCATTTTTTTTTCCAATGACTTTCAATGACTTTTATGTGTATTGTCGGGACCGAAAATTCATTAATAGCTGGCACTAGTACTTTTAAATTACTTTTTTTTCCTTTAGAAATGTCATTTTGCTCTCAGACTGTTATAAACACGGGAAAAATGCGCTACAGGCATACTATAGACACCCCCCAGGTACGAAATTTAAAGGAATATTTCACTTTTATTGTTTCACTTTAAGCATTATTAAAATCACTGCTCCCGAAAAAAACGGCCGTTTTAAAAACTTTTTTTTGCATTGATACATGTCCCCTGGGGCAGGACCCGGGTCCCCAAAAACTTTTTATGACAATAACTTGCATATTAGACTTTGAAAAGGGTGTTCCGCGGCCTTTCAAATTTGCCGCAAACACCCCAAACTGTTTGCTGTTCGGCGAAAGGGCGAACAGCCAATGTTCGAGATGAACTCATGTTCGACTCGAACAGATAGCCCATCCCTAATCCTGGGTGAATTCAGTAGACATAGACCTTTTCTCCTCTGATGTAACAATGTAAATACAAACTTTATACTCATAGAAGTAAAAATAATGGGAACTGGTTCTATATTTAGTGTTTTTTTACTTACCTGTGTCTATATGTAGAGGAGATTCCTCCTGTTTACTTTCCATAATCATCTCCCCCTCCTCCATAGACTGCTGATGTCCACTCACCAACCTCTCTTCTTCTTCCTCTTTATCCTCAACTTTGATGTCTTTCAGTTCTTCACCCTAAACCCCAAAGATGGTAGAATATGTTGGTACAAAAGAAACAAGAGATTACACAGAAGAATGTCCTCTCATGAATTAGAATACATTTTGAGTTCTAGTTACTCAGTACCACCTACCTGATGATGGTGATGGATGATGTGATGTTCCTGTGTGGAATCCCGGGAATACAGAGAATGGGGACATCTCTCTGGTGGGTTCCCATTACTGGATCCATCTGTAGGAAACACACACACTGACTGAATACATTATTTCTATGTGTTTATCAGATGATGGGGGATCTAGGTGGACCCTCCGTACTGCTCTCTCCTTTACAATAAAGTCTCCTCTTACCCGGTGAGGTGAGGGGAGGCGGATTTTCCATCATGACGTCCTTGTAGAGTTCCTTGTGTCCTTTTAAATACCTCTGTGATGGGTGATGTCCTGTGAAGACGGCTGCTGGGTGTTAATGGATCTCCAGATAGTTATTGCTCTATAATCCTGTGAGAAGACAGGAAGTCACAATGATCACTTCATACTTTCCAGAATTATCCCTACTTCTACCCATGTCAAAAATAACCCCTGATAACAGTATTTTAGGTTTGTGTAGTAGTGGATGTTGGAGATAAAGACATCGCAGTGACTATGAAGGAAGAGAACAGAAATGATGGTGGGGGGAATTTATTAGTGTAAATAGAAAAATAATCTTATTACCCTCTTTGTGTGTTCCAGCGATGTGTGCTCTCTTTTTCCTCCTCCTTTCACCTTGGATATTGTACGTTATACAACGTTCTATGCTTATCTTTCATCAGTTCCCGTCAGAGTGATCCGCGCACAATATGTGTTGTTGCTGTCTTGTTAGAACTGCATCATGTGATTCTTCTCAGGGTACGGAGTGAATGTATCTATAGCCCATCCTCCGCCCATACTTCCTTTGTTTCTTCGAGAAGGGTTTGGCTGCAAAGTGGAGCTCCACTAATGACAGGAAGCATGTGACCTCCACTCCACTTCTTTTTTTTATTTTTTTACTGAACTTTATTGTGAATCTCTGCAGCTGGAGTTCCACTACAGGAAATGGAGGTCACATGATTTCTGTGTAGAGTGGAGCTCCAGTGACTGCAGTCTGCAGCACATACTGAGCCATTGTGGTGTTACTATTAATTAAGCCTGGGATTTGCAGAAATACAAGATATTTTTGGTAGGTTTTGTACTTTCAGTTAAAGTGCTGTCCTTGTAAAGGCAATTGTTTATTATTTACCAATTTATATTTTTGATGATGGTGGAAGTTCATGTTTATGTTGGAAGAAGAATACAATCCATGTTTTTGCCCCCCCTTCATGCCAATTAACAGGACCAAGATTGAGACACACATGGATCTCCACCCGAAAAAAAAACGTTTCACGGTTCAAAAGGTATGTCGGCATTAAACCTCCTTCATCTTGAAAATCATCTATGTTCACCTCTGCCGAGTTAGCCCCCCCATATCAAAATTTTAGAAAAAATCTTATGCAGTTTGTTAGATTGACCGTTGTTTGCATTAGATCTCACACAGAAGAATCAATATTAACAGTTATTTGCTGGGGGGGGGGGGGGGGGGGGGGGGGGGGGGGGGGGCTTACCCGTCATCAGCCCCACCTTATCCAAAAATTGACCAAATAGTTATTTTGGAAGCTATTTGTTAGATCCAGTAAGATCAAGTGGTTTTAACGTTAGATCTCACATAGTTGGAGCCTTATTAAGTGAATAATGAGGGGTGCTGGAGCCCCCTTATCAAATTTTCTGGCCAAAAATCATTCAGGCTAATAGATATTCATTAGATCCGGTAAGATCAAGTAGTTTTAATGTTAGATCTCACATAATTTCAGAGATATTCCACATAAGAATAGAAATATTAGGTGGTACATAAGGACAGGTTACAACCCCCCCCCCCCACATGCAATTTCCTGGCCAAAAATTTTTCAGGCTAATAGATACTCGTTAGATCAGGTAAGATCAAGTGGTTTTAATGTTAGATCTCACATATTTCAGAGATATTCTACATAAAAGATCCCAGCTAGTGACTAGATCTCAGTCTGTAACCCTTGCTGAAGATTAAAACAGCAAGAATGAAGAGAGAAAGAATGACTGTGGCTGTCTCAAACTGCCTGCCCCCCCCCCCCCCCCCCCCCCCCATTTCTTCTCCTCCCAAAGTGACTGAGGTGACTCTCAGGCCAGAGGCTCCTGAGTTTGTACCTCAAAGTCCACCTTCTGTAGAGTTGGAAGACCCTCAATCTTCCCTGCTCACAGCAGACGCCGAAGACTTTCCATCCTTCATTGAAGAGGAAGCTGAAGCTGTTATGCAGGAAGAAGAGACCAGTGCGCCTGTAACCCCAGAACCTAAAGAACAGCGAGAGCGAAGGGTTATTCACCCGCCCAAAAGACTAACATATGCTACTTTGAGTGAAAACTCTGAGGAGGTCGTTCAAAAAGGACTCTTGAAGCAACTGACCCTTTCCACTGCAGATTTGGTGGTGGACAATCCCAACTCACCCCCTGGCACATCTAGCTGGGCCATTCCAGTAAGGTGGCCTCCTCTTTTTTCCTTGTGCATAGGGATGGAAGCAATTGAAGATTGGGTTTGGCAGTGTTCCACTGTCATCCCTGTGTGAGGTTTGCCCTCACTGATAGGGTGCCTTTTGTAAAGGTTTATTTATTAGGGACATTTACTCATATTGTTACTTTTTACTTATATTTATCAGTCGTGTTCATGGCATTATTTATAGGCAATATTCCCGGCACCATTCTAGCGATTTCACATTTTTGTTTATGTCCAGGTGTCCTATTCCTGCTTGCCACCTGGTCAGTGTTGTGCGTCTTTGTGGTTTATTGGATGCCCGGGTGGCGATGTGCTCTTTTCTTTGTGTGGGAGCTGCGATGCGTCCAGTGGGTCCTCCCCCTCCTCCCCTTGCACTTCTTGTGCGCGGGAGGTTCGGGTGGGCGCCTCTTCGCGCATCGGCGCCACGTCACCTACGCCGTGCGTGTGACGACAGTTATGACATCATCACGCCGACGTTCAGCGTCAACACCCTCGTGTTTCATTGTGAGGGAGCTTTTGCGCCTTTTACTGAGTGAACGCTCAGTTCAGGTGCGGACCTTTTCCCTCCATTGGCTCACTTACGTGGCGTGGGTGGCATATATTCATTCCCCATTTGGAGCTAGCTGTCTATACAGCTAGTATCCTTCTGGGATTTTGCACAGCAGCCATATTGCTTTGCTGGTTTTGCATTGATGTGGCATTGGTGTAAGCTGTACTAATTATATTCCAGCTATCATCCCCTTCGGAGCTATACTGGTTCTAGTATTATTCATTACTTATGTATAACTTAATATTGTTATAACTATATACATACTCAATATACTAACATACTCGATATCCCTGTTTGATGAGCTACACATCATCATTATTTGCCATATGGAGATTATTCTCACATTTTGCACTTCCCAACACTATCTGGTGCCGCATCCCGATATATTGCCACTCCAGCTCCCGCTGCGAAGTTGTGCTCTCAGCTCACCTTTTGCCAGCTACCACATGCCGCATTCACTGTCCTGGTTGGTAAGTTTGGTTGGTTCAACCACCCATATAGTTCAAAGATCCATTCTTCCTGATATTTTTTCCTCTCTATTTTGAGTGTGGTTCATTTCATTCATACATTCATATATTCTTTAGGAATTCCTGTCGCATCTGCTCCTGATGAGTGGGCATACCCACGAAATGCATCAAGCTCTATTTGATGCCACAGCCACACCATATATGGAATGACATTTACCCATTACTTATCATGTTTGATGATGTTGTCATTATGTTACTCAGTAGATGTACGCATATCATGTGAACAGAGATGCCAGTATCGGGCATGTTGCCATTGGCATTTTCATGCCATGCCATTTTACACATCTACATCAATACCATGTATTCGTTATGATTTTGTGTTGATATATTTGCATCCATGTATCCATCCTGTTTTTGCCTTGTGCACGATTGTTTATATATGCATGAAATAATTTTTTCATTGTTTCTACATACATGTTAAATAATTTTATATTGATAAAAATACCTCCACTATTCAATTGCTTCATTCAAAGTCCCAAATTTCCTTTATTCTTTATTCCAGTTAAGGTGGCCTGTAGGCAGGACAACCTCCCCTCCTATGCTAATTGTTGGGATGTTCCTCTGCCAGGGTTTTATGCAGATGTAAATTGTATGGTTTCCTGTGTACACTAACCTGTTTTTTTTCCGTGTGTATATCAAAAGCATGTAACAGGGCATAGACTCTTTACCTCCTTTGGTGGACCAAAGGTTCTTTGGTGGGGGGAGTGTGTAGCGGGGGCTGCTCTGTCACCCGTGGTCCCCCACCTCCTGCTAGTGACCGCCGGACTGAATAGACACTGACACAGGCACTCACTGAGGGAGAGCATGCCTGTCAGTCCCTGTGAGGGATTTCTCCCCCCTCCCTCTCCTCTTCCTTGAGTGACGAGCGGTGCTCACTCACAGGCATCCGCCCACTCTGCTCTCTTCTCTGTGTCCCTATTGGCAGGGAGAGGGAGCCATTCAAGCAGCAGCAGTGGACCACGGGACTTGAAGTCTCATCACAAAACGGCCCCATTCATTTTTACAGGGGGTGGAACTACCAAGTCCAGCCTACTTTGCAAGAAGGGAGGACTAGCTAAAGACTTAAGCTTGTTGGTCTGAGGAGAGATCACCATGAGGCAGGGAGGTGAATGGAGGTGTGAGGAGAGACTACAGGCACCCCCTGAAAAACTATCCAAAGACGGTTCCAGAGACCATCCAGAGACGGTTGAAGATGGATGTACCTTCTGTACCACCTACCATCTCTATTTGTATTTGGAATATCTCTGAAATTATGTGAGATCTAACATTAAAACCACTTGATCTTACTGGATCTAATGAATATCTATTAGCCTGAATGAGTTTTGGCCAGAAAATTGCACGTGGGGGGGGCAACCCATCCTTATATACCACCTAATATCTCTATTTTTATGTGGAATATCTCTGAAATTATGTGAGCTCTAACGTTAAAACCACTTGATCTTAACGGATCTAAGGAATATCTATTAGCCTGAATGACTTTTGGCCAAAACATTTGATAAGGGGGGCAGCCCCCTCATTAATCACTTAAAGTGGATGTAAACCCGAATTTTTTTTTTTTTTATATCATACTGTAGAGTATAAGATTTCCTATCATTTGAGCCCAGTCTTGCCACACAGAGTTAATCCATCTCTGAGCAATCCTCTTTTATTGTTCAGTGAGATAATTCTTGACAAACTGAGAAAAACTTTGTCAAATACTCCCCCTTGCTGTGAGTGACAAGTGATTTACATATCTCGTGCTTCAGCCTAAGACACATGCAGTATTTTTTAATTCCCTCCCCCACTCCTTTCTTCAGCAGCTCTGCAAGGATTGGCTGTTCCACACCTCAGCATGATTTGGCATGCTGAAGTCATGTGGTTACTTTCCTGTCTTTTCACTGAATGTTAGAGATCATAGCAGAAGTTCAGCAGAAGTTCAGTGTTAGAAATACACAGGGGAGTGTAGAGGTGGGCAGGGAGTCTACTGACATCACGACTCCACCCACGGAGCTCCAGACAACAGACCCACCCACAGAATATGAAGTTTTTCGGGTCTAATAACAGACAGAGGGGAGACATTTGACAGGTAAAGATACATGCAGGAGGCATGTATATCCTTATAGATAACCCCTATGACAGTAGTTTAGAAAGGATGACATTGGGTTTACATCCACTTTAATAATTCTCTAATTATGTGAGATTTAACGTTAAAACCACTTTATCTTGTCGGATCTAACAAACAGCTTCCAAAATAGCTAATTGTTTGGTACATTTTTTGATAAGGGGGGGCTGATGACAGGGTTAGCTCCCCAGCAAATAACTGTTAATATTGCTTCTTCTGTATGAGATCTAATGCAAACAACGGTTGATCTAACCTGATCCAACAAAGATCTAACAAACTGCATAAGATTTTTTCAAAAATGTTGATATGAGGGGGCTAACCCGGCAGAGGTTGCTTCCTCTCATCGGTGGAGCTCCACTCTGCAGCCAGACCCTCTTGTGGTTTCTTCTACTAACTCATCATCGGTTTTCTGCAAACATGCAGAAAGGGGAAGTAAGGTCCACCCTTCCCCCATCTCCAATTGCTATAACTACTTTTATTTTGGCCATTAATTCTCTTCCAGGTAAATTCACAGAGCACCCGGGAATGACTCTACAAGGGTGATACACCGTGCATCTATCATCTAAACTGCTCACAAGTAAACAACGGGTTTCCCGGGTCTTTGTCAGGACCCCATTTATACCCACAGAAGGCTCACATTCTGTCAGAGTTCAGGGATATTCTCCCTCCTTTAACCCCTTCAATACCGGCACTTTCACTCCCTTCCTGCCCAGGACAATTTTCAGCTTTCTAAGCTTTGAATGACAATTGCGTGGTTATGCAACGCTGTATGCAAATTACATTTTATATACTGTATTTTCTTCACAAAACTAGAGCTTTGGTGGTATTTATTCACCACTGGGTTTTTTATACTTTGCTAAATAAACAAAAAAGGGCAAAACAATTTTGAAACAAAAAATAGTTTTTCTTCGTTTCTGTTATAAGATTTTGCAAATAAATAATCTTTCTTCATAAATTTAGCCCAAAAATGTATTCTGTGACATTACTTTGGTGAAAATAATCCAAATCAGTGTTTATTATTTAGTCTGTAGAAATGTTATAGAGTCCTCAAACTATGGGAGGAATCTGAAAATTGATCAATTCTGATGTACTGAAGGACAATCTCATTTCTTAAGGCCCAAAAATGGCAGAACAGTACAGATAATCCCCCCAAATGACCCCTTTTTGGAATTAAACAGTCCAACTTATTTAGTAAGAGGCATGGCTGTTTTTTTGAAGTTGTAATTTGTTTGTCATAATTGTTTTGGAAAATGAGAAAATAAAAAAAAGGATTTTTATTTATTTTTTTACATTCTTTTACCAGTGCAGTACAGCATCATCATATAACTGGTGTGGCGGTAAACAGAGACACTGACTGGTGACAGTAGGAAAAAAAAATATATAAATAGATATATATATATAATTTTTTTATACATTTTTTACCACTTTTTGATCAGAGCAATATAATATTACCATAGTAACATTGTACTATTTTGGGGAAGTGATCAGGATTTTTTTTTTTTTTCTTCTGCACATTGTGATTGCCTATAGCAGTGAATTTCATTGCTATAAGCAAGAATTTTACTGAATGAAATCAATTCATTCAGTTTGATTTGTTGTGATTAGCTGTGATTGGCCACAGCTGATGACATGGCACAGTCTGTACCATGTGATCACTGTGACCAATCACAGCCAGCAACACAATTGTACACAGTGGAAGGCTTGAAAGGAAGCCATCCATTATTTACAATTGTCATGTGATCTGCTGTGATTAGTTACAGCGGTCACATGGTACTGGCAGCAGGTTGGTACAGTGATCAGTCATCGGCTGTGTCATGTGGGCACAGCTGGTGACAGATCATAATGCAGCGTGGCCCAAGGGCACGTGCGAGGCATGATCCGGGAAGACGTCACCTGATGTCCACCCGGGCTGTAGCCTGGGCAGGGAGTGGTAAAGGAGGAGGATGTGCTCCCATATCTATGAGAAATTGTACATTTTTACCATCTACCAATAATTTGATTGTAGGGGCTTCATGGCAATTACTGGAAATCAGAGCACACATGGAGGTCACCTCCCTATTGTTTTTTCCTTGTCAGGGCATAGGGTATTTCAAAGAACTCCCATCCGACGGGGAAGGTGTCAACCACTGTTGCGGCACATTCTGTGTGCCAGACTGGGACCATGCTTGAGGACAGTCATTCTTCCAATGTCCTGAATCACCACATATGGAATACTTGTCATTGCAAAATCTACCCTGGCCACCTCTCATCATTCTCCTGACTCATTCCTCTACAAGCTCCCCCACTCCAAAACTGCTCAGCATGCTGTAGTCCCTGAAAGTGAGCTTTACTACTATATTTGTGGAGATCAAAGTAACCTGCTGCATCCTTTATCATGATATCTATCTCAAACTCCTTGTCATTCCTATTAGGCTATTTATCCACCAGTTTAACCACTTGCCTACTGGCACTTTCACCCCCTTCCTGCCCAGGCCAATTTTCAGCTTTCAGCGCTGTCACACTTTGAATGACAATTGCGCGGTCATGCAACACTGTACCCAAATACATTTTTTATAATTTTCTTCACAGAGATAGAGCTTTCTTTTGGTGGTATTTAATCACCACTTGAGTTTTTTTTATTTTTTGCTAAATAAATGAAAAAAGACCTATTACTTTGGAAAAAAAAGTGTTTCATTGTTTCTTATAAAATTTTGCTTACATGTAGTTTATTTCCTTCTCTGATGTGCACTGATGAGGTGGCACTGATGAGCACTGATAGGCTGCACTGGTGGGCACTGATGAAGCTGCACTGATAGGCGGCAGTGATGGGAACTGATGGACACTGATAGGTAGCACTGATAGGTAGCACTGATAGGCAGCACTGATAGGTGATACTGATAAGGAGGCACTGATTGGCAGCACTGATGGGCACTGATTGGCAGCAGTGGTGGCCTCTGATGGGGCTGCAGTGATAATCAGGACATGGATAATCAGTGCCCTAATTATCAGTGTAGATGTCTCTTTCACACAAGCTGGTTAGCGGCTCTCCTCCCCTCATGCTGTCAGCGTGAGGAAAGGAATGCCAATAACCAGCTTGTGTTTACATCGTAATTAAAGAAAAATAAGAGTAGACCGAGTAAACCGGAAGTGACGTTGTGACGTGGCCTCCGTGTTTACACAAAGCAGACTGGAACAAAGCCGTTTCCAGCTTCCTTCCAGTCTCTCTCTAGCTGGATCGGGTCTCCCGGTGGGACAGAAGGCCTGGGAAGAGCAGCGGAAGGCGGCGGGAGGGGGGCATCCCCTCTCGCTCCTCCGGGATTACAGCCGAGCAGCTTTTAGCTGCATCAGTTGTTATCCCTGAAGAGCTGACCGTCCGCTCTAAAAAAGGGTAGCGGGATGATGCATGCAGCTGCATATCATCCCGGTAAAACCCCTAAAGCTGAGGCTGCATATGTGAGTATGGTTGGTGCTAAGGGGATAAACCAGAGGCTCTGGATGGACAGTTGGATAAATGGCTCTATATTTAGGATGTATCTGGTCTATAAACCAGAGGATCTGGATGGACAGTTGGATAAATGGTTCTATATTTAGGATGTATCCGGTCTATAAACCAGAGGCTCTGGATGGACAGTTGGATAAACTGTTCTATATATTTAGGATGTGTCTGTGTACATATTATAATACTCTATATTTATATCTAGTATCTGTTGGAGATAAAAGACATCACAGTGACTATGGAGGAAGAGGATGGACATGACGGGGGGGTTACTGGGTGTAAGTATAAAACAATTTGTATTACCTCCTCTGCTGCCGATTGTAAGGATATCCTCCTCTTCGTCCTGCAAACTGTCTTATCTCTAGAAACCGCCCGTCTGTAGTTGAAATCACTTCCTGTCTTCTAAGGAATTCTGCCTCTGCATTCCACTAAAGAGGACTGGGAGGAGGGGGTGCAGCAATACCTAACTCTGACCATCTCCTCTAGGGATAGATTTACCCAGTTGAAATTTCTGCATCGGCTTATTATTCCCCATCGCGCCTTGCTAAAATTTATACACATAGAACAGCCACCTGTCCTAGGTGTGGCTCAAACGATGCAGATTTTTATCATACTGTGTGGTCATGTCCAAGGATAGTGGTTTTTTGGAAGACAGTCCTGGATGATATTAACTCGGTGGGCAAAATCAGGGTCCCCTACAGTCCTATCCCTCTCCTGTTGGGCATATGTGACTTTCTTGAGGCCCCCAAAAGGAAAAAATTATTTGTTTTTTACACAGCGATGTATGCCAGAAAGGCGATTCTCCTCAACTCGAACCAGCCTCAACCACCCACTAAACAACTATGGCTCTCTCTTATCAATGCAGCCCTGGCCCCTATATAAACTAACATATATGGGAAGAAACTGTCCAAAGAAATTTGATAGAATCTGGGCGGGTTGGGTGGAGGCCAAACACCTGACCATTCCATAGATGAATTAAGTACCCTACCTTACACTCTTGGTTATCTACTCACCCCTGCTTCATGTAATTCTGCCCCGGATATGGCCTGCCCGATACACAGTTAGTATATAACTAGGATTGGGGGATCCCTGCCGGGCCTCCCCCCCCCCCCCCCGGGCCTCTCCCCCCCTCAAGGGGTCTTTCATGGCGACTCTGATTTGAAGTTTTAAAAGTTTACTCTCGTCATTGATTGTGCGGTTGAATTGTATTATCTTCACTGTACTTATTGACTTGACATGATATGGATGATCATTGTACAATATCTGTCTTGAGCTAATGTAACTTGTTCTTATTCTGTTTGTTTGGGACAAATAAATAAACTTTATGTTAAAAAAAAAATAAGTGAGATCAGCACCTTGTGGAGAAAATACCAACTGCAGCCTGTGTTTTTTAAATACTTTGAAAGCTGCTTCCTGGATTGTTCTTCAGTTTGGGTGCCTAACCACTTGCCATATACAGTAGCCATTGTATAAAAACCACAAAGGTTGGGGGCTGTATAAGAATGGCCTCCCCTTTGCACTGCTCATGTGAGCCCTCTAGAGTGTTCAGCAGCGTGCTCCGTGATCACTGAGCTCATCAGACAGGACAGATCTGCAGGGTACAAGACCAGCAAAATTTGCCCTGTCCCATGTGATCACTGTGACCAATCACAGCCATCACAAATTTGAACAAAAGCTGCATGTTGGTGCCACTATAAGCACAGTACAGTGTCACTAGAGCAGCCAACCAATGTCCCTGATCACTACCAACTCCAGTACAGTATCACCATACCATAGCAACCAGCAACAGTGTCCCTTATTGCTAGCCATCCCAGTACAAAATCACCAGGTAACAGTGTTCCTGATTGCTGCCACCCCATGACACTGTCACTACACTAGTGTAAGCCAATAACAGTGTTCCCGATCACCACTACACCAGTCCTACTGTCAAGATGAGTGCAGCCATCAGCAGTGTTCCTGATCACTCCCACAGCAGTCCCTGTGTCATCTGACCAGTGACAGCCAGCAACACTGTTTCTGATCACTTGCCAAATCAGTCCCAGTGTCACCAGACCAGTGTAAGCCACCAACATCATTTCTGATCAATGCTTCATGCGTCCCAGTGTAAGCCAGTAAGAGTGTTCCCAATCTCCACTACACCAGTCCTACTGTAACCAGACCAGTGCAGCCAGCAACAGTGTTTCTGATCACCAGCTTGAGTCCCATTGTCCCCAGACCAGTGTAAGTTAGAAACAGTGTTCCTGATCACCGCCACACCATTCCCAGTACCTGATTGCTGACCACATTACTGTCTGTTGTCTTACCTGACCCATCTATGCGTCCCACTGACTAAGTTCCTGAGACACCAGTCCCAGCCATCCCATGAAGACAACTGCATTCCTGGAACCACAGGAACTTTATTGTTCACCCTTTTTTCATCCTCCTATACTTCCTGGTCAGTGAGCATGGCATTCCTGAGGACAACCACATATCAATAGGTTAGGCTTGCTTGGCTTACAGGTACAAGGACTGCTACAGGTGACAACACAGAGCTGTATTCCCTTACCACTTGAAGATAGACAACCATTACCGTACACTGTTTTTATGTGCAATGCTGGTTTATTTTTGGGATGCACAAGATACAATGTTTAGTACATATTCAATCCATAAACACAAATACTTTAAGTATGTCAAAATACCTGCACTTTAGGACCTTCTTAAAGCACGTGAAGAACTTCGCTCACTGTTATTTTACAAGACAAAATGAAAATTGGCATGGGCACACCGTACCATGTACGAATTCTCGAAGAAACCTGGTGCACTGCTGGCAAGAGCACAGAGAGGCCCGCGTATGACGACATACATCTCTCATATCCTGGCCGCCTCTGGTCGGAAGCTGACCACGTCATCTGACATGGCGATGGAGTTTCGGTCCTTCTACAAAGGACTTTACAACCTAGACAGACCCTCCACTGATGAACCCTCCGCTATGGGTGGTTTTACCCCTCGGTTGTATCTAGCCGTGTCTGGTATGCCATCACTTCCTATTGCTGTCCAGGAAGAGCTGGAAGAGCCCATCATGGCAGCAGAGCTGGGAGTGGCCCTGGCCAATTCCAAACCGAAGAAGGCCCCTGGCCCTGATGGCCTTACACCGATGTACTATAAGGTCTTCTTTGACACGCTTTCCCGGCCCCTGGTCTCTGCCCTCAACTCTATCACAGAAGGTAAATCTTTCCCGGGAGACACTCTGAGAGCCTATATTTCCCTTATCCCAAAGGAGGTGAAAGACCAACCGTGATGCAGGAACTATGGCCCTATAGCGCTCCTGAACACAGACTTGAATTTATTTGCCAAAATATTGGCCAGCAGACTGCTCTCCCATATACCAAGTCTCATCCACAGAAATCAGACGGGCTTTGTGCCACAACGGGAACCACAAGACAACACCATCCGGGTGGCAAACTTGATCCACGCGACTAGGAAATCTAAGTGGGCCCTTCTGCTGTCTACTGACACGGAGAAGGCCTTCGACCGAGTGGATTGGACATTCATATGGGCCACTTTAGAACACATTGGCATCCGGTCTTCTATGCTGAGTTGGAAACTATCCCTGTACTCCTAACCCACTGCAGCGGTCAAAGTCAATGAGACGAGGTCCAACTTCTTCAACATCCGCAATGGCACACCGCAGGTCTGCCCCCTGTCTCCTCTGATCTTTATACTTTCCTTGGAGCCCTTTCTGTGCAGAATAAGGGCGGATGCGGGTATTACTGGCTACCAAAAATCTTCAGGGTCCCCCAAGGTGGCTGCATTTGCAGACAACCTAATCTTTTTCCTGACAGAACCGCTCACATCCCTACCAACCCTGCTGCAATCCCTTCAGGAATATAGAGCCCTTTCCCTATTTCAAATGCATCTATCCAAATCCTCCATTCTCAACATAACAGTGGGTAGAGATATTGTTCATCGCTTACGATCAGAGATTCCTCTGAGATGGGCGACCAATCTTATCTGGGAGTCGAGTTACCTCTGACCCTTCGGATTTGTATTTGGCGAACTTCGCCCCCCTACTTCTCCACCTTAAGGCCGACCTCCCTCAGTGGCACTCTCTCACGTTGACATGGTTTGGTCATTGCAATGCCTTCAAGATGACCCTGTTGCCGAGGGTTTTATATCTGCTGCAGGCACCTCCAATTTGCCTCCCCCCGGTATTTTGTCAAAGTGATTGAATCTATGCTCCACGACTTCGTCTGGTCTTACCGTAACATATGGGCGGGGTTGGCCTCCCGGATCTCAAATCCTACTATAGAGCGGCCCACCTCAACAGGTTAGTGGACTGGCACTGCCATGCAGAGGCAAAGCACTGGGTGGCCATGAAAATTGAGGATTCCAGAGACACGGCCAAAAGCTGGCCCTGGATCAACGCACCTTTGCCGAGGGACCTTGTTGAACACCCCACATTAGGCAGCACATTATCGATAGTCAGAGATGCCTTCAGGCACTCCTCGGTCTCCCTGCTTCATGCCTGGTCTCCAGAATGCCTATTTCAAGCGGCTGGCCACGGTCAATCGGCTTCGCCTGTGTGACTTTTTGGGGCCCGACGGTAAACTCTCCTCTGCAGCTGGGGTGTCTGATACGGACCCCCCTCTGGACTTCTGGAGCAGCCTGCAGCTGCAAAACTTTCTTCACAGATGCCTGCGGTCACCGGGCATTTCCCGTCAGCTTACTGAACAAGAACGCATCTGTCACCGTGGGGGGCCCGTATGCCACAGTCTTTCGCTAATCTACTCCTCCCTGACTCGACCCGCGGAAGGATACATCCCCCCGTTCCTCGCTAAGTGTGAGACGGACCTCATCACTCACTTTACTGGTTCTCAGAGGGAGAAGATTCTCCACTTCGCCCAGAAGTCCTCCATAGCCACGAGAGTCGAAGAGACTTGTTACAAAATCATGACCCGTTGGTATAGGGTACCCACTACTCTGCATCATTTCTTTCGGCAAGTCCCAAGTCTATGTTGGCGCTGTGGTACAGCAGAGGGTACAATGCTACACATTTTCTGGGACTGTCCCAAACTCGGACCCTTTTGGCTCGAGGTGACCCGCACGATCAAGCATCTGACTAACGTTTCTTTTGAGGGGAACCCCGCGGCCTGTTTACTTCACCTTACAGAGCGACCCATCAAGAAATACAAAGCCACCCTCACCATCCAGCTGTTAAATACTGCCAAGGCTTGCATTCTCCTGTGCTGGAGATCGGAGAATCCGCCGTCGAAATCCCTGTGGTTTTCTAAAGTGAATGACTTGAGAGATATGGAAGATCTCACGGCCACCTTGCACAACAGGGAGGAGACCTTTCAGGAGACCTGGAGACCTTGGCAACACTTTATATATACGGACGACTACCTCAGTGAGGTTGCACAGTCTGATTGACCCATTGGGTCTGCTTTGCTCCCTTGTCGAGGGGCGCTACTCTACTCTGCTCTGCCTCACCTCCCTACTCCTCTTTCTTTCTATACTCCCCTCTATTTTGCCCCTCTCCTTCACCCCCGCTGGACCTTACCCCCCCCCTCTCGTCCTGAGAGTTCCTGACCTATCACCCTCTCTCCCCCTCTGTATGTATCCTGTCCCCATAGTTTCTACCCAGTCATGGGCTGTTTTGATCAGATATTGTGAATATCATAATGTCCATCACCCAAGTCATGTATCCCATGTCTGGACCCAGCTGGTCTTTGGGATGCCCTGCCTCCTGAGCAGCTGTGCGAGTTTTCTGTTAGATATAACTTAGCATTTGTTATTATTATGTTCTGGGTCGCACTAGCGATTGTTTGGATGCCACCCCGACTTCGCACACTGTTTGTCTTTCTACGGTGCTATCTTATTGTGCCTTCCTCATTGTGTACTGCCGGGGTCTTAGATATATTGGATATGTTTGATATATTTGATACTTGATGTTTAATTTTGTATGTCTGGTCTGCCTATCACCTTATACGACTCTTTCTGTTCCTTATGTTAGTGCTATTAACTTGTATCTCTGCTGTATTCTTTTGACTGTTAAATGCACTTTCTTTGAATATACAAGAATTACGAAAAAAAAATACCTGAACTGGTAATCACTAAATGCTCACTAAATGAAAGGTGCGTAACCCTGTACGCCAGAGGCCATTGATATTAGAACATAACTTTCAATCAAACTATATAAAACATCTCTGGAATTTATTTATAAAGTTATAGCTTTATGTTTTTACCTTTTACCCCACGAAATGTCTATCAAGTAATAATTTGCACATATGTCTATATAATATATCCTTTATCATTTATTATTATGTATTTATATGTGTTACAAGATTTATCAGTGTTTTTTTTTGGTCTGTGTATATATACACCACATAATTAGGTATTGTTATTTGCTTGAGAAGGGAGTGCGCATGCCCCTATGAGGTATAGTGCATGTTCCGAAACGCGTTGCATTCTGGTCCTGAGCCCTGCCTGTGTCATCCTTCTCCTGGCTGCCCACCCGCTTCTGGAAGGACTTTGGCCAACTTCCTCCTCCACACGGGGACTTCTGTCACATTCCATCTGGCGTTACCAGCAGCTGCTGCAGCCTGCTCCAACTCGCGTCGTGGACCTACACTTATTGATGTGCCTGTTGTTTACCCATCTATTGTAAGTAGCCCTATTGGGGGGTCTTTTAAAATACTTACTGTACTTCTCGCTTCTCTGCTTTTGTTTTTGTCCTTGTATATTCAGAGTCTGCTAAACTCCTCCAAGAAGCCTGCCCTAGTGCCTTGGACATTTTTGGACTTATCATGGACTTATACCTTATAATTACTCTGCTTGCACATTAGGTATTATGACCAAGCCTTTGCGCCTATAACCTCCTGTTCTTATTTAATACCAATGGCCTTTGGTGCGCAGGGTTACACAACCTTCGTTTAGTGAGCACATAATCAATCCAGACATTAGAAAAAGTCTCATGAGGCATTCCCATACTTGGGAGGGGTAGAAGAATGGGGTGCTGATTTACTTTATCCAGTCCACTACATTCTAGAATCCTTCAGAAGGCAAGGGGAAATAATCAAACCTGCAGCCCGCGAAACCCAGAACAGCCCAAAGCAATCACAAACTGCTCCACAGCCAAAAAGAACTACATTTTCCTAATCATTCTAGCAACCTATTTAGGAGGGTGATACACTCCTTTAAAGTCTGAAGGTACTCCTTGGATTTTGGGCTTCTCTAGGTGGTTAAGTCCTTAAAAAGTCAATATATAATCGGTTCAAGCATTGAAAACGTCTCACATATGTGTTATTCCCATATTTGGGAGGAATAGAGGAATAGTAAAATGCATTTTTTTGTAGTAGTTTTTTGCTGGAGCCATGAGGGGGCTATAATGCCAAGCACATCACAAAACTCTATCTGCATATAAACCTACACCTTTTGGATATACCTTTTGGATATACATAAGCAGGACCTGAAGTTACTTCTGAGTGACACAATCGATTAGTGGCCCCTTTCCTGGACTTTTTGTCCTCCCTATGGCCATCTTTTCAGCTGCCTTGATCATCAGTACATGGGCTCCAGTTGTTGATGTAAATACTGATAATATCTCTTCCATCACTCTCAATTTTATGATTTAATAGATAGTCTCTCATACAATTCAAATTAATGCATAAACTCCTGAAGAAGTCGAAAACATGTTGAGAGTGACACATCTATTGGAACATGGAATATGTAAACTATGTTTATTGATCAAAACACAGTGAGATTCATGGTTTTAATGAATATTTTTAACTGAAATTAAACAAAAATTTGTTAAATTTTAACAATATTTGTGTATTAATCAGCACCATAAAAACCTCTATTGTTTTGTACTATATACTTACCTGAGTAGTGGAATATATTTTGGGTGAAATTGTAAATATGCCCATACTGTGTTTATGATATTTTATTGACAGGTTTGTGTAAAAAAAAAAAATTAACATTTTCTTTCTGTATTTTCTAAAAACTTGTGGCACAAAAAATGAAATACTCAAAAGACTCATCATGACTCTTAAAAAGATACCTTGGGGTGTTTACTCTCCAAAATGTTGTCATTATGTGGGTGTTTCTCTTATCCTGGCACTGCATGGCCTCAAGAAACGTGATAGGAAGTAATTTATGCATTTTGAAAGCCTGAAGGTGCTCCTTAGATTTTGAACCCTCTATGCATCTAGACATATAAAAAGTCTCACACATGTGGTATCCCCATGCTTGAAAGGAGTAGAAGAATGTGTTTTGAAGTGTAACTGTAAGTATACCCATGTTGTGTGTGAGAAATAACTTGTTAAAATGACAACTTTGTGAAATAAAAATCAGATTTTATTTCATTTGTTTATTTTCCAAAAAAGATTGTGACAAAAACTTACAGCAACAAAAAACTCTGCATGCCTCTTACTAAACACCTTGGACTGTCTACTTAGGTGTCATTTTGGGGGTATGCGTACTGTCCTGGCATTTTAGGGCCTCAAGAATAGAGATAGGCCGCCAGAACATCAGGATTGATTAATTTTCAAATACAGTATATATACACCATAGTTTGAAGACTTTATAACTTTCACACAGAGTAAATAATATACGCTTATTTGCTTTGTATTTTACCAAAGAATTGTAGAAAAATACATTTTGCCCTAAATTAATGAAGAAAGGTTATTTATTTGCATTTTTTCATGAGAGAAGCTAAGAAAAATGCTTTTTATTCTAAATTTTGTGTTTCTTTGCTATTATACTGTATAGTAAAAGTGGTGGAGAAACACAACTAAAAGGAAAGCTTTACATGTCTCAAAAAAAAAGATATAAAATTTATTTGGGTAAAGTGTTGCATGACCGGGTAATTGTCAGTCAAATATCACTGTGCTAAAAAAGAAAGAATGGCGTATACAGAAAGGGGGTTTAAAATGGCGGTCTTCAAGTGGTTAATAAGCAAAAAAAAAAAAAAAAACAAGCTAGAATCTAAATCAAAACCTTTTTAATTGAAGATAATAAACAAAAATTGAATTATTGGTTGGACCAATGAGAAGCCGGCTTCTTCAGTAAAACATAACAAGAGCAATAAAGTACAGAAACCGATATCAACCAATAAGAAGTGTTGTCCATGTATTGTCATATCTGGCCATGTATTAGCACAGTTTAGTTGTATGGTGCGGTCTGTGTGAGTGCGGGACCGAGTCATCTCTGTATGTTTAGAGGATCGTATTACTAGAATTCAATCCCTGCAGACTCAGATCTATCAAACCGAACCTGAAAAACATTCAATATATTCTGCCCCACCCCCAACACACCACTGTTATCATGAGAAAGATTGTTATCTCGTGTGACTTCTCTGATGATACACAAGGCTTGCTTTCTGAATGAAAGATTTCCCACACGCCGAACAAAAATGAGGACGCTCGCCCGTGTGAATTCTCTGGTGACACACAAGCCTTCCATGCAACGCAAAAGATTTCCCGCACTCTGAACAAGAATAAGGACGCTCACCTGTGTGAATTCTCCGGTGATACACAAGGTCTCCTTTCTGTGAGAAAGATTTCCCGCACTCTGAACATGAATAAGGACGCTCACCTGTGTGAATTCTCTGGTGATACACAAGGTCTCCTTTCTGTGAGAAAGATTTCCCGCACTCTGAACATGAATAGGGACGCACACCCGTGTGAAGCTTCTGGTGTAGATCAAATGAATATTTCCATTTGAAACATTTCCCACACTCCGAGCATGTATAAGGACGCTCGCCCGTGTGATCTCTCTGGTGTACAAGAAGTTTTGCTCTCTCAATGAAACCTTTCCCGCACTCAGAACATGAATGGGGATACTCCCCCGTATGAAGCGTCTGGTGTCTAATAAGATTTCTTTTCCGAGTGAAACATATCCCGCACTCTGAACATGAATAGGGTTGCTCACCAGTGTGATCTCTCTGGTGTTCAATAAGACTTGGTTTCTCAGTGAAACCTTTCCCGCACTCTGAACATGAATAGGGTCGCTCACCTGTGTGACTTCTCTGGTGTGCAATAAGACTTTGTTTGTCATTGAAACCTTTCCCGCACTCTGAACATGAATAAGGATGCCCACCTGTGTGACTTCTTTGATGTAAATGAAGGTTGTTTTTATTAGTGAAACATTTCCCACACTCTGAACATGAGAAGGGATGCTCACCTGTGTGACTTTTTTGATGTAAATGAAGGTTGTTTTTCTTACTGAAACATTTCCCACACTCTGAACATGAGAAGGGACGCTCACCCGTGTGACTGTACCAGTGTGTAAGAAGTCTTTGGTTGTCAGTGAAACATTTCCCACATTCTGAGCATGAAAAGTCACCTGTGTGAATTTTTTTGTGTCTAAGAAGGCTTCGTTTCACAGTGTAACATTTCCCACACTCTGAACATGAATAAGGATGCTCCCCCGTGTGACTTCTTTGATGTACATGAAATGTGTTTTTCTGAGTGAAACATTTCCCACACTCTGAACATGAGAAGGGATGCTCACCTGTGTGACTGTACCAGTGTGTAAGAAGGTTTTGTTTGCTAGTGTAACATTTCCCGCACTCTGAACATGAATAGGGACGCTCAGCAGTGTGACATTTCTTGTGTTTAAGAAGTTCTCTCTTTTTTGTGAAAAGTTTCCCACACACTGAACATGACAATGAACTCTCTTCTGTGTGATCTCCTTCCTGCCCTGAAGAAGATTCCTCGGGAATAGACGGATCTATTAAAGTATTTCTACTGTGAGATCTTTGAGTCCTGGAATGTGATTTATCAGAAGATTCCTCAGACGTATTCCGCACATTATGGTCATCTGCTGAGAAATAATTTTACAATAAATGTTAGAAGAATTTTTGGAATCTTGTATTCAGGAGTCATATATGTTGGTCTCGCACTAAGAGCTCCTTTCATATTGAGGCTCTTGAAAAATGCCTTAAAAACTCCTAGCGCTATTGTCGTGTTATCGCTAAAATTAGTGCACCGCTCAGGCGATTTAAGGCATTTTTGAAGCGCTTTTGAAGCATTGCCGTTAACAACCCCTCCCCCCTACATCACTTCCTGTGCACTTCCTACATCACTTCCTTGTATTTGGTGGAGGGGAGAGCGGGATCACAGAGCAGATGGAATTTGCTGAGCTGCTGTTTGTGCTCCTTTATTGGGGAAATATCTTTAAACAGAGGTAGCGATGTAGGGTGAGATAAACCCAAGAGTGACAAGCGCACTCCTCAAGAGGGACATTTGTGTTGTTTTATCAGGACTTGAGTGTAAACCCAGAAAGTTCTGAAATTACACTCAGATGAGCATTGCAACGCAAATGGAAATATCCCAGTCCCACTCACTCCCAATCCCAACCCTAATCCCAGTCCCACTAGTCCCAATCCCCCAAACCTAACCCTACTCCCAGTCCCACTAGTCCCAATCGTCCAACCCTAACCCTAATCCCAGTCCCACTAGTCCCAAACCCCCTAACCCTAATGCTGGTCCCACTAGTCCCAATCCCCCGACCCTAATCCCAATCCCTTAACCATAATCCCAATTCCAGTCCCACTAGTCCCAATCCCCAACCCTATCCCCAGTCCCAGTAGTCCCAATCCCCTAACCCTAATGCTGGTCCCACTCGTCCCAATCCCCCAACCCTAATCCCCGTCCAACTAGTCCCAATCCCCTAACCCTAATCTCAGTCACACTAGTCCCAATCCCCTAACCCTAATTGCAATCCAACTAGTCCCAATCACCCATCCCTAACCCCAATCCCAGTCCCACTAGTCCCAATCCCCCAACCCTAATCCCAGTCTACTAATGCCCAATCCCCCAACCGTAACCCCAGTCACACTAGTCCCAATCCACCAACCCTAATCCCAGTCCAACTAGTCCCAATCCATTAACTTTAATTCCAGTCCCACTAGTCCCAATCCCCCAACCTTAATCCCAGTCCAACTAGTCCCAATCTCCCAGTCCTAACCCTAATCCCAGTCCCACTAGTCCCAATCCCTTAACCCTAATCCCAGTCCCACTAGTCCCAGTCCCCTAACCATAATCCCAGTCCCACAAGTCCCAATCCTCCAATCCTAACCCTAATCCCAGTCCCAATAGTCCCAATCCCCTAACCCTGATCCCAGTCCCACTAGTCCCAATCCCCCGACCCTAATCCCAGTCCCATAAGTCCCAATCCCCCAACTCTAATCCCAATTCCAGTCCCACTAGTCCCAATCCCCCAACCCCAGTCCCACTAATCCCAATTCCCTAACCCTAATGCTGGTCCCACTCGTCCCAATCCCCCAACCCTAATCCCAGTCCCACTAGTTCCATTCCCCTAACCCTAATCTCAGTCCCACTAGTCCCAGTCCCCTAGCCCTAATTGCAGTCCAACTAGTCCCAATCCCCCAACCCTAATCCCAGTCCAACTAGTCCCAATCCCCCAACCTTAACCCTAATCCCAGTCCGTATCCATCAACCTTAATTCCAGTCCCACTAGTCCCAATCCCCCAACCCTAAAATAATCCCAGTCCAACTAATCCCAATCCCCTAACCCTAATCCCAGTTCCACTAGTCCCAATCCCCTTATCATAATCCCAGTCCCACTAGTCCCAATCCCTCAACCCTTAACCTACTCCTAGTCCAACTAGTTCCAATCCCCCAACCCTATTCCCAGTCCCAATCCTCTAACCCTAATCCCAGTCCCACTAGTCCCAATCATCCAACCCCAATCCTAATCCCAGTCCCACTAGTCCCAATCCCCTAACCCTAATCCCAGTCCCACTAGTCCCAATTGTCCAACCCTAACCCTAATCCCAGTCCCACTAGTCCCAATCCCCCAGCCCTAACCCTAATCCCAGTCCCAATCCCCTAACCCTAATCCCAGTCCCACTAGTCCCAATCCACTTAAACCTAATCCCAGTCCCAATTCCTCAACCCTAATCCCATTCCCACTAGTCCCAATCCTACTGATGGGATTGAGATGAAATCAAATAATGGTTGATAAATAATCGATGTAAATAAAATAAAAAAAAATATTTTTTTACTTTTTTAAATTTATTTTGGGGATATGATCAGCATGTACAAATACATAAGTGGCTTGTATAGTCAACTTGGTGTTGAGTTATAAACTTTAAAGGTCATCACAGAGGATCAGGGGCGTAGAAAAGGGAGAGGTCAGGGGTGTTCAAACCCTCCTAGGGCCAAAATGAAATGCATGGTGTCCCTGCTCTGCAGCCGCACATGGCACCAGCGACAGGCAGCACTGCAGTCGCACATGGCACCAGCGACAGGCAGCACTGCAGTCAGTGGCACAGAGTGTAATAATACTGCTGCAGAAAGTGTAATAGATCATTAGGCATACCCGCACGCATGTTGTGGTACACCGCCAGGCCGGTCTTTCGGGATTGGGCTGAAGGCTGATAGATCTATCACCTTTCATTGCTTGAAATTAAATACAAAAAAAACTCTGTATATGGAAGGGGTGATTTGTTTTTAGAGCTCTGTGGATGAAGAATTGTCTGGTTCTAGATGACTCTGAAAAAATGACTGGATGTTCTTATGGTTATTAATAGGGATGAGCCGAACACCCCCCGGTTCAGTTCGCGGCAGAACATGCGAACGGACCGAAAGGTCGCGCAAACATTCAAACACCGTTAAAGTCTATGGGACTCGAACGTGAACAATCAAAAGTGCGAATTTTGAAAGGCTAATATGCAACTTATTGTCCTAAAAAGTATTTGGGGACCCGGGCCCTGCCCCAGGGGACATATATCAATGCAAAAAAAGTTTTAAAAACGGCTGTTTTTTTGGGAGCAGTGACTTTAATAATGCTTAAAGTGAAAAAATACAAGTGAAATATTCCTTTAAATATCATACCTGGGGGTTGACTATAGTATACCTGTAAAGTGGTGCGTTTCCCGCGTTTAGAACAGTCCCTGCACAAAAGGACATTTCTAAAGGAATAAAAGTCATTTAAAACTGCTTGCGGCTGTAATGTAATGTTGGGTCCCAGCAATATGGATGAAAATTATTGAGAAAAACGGCATGGGTACCCCCTAGCCCATTACCAGGCCCTTTGGGTCTTGTATGGATATTAAGGGGAATCCTGCACCCAAATTAAAAAAAGAAAAGGCGTGGGGCCCCCAGGCCCTATATATTCTGAACAGCAGTATATAGGCGGTCCAAACAAGACAGGGACTGTAGGCTTGTTCTTAAGTTGAATCTGTTTGTAATTTGGAACAGGTACATTTTGTAAGTGTAGCTCCAGACAAAAAAATCAATTTTTAAGCTTTTTGGATAACATGGGGAAGGGTTATCATCACCCCTGTAACATTTGTTTTGCTGTCTGTGCCCCTGTTCAGAAGATTTCACCTCACTTTCTGTCCCAATGACAATTGGATTTTGAAAATTTGGGGTTATTAGGGAAACAAGGATTGGTGATAAAGCACCAGTGGAGACACCTTTTTCCCATATTAACTCTTACAGGAGAGAATTTCCCTTCCTATGGGGTAGAGTTCCTCCCACTTCATGTTGTCTCCCTCCATTTGTAAGTAGGAGTCGTTTGTAAGTTGGACGTTTGAAAGTAGGGGACCACCTGTATATACTATATGGCCTGCCCTATATACTCTGCAGAATATTGGGCCTTAGGTGTTGGTGGTACCAGAACACTGTAAGTCCTCATAGTTATTCTTGGTGGGCGCTGGAACATGCCCTGCTGTGAAATATTATATCAAGAATTGTAATTACATGCCCCTGTTAAACAGGGGCAGAAAAAACTGGGCCTTTGGTGGTGGTGGTGCCACAACACTGTAAGCCCTAACAGATACTCTAGTTGAGTGCAAGAACGAGCCCTGCTGAGAAATATTACAGCAAAAATTATAATTATACGCCCCTGTTAAACAGGGGCTGAAAAATTGAACCTTAGGCACTGGTGGTGGTGACCTGAAACAAAAATGTTCTTAGAAGCTATCAACATGAACATTGAGGAGGAATAGGATAGTCGCTCAGCATAACAGGATAGTTACTCAGCATAGGCAGTCTTCAAGGGATCTCACATTCATAGAAAAATTAATCGGTTACATCAGTGTCAGGTGCTTGGTAGCTGGTGATCCAAGACCGATTCATTTTTATGAAGGTGAGCCGATCAAGTGAGTCTGTGGACAGGTGCACTCTGTGATAGGTTACAAAGCCTCCAACAGCACTGAATGTGCATTCAGAAAGAACGCTGGATGCAGGACAGGCCAGTAGCTCAATTGCATATTGTGCAAGCTCTGGCCATTGATCCATCCTCAACACCCAGTACCTAGTGGATTTTCGGTTGGAAAGGTCTTCAAGTCTGATCTTGCCCCTAGGTATTCCTGCACCATGTAAATCAGACGCTGGCGATGGTTGCTGGAACCGATCAGACCTTGGGGCTGCGGACTAAAGAATTGTCTGAACGCATTGGTCAGACGGCCACCTTCTCCACCGCTCCTTCTCTGATTAACCGAAGCCTCAGCAGCACATTGTCCAGGAGGACCAGGAAATTGTAAACTCCCAGGCTCTGGAAACGCATTGCACAAACCTTTCTGCAAGGCCTCCTGAAGATGTTTCATCCTCTGCTCCCTCTGCGAAGGCTGGATAAGTTCTGCAACCTTACGCTTGTAACGTGGATCAAGAAGGGTTGCCAGCCAGTAATGATCCCTCTCCTTGATACCACGAATCCAAGGGTCCTTTAGCAGGCTTTGCAGGATCAGGGAGGCCATGCAGCGAAGGTTTGCTGAGGCATTCGATCCGGAGTCCTCTGGGTCACTAAGGATGACATGATCCACAGCCAGCTCCTCCCAGCCACGTACAAGCTCATGGGTTTCTGGGGACTGAAAACGATCCCTTGAAGACTGCTGCTGATGCTGAGTGCCAGGCTCAACCTCCATGCTGACACGATCCTCCTCCTCTTCCCGTGTGATCGGCGGGCCCGCAGGAATACTGTCTGGATGAAGGGGGCCTTGAGAAGAAAGGAAGTCCTCCTCTTCTTCCCTCTGTTCTGCCTCAAGTGCCCTGTCCATTATTCCATGAAGCGTGTGCTCCAACAGGGTTCCACCTGGTGGACATCTCACAAATGAGGAGGTTCTTGGGCAGGTTGCATTCCTTTTGAAGGTCAGCCAGCTGAGCACTGGCATTATATGACCGGCGGAATTGCTTACAGACTTTCCTGGCCTGTCTCAGGAGATCCTGTAAGCCCGGGTACCTGCACAAGAAATGCTGCACCACCAAATTAAGGATGTGAGCCAAACAGGGAACATGGGTCAAGTGTCCCTGTCGGAGGGTGGAGAGGAGGTTGGTGCCATTGTCACAAACCACCATTCCTGGCTGAAGCTGGCATGGCGTAAACCACCTCTGAGTCTGCCCCTGCAGAGCTGACAGAGTCTCTGCCCCAGTGTGGCTCCTGTCCCCTAAGCAGACCAACTCAAGTACCACATGGCATCTTTTTGGCTGAGTGCTTGCATAGCCCCTTGAATGCCTACTGAGCACCGCTGGTTCCGAGGAGAAATCTGCAGAGGAAAAGGCCATAGAGGAAGAAGAAGGAGAGGGGGTGGAGGAGAGAGGTGTGGCAGAATCACCACTACTAGCATTTTGGAGGCGTGGTGGCGGAACAAGCTCCAACAATACTGCACCCTGTCTTGCATCCTTCCCAGCTGCCAGCAGAGTTACCCAGTGCGCCGTGAAAGAAAGGTAACGTCCCTGTCCATGCCTGCTGGACCATGAGTCAGCAGTAATATGCACCTTGCCACTGACCGCACTGTCAAACGAGGCCAAGATATTGCCTTTCACATGCTGGTAGAGAGCTGGAATGGCCTTCTGTGAAAAGAAATGGCGTTCGGGAACCTGCCACTGAGGTACCGCACATTCCACAAATTTACGAAAGGGGGCAGAGTCTACCAGCTGAAAAGGCAGCAGTTGGAGTGCTAGCAATTTAGCCATGCTAGCATTTAGCCGCTGAGCATGTGGATGGCTGGGACTGAATTTCTTTCTACGGTTTAGCAACTGGGGTAGGGAAATTTGCCTGCTACAATCAGATGTGGGTGTAGCGATAGCAGATTGCCCACAAGTACTTGGCACACCTAATTCTACACCTTCACTCCTCTCAGTGCTGGTTTCTGAGAGGACTGAAGGTATAATGTGGTTGGAGATCCCAGCTGATGAGGAGCAAGGAGAGGTCTGTCTTGTTCTTTGGTGTGCGTCTTTTAAGTACTGTTGCCAACGGACTGCATGGGAGGTCGACATATGTCTGGTCAAGCATGTGGTGCCCAAGCGGCTGCTGTGTTGGCCACGCTTGATACGCTTCAGACATATGTTGCAAACAGCTATGGTGCGATCTGCTGCACACGTATCAAAAAAGGCCCACACCAAAGAACTTTTCAAAATACGCAGGGAGTCAGCAGCACCCTGCTGTGTGATGCAGTCGGGTGGCTGCCCTTAAACTGGCCCCTTGAGGGCATCCTGCCCCATTGGAGATGTGCCTCCTCCTCCCTTCTATCAGGCACCCACGTAGAGTCAGTGACCTCATAGTCCCCTCCCTCCTCGTCACTGGAGCAAACCTGGCAGTATGCTGCAGCTGGGGGAACATGACTGCCAGTTTCTTGTCCTTCTTGGGCACCCCCTCTCTCTGGGCTCACGTTACTGCCTTCCTCAACCTGGGTACCATCATCGGAGCCTTCAAAACGCTGCGCATCCTCAAGCAGCATGTACCCAACACTGTGGTCGAACAGTTCAGGGGACTCCTCCGTGCATGATGGTGAGGATAGGGAAGGAGTGACTGATGACATTGGGCTGATGGAATAGGCTGCTTTGGAAGCTGCATTGGCAGGCAAACTACTCTGAGCTTGGGTGACAGAGGATGAGGAGTGTGAAGACGGCTTAGTTATCCACTCTACCAACTCTTCTGCATGTTGTGGATCAACACAGCCAGCTGCTGAAAAAAAGGACAAGTGTGCCCCACGGCCACGTGCTGAGGATGCACCATGTCCACGACCAGCACTGTTGGCTGTAGACACAGAGCCTGCTTGTCCTCTTTTAGTGGCCTGTGAGTGTCTGCCTCTCCTTGGTGGCCTTCCAGACATGCTGTAAAATGTAATTAGCAAAACACCGCCTGAAGTTTACTAGAAAAAGTACACCAGGAATGGCCTGCAGTCAGATATAGGCTTGACTAGACTAGAATGCAGTGAATATATATATGTAGGAGACTGTATATATATTTAATGCACTGCAGATCACTGAATCACCTGCCTGCCTGAAAGTGTATTTGAAAATGTACACCAGCAATGGCCTGCAGTCAGATATAGGCTTGGCTAGACTAGAATGCAGTGGATATATATGTAGGAGACTGTATATATATTTTATGCACTGCAGATCACTAAATCACCTGCCTGACTGAAAGTATATTAGTAACAGTACGCCAGGAACGGACTGCAGTCAGATCTAGCTAAACAGGATACAGTGAATTATATATATATATATATATATATATATATATATATATATATATACACACATACACACACACACACACACACACACACACACACACACACACACACACACACACGAGACTGACTGTATATATATATTAAATACACTGCAGCTAACTGAATCACCTGCCTGCCTGAAGTATATTAGAAAGAGTACACCAGGAACGGACTGCAGTGAGATATACCTTGTCACGGGCATGGCCAGAGCGGAGGCTGTTGGAGAGGACTGTGTGCAAGCCTGTTGCCCACCGATTATGGGCCCTAGCATTTGAGGTGAATGAGAAATCCAGTCTGAACTGTATTAATCGGACTCAGTCATGTATATATTGTATGGGGACTCCTTACTGTATATTTGTGTCCCTGAAGAGGGAGGGGGGATTCCTCCAGCAGCCCCCTGCTGATAAGACTGATTCATTCTGCTGGGACACATCCTGTGAGGAGATGCTGGTGTTATCAACATGTGTTTATGTTAATTGAGAGAGCTGATCACATTAGCCACCAGCCCTGGCTAATAGACGAATGGTCTAGGCTGAGGAGGGGGGAGATTGTTGTTTGTATTGTTAATTGTATTAATGTGTGAAGCTCGGTGCCCACAAGACTGTCATCTGGTCTGGGTACATTTTGTAGTAAATTAGGTCATGTTAATTAGGTTAGCTTTGAGTCATCCCTGCTGTATAAAGGTCTGTGAGATCTCAAAATAAAGGTAGTTCTGATGTACTCCAAGACTGGTGTTGTCTAGTTCTTGGGGGTTCCTATAGCCAGATCCATTGGACTCGTGTTCCAGAACTTAGGAAGCGGTATACTGACGGAAGCACTCAAGCGGAGTGTGGGACGTTCCGTGACATTGGTGGCAAGCAGCGGGAAAGCTTCCTGAAGTCTGGGACATCCAAACCTCCAACTGGATCCAAGATCAGCATAGCAGACTTCAGTCACCCCAGCGGAGATATGGACCTGGCATCAGAATTCCCGGGGCTGCTGCGGATCATCCTTTCAACGTACACCAGGACTGTGTCTGAGGATGAATACCTGGAGCTCAGGCAGCTGATTCGGGTGGAGCTCTGGATTGCAGCCCTCCGTCTCGCTGGTATAAAACAGGGCAAGTGCTTTCCAACCCAAGAGCAACGGGCCAGTGACCAACGGGCATTGCGGATGGCATTCCTGGGAGAGCAGCCCCAGGAGCAATGGGTGACTGAGTTGGACAGGTTGGTCCAGCAGGAGATAGAGCTGGACAATCGATATCGGGCTCTGCAATGGCACGCAGAGGAGGGATATTTAGGGGAGACAACAGAATGCTCTCCGGAGGGATATGACTTTGGCGGCCCTGGATTGCTGTGGGAGAACCTTACAGATCTTTTTATGTTTGGCGATGAAGGGGAACCTGACCTTGAGGACATGAGAGACTATAGAGAGTCTATACTCGGTCTTGCAGGGGTCTCAGAGCTCAAACCTGATCTGGACCATTTGCTAAGGAAGGAGCAGCATCTGGAAAGGGCATACAGGAAACTGCTAGAACAAGTTCAGCAGCATGCCAGAGAATCGGCAGTGGAAAATCCGGAGATTGCCATCCCCAAACCTGAAGTGCTGACAACAGGGCAGAGCTCTGCTAACCTCTGTCCAGAAATGATAACATCTTCTGGGTTCCATGGACAGGAGATGGTGAACCCCTATTCCCCGACATCAGTTGCAGAGACATGGGATTTGATAGACTTTTCTGCTGAGGAAGAACAACCTGATGAGCCTCCAGCAGAAGAGCTGCTATCAGGGCCAAAGTTCACTGTGTTCTGCCCAGCACCAACAGTGGCTTCGGCCTTCCTGAGAGAAGAGGTAGTCGGCCTTTCTCCCACAACACTGACAGGGACATGTGATTTTCTGCCAGCAGCATCTATGGAGTTAAAACAAACTTCTCCAGCTGAAGATCTGGTAACTGAACAGAGGGTCCAAGACCTCTGTCCCACACTTTTACCACTTCCAGAGACTGGGGATTTAATAGACATTTCTGTAGAGGAGGAACCACCTAGCAAACCCCCAGCAGAAGTGCTGGCAACCGGACAGAGGGTCCAAGACCTCTGCCCCACACCTGCAGCAATTGTGGAGGCTCAGGGTGAGAAGATGGCAATCACTTCCCAGCAGCAGATACAGGGGGAGAAGGGAGAGGAGGTGTGTGTTGTCCCTCCCCAACAGTTGGCCAGGGTGGAGGAAGTGGGCTTTCCTCCCCAGCAAAGATCCGTGTACCTGGGAGACAGTACCATCGACATGTCGTCCCAGCAGCCAGATGAGGGAATGGAAAAGGAAGCAGCCGGCTCACCTCCCCAATGGCAGCTACACAGTTTGGGAGTGGAGGAAGCCAGCTGCCTGCCCCAACAGTTAGCCGGAGCAGAGGATGCGGAGTCCCCAGCAGAAGTGCTGGCAACAGGGCAGAGTGCTACCAACCTCTGCCCAGCACCGGCAACAACTGCAGAGTTCCAGGGAGGCGGGGCAGTCGGCCTCCCTCTCCAACAGTTAGCCGGAACAGATGGTGTGGGGTTTCCAGCAGAAGGGCTGGCAACAGGGCCGAGGACTGCTGGACTCTGCCCTCAACTAACAGAGGATGGATTTCCTGTGAAGGTGGATGGAACTTCAGTCTCCACCTGTATACCCCAGGGATGCTGGGCAGTGGGCCCAGATCCCCAACAGCATGACAGAGTGAGCCCAGTCACCCTGTCTTCTCTCCAGCGGCAGATATGTTCTCTGAGAGAGGCAGAGGATGGCTGGGTGAGTAATGCACTGTTTGGGATAATTTGTTTGGGGTACTGTGTGGGTACAGGCAGTAGAGGACTGGAGCTGTTTACTAACTTCGGAGTCAACCCGTCTGGGGTCTCCTCCTGTGTTAGTCTCCTGCCGAAAGGGGAGAAATGTCACGGGCATGGCCAGAGCGGAAGCTGTTGGAGAGGACTGTGTGCAAGCCTGTTGCCCACCGATTATGGGCCCTAGCATTTGAGGTGAATGAGAAATCCAGTCTGAACTGTATTAATCGGACTCAGTCATGTATATATTGTATGGGGACTCCTTACTGTATATTTGTGTCCCTGAAGAGGGAGGGGGGATTCCTCCAGCAGCCCCCTGCTGATAAGACTGATTCATTCTGCTGGGACACATCCTGTGAGGAGATGCTGGTGTTATCAACATGTGTTTATGTTAATTGAGAGAGCTGATCACATTAGCCACCAGCCCTGGCTAATAGACGAATGGTCTAGGCTGAGGAGGGGGGAGATTGTTGTTTGTATTGTTAATTGTATTAATGTGTGAAGCTCGGTGCCCACAAGACTGTCATCTGGTCTGGGTACATTTTGTAGTAAATTAGGTCATGTTAATTAGGTTAGCTTTGAGTCATCCCTGCTGTATAAAGGTCTGTGAGATCTCAAAATAAAGGTAGTTCTGATGTACTCCAAGACTGGTGTTGTCTAGTTCTTGGGGGTTCCTATAGCCAGATCCATTGGACTCGTGTTCCAGAACTTAGGAAGCGGTATACTGACGGAAGCACTCAAGCGGAGTGTGGGACGTTCCGTGACATATATATATACACACACACACACACACACACACGAGACTGACTGTATATATATATTAAATACACTGCAGCTAACTGAATCACCTGCCTGCCTGAAGTATATTAGAAAGAGTACACTAGGAACGGACTGCAGTGAGATATACCTAAACTGGATACAGTGTATAAATATATATACACATACTGTATATATACATACATACAAGCCTGAATGTATATATATAATACACTGCAGCTAATTGAATCGCCTGCCTGCTCAATCTAAATGAAATGACACTCTCTCGGTCAACGTCAGCAACACAATACACAGGGCCGACGTGCAGGCGGCCTTATATAGTGTGGGGCATGGACTTAACCCTCTGAGCCATAATTGGCCAAAGGCACCCTGCCTTTGACCAATTATGGCTCTCTTTGCTGACGGCGCTGTGATTGGTCAAAGCATGTGGGTCATAGTACATGCTTAGCCAATCATTAGACAGCAATGCACTGTGCTCCCGCAGTGCATTATGGGCCGTTACGCGCCACTTGAATTTGGCGAGAAAGGCCCATAATGTTTGTTTTTCGACTAACAGCCAATGTTTGAGTCAAACTCATGTTCGAGTCGAACTCATGTTCGACCTGAACTTAAAGCTCATCCCTAGTTATTAATAATTGTAGTAAAACTATTTTAGAATGTTGATCTGGGGAGCTATCTGATTGCCAGGGATCAGGAATGCATCTCTATAACCTGTCCTGTGGGTCAGCTGCTGCTTTGAAATTTCTATTTTTCTCTTGAATTCAGTAGACATAGACCTTTTCTCCTCTGATGTAACAAGGTAAATACAAACTTTATAAAAATGGGGATTGGTTCTATATTTAGTGTTTAATACTCACTTGTGTCCATATGTAGTGAAGATTCCTCCTGTTTACTTTTTATAGTCATCTCCCCCTCCTCAATAGACTGCTGATCTCCACTCACCAACCTCTCTTCTTCTTCCTCTTTAATCTCAGCTTTGATGTCTTTTAGTTCTTCACCCTGAACCCAAAGATGATAAAATACTTGTATAAAAATGAACAAGGTACAAAGAAGAATGTCCTCTCATAGCTTAGAATACATTTTTTGATCTACATGCTTAGTCCCACCTACCTGATGATGGTGAGGGATGGTGTGATCTTCCTGTGTGGAATTCCGGGAATACAGAGGACAGGGACATCTCTCTGGTGGGTTCCCATTACTGGATCCATCTGTAGGAAACACACACACTGACTGAATACATTGTTTCTATGTGTTTATCAGATGATGGGATCTAGCTGAACCCTCCGTACTGTCTCTCCTTTACAATAAAGTCTCCTCTTACGGTGATATGAGGGGCGGCTAAAATTACATCAATGTCATATGACCGCCCAAAATCCTACTCACCTCTTCCTGATATATACAGGACTCTTCTCTCTGTACAGATAGCAAACTGAGAATTATCTGAAATGTACTGGGATAAATATGGTCTAATATGTATCTGGCCTCTAGATGGACAGTTGGATAAATGGCTCTATACTTAGAATGTATCTGGTCTATAAACCAGAGGCTCTGGATGGACAGTTGGATAAATGGTTCTATATTTAGGATGTATCTGGTCTATAAACCAGAGGCTCTGGATGGACAGTTGGATTAATGGTTCCATATGTAGGATGTATCTATGTAAATATTACATTCCTCTATATAAGTGTATATCAGCATCTTTTGGAGATAAAAGGCATCTCAGTGACTATGAGGAAAAGGACGGACATGACGGGGGGATTACTGGGTGTAAATATATAATAATATATTATTACCTCCTCTACTATCGGTTCCAGGAATATCTCCCTTCTCTTCCAGCATGCCTTCCACTCTCAAGAAATGTTCCGTCTGTAGATGACATCACTTCCTGTCTGTAGATTACATTTCCCGTCTGTGTTGACATCACTTCCTGTTTGTGTCTGCTTTCAATTCCTGTCTCTGCTTTCCATGGACCATGAGGGAGATTACCACCTTGTGGAGAAAATACACACTGCAGCCTATGCTTTTTTTTCCCATAAAATTTTTTATTTTATCAAATAAGAACATGACAATTAAAGTTGTTGCAAATGGTACATAACATTATAATAATAAACATTGAAAAGGCATATAAAATAGGCTTCGATCAGATCTTGATGGCCTATTCCAGCCTACCCCCTAATGGGTTCACGCTGTAGGTCTGGGGAGGTCATCACATTGAGCCGCTAGTCAGCCTGTACAACTTTAAATAGGGGAATCAATTGGGAAGGGGGAGGGTAACAAAAAGGAAAAGCAGAAAATCGAGGGCAACATAAGTAAGTTTCTACATCCGCATGCTTTTAAAAACTTTGACAGATACTTCCTGATATTTTCTTTAGCTTTGGTGCTTAAAGTGGAAATTTGGTCAGAAAATGAGGTCCTGCTAGAACACTTCAGGCTTGCCCCTTTTGCTCCTACAGCTATATAAAATATTAAAAATAAGTGCCTATCAGTGTTGCCAACCGTCCGTTAATTTTCGTAACTGCCTGTTACGGGCAGCTGAGCCTGTAAAAAGGATGGCTGCAGGCCAACCTTTGCCTGCCGGAGTCGGGAATGCTCTCCCATTTTTGGCCAGGCAGGCACATGCGCAGTGACACAGTGTCATTTTTTTAACAGAAGACACTCTGCGGCGGCACCTTACCACGGTTACCACAGCACACTCGTGAGGATGGTAAGATAAAGGGGCAGAGGAGGACACTCACACTACTGTGGGGGGTGAAGGAGGCAGAGGATACTGATGTGCAGATGAAGGGGACAGATATGGACAGGACTATACTGTGTAGAGGGAAGAGGAGGACACTACTGTGAGGGGGCTGAAGTAAGGCAGAAGTGGACACTGATGTGAGGAGGAAAATTGAAGGGGAGCAGAGGAGAACACTGCTGTGGGGGATGATATGAAGGGGGGTAGAGAAGGACAGTGCTGTGGGGGGTTTATGAAGGTGCACCATATCGCCACAACCTCTAACCACCTCCTGTATCATGTCCTCAGTCTCTGAAAATCTGCTGTATCATGTCCGGATCCTCTGACCATCTTCTGTACTATGTGTGCAGCCCCTGACCACCTCCTGTATCATGTCCACATCCTTTAAGCATCTCCTGTAGTATGTCTGCAGCCTCTGGCCACCTCCTGTACCATGTCCGCAGCCTCTGACCACCTCTTTCTATGTTATCTGCAGCCTCTTACCACCTCCTGTATCATGTTCGCAGTCGCTGACCACCTCCTGTACCATGTCCACAGCCTCTGATCACCTCCCGTACCATGTCCACAGCCTCTACCAACCTCCTGTACTATGACTGCAGCCTCTGACCACTTGTATGATGTCCACAGGGCGAGGACCACCTCCTGTATGATGTCTGCCACCTCTAACCAGTGCCATCTTAAGAGCATTATAGGCCCCCCGGCAATACAGTGCACTGGGGCCCTGTCTACACAATCACGCATGAGAATAAAAATGAAAATTATCAATAAGGCTATATTTATTCGTTTTCCAACACCTGGATTGAGCCAAGATGTTAGTTTTGGAATTTTGCACATTTTCTCTTTCTCCTCTGCAGCCTTTTTTCCTCTTCTGTGCTCCACTCAAAACATTACTTTTAATTTCTGCTCTAAAGGTTATTTTCACCAACACGTAATAAAGTTTCTTTTTCTTCACCTTTCTTACACTTCCTCGAACTAGTGGCAACTCTAAGATTGATATATAAGGGGGACACATAAGATATTACAGTCAAAACTTGGGGGGGCCAAGGCACTAATAACTTTTACCACTAAATCATACAACTAAAAAAAACTAACTATATATATATATATATATATATATATATATATATGTACACACTCTGGTGCTGCTGGTGCTGCCTGGTGGGTATTAATGCTGACGTGGGTACTGCTGGTGCTGGTGGGTATTAATGCTGGCGTGTGTACTGCTGTCTGGCTCCTCTGAGACGCGGAAGTGTCACAGGAAGCATGCGGCTGCAGTAGAGAGCCGATGCTTCCTGTATCTGTCACAGGCGGAGTGCATTTCATATCACTCCGCCTGTGAAGAGCCGGAACTACACAGAAAGATAGCATCGGCTCCGTTCTTTACAGTAACAGCTGACTCACACTGCACACCGCCTGCCGCTGAGTCGCTGACTGATATCGGGACTGATCGCACGGCACTCTGTCTCTGTGAGGGAGCCGCACCGCACAGCACTGGCACAATGCGGCAGCGAACTTTTTGACATCTGAATGATGCTTGGCTGGGGTCGCTGGGCTGGTGGGGCCCCCCAGGCAAATGGGTCCCCCGGGCAGCTGCCCAGCATGCCCATGCGAAAAGACAGCCCTGTCTCTAACCACTTCCTGTATCATGTCCGCAGCCTCTAATTATCTTGTCTCTTGTATCATGTCTGCAGTCTCTGACCATCTCTTGTCTTTTATCATGTCTGCAGTCTCTGAGGGGGTCTGGAGAGAATTCAACAGTGGGAGCGCCGCTGGGATGGGGGTCACGGGAGGAGTGAGACGTGTGTGGACTGTGGAGAGGAGACTATAGGTCAAAACCAGAGCTGCCAAGCTGGAGCCGTCTGACTGATCCCCGCACGG
Organism: Aquarana catesbeiana; assembly: GCF_042186555.1. Classification (NCBI taxonomy): domain Eukaryota; kingdom Metazoa; phylum Chordata; class Amphibia; order Anura; family Ranidae; genus Aquarana; species Aquarana catesbeiana. The sequence goes on along the minus strand of NC_133331.1, from coordinate 299,672,965 downwards.
TGCACCTGAGAGGAGTTCAGTGACAGCGCCGCCAGACCAGTCTAAGGGGGGTCACTAACGTAAGGGGGGAGTGAATACAATAATGTATGGGGGCACTGATATAAAAGTTCTGCCTTATATCAGGGAACCCCCCATTACCTTAGTGTATTCACTATGCAGAAGGTGGTATCTAGTGACCAGAGTGCCCCCCACATCAGAGTTCCTGATATTCCCCTTTACATCAGAGTCTGCAGGATTCCCCCTTTCAGTGCAAGGGCAATGCTGCAGACCCCAATGTAAGTGGGAACTCTGATGTAAAGGAGAACGTAGTGGACTCTGATATAAGGTGGTCTCTGGTCACCATAGCCCCCCTTACATCAGCGTTCCCCCTTAGTTCATGATCTGCAGCGTTCCCCTTTACATAAGAGTTCCCTTGCACTGTGGGGAATCCTGCACACTCTGATGTAAGGGGGAACTCTGTGTTGGCTGGGTTATAGTAATCTGACCTTCATGTAAATAGGGAAATATGGTTTTTGACTTTTGTTTAACTTAAACACATTGCTAATAGCACTAGCTATATGTTTATAGTTTAAATATTAATATTTACACTGTTTAGCACTGAAAACGGTCATTTTAGGTACTTTTGTGCAGTGGCAGTAAAAATTGTGGCTGTTTGGTGCTGTTTGTAAATGTTGGCGTCCTGCCAGTAAATTTCACTTCGGGGGGGGGGGGGGGGGGGTTAGCCACACTGGTGCCTATACTGTTTAACATCCAGTAATATACCATATCACCCTTCTCTGCACATGCTCATTTTCTCTCTATTTTTAGGCATGGTGTAGAATTTGTAGAGGCCAATTGGCTGCTCAAGGGCTCTGGGCTTCAGCAAAATGGCCGCCTCCAACCAGAAAAAATAGGAGCAATGCTGGAGGTAGTCCCAATGCTAGCTGTCCCACGTGGCTACTGATCCCAGTACCACCTCTTCAGGCCCTGCTAGCCCTCCTGGCTGCAGCTGCCTCTCCCACTGCCCGTGATACCACAGTCCACTCCACTGGCTCTGCACCCATCCCAGACTTCACTCTCCCAGTCCTCTCAGGCATGCCTCCACAGTCCTCCTGATTGTGTGTCACTTACTAGCCCTCCTGGCTTTGACCCGTTGATCCTCCCTGGAGACTAGCCTGGCATAGCTCTCCTGCTGTCTTCTCCTTGCTCCTCTCCCTCCACTTGAGCCCAGGCCCAAGGTCACCCCCCTCCCCAGACTGGGGAGCTCCCTCCAAGGCCATGACAGCCTAGCACTCCATCTTTAGCTTCCACCCGAACAACTCCCCACCAGCTGGGCTGACCCTGAGTATGGATTGGCAGGGGAGTCTGCCCCCTGCCAATCCAGGTTGGGGATTGGTCAGAGCTCATCAGAATACTCCAGGAAGCTCCACCTCTTCTCTCCTCTCCTTTCCTCCTTCCTCTCCAGAACATTGCAGCATGTTCTGGAAAGGAGTGGGAGGTCTGAAGTTGCCTGTGAGTCATCCAGCTCTGTCTGAGATCAAAGCAAACAGGCTTGGCTAGCCAAACCTGAAATTCACCTACACTACAAAAACCTAACCACTGTAGCAACCTAGTAACTAGAGTGTTCTACATATAAAAACAGCAAGAACAAGACAGCTGACTCATAAAAGTAGGGGGCTGCTTTAGAATGGCCTCCCATTTGCGGTGCTCATGTGCCCCCTCTAGAGCATGCAACAGTGTGCTCCATGATCACTGTGTACATCAGACACGGCAGATCAGAGCGGGCCACAGGACCAATGAAATTGGCCCTGAAGCATGTGATCACTGTGACCAATCACAGCCATCACAAATGTGAACAAAGGCTGCATGTTGGAGCCACAACTCTGTTTCCTCTTACACCGATTGGCTGTGAGAGGAAACAGTATCATCCTAGTGATCAGCACAGTACAGTGTCACCAGAGCAGCCAACCAATGTCCCTAATCACTACCAACGCCAGTACAGTATCACCATACCAGTGCAACCAGCAACAGAGTCCCTGATTGCTAGCCACCCCAGTACAAAGTCACCAGATCAGTGCAACTAGTCACTGTGTTCCTGATTGCTGCCACCCCAGTACAGTGTCAACAGATCACCACAACCAGCAACAGTGTTCCTGACTGTCGCAACCCCGGTACACAGTCAGCAGATGAGTGCAGCCAGCAACAGTGTTCCTCATCACTGCCACAACAGTTCCAGTGTCACCAGACTAGTGTCAGTGAGTAACAATGTTCTTGATCACCAATAGGGATGAGCCGAACACCCCCCGGTTCGCACCAGATAATGTGAACAGGCAAAAAATTTGTGCGAACACACCAACACCGTTAAAGTCTATGGGACACGAACATAAAAAATCAAAAGTGCTAATTTTAAATGCTTATATACAAGTTATTGCCATAAAAAGTGTTTGGGGACCCGGGTACTGCCCCAGGGGACATGCATCAATGCAAAAAAAACATATAAAAACAACAGTTTTTTTCAGCAGCAGTGATTTTAATAATGCTTAAAGTGAAAGCATTAAAAATGAAAATATTCCTTTAAATATTGTGCCTGGGGGGACTCCTTAGTCTGCCTGTAAAGTAGCGCATCTTTCTCATGTTCATAACAGTACCACAGCAAAATGACATTTCTAAAGGAAAAAATTTAATCTAAAACTGCTTGCAGCTGTAATGTATAGTTGGATCCCGGCAATATATAGAAAAAATCATTAAAAAAACGGTGTGTGGTCCCCCCCAGTTCATACCAGGCCCTTCAGGTCAGGTATGGATTTTAAGGGGAACCCTGTGCCAAAATTGAAAAAAATAATGGCGTGGGCCCCCCCCAAAATCCATACCAGGCCCTTCAGGTCTGGTACGGATTTTAAGGGGAACCCCGCGCCAAAATGTAAAAAAAAATGGCGTGGGGGGTCCCCCCAAAATCCATACCAGACCTTTATCCAAGCACACCACCTGGCAGGCCTACAGGAAAGGGGGGGGATGAGAGAGCGCCCCCCTGAACTGTACCAGGCCACATGCCCTCAACATGGGGAGAGTGCTTTGGGGTCCAACGACCCTTGCCCGGTGGTTGTGGGGGTCTGCGGGTGGGGGCTTATTGGAATCTGGAAGCCCCCTTTAACAAGGGGGCCCCCAGATCCCGGTCCCCCTATATGAATGGGTATGGGACTACATTGTACCCCTACTCATTAACCAAAAAAGTGTCAAAAAAATAAAATTGACAGCAGACAGTTTTTGAGAATTCCTTTATTTAAAAAAACAAGTGTCCCACTATGTAAATCCATCGTCAATCACGACGTCCGACGGTCCAGAGAAAAAAAATAATAAAACGGAAAAACTACGCATCCCATTTTCGCTTTGACAGCTATTAACCAGTTGCCGACCGCCGCACGACTATATACGTCGACAGAGCGGCACGGGCAGGCAAAAGGACTTACAGGTACGTCCTTGCCTGCCCACGGGTGGGGGGTCCGATCGGACCCCCCCCCGGTGCCAGCGGCGGTCGGATCGAGGTCAGGGTCGATCAAAGGTGAGGGGGAGGCCACTCATTCGTGGCCCCCCCCTCGCGATCGCTCCTGGCCAATGACAAGCTTCCTCGGCTTCTGTGAATGTAAACAGAAGCAGAGGAAGTGATGTCATCTCTCCTCGAGCCGGTCTTTTCGTCCGGCGCCGAGGAGAGAAGACATCCAAGTAAGTGCACCAACACTACACATACAGTAGAACACGCAGGCACACTTGTCACCCCCCTGTCACCCCCCGATCACCCCCTGATCACCCCCCTGTACCCCCTGTCACTCTGACACCAATAGCAGGTTTTTTTTTTTTCTGATTTATTGCATTGGTGTCAGTTTGTGTCAGTTACAAGTGTTAGGGCAGTTAGGTTAGCCCCCTTTAGGTCTAGGGTACCCCCCTTTAGGTCCAGGGTACCCCCCTAACCCCCCTAATAAAGTTTTAACCCCGTGATCACCCCCCGTCGCCAGTGTCACTAAGCGATCGTTTTTCTGATCGCTGTATTAGTGACACAGGTGACGCTAGTTAGGGAGGTAAGTATATAGGTTCGCTGTCAGTGTTTTATAGCGACAGGGATCCCCATATACTACCTACTAAAGGTTTTAACCCCTTGATTGCCCCCTAGTTAACCCTTTCACCAGCGATCACCATATAATTGTTACAGGTGACGCTGGTTAGTTGGTTTGTTTTTTGTAGTTTATTGTAGTTTATTACAGTTTTAGGGCACCCGCCGTTTATTACCCTATAAAGGTTTAACCCCCTAATTGCCCGGCGGTGATAGAAGTTAAGTTTTTAGGGTCAGATAAGGTCTGCGTCGCCCCAGGCAGCGTCAGGTTAGCGCCAGTACCGCTAAAACCCACGCACGCAGCATACACCTCCCTTAGTGCTATAGTATCTGAACGGATCGATATCTGATCCGATCAGATCTATACTCCCCAGCAGTTTAGGGTCCCCCAAAAAAACGCAGTGTTAGCGGGATCAGCCCAGATACCTGCTAGCACCTGCGTTTTGCTCCTCGGCCCAGCCCAGCCCACCCAAGTGCAGTATCGATCGATAACTGTCACAAAACACTAAGCACACATAACTGTAGCGTTCGCAGAGTCAGGCCTGATCCCTGCGATCGCTAACAGTTTTTTGGTAGCGCTTTGAATCAGTCGCTGACAGTCAGGAGCTTTTTTGCCTGTGAGTCTCACTAGTGTACCCCTAAATTTAGAGCCCAAAATGGCAAATCGAAGGTACACTAGTGAAGAGGCCTACACGTTTCTGAGCATGACAGATAGTGAAGAGGAAGTCACTCATCTGTCAAGTTCAAGCTCAGAATACGAACCTGTAGAGGACAGCGGCTCCATGACAGATAGCTCTGACGACGGAGTTGTGGTCCCTGCTAGGGTCAGGCGTACCAGACCCCGATCTTCTTCTTCTGTCCTTGAAGTGCAAGAACCGCAGGGCTCTCGTAGGGAGCAGAGAGGTACTAGTGCCGCTACTCCTTCTGGTGAACTGGCAAGCACCAGCGGCCTAGTACACCCTGGTCGTACATCCAGCACTGCAGTATCACGTGGTGACGTGGCGAGTCCCATAAGTGCAGTTCAAGCTGGGGAGGTGGCAAGCACAACTAGTGTCCCGCTGCCACCAATAAGACAAAGACAGGCCGTTGTGCCCATAGTGCCCTTCCTGCTGCATTCGCCAATCCGAATTGGGTACCCACCACTTCTGCAGTACCCGTACTTCCCCCTTTCACTGGCCAACCCGGAATTCAGGTGGAAACAGTTGACTTTATGCCACTGGATTTTTATTCACTGTTTTTCACCGAAGATCTCTATAGATCTATTGTGGACCAAAGCAATTTATACGCTGGTCAACACATCGCCGCTAATCCCCAGTCCTCCCTTGCCAGAGATTGGAGACCAATTACGGTCTCCGAATTTAAGATCTTTCTGGGCCTTTCCCTCAACATGGGCATAACCAAAAAGAGTGAGTTGCGGTCATATTGGTCCACTGACCCAATTCACCATATGCCCGTGTTCTCTGCCTCCATGACCAGGGCACGATACGAGCAGATTTTGCGGTTCATGCACTTCAACGACAATGAACTCTGTCGTCCTCGTGGAGACCCTGCATACGATCGGCTCTACAAAATTCGGCCCCTCGTAAACCACTTCAACCAACGTTTTGCAGACTTGTTTACCCCCCATCAAGTTGTCTGCGTTGATGAGTCCCTGATTAAGTTTTCTGGCCGCTTGTCCTTCAAACAGTACCTTCCCAGCAAGCGTGCCAGATACGGGGTCAAGATGTATAAGCTCTGTGACAGGGCCACAGGCTATACATGTAGATTTATGGTTTACGAGGGCAAAGATAGTCACGTAGAGCCGATCAACTGCCCTGACTACATAGGAAGCGCTGGCAAGATAGTGTGGGACTTGGTGTCACCCTTATTCGGAAAGGGGTACCACTTGTACGTGGACAATTATTATACGAGCGTGCCACTTTTTAGTTACTTGTTTGATCAGCAGATTGGAGCATGTGGCACCGTGCGACCTAATCGCCGGGGCTTTCCCCAGCGGCTTGTAGAGTCCCGTCTTAGGCTGGGGGAGAGAGCCTGCTTGAAGTATAATAATTTGCTCGCTATGAAGTGGAGGGATAAGAAGAATGTTTTCGTTCTCACCTCCCTTCATGCAGACACGACGACCCAAATTACTACGGCGACTGGTGTTGTGGAGAAACCCCTCTGTGTCCACGAATACAACCTTAATATGGGAGGGGTGGACCTCAACGACCAGTTGTTGGCGCCGTACCTAATTGCCCGTAAGGCCAGACGCTGGTACAAAAAAGTGTCTGTTTATTTATTTCAATTGGCTTTGCTGAACGCTCATGTGCTATACAGAGCTTCAGGACGGACTGGATCCTTCCTTAAATTCCAGGAAGAGATCGTCAGAGCCCTTCTGTTTCCAGACGGTGCTCCACCTCACCTTCCCAATCCAAATGCAGTAGGCCGGCTGCATGAGAGGCATTTTCCTTATGTCCTCCAGAGTACCCCTACCCAACGAGCCCCCCAAAGAAAATGTCGTGTCTGCAGAAAGCGCGGATTTAGGCGTGACACCCGGTATTATTGTCCCTCCTGTCCTGGCAATCCTGGTCTTTGCATTGGTGAATGTTTTGAACGCTACCATACACTAGTTGAGTATTAGCGTAGGGTACAGCACTGCACAGACTAGGACACACTTCCACAGGGTCTCCCAAGATGCCATCGCATTTTGAGAGACCCAAACCTGGAACCGTTACAGTTTTAAAAGTTATGCCGCGTACACACGAGCGGACTTTCTATCCTACTTGGTCCGGCACACTTTCCGACGGACTTTGTCCGCCAGGTGCGCCGGACTTTAAAACGAACGGACTTGCCCACACACGCCGGGATTTTCCGGCGGGCTAAGTCCGCCCGTCTTTCCGACGGACTTTCGCCGGAGTTCCGGCGGACTTTCAGAATGAACGGACTTGCCCACACACGGACAAGTCCGTTCATTTTGAACGTGACTCAGGTGCGACGGGACTAGAGAAGGATGTCAATCTTGCCGCTTTTATCGGCGAGATTGACACCTTGCTAGCCCCGTCGCGGGGCATACCAGGCCCTTAGGTCTGGTATGGATTATAAAGGGGAACCCCGCTACGCCGAAAAAACGGCGTGGGGTCCCCCTAAAATCCATACCAGACCCCGATCCGAGCACGCAGCCTGGCCGGTCAGGAAAGGGGGTGGGGACGAGCGAGCGGCCCCCCCCCTCCTGAACCGTACCAGGCCGCATGCCCTCAACATGGGGGGTGGGTGCTTTGGGGGAGGGGGCGCCCTGCGCCCCCCCCCCCAAAGCACCTTGTCCCCATGTTGATGAGGACAAGGGCCTCTTCCCGACAACCCTGGCCGTTGGTTGTCGGGGTCTGCGGGCGGGGGCTTATCGGAATCTGGGAGCCCCCTTTAATAAGGGGGCCCCCAGATCCCGGCCCCCCACCCTATGTAAATGAGTATGGGGTACATGGTACCCCTACCCATTTACCTAGGAAAAAAGTGTAATTAATAAAACACACTACACAGGTTTTTAAAATATTTTATTAAACAGCTCCGGGGGGGATCTTCCTCCGGCTTCGGGGGTCTTCTTCCGGCTTCGGGGGTCCCTCCGCTTCATCTTCTCCCGGCGTCCGGTTGGTTCTTCTCCGCTCTCCGGCCTCTTCTCCCGGTGTCGCAGGTCTTCGGCCGGCCCCTCCGCTCTCTTCATGTAGCTCTATTGCGAGCGGAGGTCCGGACTTCTTGGCTTCTTGGCTTCTTGGCTTCTCTTCTCTTCTCTTCCCCCAGATGTTGACACGACGCTCTCTCCGGCTGGACTGGTCTCTGAGGGCTGCGTTGTGACTTATATAGGCGGAGACCCCGCCCCCATATGATGTCAGAGTCCTTGGGCATGCTGGGACTGTGACGTTTTAGGGGGCGTGGTCGACCACGCCCCCTAAAACGTCACAGTCCCAGCATGCCCAGGGACTGTGACATCATATGGGGGCGGGGTCTCCGCCTATATAAGTCACAACGCAGCCCTCAGAGACCAGTCCAGCCGGAGAGAGCGTCGTGTCAACATCTGGGGGAAGAGAAGAGAAGAGAAGCCAAGAAGCCAAGAAGCCAAGAAGTCCGGACCTCCGCTCGCAATAGAGCTACATGAAGAGAGCGGAGGGGCCGGCCGAAGACCTGCGACACCGGGAGAAGAGGCCGGAGAGCGGAGAAGAACCAACCGGACGCCGGGAGAAGATGAAGCGGAGGGACCCCCGAAGCCGGAAGAAGACCCCCGAAGCCGGAGGAAGATCCCCCCCCGGAGCTGTTTAATAAAATATTTTAAAAACCTGTGTAGTGTGTTTTATTACTTACACTTTTTTCCTAGGTAAATGGGTAGGGGTACCATGTACCCCATACTCATTTACATAGGGTGGGGGGCCGGGATCTGGGGGCCCCCTTATTAAAGGGGGCTCCCAGATTCCGATAAGCCCCCGCCCGCAGACCCCGACAACCAACGGCCAGGGTTGTCGGGAAGAGGCCCTTGTCCTCATCAACATGGGGACAAGGTGCTTTGGGGGGGGGGGGCGCAGGGCGCCCCCCTCCCCCAAAGCACCCACCCCCCATGTTGAGGGCATGCGGCCTGGTACGGTTCAGGAGGGGGGGGGCCGCTCGCTCGTCCCCACCCCCTTTCCTGACCGGCCAGGCTGCGTGCTCGGATCGGGGTCTGGTATGGATTTTAGGGGGACCCCACGCCGTTTTTTCGGCGTAGCGGGGTTCCCCTTTATAATCCATACCAGACCTAAGGGCCTGGTATGCCCCGCGCTCGCCGCAATAGGAAGATTTGTTTTTCCTATTGCAGCGAGCGCGAGATGCAATACCATCCCCTCGTGTCGTATTTGGTCCGTCGGACCAGCCTACACACGAGCGGGCTTTCCGTCGGACCAGCACACACACGAGCGGACTTTCCGCCCGAAACTGAGTCCGACGGAAAGATTTCAAACATGTTTAAAATCTAGGTCCGGCGGGCTTTTGGGAAGAAGTCCGCCGGAAAAGTCCGCCGCCGCCCACACACGGGCGGATTGTCCGGCACACTCTGGTCCGCCGGACCAAGTATGCCGGAAAGTCCGACCGTGTGTACGCGGCATTACAGTTATAAAAAAAAAAAAGTAAAAAAAAAAAAAATACACAAAAAAAATATAAAATAAAAAAACCAAAAATAGTTGTCGTTTTATTGTTCTCTCTCTCTCTATTTTCTCTCTATTGTTCTGCTCTTTTTTACTGTATTCTATTCTGCATTGTTTTATTGTTATGTTTTATCATGTTTGCTTTTCAGGTATGTAATTTTTTTATAGTTTACTGTGTTTTAAACATTTTTTTGTTTTCAGGTACGCCATTCAGCTGCAGCGCGGATTTATTTATCTTGACAGCAACAGCGTTTGCTCCCACGATACATAAAGCCGTGACTCCAGCGCTGTCGGAGGTGATTTCACCACCACAGTTACATACTTCAGCATATATGCCGAAGCGTGGGGGCAGAAGTGGGTGGAGGAGCGATTTGCTCCTGCCTTTTGCGGGAGGATGCCCCCATGCTTCGGCATATATATATTTTAGGTAGGCACAGGTTGCGTTAAATGTTTTATTTTTTACTATGGTTTTTTTTTGTATTTGCTTTGCAGGTATGGTAAGTATTACTGTTATACTGTAATGTTACTTTGTTTTTTGTTAACCATCATTTGCTTAGCAGGTACGCCATTCAGTTGCAGCGCGGATTTATTTATCTTGACAGCAACAGCGTTTGCTCCCACGATACATAAAGCCGTGACTCCAGCGCTGTCGGAGGTGATTTCACCACCACAGTTACATACTTCAGCATATATGCCGAAGCGTGGGGGCAGTGGGTGGAGGAGCAATTTGCTCCTGCCTTTTGCGGGAGGATGCCCCCATGCTTCGGCATATATAAATGGTGCATGTATGCCCATCATTAGAAGTGGGTGGATGAAGGGAGGTATTCTAATGGTGGGCATACCCACCGATCAATATCTTTTTTTTTACTTTCAAAATCTTTTATTGGTTTTGTACAAAAATAAGAAATTATAAAACATAAAATAAAATACAATACAGGATTACAAATCACATATCTTGTAACATCCTCTGGTGCATAAGATACGCCTACTGGGGCTAGAGCGTTATCATTTATAAGGCACATTGAGTATGGATAACTCTGGTGTATAGTAATCAAAACTTGAAACCTAGCAACTGATGCGAACCTAGAACGTTTTCCCTAGGGGGATTGTCTGGCGTCTAGTGAGGCGCAAGGGGGTCGCACCGGCACCCCTGACGGGATCTTTCTGTGCAGTGCGAGCCCCCCTCCCCTCCTGACCCGGTATTGACCAAGGGTCCTAGGTTCTCAATGAACAATATAATAATGCAGTGGAGATTACCACCTATCTAAGAGGAACAATCTACGAGATGAGTAATGATTGTCTTGAAATGAAGAAAAACTGGTCAGAAAGCACAATACAGTCATTACCCATTGAATTATCCTAGTTTCCCCCAGCAGAGGGACTGGATCAAACAAAGTACATTTGGAAGGACAGAAAGGAAGAAGAGGAGAAAGGAAGAGAGTGAGAGAAATATTAGCCGTCCGTCTGGAGGGGTCCCCGCCTCATAAGATGATCCCTGTTAGTTTTGGGGTGGGACTCCTGGTATGAGAGAGATGCCGACGAATTTTGCCCAGGGCTCCCATATAGCTTCAAATTGCTTAGTTTTGTCATCTAAAATGCTAGCCAGTTTCTCTTGGGACATGATCCATGATATTTTGTGGATAGCTGCTTTCACCGAGACTTTGTGCTGTTTCCAGGCCTTGGCGATGGTGAGTTTTGCACCTAAGAGTATGAAATGTGTCAGTTTGCGTGAGTTCTTCGGCAACCCGGGCAGGTTGTCATTAAGAAGAGCTATGGTAGGGGATTTCGGGATTTGGATCTGCGTCGTTTTCCTTATCAGGGAAAAAATCTTGTTCCAGAAGGGCCTTAGTCTGGGGCATTCCCACCATACATGGGCCATTGTGCCCACTAGCTGACACCCCCGAAAGCACCTGGGGTCAGCTGTTGGGTACATTCTGGAGAGCTTGACAGGTGTGAGGTACCACCTAGTCAAGACCTTAACCCCTCCTTCAATTAAGGAGATGTTTTTGATGCCTTTAAAGGCCCTGTCGAAGGAGCGTCTCCATTTAGAGGTCTCCCATTCAAAGGCCAGATCTCTCTCCCAATCCAGCATATAGGGGGTTTTTTGGGGGTGCAAGGCTAGTGACTGGTAGATGACGGAGATCCCCCCTCTCTGTTCACAGGAGCGACCACACCATGATTCGTATGGCGTAAGGGCGTTGTGTGAGGGGATTCCCCTTTTCCAACGTTGACATAGGAAATGTCTAATTTGGTGGAATCTGAAGTGCTCAGACTGTGGAATTTCCAGTTGCCTTATTCCTTGCTCCAAGGAGATAGGGCCCTCATTCGTGAAGAAGTGTCCGATTCGATACAGTCCCTTGTCCAGCCACCAACGAAAAGCCTTAATATCCAACCCAGGGGGAAAGTCAGGGTTGTTGAATATGTGTGCTAAAGGAAGACATCTAGAGATTAATGCCGGATTTTTCCTTAAATTATCCCATAAATGGAATGATTGAGATAAGGATGGGGAGAGAATTGGGGGTCTCTGTTTGGGGGGGGTCCAGAGGAGATAGTCCAGGGTGTGTGTGGGGACAGCCTGTCGCTCTATTTGGATCCAGTCTGGTTTCTCTGTCCTGGAGTAAACCGTGGACAGTTGGGCCAGCCTGGCCGCTTGAAAGTACCAGTGAAGCTGCGGGGCCCCCATGCCACCCTGGTCTCTTGGAAGGAATAGGGTTTTTTGTTTAAATCTATGTCCTCTCCCCCCCCAGATAAATTTGGTGATCTTCTTTTGGAAATTGGAAAGGTGTTCTTTGGTTATATTTATCGGGATGGCTCTGAAGAGATATAGCAGTCTGGGAAGAAGAGTCATCTTCACAGCATGTACTCTGCCCAGCCAGGAAATTTCACCCTTGGACCAAGTTCCCAGATCGGCTGATAATTTCCGGTACATAGGTGGGAAGTTTAGGGGGTATAGTTGCTCTATCCTAGCTGGAAGTTTGATTCCTAAGTAATCTATCCATTGGTCGTTCCATTTGAAATCAAAGGAGCTTTTAAGAGCGGCAAACGTACCCGGCTGCAGGGAGATGTTTAAGGCAGAAGATTTAGAGTAGTTCACTTTGAGGCCAGAGGTGTTAGAGAAATCTTTCAGTAATTTGCATAAATTAGGGAGTGAGGTGATGGGGGACGTTATGAATAGGAGCATGTCATCGGCGAAGAGCCCACACTTGTGAACTTGTTCCCCACAGGATACGCCGTGAATGTTAGGGTTTGATCTAATCGCTATTGCCAGTGTTTCGATGGCCATAGCAAAAATGAGAGGGGAGAGAGGGCAGCCCTGTCTCGTCCCTCTCGTTATTTGAAGGGGTTTGGAGTATTGTCCCTGCAGTCGGATTATTGCCGCCGGATTGGAGTAAAGGGATCTTAGTACCCCTAGAAAGCTAGCCCCGAAACCCCATCTTTCCAGGATGGAGAAAAGGTAAGGCCATTCGATTGAGTCGAAGGCCTTATGTAAATCTAGTGACAACAACATACCTGCTTGTTTAGTGCCTCCATCCCAATTTGATTGGAGAATGGAGACAATGTCCACCGCTCTCCTAATTTGATCTGGACCCTGCCTTCCTGGAATGAAGCCTACCTGATCTTTGTGAACGTACTGTTTGATGAAGGAGGCTAGACGGTTGGCTAAGATTTTGGTGAGTATCTTGAGATCGTTGTTGATAAGGGAAATGGGCCTATAGTTCTCTACTTCATCGTGGTTCTTATTTGGTTTGGGAATTACTGTTATGAATGCTGTATTTAAGTGGGGGTCTAATGGGGATCCCATTCTCTTAGAGTTGAAAAATTTGGCCATGTGAGGGGCCAGTATATCCCCGAACTTTTTGTAATAAGGGACTGACAAGCCGTCCGGCCCAGGGGCCGAGCCTGTCTTGAGGTTTTTGATGACTTCCTTAATTTCGTCTGAGGAGAAGGGCTCCTCCATCAGGTCTCTATGGTCTTTGGAAAGAGATGGCAGTTTGACACTCTCGAGGAAGGAGACGGTCGAACTGTCGCTCTGTGTTTGTGTGGCTTTGTATAAGCCTGAGTAGAAGTCATGGAAGGCTGTCATGATTTTGGATGGATTGGCCGTGGGGGGTTGACCCGCTATGCGCACTTTGGGGAAAGTGCAAGATTGGAATTTGGGGGAGAGCTTCGCGGCTAGCATTGTCCCTACTCTGTCTTTGTGGCAGTAGAATTTAGCACCGCTCCATCTAATGTGTTTTTCAGCTTTTGCCGTTAAGGCTAGGTTGAGTTCCAATCTAATTGTGTCTAATTTGTCATTGAGGTTTTTAGATGGGGATTTTTTATGTTCGGTTTTTAAAGCTATATATTTTTGTTCCAGCCTGAGAATGTCTATCATCCTTTCCTTTTTAACTTTAGTGGCTAATCTGATAAGCTCACCACGGACCGAGGCCTTGTGGGCTGCCCATAGTGTTTCGGGGGAGATATTACCCACATCATTCAACCGAAAATATTCCCTGATCGCATCTGCTACTAATTTGGCTTGAACTGGATCCCCCAGGAGAGACTCGTTCAGTCTCCAGTAAGAGCCTCCACTACGTGATAGCACATTTTTCAGAGTCAGGAGGACCAATGAGTGGTCCGACCAGACTATGTCTAGAATTTTGGCTTTGGTGGCCATAGGAATGAGATTAGTTTGGATAAGAATGTGATCTATCCTTGCGTAGGTCTGGTGGGGTGGGGAGAAGTGTGTAAAGTCCCTGGAGGAGGGATTCAGCTCCCTCCAAATATCTGCTAACCCCTGGGAGTGGATCATTTTAGCTATTCTAGTGCTTAGTTTGGTGGGGCGTGTTAGTTTTCCTTTGAGAGGGTTGGTTTTGTCTAGACCCTGGTCAAACGCTACATTTGAGTCCCCTCCCCAAATGACTTTCCCCTCCAGGAGGGGGCCAAGAGTTGCAAAGAGGTTCTGGAAGAAGGATGCTTGGCCCTTATTAGGGGCATAGTAAGAGATTATGGAGTATAGTACTCCCTCCAGGGTGCCCTTCACAAGGATGAACCTACCCTCTGGGTCTTTAAAGTCAGAGATATGGTTAAATTTGCTATTTTTAGAGAAAAGTACTGCTACCCCTTTGGTTTTGTTTGGAGCGTTGGCTATGAAGAATGATGGGTAGAAGGCGTGTAAGAACTTGGGACTGTATCGAATCGGAAAGTGGGTCTCCTGAAGGAGCACTACGTCCAGTTTGAGGGATTTATAATGGTCTAAGGCGACCCTTCTTTTCCTAGGAGAGTTGAGTCCCTGTACATTGTGAGAGGCGACCCTAAGGTCCAGGCCTCTAGACATTTGATCAGTCATGGGAACAGAGAGAGGAGTGATCACCGGCCCAGCAGCCGCTTACCTTGTGATGGGGAGAGCTCCTTGAAAACGAGAAGGTGGGCGGGTCCGTGCTATAGTAGCTTGTGGGAGGGATCGGGGGGTCTCCAGACGGCCAGCTAGGAGGAAAAGAAAAGGTGAGAGGAAGAGGAGGGAAGAGGAAGGAGAGACTAGTAAATAAAAAAAACAACAACAATAAAGACAAAAACTGTAGCGACAAGGGTCTTCTAGAAGGACCCGTGGAGGAAAGCGGTGTGTCAGGCCGCTTAAACTCCAATTTAAGTCTTCCCTCGTCCATATTGGACAAGAGAAGTCTCACTCTTCGGGGGCTCAGTGGTTGCCCTCGAGGTGAGAGGAGGCGCATGGGTACCACCCCGGACCCATACTTCTAAGGAACCGTAAATATATACTATTTGCATAACGTAGTGTAAGATCTACAACTCAATAAGTGCAATTAGATACTGCTGTTTCCGTACAAAAAAAAAAAAAAAAAAACACAAAAACGAACAACGGGGAGAAGGTAATTCAATGTCGTGGGAGGAGCATGACCTTCTACCATAGGTGACCTGCAACCTGGATCCTGGATCTGAAAAGGAAATTGGTTATTGAGGGCTGTTAGGAACTGAGGTCTCGTTGGTAAAAGTCTCAGATTGGGATGGGGAGCGAACTCTCCTGGAAAAAGGCCAAGTGATCGCGAGGACTGTTCTCCATATGATGGATACTGTATAGGATTTCATCCGTAGACTTAGTCCCGTCTGTAGAAAAAAAGAAAATTTTAGGATCGAGGACCTGTGCCTGAGGTCTCGTTGGGGTCTTGGGATTGAAAAAGAGGAGCGTTAGCTCATTCAAAGAAGGGGGAACGTCCCCCACAGGCGAGACCGTGAAAGGCCTGGGTGTGAAAGAAGAGGGTCTTCTTGCTCCGTTAAGGGGGCTTGCCATCTTTGCTCCTCTTAGTGTGGCCCTTGTTCCAGAGAGGAGAGACTGGGCTGCTTGGGGGGGGTCGTTTGGATGATCCCGAGGCAGATGAAGAGAGCTCCATGGGGGCTTCCTGGGAGATCAGCTTGAGGGAGAGGAAAAGTTTTTCACCTTCCGGGAGATTGGAGAAAGTGTGGGTCTTGCCTTGTATGGTGAACTTTACCGCGAAGGGGAATGTCCAGCGGTATTTTATGTCTCGTTCCATCAACACTGACAGGAGGGGTTTGAGGGTGCGTCTTCTTTGGATGGTGGATTGGGCGAGGTCCGCAAAAACCTGAATTTGGTGGCCCTGGTGTTGAAGCTTGGGCTTCAGGCGGGATTGTCTCATTACCTCCTCTTTTACCGCGTAGAAGTGCGGTTTAACTATTATGTCCCTCGGGGTCCCGTCTTTCCTCGGGGGACCCAGGGCTCTGTGCGCCCTGTCCAGCTCCAGCCTATAGGGCGGGATGTTGGGGATGAGGTCCGAAATAAAGTCCTGCACCGTGAGGGGGATATCCGTGAAGGATTCAGGAAGGCCTCTAATTCGGAAATTGTACCTCCTGGACCTGTTCTCAAGTTCGTCAATTCTTGATAGGGCCGTTTCTAGCTGTTCTTGGACTGACTGGAGGTGTGCGGCGTTCTGGTTGGTTCTGGCGACAGTATGGTCAATTTTGTCTTCCATCGCCTCCATCCTAGAGCCCAGGTTAGAGAGGTCTGATTTGATAGCATTTGTGATCTGGGAGGCAGTATTGGCTAGGCCCCTTTCCAAGAGGGTAGAAAACTTGGAGAAGAGTTCCTCTTGCATGACAGATATGTCCTGAAATGAGTATCCAGGTGGGAAGCCTGTATAGGAGGAGAGGTGAGGGGGAATGCCTGAGGGAGAAGCGCCATCATCCCCCTGCTCTCTGCTGTGAGAGGCTCTGGGAGCAGCCTGTGGAGCTTGGTGCTGGTGCTCGGTCTGGAGCGTGTTGTGGCCTCCCTGTGTGGCCTGGGCATAGGTCAGGGTCGGAGGGGTGAGGATGGGACGCTGTTCTGATCCCTTGTGAAGAGAGGCTGTGTGAGGCCTAGCAGTGTCCCCGTCGGCGGCCATCTTGGAGGACCCGTCCGCCGCTACCGCTGCAAATTGCGGGCCCAGATCACGGCGGGCCTGTGCGCCGGCCATCTCACCGTGTTCCCCCGCTGTTCCGCGAGCGGGGGAGTGCTTGAAATAGTCCTCCTTCTGCTGGGGCTGGGGATATGCCGCTCGTCGGTCCGGGGTGGTGCGGAGCTCCGGGCTTAGGCGGCCATTACGGAGCACTCGCGCATGCGCACTCTCCGATCAATATCTTTTTTTCGTTCAGCCCACAGGCTGCATAAAAAAAGTTTACAATATATGCCCAACAAGGACCAGCAACGTACTGGTATGTTGCTGGACTTTGAGTGGTTATACCAGAATGATGCCTGCAGGTTTAGGTATCATCTTGGTATCATTCTTTTCAGCCAGTGGGCGGCTTTCATGTAAAAGCAATCCTAGCGGCTAATTAGCCTCTAGACTGCTTTTACAAGCAGTGGGAGGAAATGCCCCCCCCCCACCGTCTTCCATGTTTTTCTCTGGCTCTCCTGTCCCAACAGGGAACCTGAGAATGCAGCCAGTGATTCGGCCAGCTGACCATAGAGCTGATCAGAGACCAGAATGGCTCCAAACATCTCTATGGCCTAAGAATCCGGAAGCTACGAGCATTTCATGACTTAGATTTCGCCAGATGTAAACAGCGCCATTGGGAAATTGGGAAAGCATTTTATCACACCGATCTTGGTGTGGTCAGATGCTTTGAGGGCAGAGGAGAGATCTAGGGTCTAATAGACCCCAATTTTTTCAAAAAAGAGTACCTGTCACTACCTATTGCTAACATAGGGGATATTTACATTCCCTGAGATAACAATAAAAATGATTTAAAAAAAATAAAAATGAAAGGAACAGTTTAAAAATAAGATAAAAAATCAAAAAATTTATAAAAAAAAAAAAAAAAAAAAAAAAAGCACCCCTGTCCCCCCCTGCTCTCGCGCAAAGGCGAACGCAAGCGTTGGTCTGACGCCAAATGTAAACAGCAATTGCACCATGCATGTGAGGTATCACCGCGAAGGTCAGATCGAGGGCAGTAATTTTAGCAGTAGACCTCCTCTGTAAATCTAAAGTGGTAACCTGTAAAGGCTTTTAAAGGCTTTTAAAAATGTATTTAGTTTGTCGCCACTGCACGTTTGTGCGCAATTTTAAAACATGTCATGTTTGGTATCCATGTACTCGGCCTAAGATCATCTTTTTTATTTCATCAAACATTTGGGCAATATAGTGTGTTTTAGTGCATTAAAATTTTAAAAAGTGTGTTTTTTCCCCAAAAAATGCGTTTGAAAAATCGCTGCGCAAATACTGTGTGAAAAAAAAAATGAAACACCCACCATTTTAATCTGTAGGGCATTTGCTTTAAAAAAATATATAATGTTTGGGGGTTCAAAGTAATTTTCTTGCAAAAAAAAATAATTTTTTCATGTAAACAAAAAGTGTCAGAAAGGGCTTTGTCTTCCAGTGGTTAGAAGAGTGGGTGATGTGTGACATAAGCTTCTAAATGTTGTGCATAAAATGCCAGGACAGTTCAAAACCCCCCCAAATGACCCCATTTTGGAAAGTAGACACCCCAAGCTATTTGCTGAGAGGCATGTCGAGTCCATGGAATATTTTATATTGTGACACAAGTTGCGGGAAAAAGACAAATTATTATTTATTTATTTTTTTTTTTTTGCACAAAGTTGTCACTAAATGATATATTGCTCAAACATGCCATGGGAATATGTGAAATTACACCCCAAAATACATTCTGTTGCCTCTCCTGAGTACGGGGATACCACATGTGTGAGACTTTTTGGGAGCCTAACCGCATAGGGGACCCCGAAAACCAAGCACCGCCTTCAGGCTTTCTAAGGGCGTAAATTTTTGATTTCACTCTTCACTGCCTATCACAGTTTTGGAGGCCATGTAATGCCCAGATGGCACAACCCCCCCCCCAAATGACCCCATTTTGGAAAATAGACACCCAAAGCTATTTGCTGAGAGGTATAGTGAGTATTTTGCAGACCTCACTTTTTGTCACAAACTTTTGAAAATTGAAAAAAGAAAAAAAAAATACGTTTTTCTTGTCTTTCTTCATTTTCAAAAACAAATGAGAGCTGCAAAATACTCACCATGCCTCTCAGCAAATAGCTTGGGGTGTCTACTTTCCAAAATGGGGTCATTTTGGGGCGGTTTTGTGCTATCTTGGCATTTTATGGCCTTCAAAACTGTGATGGGTAGTAAGGAGTGAAATCAAAAATTAACGCTCTTAGAAATCCTGAAGGCGGTGATTGGATTTCGGGGCCCCATATGAAGCTAGGCTCCCAAAAAGTATCACACATGTGGTATCCCCGTACTCAGGAGAAGCAGCAGAATGTATTTTGGGGTGTAATTCCACATATGCCCATGGCATGTTTGAGCAATATATCATTTAGTGACAACTTTGTGCAAAAAAAAAAAAAAAAATTGTCACTTTCCCGCAACTTGTGTCAAAATATAAAATATTCCATGTACTCATCATGCCTCTCAGCAAATAGCTTGGGGTGTCTTCTTTCCAAAATGGGGTCATTTGGGGGGGTTTTGTGCCATCTGGGCATTTTATGGCCTTCAAAAATGTGATAGGTAGTGAGGAGTGAAATCCCAACTTTACGCCCTTAGAAATCCTGAAGGCGGTGATTGGTTTTCGGGGCCCCGTACGCGGCTAGGCTCCCAAAAAGTCCCACACATGTGGTATCCCCGTACTCAGGAGAAGCAGCAGAATGTATTTTGGGGTGTAATTCCACATATGCCCATGGCATGTTTGAGCAGTATATCATTTAGTGATAACTTTGTGCAAAAAAAAAAAAATTGTCACTTTCCTGCAACTTGTGTCCAAATATAAAATATTCCATGGACTCAACATGCCTCTCAGCAAATAGCTTGGGGTGTCTACTTTCCAAAATGGGGTCATTTGGGGGGGTTTGTGCCATCTTGGCATTTTATGGCCTTCAAAACTGTGATAGGTAGTGGGGAGTAAAATCAAAAATTTATGCCCTTTGAAATCCTGAAGGCGGTGCTTGGTTTTCGGGGCCCCGTACGCGGCTAGGCTCCCAAAAAGTCCCACACATGTGGTATCCCCGTACTCAGGAGAAGCAGCAGAATGTATTTTGGGGTGTAATTCCACATATGCCCATGGCATGTTTGAGCAATATATCATTTAGTGACAACTTTGTGAAAAAAAAAAAAAAATTGTCACTTTCCCGCAACTTGTGTCCAAATATAAAATATTCCATGGACTTAACATGCCTCTCAGCAAATAGCTTGGGGTGTCTACTTTCCAAAATGGGGTCATTTGGGGGGGTTTGTGCCATCCTGGCATTTTATGGCCTTCAAAACTGTGATAGGTAGTGAGGAGTAAAATCAAAAATGTATGCCCTTTGAAATCCTGAAGGCGGTACTTGGTTTTCGGGGCCCCGTACGCGGCTGGGCTCCCAAAAAGTCCCACACATTTGGTATCCCCGTACTCAGGAGAAGCAGCTGAATGTATTTTGGGGTGCAATTCCACATATGCCCATGGCCTGTGTGAGCAATATATCATTTAGTGACAACTTTTTGTAATTTTTTTTTTTTTTTTTGTCATTATTCAATCACTTGGGACAAAAAAAAAAATATTCAATGGGTTCAACATGCCTCTCAGCAATTTCCTTGGGGTGTCTACTTTCCAAAATGGGGTCATTTGGGGGGGTTTTGTACTGCCCTGCCATTTTAGCACCTCATGAAATGACATAGACAGTCATAAACTAAAAGCTGTGTAAATTCCAGAAAATGTACCCTAGTTTGTAGGCGCTATAACTTTTGCGCAAACCAATAAATATACGCTTATTGACATTTTTTTTACCAAAGACATGTGGCCGAATACATTTTGGCCTAAATATATGACTAAAATTGATTTTAATGGATTTTTTTTATAACAAAAAGTAGAAAATATCATTTTTTTTCAAAATTTTCGGTCTTTTTCCGTTTATAGCGCAAAAAATAAAAGCGGCAGAGGTGATCAAATACCATCAAAATAAAGCTCTATTTGTGGGAAGAAAAGGACGCAAATTTCGTTTGGGTACAGCATTGCATGACCGCGCAATTAGCAGTTAAAGCGACGCAGTGCCAAATTGTAAAAAGTGCTCTGGTCAGGAAGGGGGTAAATCCTTCCGGGGCTGAAGTGGTTAAATAGCCAAGGGCGGGGCCACCCTGTGATGTAACTGAGTGACCCCATCCCTTCTGACGTCATGTGATAGCATGTGATGTTAGAGGGGGGGACAGATTGCGTGCTCGGATAAGGATCTGGTATGGATTTTGGGGGGCCCCCACACCATTTTTTTTTAATTTTGGCACAGGGTTCCCCTTAAACACTTCAATACACTGTGTTATATATACTACATTGCCTGTAGTGACTAAATATAGATTCTACACTGAATATCCAGTCTACACTAAATGCAGAGTATAAATATATATTAAATACACTGCCACTAACTAACCTGCCTGCCTAATCTAGCTCTATCTAGCTCTGTCCACAGTCACACACTATACACAGCCGCTATGTAAGCAGCCTTATATAGTGTGGTGCGTGAACTTAGTCCCCCTGAGCCATGATTGGCCAAAGGCACCCTGCCGTTGGGCAATCATGGCTCTTTCAGCAAAGCGTGCTGTGATTCATCATACAGCAATGCACTGCAATCTCGCAGTGCATTATGGGGCACTCAAATTTGCAGCATATGCCCCATAAAATGTGCTGTTCGGCGAACACCCCGATGTTCGAGTCACACTTACCTTCGACTCGAATATTGAGCTCATCCCTAATCACCAACAGACCAGTTCCAATGTTGCCGGTCTAGTGTAAGCCAGTCACAGTGTTCCTGATCACTAGTCAAACCAGTTCCAATTTCTCCAGACCAATGTAAGTCAGCCACGGTGTTCCTTACACCAATCCCAGTGTCACCAGACCCGCACAGCCAGCAACAGTGTTCCTTACACCAATCCCAGTGTCACCAGACCAGTACAGCCAGCAACAGTGTTCCTTATCACCACAAGTCCCAGTGTTACTAGACCAGTACAGCCAGCAACAGTGTTCCTTACACCAATCCCAGTATCACCAGACCAATGCAGTCAGCAACAGTGTTCCTTATTAGACATGTGCACACTGAAATATTTCGTTTCGGAATTTCGTTTTCGTCCGAAAAATAAATTTATTTAGGTACTCACGAAATTTGTTTTTCTTTATTTCGTTTTTCGTTAAAAACTTGCATTCGTCCGAAAATCGAAATTAATTGAGGTCGAATCTGTCATTGAAGGCTTATGGTGTCTGTTGAATGTTCAAAGAAGATTCAACGGAGCAGCTAAACTGTACGACGCCGCAATCGTACATTTCGAATTTTCCGCCTACAAGCTAGCTCTAGTAGAATTCCTTATGTTTTATGACTAGTAATAAATTAATAATTATATTTATTAATTATTTTACTAGTCAACCAACATTAGAATTTTTCTATAGCCTATGGGCGGATGCATTTGACCGGAAATGTACACTTGCAGCATCGTATAGTTTGTTTAGCTGCTCCGTCGAATCTTCTAAATTTCGACAGACACCATAAGCCAAAGATTCACGTTTGTATGTTTTTCATTTCTTTGTCGAATCTACATCGTTCATGTTCATTGGTCTACTCTACCCCAGCAGTCAGCCAACCAAACTTTCACATTCGTTTCTTGTAAGTGCAATGGCGGGCGCAAAATCTGACGCTGTGTCAGTCTCAGATATGGCAACCCATAATGAAGACCATGGATGAGGACGTTCCTGGGCCTTCTATGGAAGCAGCAGCAGCAGCAACATCCCCAACACCATCATCCAAAAATGGGCACAGGAGGGGGACACAAGCTGCAACCAACAGGAAGCGTAACCTTACGTGGACTCACATTGAGTCCCAGGTCCTTGTAAGGGAAATGCTTCCTTGCTGGATGCAGCTGTGTGGCCCCCGCTCCAGGGAAACTACTCAGGAGTGGAAGCGGGAGAAGTGGGAGGAGATCTCCAGAAGGGTTGAGGAGACCTATCGCCATCGGCGTGACCCGACTGCCTGTTGCAAAAAATTCAGCGATATAAAATGGTAAGTAACGTGTCTGATATATTTTTTTTTTTTACATTTTAACCACTTCAGCCCCAGAGGATTTGGCTGCCAAATGACCGCGCCGCTTTGTGCGATTCGGCACTGTGTCGCTTTAACTGACAATTGCGCAGTCACGTGACGTTGCTCCCAAACAAAATTGACGTCCTTTTTTTCCCACAAATAGAGCTTTCTTTTGGTGGTATTTGATCACCTCTGCGGTTTTTATTTACTTTTTGCTATATAAGTATCCCAAAAAAATATATAAAAAACAAATTTTTTCCTCAGTTTAGGCTGATATGTATTATTCTACATATTTTTGGTAACAAAAATTGCAATAAGCGTATAGTGATTGGTTTGCGCAAAAGTTATAGCGTCTACAAAATAGGGATAGTTTTATGGCATTTTTATTAATCTTTTTTTTAGTAATGGCGGCGATCAGAGATTTTTTTTGTGACTGCGACATTATGGCGGACACATCGGACACTTTTGATGCCATTTTGGGACCATTGTCATTTATACAATGATCAAAGCTCAAAAAATGCACTGATTTTACTGTGTAAAAAATGACACTGGCAGGGAAGGGGTTAACCACTAGGGGGCGCTGAAGGTGTTAAGTGTGTTCTAGGGAGTGATTTTAACTGTGGGGGGATGGGCTACCAGTGACACAACACTGATCACTGCTCCTGCTAAAAATAAACGTTTTGCTTTTGTTTCTGTTATAAAATTTTGTAAACAAGTAAGTTTTCTCTTTCACTGATGGGCACTGATAAGGCGGCACTGACAGGCACTGATAAGGCGGCACCGATGAGGTGGCACCAATGAGCGGGCACTGACGATGGGCACTGATATGCGGCACTGATATGCTGCACTGATGGGCACTGGTAGGTGGCACTGATGGGTGGCACTTATATGCAGCACTGATGGGCATTGATAGGCGGCACTGATGGGCACTCATGGGTGGCATAGGTGGGCACTGATGGGCACTGAAAGGCTGCAAAGATGGGTTTTTATGGGTGGCACTGGTGGGCACTCATAGGCGACACTGATGGGCACTGAAAGGCTGCAAAGGTGGGTTTTTATGGGTGGCACTGATAGGTGGCACTGCTAGGCACTGATGGACAATGATAGGCGGCACTGCTGGGCACTGGTGGGCACTGATAGGTGGCACTGATGGGCATTGATACGTGGCACTGATACGGCATCAATGGTGGCACTGGCAGTGGTAGGCATTGTGAGTGGGCACCGATTGGCAGCTGCCTGGGCATTGATTGGCAGCTGCCTGGGCAAAGATTAGTATTTCCCTGGGGGTCTAGGGGGGGCATACCTGGTGGTCCTGGGCGGGATCCGAGGGGGGGCTGTGCTGATAAACAATCAGCACAGACCCCCTTTGTCAGGAGAGCAGCCGATTGGCTCTCCTCTACTCACGTTTGTCAGACGCGAGTGAGGAAAAGCCGATCACCGGCTCTTCCTGTTTACATCGTGATCAGCCGTGATTGGATCTCCGTCAGAGACTCTTTACCTAGATCGGAGTTGCGGTGTGTCAGACTGACACACCACAACAACGATCGCCGCGATGCGCGCCCCCGGGGGGCGCGCAGCGGCTTGATATCCTGAGGACATCATATGACGCCCAGTCAGGGTATTGAAACCACTTTGCCGCCATCATTCTGCTATATGGCGAGCAGCAAGTGGTTAAGGACCAGGCGGCTGGCATGTCAATAACAACTGTAGCACCCTGGTGTTTAGGCAGTGTGCTGTCTATTATAGGATTGTCATTTTGAGGACACCTGGTGGTTGCCTGTTGCTATTGCAATTCAGTTTCTCACAGGAAAGAATCAGGAAACAGGAAGAAACAGGAAGTCTTGACTTTGTTAATAAAGTTTCTTATTGAACAACATAAAGTTTTTACCTCAGTTACAGAAGCCATTTTAGTTGTTATGCAGATAACTGAAGATCTTCAAATTTGCCTCTAGATACACAAATGCCTGTAAGTCTATTATTTCCCAAAGTTCATTTTACACTTTGACTGCACTGTTATGTGTTTGATATATGATTTAAATATAAGCTTTCTGTATAGTAATATTTAATGTTGTACTTATTGCAAAGTGTCACATGTAATACATATTGTAATTCTAAGTTTCTCTGATTGTATTGCAGTTTACAGAACTATTGATAGACGTAAATTCTCCTGACCAGAGCACTTTTTACAATTTGGCACTGCATCTCTTTAACTGACAATTTGGCGGTCGTGCGACGTTGTGCCGAAAACGAAATTTGCATCTTTTTTCCCCCACAAATAGAGCTTTCTTTTGGTGGTATTTGATCACCTGTGCATTTTTTATTTTTTGCGCTATAAACAAATATAAATAAATAAATTTGCGTTATAAAAAAAAAAAGGACAATTTAAAAAAAATTTTTTATATATTTATATATTTTTTACTTTTTTCTATAATAAATATCCCCACATCTAAAAAAAAAATTCCCTCAGTTTAGGCCAGTATATAATTTTCTACATATTTTTGGTAAAAAAAAATAAGCGTATATTGATTGGTTTGCACAAAAGTTATAGCATCTACAAACTATGGGAAAGATTTATGGCATTTTTATTATTATTTTTTTTTACTAGTAATGGCAGTGATCTGCGATTTTTAGCGGTACTGCAACATTGCGATGGACAGATTGGATACTTTCAACACTTTTTTGGGACCATTGACAATTGTACAGCGATCAGTGCTATAAAAATGCACTGATTACTGTGTAAATGTCACTGGCAGGGAAGGGGTTAACACTAGGGGGCAATCAAGGGTTTAACTGTGTGTTCCCTCAGTGTGTGTTCTAACTGTGTGGGGATTGGAGTTGACTAGGAGAGGAGACATATCGTTTTTCCTACTTAGTAGGAACAAATTATATTTTTTCTCTTCCCTGACAGCACAGGGATTTGTGTGTTTACACACACAAATCACCGTGCTGGCGCTCGTTCACGCGATCGCACATGGCCAGCGGTGATCGTGCCTGCCGAGCACGCGCATCGGTTCCTCCCGCCGTGCAGCATGCGCGTGCACCCTCTGGTGGCCGAAAAGGAGAAGCACGTACCCGTATGGGATTTCGCCCAGGGGAGCCATTCTGCCACAGTATATCTGCGTGAGCCGGTGGGGAACCGGTTAAAAGATACATTGATGTGTTTACTCTCCAAAATGTGGTGATTTTGTGGGTGTTTCTCCTATCCTGGCACTTTAGTGCCTCAAAAAAAATGTGATAGATCGTCAGGAAATCAGATGTACTATTTGCCTGAAGGTGCTCCTGGGATTTTGGGCCCCTCTATGCATCCAGACAGAACTTGTGTTATCCCCATGCTTGGAAGGAGTAGAAGAATGTGTTTTGTGGTGTAATTCTAAGTATACTCATATTGTGTGTGAGAAATAACTTGTTAAAATGCCAACTTTGTGAAACAAAATAAGATTTTATTCAATTTCTTTATTTTCCAAAAAAAATTGTGGTGAAAATATAAAGCACCAAAAAAATCCCCATGTTTTTTACTAAATACCCCGGACTGTGTACTTTCCATAAAGGTGTCGTTTTGTACTGTCCTGGCATTTTACGGCCTCAAGAATTGAGACAGGCCGTCAGTACATCAGGAATGATTCATTTTCAAAATTTCCACTATACATTATAGACTTTATAACTTTCACACAGAATAAATATTATACACTGATTTGCTTTGTATTTTAACCAAGAAATGTAGAAAATTAATGAAGAAAAATTATTTATTTACAAATTTTTATAAGAGAAACTAAGAAAAATTCATTTTTTCAGCATTTTTAGTCATTTTTCCATTATATAGCGAAAGTGGTGGAGAATTATAACCAAAAGAAAACTTTACATGTCTGAAAAGATGATATAAAATTTATTTGGGTACAGTGTTGCACGATCGAGTAATTGTCAAAGTATCGCTGTGCTGAAAACGGAACTATGGCGTGGACAGGAAGGGGGTTTAACACGCCGGTCTTCAAGTGGTTAACAAATAATAAAATGTAAGCAGGAATCTAAATCAAAACCTTTATAATTACAGATAATAAATGATAAAATCTATGAATTATTGGATGGACCAATCACAAGCCAACTTTTTTGGTAACACATAAAAAATCCATAATGTACAGAAACCGATATCAACCAATAAGAAGTGTTGTCCATGTATTGTCATATCTGGCCATGTATTAGCACAGTTTAGTTGTATGGTGCGGTCTGTGTGAGTGCGGGACCGAGTCATCTCTGTATGTTTAGACTCATATTTATTAAAAAGAACCTGAAAAACATTCAATACATTCTGCTCCACCCCCAACACACCACTGTTATCATGAGAAAGGTTGTTAGATGGTGTGAATTCTCTGGTGTTGCAGAAGCCTTCCTTTCTGCATTAAAGATTTCCCGCACTCTGAACATGGATAAGGATGCTCACCCGTGTGAATTCTCTGGTGTTCATGAAGGGTGTTTTCCTGAGTGAAAGATTTTCCGCACTCAGAACACGAATAGGGACGCTCACCCGTGTGATCTCTCTGGTGTACAATAGGGATGATTAGCAGTGTGACATTTCTTGTGTTTAAGAAGGTCTCTTTTATTTGTGAAATGTTTCCCGCACACTGAACATGACAATGAACTCTCTTCTGTGTGATCTCCTTCCTGCCCTAAAGAAGATTCCTCGGGAATAGATGGATCTATTAAAGTATTTCTACTGTGAGATCTTAGAGTCCTGGAATGTGATTTATCAGAAGATTCCTCAGACGTATTCCGCACATTATGGTCATCTGCTGAGAAATAATTTTACAATAAATGTTAGAAGAATTTTTGGAATCTTGTATTCAGGAGTCATATATGTTGGTTTAGTTCTAAATCTTTGAGCTCCCGAATGCAAGTGGGTGCAATCAGAACAGAAAAATATAAATTCAAAGTAGATAAAGAATACAATGTACCCAAATCACACTGTGCAACTTTGTGCATTGATGACATTGTTATTGAAGAATGGGGATGGACCTTTCATATGGTGTACAGTATCTCCTCCTCATTTGTTGGGAACATGACATTATATTGAGGAATGGAGATGGACCTTTTATATGACATACAGTGTCGCCTCCTCATTTGCTGGGAACATGATGTTAATTTGAGAAACGGAGATGTAATTTTCATATGGTGTACAGTATCTCCTCATTTATTGGAAACATTGTCCAATGTAGTAAATAGGATTACCTTATTGTGGTAAAGAGTTCATTCATGTGGTTTACAATATACACAGTACATTGGGCACTGGGGTAGGCACATTGATGATGTTCTTACTATCAGAAGTTAAGGTTTCTCATTCTTATTACAAATACTAAATATGGTTACTAATAATTGTAGGATTTTGTTTAGCATGTTGATATGAAGAGTTAACTGATTGCCTTTTGGGATCAGGAAGGAATCTCCTTAACCTAAAGAAAATGAGGCCGAGCTTTATATAGGTATCCTGCCTTCCTCTGTAAAAACAACTGCTTCAAAATTATAATTTTTTTTCGTGGGTGAATTCAGTAGACATAGACCTTTTCTCCTCTGATGTAACAGAGTAAATACAAACTTTATACTCATAGAAGTAAAATAATAATGGGAACTGGTTCTACATTTGGTGTTTTTTAACTTACTGGGGTCCATATGTAGAGAAGATTCTTCCTGCTTACTTTCTATAATCATCTCCCCCTCCATAGACTGCTGATTTCAAAACACCAACATCTCTTCTTCCTCTTCAATATCAGCTTTGAAGTCTTTCCATTCTTCATTCTAAAACCCAAAGATGATAGAACACATTTATAAAAAATAAAGAAAAGATTACATAGAAGAATGTCCTCTCATGGCTTAGAATACATGTTGAGGTCTACATGCTCAGTCCCACCTACCTGATGATGGTGAGGGATGATGTGCCTTCCTGTCTGGAATCCCGGGAATACAGAGAATGGGGACATGTCTCTGGTGGGTTCCCATTACTGGATCCATCTGTAGGAAACACACACACTGACTGAATACATTATTTCTATGTGTTTATCAGATGATGGGGGATCTAGGTGGACCCTCCGTACTGCTCTCTCTTTTACAATAATGTCTCCTCTTATGGGGATGTGAGGTGTGGCTGATTCTCCATCATGACATCCTTGTAGAGATCCTTGTGTCCGTCTAAATACTCCCAACTCCTTCCAACTTCTGGGTGTTAATGGATCACCAGATATTTTCTTCACCACTTTACAAACCTGTTTAAAGAGAGAAATTAATTAGTGAATGTGTATATCCTGCGCCCTTTCACCCGCGGACTTCTATACGAACTGATGGATAAACTGGCCTCATCTGCCCCTGTGAAAATTCTAATGGCTGGGGATTTCAATAATATTCTTGATTACGCATTAGATACTTCTAACCCGCAGTGTGCACATAATCTGGAGCTGGTTGACTGGGCTGCTTCTGTGGGACTGACGGGAGTATGGAGGTGGAAGCATCCGCAACTTAAGAGTTATTCTCACTTGTCTCTGGAGCATGCTTCCTCCTCCAAAATTGATCTTGCATTCTCTTCCTCGGATTTGCTGCCATTGATAATGGAGGCCTCCTGTCTTCCAGGGGGCTTATCAGATTACTCCCCACTCCAGGTTGTGTTGCGCTTGGCAGATTCCCGCTTCTCGGGTTCTTGGCATTTATCTCCTGACTCGGTATGTGATCCGTTGGTAGATGGTGTAATACAGCCGTCACTACAATCCTATTGGCAAATAATGAGGGTTCATCCACTACACAATTGATCTGGGATGCCTTCAAGGCAACTGTTAGAGGGGAGTATATTTCAGCCATTAAGGCTGCTAGAACCCAGCATAGCCATGACACCGAGATTTTACAGGAGAACAACAGGCATGCGTTCAGATATACGGTGACACTCCTTCGCCCCCACATCACTGGCAGACCTACGTCAGGCTAGAAGGGATCTCTATTAACACCACAAAGACATGGCAAAAAAGCTAGGGCCCGTACTGTGGACAGGTATTTGAACAAGGGGATAAGAATGGACGCCTGTTGGCAATGCTTGTGGCTGATAGCTATGCCTCCACTGTTGTCCCTTGTGTTTATTCGCCCTCTGGGGTCTTTTCGGGAGGAAATTCTTAACGCTTTTGTCTCTTTTTACGCAGCACTGTATTCCCATATTCCATCTTACTTGGGGGAGGATCTAGTAGCTCTCTTGGACCCGCTCCATCTTCCCACTTTACCTTTGGAGGTATCTGAGCTACTGGATGCACCTTTAAGGCGGAGGAACTTGCTGCAGTGGTGGGCTTTTTTCCCAACAGTAAGGCACTGGGACCAGTTGGGCTGCCGGCTGAGTGGTACCAACAACATTTAGATTTACTCTCACCACGTTTGTTAACCCTTTATCGGGAGTGTTTGAAGACAGGTCGACTGCCTCCCCCACTGTACGAAGCACATATTGTTCTCATTGCCAAGCTCGATAAGGACCCCTTGCACTGCGCTTCATATCGGCCAATTTCATTAATAAAATTTGGATTTTAAAATCCTTACAAAAATGCTGGCCAACAGACTCATGTCGGTTATATCACATTTAGTATTCAAAAACCAGACAAAGTTTTTGCTGGGGAAGGCCAATAATATCAATTTGAGAAGGGTTTACACTCAACTACAGTTGAGCCCTGAGATAACTAAGGGGGGAATCTTAGTCTTTTTGGATTTAGAAAAAGCCTTTGATTCTGTGGACTGGATTTACATGCAGGAATTACTATGGCAGTTTGGCATTGGTTCCACATTTTATGAATGGATTACGCTATTATATCATCCCCCAGTTGCGGTGGTTAAACTTAATGAGATGATTTCTTCCCGGTAGCTAAGGGGACATGCCAGGGATGTCCTCTGTCCCCTGGTTTATTTGCCCTACTTAGCCTTATGTGTGTCCTCAAGTATAAGTCGAGGGGGGCACTTTCAGCACAAAAAAATGTGCTGAAAAATTCGACTTATACTCGAGTATATACGGTACTGTGTATATATATATATATATATATATATATATATGTATTTTATTATTATTATTATTATTATTCTTTCTTCATTATTTGCTCTGGGAAGATTGCTGCTTTCATTTATCTGGGAGCTACATTGTACACTGGTGCTGCTGAATGGTAGTGCTGAATGTTTAATACAATTTTTATGTTTGTAACTTTTATGTGAAAAACTTC
Organism: Aquarana catesbeiana; assembly: GCF_042186555.1. Lineage (NCBI taxonomy): Eukaryota > Metazoa > Chordata > Amphibia > Anura > Ranidae > Aquarana > Aquarana catesbeiana. Next base: position 299,641,987 of record NC_133331.1, on the reverse strand, counting down.
TAATAAAAAGAATTTAACAAAAAGAGAGAGAAATAAACAATGGTCACTCCCGACCTCCTATATTCCTCCTCACCTCCCCAGATATTATTATTATTATTATACAGTATTTATATAGCGCCAACAGTTTACGTAGCGCTTTACAACTTGAGGGTAGACAGTACAAATACAATACAATTTGATACAGTAGGAATCAGAGGGCCCTGCTCCTTGGAGCTTACAATCTAAGAGGGAAGGTCAAGAGATACAAGAGGTAATAACTGTGGGTGATGTGCTGATTGAGAAGATAAATGTACAGTTGTTAGGTGGGGGCCAGATAGGCTTCTCTGAAGAGATGAGTTTTCAGGGATCGTCTGAAAGTGGATAAAGTAGGAGAAAATCGGACGGATTGGGGTAGAGCATTCCAGAGGATGGGGGAGGCTCTGGAGAAGTCCTGAAGGCGAGCATGGGATGAGGTGACAAGGGAGTTTGAGAGCAGGAGGTCTTGGGAGGAGCGAAGAGAACGATTAGGTTGGTATTTTGTGACTAGGTTAGAGATGTAGCTAGGGGCCAGGTTGTGGATGGCTTTGTAAGTTATAGTTAGTATCTTGAATTTAATTCGGTGACTGAGTGGCAGCCAATGGAGGGATTGGCAGAGGGGTGTAGCAGACGCTGAGCGGTTTGTGTGGTGGATGAGCCTGGCCGCAGCGTTCATGATGGACTGAAGTGGGGATAGCCTATTTAGAGGTAAACCAATGAGGAGGGAGTTGCAGTAGTCAAGGTGGGAGATGACCAGGGAGTGGATTAGAAGCTTTGTGGTGTCATTGGTTAGGAAGGGGCGTATCTTGGAGATGTTGCGAAGACAGAGGCGGCAAGCTTTGGATAGTGATAGAATGTGGGGTCGAAAGGTTAGTTCAGAGTCCAGGATTACACCTAGGACCTTGGCGTGGGGAGATGGGTTGATAGTTGAGCCGTTGATCTTGACAGGGAGATCAGGGGAAGTGGCACCTGAGGGAGGAAATATCATGAGCTCGGTTTTGGATAGGTTGAGTTTGAGAAAGTGATGTGACATCCAGGCTGATATGTCTGCTAATAAGTTGGTAATGCGTGAGGAGACAGATGGAGAGAGCTGGGGGGTGGAGAGATAGATTTGGGTGTCATCAGCGTAGAGATGATATTTAAAGCCGTGGGAGGCAATCAACTGACCCAAGGAGGTGGTGTAGATTGAGAAAAGGAGAGGTCCGAGAACAGAACCTTGGGGGACCCCAACGGAAAAAGGAAGAGGAGAGGAGGAAGTAGAGTTGTAAGTGACACTGAAGGAGCGGTGGGATAGGTAGGATGAGAACCAGCGAAGAGTACAGTCACGGAGACCAAAGGAGTGGAGTTTTTTGAGGAGGAGGGGGTGGTCCACTGTGTCAAAGGCAGCAGAGAGATCCAGGAGAAGTAGTACAGAATAGTGTCCATTGGCTTTAGCCATTAGTAGGTCATTTGAGAGTTTAAGGAGAGCAGTTTCCGTGGAGTGTTGAGGGCGAAAACCGGACTGAAGGGGATCAAGAAGTTTATTCATGGTCAGATGGTCGCTTAATCGGTTGTAGACCAGTCTTTCAAGAAGTTTGGAGGAGAAGGAGAGCAAGGAGATGGGACGTAAGTTGTTGAGATTGGTGGGATCCAGTGAGGGCTTTTTTAGTATGGGGGTGACTAGCGCATGTTTTAGAGAGTTTGGGAAGATGCCACAAGAGAGGGAGAGGTTGAAAATGTGAGTTAGAGAGCGTAGAATCGAGTCAGAGGGTGAGCGTAGCATTTGCGAGGGAACAGGATCCAGAGGGCAAGTGGTTAGATGAGTGCTAGATAAAAGTTTAGCAACCTCAGTAGTAGTAGCAGGGTTGAATGAGGGAAGTAATGATTGTATCTGTGGACATGGGGTGTTGCATGGGGGAGGTTTTTGCGCATTGGCGATCTCCTCATGAATTGTATCAATCTTAGTTTTGAAGTGATTGGCAATCTTCTGGGCAGTGAGTGAGTTGGTGGGTGGAGGCAGTGGAGGACAGAGTAGAGTGTTGAAGGTAGAGAAGAGTTGACGTGGACTGGATGAGAAGGTGTTGATGAGTGTAATAAAGTAGGTCTGTTTGGCAGTGTGAAGGCAGGAGTAGTATTTTAGGAGGGCAGATTTATATTGTGTGAAGTCTTCCTGGGTCTTAGTCTTATGCCACAGGCGCTCAAGAGCGCGGCTAAGTTTTCTGAGACTTCTGGTGTCATCTGTTTGCCAGGGTTGTAGCAGTCGGGGCCTAATTCTGCATGTAGTGAGGGGGGCCAGCTTGTCTAGGGAGGAAGACAGTGAGCTGTTGTAAATGAAAGTAGCTTGGTTGGGGCAGGACAGGGGGGAGATTTTGTCATAGAGGTGATCAGTAGCAGAGTAGAGAAGAGAAGGGTTGAGGTGGCGAAGGTTTCTGCGTGTAACTGTTAGGCGGTTGGAGGGAGAAGAGGTGGAAGACAAGGAGAGAGCAAAACTAATAAGGTGGTGATCAGAGAGTGGGAGTGGATTGTTGGAAAGGTTGCACGGAGTGCACAGATAGGAGAAGGCAAGGTCAAGGGTGTTGCCATTGGAGTGGGTAGGAGCCTGTATCCATTGCTTCAGGTCAAGCGATGAGGTTAGACTGAGAAGTTTAGAAGTAATAGTAGTGTTAGTGTTGACAGGGATGTTGAAGTCCCCAAGAATAATTGTGGGGATTTCAGAAGAGAGAAAGTAGGGTAGCCAGGCAGAGAAGTCATCAAGAAAGGCTGATACCGGTCCAGGGGGCCGGTAGATGACAGCAATTCTTAGAGAAATGGGCGAGAAAAGACGAATGCAGTGTGCCTCAAAAGAGGAGAGTGTCAGAGAGGGAGGTGGGTGAAGAACCTGATAGGTGCTGCATGGGGCTAGAAGGATTCCCACTCCACCTCCCTTCCGTCCACTTGGTCTGGGTGAGTGAGTCCAGAGAAGGCCCCCATGGGAGAGGGAAGCAGGAGAAATAGTATCCGATTCATGAAGCCAGGTTTCAGTAATGGCAAGTAGGTTAAAGGAATTTGTGATAAAGAGGTCGTGGAGGGCGGTGAGTTTGTTGCAGACAGAACGTGCATTCCACAGGGCACAGGAAAAGGGGGGGGCTGGTTTTGGAAAGAGGAATATAGACCAAGTTCTGTGGGTTGCGGCTCCTGCCAGAGGGTGTAGGGGGATGGGAGCGTTGGGCAAAGACAGATGATGGTGGCCCAGGGTTTGGGGATATGTCACCAGAGATTAGGAGAAGCAGGAGGGTGAGGGAGGTAATGTGGGACTGTGATTTATGTGAAGGGGCATGTCTCAGAGTACTGGAGGTTTTATCAGTGTATGGATGTAGAATGAGCGAGAGTTGATAAGAGCAGTAGTAGGGGGAAGACAGAAGGCAGGGTGATATGTAAAAGCAGGCGGGTGGAGAGGGGGGGGTGAAGGTAAGAGAGTTTGAGGAGAGAGGACAGGAGTGTCAGAAGCAGTGGTAGAGAGTGCATGTTACAGAGCGGAAGGAGAGCCTATTAGAGAGACAGGGTCACCTGCAGTCTGTTAGCTGCTTTCCAGTGCAGATTGCTGTATTCGTTTGCTTCGTGCAATCGCTGAAGTGCAGAGAATGAAGTGCATATCACTTGTAGAAAGAATCACTTAGAGATAGAAGCCTTAAGGATAGAAGCCCCTGCAATGTGCTCCCCCAGCAATGTGCTGACCTCTTAAGGATGCTCAAATATATACTGTTATAAGGGTGGGGTTGAAGTTCGTTAATTAATCATGAGTGACTATAAGAGTGCCTAGCAATCAAAGTGAACTTTTTGCTTCAAAAGTCAGAATAGCAAGAGGCCAAGACAAGATCGAAGATTATTAGATAGAAGATTATTTTAATTACAGCAATAAAAATAATATCATAGGACCTCCCAGAATCCTCTTCACCTCCTCCTGATCTATACAGGACTCTCCTCTCTGTAGACTAAGGATGAGCTCCGGCATGTTCGCACAGCCCACGTGCAGAGCCCGCCAGGGAGTCTCACTGGGCTGCGCTAATCACAGGCAGTGAGACATTTCCCGATCTCTGTAGCCGCACATCAGGACAATGTCTCATTGCCTGTGATTAGCACAGCGCAGTGAGACTTCCTGGCGGGCTCTGCACATGGAGTGTGTGAACATGCCGGAGCTCGTCCTTACTGTAGACAGATAATAAACTGAGAATTAACTGGACTGTACTGAGATGAATAATGTCAGCACAGAGTTCCTCCATAGTTATGACACCTCAGACTGCTGTTAAAGAACATCTCTAACTAAAATCTTTTATTTTGGCTTGGAATGACTGAAGAAGAAATAATATTAATACATTTGTCCTGGATGGGGAGATATCTTTTCACTTCATGTCCAGCATGAATCCAGTCTATAAAACAGAGGCTCTGGATGGACAGTTGGATAAATAGTTCTATATTTTAGACGTATCTGGTCTATGGACCAGAGGCTCTGGATGGACAGTTGGATAAATGGTTCTATGTTTATGATGTATCCGGTCTATAAACCAGAGGCTCTGGATGGACAGTTGGATAAGTGGCTCTATATTTAGGATGTATCTGGTCTATAGAACTGAGTATGCAAACAACAGTGTTCCTGAAGACTGCCAAACCAGTGCCAGTGCCAGTGTAAACCAGTAACAATGTTCCTGAAAACTGCCAAACCAGTCCCAGTGCCAGTGTAAACCAGTAACAATGTTCCTGAAAACTGCCAAACCAGTCCCAGTGCCAACATACCAGTGTAAATCAGTAACAGTGTTCCTGATTGCCGCCATACCAGTTCTCCAGTGTTGCTAGACCAGTGTATGCCTGCAAAAGTGTTGTTGATAACTAGCCACAAAGGTCCGAATGTCGACAGACCAGCGTAAGCCAGAAACTGTGTTCCTAATTGCTGCCACATCAATGTCAAGGTCACCAGACTAATGCAGAAAGCAATAATATTCCTGTTCACTAGCCACCTCCGTGCCAGTGTCATAAGTACCAGTGTAGCCAGCAACAGTTTCCTTGATTGCCACCACACTAGTACAGCATCACCAGAACCAGTGGAGCTACAACAGTATTTCTGACGCCTGCTACAAAAGAGCAGTGTCATCTCAGCCTACTGCCTAGGCCAATCCTTTGCCTGATTGCTGACCACATTACTGTCTGCCATCTTACCTGACCCATCTGTGCATCCCACTGACTAAAATCCTGAGACACCAGTCCCAGCCATCCTCTACAGACAACTGCACTCCTGGAACCACAGGAACTCTATTGTTCAACCTTTGTTCATCCATCCAGGACTTCCTGGTCAGTGAGCATGGCATTCCTGGGGACAACCACGTCCAATAGGTTAGGCTTGCTTGGCTTACAGGTACAAGGACGGCTACAGGTGACAACACAGAGCTGTATTCCGTTACCACTTGTAGATAGGCAACCATTATACCATACACTGTTTTTATATGCAATGCTGTTTGATTTTTGGGACGCACAAGATACAATGTTTATTACATAATCAATCCATAAACACAAACGAATACTTTGAGTATGTCAAAATACCTGAGCTGGTAATCACTAAACGATCACTAAACGAAGGGTGCGTAACCCTGCACACCAGAGGCCATTGATATTAAGACATAACTTTCAATCAAATTATATAAAACATCTCTGGACTGTATTTATAAAGGTATAGTTTTATGATCTTTTACCCCAAAATGTCTATCAAGTAATGATTTCTTTTTACATATGTCTATCTAATATATCCGTTATCATTTATTATTATGTATTTATATGTGTTACATGATTTACCAGTGTTTTTAATTCTTATGTACATACTGTACCTTGCTCAGTTCTCTCAATGAGTTGGCAGTAAACTTCCGGCCGGCTGGTCTGTGTATATATACCACATCATTAGGTGTTATTTGCTTGAGAAAGGAGTACGCATGCCTCTATGTGGTATAGCGCATGTTCCGAAATGCGTTGCATTCTGGTCCTGAGCCCTGCCTGTGTCATCCTTCTCCTGGCTGCCCACCCGCTGCTGGAAGGACTTCGGCAAACTTCCTCCTCCACACGGGCACTTCTGTCACATTCCATCTGGTGGTACCAGCAGCTCCCGCAGCCTCCAACTGGCGTCCTGGACTTTCACTTATTGATGTGCCTGTTGTTTACCCATCTATTGTAAGTAGCCCTGCTGGGGGGTCTTTTAAAATACAAAGTCTTACTGTACTCAGAGGTGCTTCTCTGCTTTAGTTTTTGTCTGTGTATATTCAGAGTCTGCTAAACTCCACCAAGAAGCCTACCCTAGTGCCTTGGACATTTTTGGACTTATACCTTATAATAACACTGCTTGCATATTAGGTATTATGACCAAGCCTCTGCGCCTATAACCTTCTTCCTCTTATTTAATACCAATGGCCTTTGGTGCGCAGGGTTACGCACCCTTCGTTTAGTGAGCATATAATCAATCCAGACATTAAAAAAAAAGTCTCACAGATGTGGCATTCCCGTACTTGGGAGGGGTAGAAGAATGTGTTTTGGAGTGTATTTGTTAGTATGCCCATACTGTGTATTAACATATTTTATTAATTGACAACTTTGTGTAAAAAAGTAACATTTAATTTTCTTTCTGCATTTTACTAAAACGTGTGCCAAAAAAAATGAAATACCTTGGGGTGTTACCTCTCCAAATTGTGGTAATTTTGTGAATGTTCCTACTGTCCTCATGCTTCAGGGCCTCCAAAATGTGATAGGTAGATCAGAAAATTAGATGGCTAATTTTTGCCCCTAGCAAGCCTGAGGGTGCTCCTTGGATTTTGGATCTTTCTATGTGGTTAGGCTCTGTAAAAGTCTTACATATGTGGCAACCTCATACTGGGGAGCAGTAGAGGAGTGTATTTTTTTGGGTGTGATTGTAAGTATTCCCATGCTGCATGTTAGAAATAACTTGTTACAATGACAAATTTGTTAAATAAGATTATGGCAAACAAGTACAACTTCAAAAAAGCTTGTGTCTTACTATACATCTTAGAAAGTCTACTTTCCAAATTTTTGGGGCATTTCTACTGTCCTGGTGCTCCATAGTCTCCAAAATGTGATAGGTAATCTGGAAATTAAATGTGTTATTTATGCCCCTGTAGTGCCCACCCCGAAGGAACTCCTGTATGCCCAAAGTTAATTCCCCAGTTAAATGCACAGACAACCAGGCACGCAGCAACAGTCATCCTTTCTTGCTCAATAAAACAATCTAGACGTTTCCTGGTCTGTGGTCTGTGGTCTGTACGCACAATGTTTCTGCATAACTGGATGCCTGAAATAAATGGCTTAATATTGTATAAAAAGCTTTCAATAATGATGATTGCTCGTGAGACGAATTTTGTAATTATGTCTGCTCGAGTCAGCTTAAATCAAACTGTGTGTTTTATTGTACACACATAAAACTTGGAAAATACTTACAAAAATAGTACATTCATATTCAGAATTAGTGTTTTTTCATATATGCAAAAAATGTTCAAATATAGTTCATTTGTTTCAAAGATCTGAAAAGAGTTCTTAAAGTCATTAGACATGTGCTTTCCTTTGTCTTGGCTTTTTAAAGATGGCCGTTTAAGTTCTTGTGTCCTGGAAGAAATGCTGTGTGCATAGAAGAGAGAGAGAGCTGTATGTCTTGAAGAGGGAGATGTGTGTAGCTTGAAAGCAGGAAGTAGCAAGGAACAGAAAACTGTTTTCCTTCTGATTATATGAACTCAGTCTTTCAAATTTGCGCCCAAACACAAATCCCTCCCATACACTCCCCTTTCTCCTCCTTCCTAAGAGTGGGGGCTAACAGAGAGCAACATCTGGTTTAACTTTAACAAACCTTCTAAACATGAAACAAGATATATGTGAGAGAGACTATCAGACCACTTAAAACAAAAACGCATAAATCAAACAGAGTATTGGTTACATAGGAAGATTTTCAACCCATACATTTATTATTTACAAAATCCATCAAATTCTGACAGGTTCTTGACCTGCAGTCTCCGTTAATGAGTCGCCATCTGAATGCTATTAACTCAAAGTCTTATCATTCACACAATTGTAGAGAATGCATATTCTTTTTAATAAAGCCAATTAAAATTTAGATATTAAGAATATAACAATGCCCCCTTCCAATATCAGTCTGACATTCACCACTGAGCTCTCCAGACCAGATCCTGAGTGAAATCCCTTGATTAGCTTCAAAAACAGGAAGGAAAGGATCCTCAAAAGTAGCCCCTCCTAGCTCTGAACTAGCTGGGACCACGATGAACAACTGAAGAACATCAGCTGGGCTGCTAATTTGCTTCATCCAGCCCACTACATTCTAGAATCCTTCAGAAGGCAACGGAATTAATCAAACCTGCAGCCAGTGAAACCCAGAACAGCCCAAAGCAATCACAAACTGTTCCACAGCCAAAAAGAACTACATTTTCCTTATCATTCTAGCAACTTATTTAGGAGGGTGATACATACACTCCTTAAAAGTCTGAAGGTGCTCCTTGGATTTTGAACTTCTCTAAGTGGTTAAGCTCTGAAAAAGTCAATATATAATTGGTTCAAACATTAAAAATGTCTCACATATGTGGTATCCCTATACTTGGGAGTAAGTAGTAGAATATTATTTTTTATAGTCGTTTTTTGTTGGTGCCACGAGGGAGCTATAATGCCAAACACATCACAAAACTTTATCTGCATATAAACCTACCCCTTTTGGATATAAAGAAAAAGGTAAAAAGCGAGCCTCACCTGCAGTAATTACTAGGAACCATGCAGCTTATAGATAAGGGAACTTTATTACACAAAAATATCAAATGGTAATACAAAAAACACCGGATAAAAAACCCATTCCCAGCACCTCAGTAAAAAAATTAAAAGTAGACAATGTTGCCTGATCAAGATGCAGCTTGATCAGACAATGTTATGTATTTTTTTTTCATTACAATTTGATATTTTTGTGTAATAAAATATCTATAAGCTACATGGTCCCTAGTAATTACTGCAAGTGAGGCTCTCTTTTCACATTTTTCTTTTGTATGCTTGGTTGTTTACCAGCATCACACCTTATTGAGGTGAGTCAGCTATTTGAGGGATGCTGTGTTTGCTCTCATACAGAGCCTTCCCAGCCCATATACCCCAGTGAGCTACTGGCTACCCCCCTTGTTTTCTTTCCCTTTTGGATATACCAGCCACATAAGCAGGACCTGAAGTTACTTCTGAGTGACACAATAGATTAGCGGCCCCTTTCCTGGACTTTTTGTCTTCCCTATGGCCATCTATTCAGCTGCCTTGATTATCAGTACATGGGCTCCAGTTGTTGATGTAAATACTGATAATATCTCTTCCATCACTCTCATTTTTATGAATTAACAGATAGTCTCTCATACAATTCAATTTGATGCATGAACTCCTGAAGAAGTCGAAAACTTTTGGCGAAACGTTGAGATTGACACATCTATTGTAACATGGAATATGTAAACTATGTTTGGTGATCAAAACACAGTGAGATTCATGGTTTTAATTATTATTTTTAACTGAAATGAAACAAAAAATGGTTACATTTTAACAATATTTGTGTATTAATCAGCACTTTAAAAAACCCTATTTTTTCGTACTATATACAGTTTCAATAAAAAGTGTGTGAACCCTTTTGGAATGATATGGATTTCTGCACAAATTGGTCATAAAATGTGATCTGATCTTCATCTAAGTCACAACAATAGACAATCACAGTCTGCTTAAACTAATAACACACAAAGAATTAAATTTTACCATGTTTTTATTGAACACACCATGTAAACATTCACAGTGCAGGTGGAAAAAGTATGTGAACCCTTGGATTTAATAGCTGGTTAAACCTCCTTTGGCAGCAATAACTTCAACCAAACGTTTCCTGTAGTTGCAGATCAGACTTGTACAACGGTCAGGAGTAATTCTTGACCATTCCTCTTTACAGAACTGTTTCAGTTCAGCAATATTCTTGGGATGTCTGGTGTGAATCGCTTTCTTGAGGTCATGCCACAGCATCTCAATTGGGTTGAGGTCAGGACTCTGACTGGGCCACTCCAGAAGGCGTATTTTCTTCTGTTTAAGCCATTCTGTTGTTGATTTACTTCTATGCTTTGGGTCATTGTCCTGTTGCAACACCCATCTTCTGTTGAGCTTCAGCTGGTGGACAGATGGCCTTAAGTTCTCCTGCAAAATGTCTTGATAAACTTAGGAATTAATTTTTCCTTCGATGATAGCAATCTGTTCAAGCCCTGAAGCAGAAATGCAGTCTCAAACCATGATGCCCCCACCACCATACTTCACAGTTGGGGTGAGGTTTTGATGTTGGTGTGCTGTGCCTCTTTTTCTACACACATAGTGTTGTGTGTTTCTTCCAAACAACTCAACTTTGGTTTCATCTGTCCACAGAATATTTTGCCAGTGCTGCTGTGGAACATCTAGGTGCTCTTGTGCAAACTGTAAATGTGCAGCAATGTTTTTTTTTTGGACAGCAGTGGCTTCCTCTGTGGTATCCTCCCATGAAATCTATTCTTGTTTAGTGTTTTACGTATCGTAGATTCGCTAACAGGGATGTTAGCATATGCCAGAGACTTTTGTAAGTCTTTAGCTGACACTCTAGGATTCTTCTACACCTCATTGAGCAGTCTGCGCTGTGCTCTTGCAGTCATCTTTACAGGACGCCCACTCCTAGGGAGAGTAGCAGCAGTGCTGAACTTTTTCCATTTATAGACAATTTGTCTTACCGTGGACTGATGAACAGCAAGGCTTTTGGAGATAGTTTTATAATCCTTTCCAGCTTTATGCAAGTCAACAATTCTTAATCGTAGGTCTTCTGAGAGCTCTTTTGTGCGAGGCATCATTCACATCAGGCAATGCTTCTTGTGAAAAGCAAACCCAGAACTGGTGTGTGTTTTTTATAGGGCAGGGCAGCTGTAATCAACACCTCCAATCTCATCTCATTGATTGGACTCCAGTTGGCTGACACTCCAATTAGCTCTTGGAGATCTCATTAGTCTAGGGGTTCACATACTTTTTCCACCTGCACTGTGAATGTTTACATGGTTTGTTCAATAAAAACATGGTAACATTTAATTCTTTGTGTGTTATTAGTTTAAGCAGACTGTGATTGTCTATTGTTGTGACTTAGATAAAGATCAGAGTAGTAGAATGTATTTTGGGGGAAATTGTAAATATGCCCATACTGTGTGTTACAATTTTTTATTAATTAACAGGTTTGTGTAAAAAAATTAAATAACTTAAATTTACTTCCTGTAATTTCTAAAAACTTGTGTCAGAAAAATTAAATCCTCAAAAGACTCATCATGCCTCTTACAAAGATACCTTGGTGTTTACTCTCCAAAATGTGGTCATTTTGTGGGTGTTTCTCTTATCCTGGCACTGCAGGGCCTCAAGAAATGTGATAGAAAGTCAGGTGCAACATTTATGCACTTTGAAAGCCTGAAGGTGCTCCTTGGATTTTGGACCCCTTTATATATCTAGACATATAAAAAGTCTCACATGTGGTATCCCCATGCTTGAAAGGAGTAGAAGAAAGTGTTTTGAAGTGTAATTATAATGCCGCGTACACACGATCGGAATGTCCGACAGGAAATGTTCGATGTGAGCTTGTTGTCGGAAAGTCCAACCGTGTGTATGCTCCATCGAACATTTGCTGTCGGAATTTCCGCACACAAATGTTTGAGAGCAGGCTCTCAAATTTTCCGACAACAAAACTTGTTGTCGGAAAGTCCGATCGTGTGTACACAACTCCGTCGCACAAAATTTCACGCATGCACTGAATCAAGCAGAAGGAGCCGCACTGGCTATTGAACTCCCTTTTTCTTGGCTTGTCGTACATGTTGTACGTAACCGCGTTCTTGATGTTCAGAACATTTCTGTGACTGTGTGTATGCAAGACAAGTTTGAGCCAACATCACTCGGAAAAAAATGTACGGTTTTGTTGTCGGAAAATACGATCGTGTGTACGGGGCATAAGCATACCCATGTTGTGTGTGAGAAATAACTTGTTCAAATGACAACTTTGTGAAATAATAAATAATAACAAAGGGGGTCCCCAGATCCCAGCCCCCCCCATGTGAATGAGTATGGAGTACATAGTACCCCTATTTATTCACCAAACAAAACAAAACAAAAACAAATAAAAACACAAACACAGATTAATTTCAACAAGACCGAAGCCATGGGCGTAGGTGTACCCTTGCGCCTTTTCACAACTCTCCAAACCAGCTTTAATTGTAAGTGGACGAACACTGCCCTGAAGTATCTGGGTACATACATCCCCCCCAAAATGTCACAGATATTCAACCTGAATATTCATCCCTGCTAGCTATTTTGATCGGACCAGAGCTCTGTTTTTTTACTTTATATGGGCACATAAAAGGACTAGACTCAACAGACGACTACTTACGTTACCCAAACTGTATGGAGGCCTAGCAGTACCGGACCGTCGTAAATACCACTAAGCAACTCATTCAGCCAGACTGATGGATTGGAACCATCACCAGTCCACTAAATTATAGCCCTGACTAGAACAATCCCAGTGTAGCATACCCCTGAACAGAGCTCCCTGGTACTATAACTTACTGCCAAGAGACATGAAAAACCACCCCCTGATAGGTACGACCACGCAAACCTGCTCATCCCTTTTTACACTATCCCGCCTTACGACATCTGACTCCCCGCTTCGCCCAATATTGGGAACCCCAAAGTTCTCCCCCGGATACATGGACCCCATCTTTTGTTCCCTGATAAGCTCAGGTTACTTTCAAGCTTCCCATTTCCTTGTGAACGGTAAATGGCTGCCTGCGACTGAACTCATGAACCCAGACGGACCGTTCCATTTGGATTACTGGAGGGCTCTCCAATTTAGCCATTTTCTCAAATCAATACCTCCCCCTGGGAATCCTGACCAAACCTTAACTACTTACGAGACCTATTGCTCAGAGGAGGGCATAATGCCACATACCTTATCTGTTGCCTATCAACTGTTGGTTATACCACCAGAAGGCCTTCAACAGCAATGCCTCGAAATGTGGGAAAGGGACATGCAATGTACCTTTACGACGCGTCAAAAACAAAACATTCCTCACTTCACATACAAATCCTCAATATGCACGAAGACACAGGAGGCTAACTACAAAATCGTCACTAGATGGTACAATACCCCCACAAAACTACAAAAGATTTTCCCCTCTACCTCAGATCCCTGCTGGAGATGTCAGGGTGATCGGGGTATGATCTTCCACATCTTCTGGACATGCCCCAGTTTGGAGCATTTCTGGAAGACCATACAGCACATAATTCAGAAGTTCACTGAGCGCCCAGTCTTGGCTGATCCAGCATTCTTCCTACTCCATGCCTCTAACATTTCACGTAAGACCTACAAAAAATCATTAATTCGTCACTTACTCGATGCCACCAAGTCATGTATTCCCTTATGTTGGAAACCCACACAATCTCCAACCATTAGCCTGTGGCTTAGGAGGGTGGAAGACATTTAAAAAATGGAGGATCTAATCCTAATGGCCCGCCATCAAAATGAACAGTTCACCAAAACATGGTCCATTTGGAATATGTTTATCTTCTCGGATGAGGGTCGGGCCCTTTTGGAAGGTGACACAACAATTAGATCAGCCTCATTATAGATTAACGGTAGATCGGAGAAGCACACTGATGCCAACCGACCGTATCGGTTTGGGCTCGTAGCCCGTGATGTGAGTGTGCCCTGCCTCCATGAGCCCCAATTCTCCCCCTTCTCCCCCCTTCTCTTTGCACCCCTACTCCCTCTTTCATCTCTTTCTCCCCCCCGCCTTTTTCTTTCTTTGTCCATTCTCTCTGTTTCTATATGTCTAGGTATACAGGGATATATGGGTTCCTCCGTAGGCCTACACTACTCTGCTCCTCTATTATACTGTCTTTTTCTTTTGATAATTAAGGATGTTGTAGGATGTTGTATTCCGTGTATTTTTGCCCTTTTAATAAATAAAAGATTTGAAAAAAAAAACACAAACACAGTTTTTGACAAATCCTTTATAAAAAAAAAAAAAATGCCCATGAAGTAAATCAGTAAATCCAGTGTCGAGCGATATGAAGGCCGACCACCGATCCAAAAAAAGAGGTGCGCATGCAATGCTTTTTTTTTTTAACAGAAAAGTTTTTATTAAACAATTCAGTATTACAATACAGTCAGTTTCAGACAGTCAATTCTTGTTTAGTTACAATATCAGTTCAGGGTATCTATATTCAGCATCTTACAACTCCATACACAATATACTTCTAACATTTCTCAACCGGTGACAACTCCCAAGTTACTCTCTACTAGATCCGGTGCAGAATTTCCTTAGGGTGTTCAATCTCCTTCCCCTGGGGGGAGGCCTTCAGTTGCTCAGCCTGTGTATTAGACTAGTACCCTTGTCAGGCGTGGTTGGGTGTCACCCGGTGGGAATGGGGGGGCATTGACCCCCTTCTGGAAAAGGGGGGGTCCATCAGTTGGTCCCCCACCTCTCCAGCTCCTCACCCACTGCGCACGCAATGCTTACCTTCTGGCAACTGACACAGCTCTGGTTCCCACCAACGATAAATAAACAAAAAGGTAGGGTCACCTGTTATCGGCACTCCAGGGCCTCCAAAATGTGATAGGTAGTCAGGAAATTAAATGTGTCATTTACAGTATGCTCCTTTAAAGCCTAAAGGTGCTCCTTAGATTTTGGGCCTCTCTATGTGATTAGACTCTTAAAAAGTCTCACATATGTTGTATCACCATATTAGGGGAAAGTAGTAAAATGCATTTTGGAGTGTAATTCTAAGTGTGACCATACTGTGTGTTATGATAATTTATTAATTGACAGCTTTGTGTTAAAAAAAAAAAATCTTTTTATATTTTTTAAAAACTTGTGGCTGAAAAGTTAAATCCTCAAAAGACTCATCATGCCTATTAAAAAATACCTTGAGGTGTTTACTCTCCAAAATGTGGTGATTTTGTGGGTGTTTCTCCTATCCTGGCACTTTAGTGAATCAAGAAATGTGAGTGATGGTCAGGAAATCAGATGCACTATTTGCCTGAAGGTGTTCCTGGGATTTTGGGCCCCTCTATGCATCCAGACAGAACAAAAAGTCTCACACATGTGGTATCCCAATCCTTGGAAAGTGTGGAAGAATGTGTTTTGTGGTGTAATTCTAAGTATACTCATGTTGTGTGTGAGAAACAACTTGCTAAAATGACAACTTTGTGAAATAAAATCAGATTTTATTTCATTTCTTTATTTTATAGAAAAGATTGTGGAAAAAATGTACATAAAAAAACTCATTCTGCCTCTTACTAAGTACCTTGGACTGTATACTTTCCATAAAGGCGTCATTTGGGGGTATTTGTACTGTCCTGGCATGTTAGAGACTCAAGAATTTAGATATTCAGTCGGTACATCAGTATTGAATAATTTTTATTATATACACTATACATTGTAGACTTTATAACTTTCACACAGAGTAGATAATATACACTAATTTGCTTTGTATTTTAACCAAAGAAATGTCGAAAATTAAATTTTGCCCTAAATTTATGAAGAAAGATTATTTACTTGCAATTTTTAATTTTTTTTTTTTTTTTAATTCAAAATTCTCAGGTTTTTTTCTCATTATATATTAAAAGCGGTGAGAAAAACACAACTAAAGCTTTACGTGTCTCAAAAAAAGATATAAAATTATTTTGAATACAGTGTTGCATGACCGAGTAATTGTCAGTCAAATTATCACTGTGCTGGAAACTAAAGAATGGCGTATACAGGAAGGGGGAATAACATGGCGGTCTTTAAGTGGTTAACAAACAATAAAAACTAAGCTAGAATCTAAATCAAAACCTTTATAATTGAAGATAATAAACAATAAAGTGTATTTATTATTGGTTGGACCAATAAGAAGCCGGCTTCTTCAGTAATACATAAAAAGAGCAAAAATGTACAGAAACCGATATCAACCAATAAGAAGTGTTGTCCATGTATTGTCATATCTGGCCATGTATTAGCACAGTTTAGTTGTATGGTGCGGTCTGTGTGAGTGCGGGACCGAGTCATCTCTATATGTTTAGAGGATCGTATTACTAGAATTCAATCCCTGCAGACTCAGATCTATCAAACCGAACCTGAAAAACATTCAATATATTCCGCCCCACCCCCAACACACCACTGTTATCATGAGAAAGATTGTTATCTCGTGTGAATTCTCTGATGATACACAAGGTTTCCTTTCTGAATGAAACATTTCCCGCACTCCGAACAAGAATAAGGACGCTCACCTGTGTGAACTCTCTGGTGTACATTAAGTCTTTCTTTTGTAATGAAACCTTTCCCGCACTCTGAGCATGAATAGGGACGCTCCCCTGTGTGAAGCTTCTGGTGTCTAATAAGATTTCTTTTCGTAGGGAAACCTTTCCCGCACTCTGAGCATGAATAAGGAAGGTCAACCGTGTGACATATCTGGTGTGAAATAAGATTTCTTTTGTCGGAGAAACGTTTCCCGCACTCTGAACATGAATAAGGACACTCTCCTGTGTGACTTCTTTGGTGTCTAAGAAGATTTTGTTTCTTAGCGAAACGTTTCCCAGACTCTGAGCATGGAAAGGGACGTTCACCTGTGTGCATTCTAAGATGTTGAAGTAGGTAATCTTTATGAAAGAAACACTTCCCGCACTCTGAACATGAATGGGGGCGCTCCCCTGTATGAAGCTTCTGGTGTCTACTAAGATTGCTTTTCAGAGTGAAACCTTTCCCGCACTCTAAACATGATTAGGGACGCTCACCCGTGTGAATCATCTGGTGTTTATCAAGGCGTTTTTTCTCAGCGAAAACTTTCCCGCACTCTGAACATGAAAAGGGACTTACACCTGTGTGAATTGTCTGATGTTTAAGAAGGCTTATTTTTTCAATGAAACATTTCCCGCACTCTGAACATGAATAGGGACGCTCCCCTGTGTGAAGCTTCCAGTGTCTACTAAGATTGCTTTTATGAGTGAAACGTTTCCCGCACTCTGAACAGGAATAGGCACGCTCACCCGTGTGAATCTTCTGGTGTTGATCAAGAAGTTTTTTCTCAGTGAAATCTTTCCCGCACTCTGAACATGAATAGGGACGCTCACCCGTGTGAATCATCTGGTGTTTATCAAGATGTTTTTTCACAGTGAAACATTTCCCACACTCTGAGCACGGAAAGGGACGTTCACCCGTGTGCATTCGAAGATGTTGAAGTAGGCTAGCTTTCTGAACAAAACATTTCCCGCACTCTGAACATGAATGGGGACGCTCCCCAGTGTGAAGCTTCTGGTGTTTATAAAGATGTTTTTTCTCAGTGAAACCTTTCCCGCACTCTGAACATGAATAGGGACGCTCACCCGTGTGAATTCTAAGATGTTTTAAAAGCTGATATTTCTGAAAGAAACATTTCCCGCACTCTGAACATGAATGGGGGCGCTCCCCTGTGTGAAGCTTATGGTGTCTATTAAGACTGTTTTTCTGAGTGAAACCTTTCCCGCACTCTGAACAGTAATAGGCACGCTCACCCGTGTGAATCATCTGATGTTTATCAAGACTTTTTTTCTCAGTGAAACCTTTCCCGCACTCTGAACATGAATAGGGACGCTCACCCGTGTGAATCATCTGGTGTTTATCAAGACGTTTTTTCTTAGTGAAACCTTTCCCGCACTCTGAACATGAATAGGGATGCTCACCCGTGTGAATCATCTGGTGTTTATCAAGAATTTTTTTCTTAGTGAAACTTTTCCCGCACTCTGAACATGAAAAGGGCCAATCACCTGTGTGACATTTCTGATGTTTAAGAAGGCTTCTTTTTTCAATGAAACCTTTCCCGCACTCTGAACAAGAAAAGGGACTTACACCTGTGTGAATTGTCTGATGTGTAAGAAGTCTTTGTTTTCTAGTGAAACATTTCCCGCACTCTGAACAAGAAAAGGGGCGTTCACCAGTGTGCATTTTATGATGTACAAGAAGTTGTCCTTTCCTAATAAAACATTTTCCACACTCTGAACAAAAAAAGGGACGCTCACCAGTGTGAATTCTCTGATGTTCAAGAAGTTGTCCTTTACTAATAAAACATTTCCCGCACTCTGAACAAGAAAAGGGGCATTCACCAGTGTGCATTTTATGATGTGCAAGAAGTTGTCCTTTCCTAATAAAAAATTTCCCACACTCTGAACAAAAAAAGGGACGCTCACCAGTGTGAATTCTCTGATGTTCAAGAAGTTGTCGTTTACTAATAAAACGTTTCCCGCACTCTGAACATGAATAGGGACGCTTAGCATTGTGATATTTCTCATGGCTAAGAAGTGATCTCTTTTTTGTGAAAAGTTTCCCACACACTGAACATGACAATGAAGTCTCCTCTGTGTGATCTCCTTCCTGCCCTGAAGAAGATTCCTCGGGAATAGACGGATCTATTAAAGTATTTCCACTGTGAGATCTTAGAGTCCTGGAATGTGATTTATCAGAAGATTCCTCAGACGTATTCCGCACATTATGGTCATCTGCTGAGAAATAATTTTACAATAAATGTTAGAAGAATTTTTGGAATTTTGTATTTAATGTCCCTTTACAGTGCGGTCCCCTTTATATCACTGTGCCTCTTTACATTGCAGTGTGCCCACAATCACAGCCCCCCATCACTGTGCCCCTTTACATTACAGTGCCCCCCACAATCACAGCCCCCCATCACTGTGCCCCTTTACATTACAGTGCCCCCCACAATCACAGCCCCCATCACAGTGCCCCTTTACATTACAATGCCCCCCCCCTGTATTTACAGCCCCCCATTACAGTGCCCCTTGCAGTCATGGTCCCCCCCATCACTGCCTCTTTAAATCCCCTGCACAGTCCTACCTTCAGCAGAGCAGAGGCAGTTATCAGCCCTCTGTGTCCTCTGCCGGGTCTTCCGCCCCACAGACGATGTCATCCAATCAGAAGGGCAGGGGGTGGGAGGAGCTGCAGATCTGGATGCTTGGTAATATGAAAAGACTCCCACTTTCTCTCCAGATCTCCTGCCCCCTTCCCTGCCGATTAAATGATATAGTCAGTGAGGTGAGAGGCCCGGGGGAGGGCACACAGGCTAAGTGTTATAACCGCACAGCATGAGGTGAGTGGTGACCGTACTCTGTGATAGTCCTGTCCGGACTGCAGTCACCACTCACCTCCTGCTACGTGGACCGGTCATCAACAGGCCACAGACTGGTACTGGTCTGCAGCTTGGGGACCCCTAATCTACAGTATCTCCTCCTCATTTGTTGGGAACATGACATTATATTGAGGAATGGAGATGGACCTTTCATATGGTGTACAGTATCTCCTCCTCATTAATTGGGAACATGACATTATACTGAGGAATGGAGATGGACCTTTCATATGGTGTACAGTATCTCCTCCTCATTTGTAGGGAACATGACATTATATTGAGGAATGGAGATGGACCTTTCATATGGTGTACATAGGGTGGCTTTGGCCAATTATGGCTCAGGGGGTTTAGTACACGCCCCACACTATATAAGGCCGCCTGCACGTCGGCCCTGTTTAGTGTGTTTCGGTGTTGAGAGATAGAGAGAGAGAGAGACAGTGTCATTTGATTTACGTTAGATAGAGTAGGCAGGCGAGTCAGTTAGCTGCACTTACAGTGTATTGTGTATATATACATCCTAAGTGTATATATATATATATATACATATACACTGTATTCAGTTTAGCTAGATCCGTTCCGGTTATTTTCTTCCTACTGACAGGCAGGCAGGTGTTATTACAGTATTTACAGCTACCTGAAGAAAATTGCTGGTGTTCTTCTGATCCTATTTGTCCTATTAGCTACAGTATTTACAGTTAGTGTAGTGCGTCCTCTGCACAGTGTGCACCTAAAGCTACCTGAAGAAAATTGGTGGTGTTCTTCTGATCCTATTAGTATCACAGGCAGCTTTAGTATTTACAAGTTAGTGTAGTGCGTCCTCTGCACAGTGTGCACCTAAAGCTACCTGAAGAAAATTGGTGGTGTTCTTCGGATCCTTTTAGTACAGTACCACAGGCAGATGCAGTATTTACAAGTTAGTGTAGTGCATCCTCTGCACAGTGTGCACCTAAAGCTACCTGAAAAAACTTAGTGGTGTTCTTCTGATCCTATTAATACCACAGACAGGCAGATACAGTTATAAAGTTAGTATACTGTGTCCTCTGCACAGTGTGCACCTAAAGCTACCTGAATAAAATTGGTGGTGTTCTTCTGATCCTATTAATACCACAGGCAGGCAGCTACAGTATTTACAGTTAGTGTAGTCCATCCTCTGCAAAGTGTGCACATAAAGCTACCTGGTGACAATTGCTTTTGTTCTGCTCCTATTAATACCACAGGCAGGCAGCTACAGTATTTACAGTTAGTGTAGTGCGTCCTCTGCACAGTGTGCACCTAAAGCTACCTGAAGAAAATTGGTGGTGTTTTTCTGATCCTTTTAGTACAGTACCGCAGGCAGCTGCAGTATTTACAAGTTAGTGTAGTGCATCCTCTGCACAGTGTACACCTAAAGCTACCTGAAGAAAATTGGTGGTGTTCTTCTGATCCTATTAGTATCGCAGGCAGGCAGCTACAGTATTTACAGTTAGTGTAGTGCGTCCTCTGCACAGTGTGCACCTAAAGCTACCTGAAGACAATTGCTGTTGTTCTGCTCCTATTAATACCACAGGCAGGCAGCTACAGTATTTACAGTTAGTGTAGTGCGTCCTCTGCACAGTGTGCACCTAAAGCTACCTGAAGAAAATTGGTGGTGTTCTGATCCTATATTAATACCACAGGCAGGCAGCTACAGTATTTACAGTTAGTGTACTGTGTCCTTTGCACAGTGTGCACTTAAAGCTGCCTGAAGACAATTGCTGGTGTTCTAATACTAATAATACTACAGGCAGGCAGTTGATTCTATTAGCTGCAGTATCAGTATATATATACATCCCAGCTTTGTGCAGCTACATCTCACTGCAGGCCATTAGTATGTCTGGAAGGCCAACAAGGAGAGGCAGACAGTCACAAGCCAATAAAAGAGGGCAAGCAGGCTCTGTGTCTAGAGGCAACAGTGCTGGTCATGGAGACGGTGCATCCTCATCAGCACGTGGCCGTGGGACTTGCTGGCCGTGTTGACCCGCAACATGCGGAAGACTTGGTAGAGTGGATGACCAAGCCGTCCTCATCCTCCTCATCCTCTCTTACCCAGGCTCAGGGTACTTTGTCTGGCAAAGCAGCTGCCAACGCGGCCTCTTCCCTTGGCTCAATGGCATCAGTCATTCCTTCCCTAGCCCCACCATGTCCTCCTGAGGAGTCCCCCGAGCTGTTTGACCACAGTTTTGGGTACATGCTCCAGGAAGATGCCCAGCGTTTTGAAGGCTCCGATGATGGTACCCACCTAGAGGAAGGCAGTAACGTGAGCCCAGAGAGAGGGGGTGCCCAAAAAGGACAGCAATCAGGCAGTCGTGTTCCCCCAGTTGCAGCATACTGCCAGCTTTGCTCCAGTGATGAGGAGGGAGGGGATGATGAGGTCACTGACTCCACGTGGGTGCCTGATAGGAGGAGGAGGAGGAGGCACATCACTAACGAGGCAGGATGCCCTCCAGGGGCCAGCTTAAGGGCAGCACACCGACTGCATCACACAGCAGAGCTCCGCATGTGCAGGGCGCTGCTGTCTCTGCGCGTTATTCCAAAAGTTCTTTGGTGTGGGCCTTTTTTGAGACGAGTGCATCAGATCCCACAGCTGCTATTTGCAACATATGTCTCAAGCGTTTCTCGCATGGCCAAAACATCACCCGCTTGGGCACCACATGCTTGACCAGACATATGTCAACCTGCTATGCAGTTTGTTGGCAAGCGTACCTAAAAGACCCACACCAAAGAACAAAGAGGACCTCTCCTTGCTCCTCATCAGCTGGGATCTCCAACCCCACTATACCTTCAGACCTCTCTGAGACCTGCACTGAGAGGAATGAAGGTGTAGAATTAGGTGTGTCACAGCCAAGTACTTGGGGGCAATCTGCTATCGGTCCACCGAGGTCAGATTGTACCAGGCAAATTTCCCTGCCCCAGCTGCTGCACCGCCGAAAGAAGTTCACTCCCAGCCATCCACATGCCCAGCGGTTGAATGCTAGCTTTGCTAAATTTCTAGTACTTCAACTGCTGCCTTTTCAGTTGGTAGACTCTGCCCCCGTCCGCGAGTTTGTGGAATGTGCGGTTCCTCAGTGGCAGGTTCCCAAACGCCACTTTTTCTCACGGAAGGCAATTCCGGCTCTCTACCGGCATGACCGGCATGTGGAAGGCAATGTCTTGGCCTCGCTGGACAGGGCGGTCAGCGGTAAGGTGCATATTACTGCTGACTCATGGTCCAGCAGGCATGGACAGGGACGTTACCTATCTTTCACCACGCACTGGGTGGCTCTTCTGGCAGCTGGGAAGGATGCAGGACAGGGTGCAGTAGTGTTGGAGGTTGTTCTGCCACCACGCCTCCAAAATATTACTAGTGGTGATTCTACCAAACCTCTCTCCTCCATCCCCTCCTCTTCTTCTTCCTCCATGGCCTCTTCCTGTGCTGATTTGTCCTCGGAACCAGCGTTGCTCTGTAGGCATTCAAGGGGCTACGCAAGCACGCAGGCAAAAAGATGCCATGCAGTGCTTGAGCTGGTGTGCTTGGGGGACAGGAGCCTCACTGGGGCAGAGATTCTGTCAGCTCTGCAGGGGCAGGTTCAGAGGTGGTTGACGTCACGCCAGCTTAAGGCAGGTATGGTGGTTTACAACAATGGCACCAACCTCCTCTCCGCTCTCCGACAGGGACAACTGACCCATGTGTCCTGTTTGTCTCACGTCCTTAACTTGGTGGTGCAGCAGTTCTCAGGCAGGTACCCGGGCTTACAGGATGTCCTGAGGCAGGCCAGGAAAGTTTCTGTACATTTCCGCAGGTCATATAATGCCAGTTCTCGGCTGGCTGACCTCCAAAAAGAATTTAACCTGCCCAAGAACTGCCTAATCTGTGACATGCCCACTAGGTGGAACTCAACGTTGGCCATGCTGCAGCGGCTGCACACACAGCAGAGGGCCATCATGATTACCTGTGCGACTATGGCACCAGGACAGGGTCAGGGGAGCTTGTTTTTTTTTTCCCACGCCAGTGGGCCATGATTAGGGATGCATGCACTGTCCTGTCACCTGGTTCTGGGCGCCGCCACCAGTGGCTAAGGCCCAATTTTTCAGCTCCTGTTTAACAGGGGCGTGTAATTACAATTTTTGATGCAATATTTTGCAGGAGGGCTCATTCCTGCGCTCCAACTAGAGTATCTGTGAGGGGTTGCAGTGTTGTGGCACCAGTGCCTTCGGTCCAATTATTCTGCCCCTGTTCAACAGATGCATGTAATTACAGTGACTTACAGTGTTGTGGCACCAGCACCACCACCATCACCAAAGGCCCAATTTTTCTGAACCTGTTCAACAGGTGCATGTAATTACAATTCTTGATCTAATATTTCACAGCAGGGCCCATTCCAGCGCCCACCAAGAGTAACTGTGAGGACTTACAGTGTTGTGGCACCAGCACCACCATCACCAAAGGCCCAATTTTTCTGACCCTGTTCAACAGAGGCATGTAATTACAATTCTTGATCTAATATTTCACAGCAGGGCTTTGTGAGGGCTTACAGTGTTGTGGCAACACCAACACCTAAGGCCCTAATTTCTGCAGAGTATATAGGGCAGGCCTCTACTTTCAAACATCCAACTTACAAATGACTCCTACTTGCAAACGGATGGAGACAACAGGAAGTGAGATGAAATCTACCCTTAGGAAGGGAAATTCTGTCCTTTAAGAGTTAATATGGGAAAAACGTGTCTCCTCTTCACTGATGCTTTATCATCAATCCTTGTTTCACTAAAAACCCCAAATTGTCAAAAAACATTTGTCATTGGGACAGAAAGTGAGGTGAAATCTTCTGAAGAGGTGCACAGACAGCAAAACAAATGTTACAGGGGCGATAACCCTTCCCTATGTTTTCCAAAAAGCTTAAAAATAGATTTTTTGGCTGGAACTACACTTTAAAAATGTACCAGTTCAAAATTACAAACAGATTCTACTTAACAACAAACCTACAGTCCCTGTCTTGTTTGCACCGCCTGTATACTGCTGTTCAGGGTATATAGGGCCTGGGTGCCCCACGCTTTTCCTTTTTTTAATTTAGGTGCGGGGTTCCCCTTACTATCCAAACAATACCCAAAGGGCCTGGTAATGGACTGGGGGGGGGTATCCATGCCATTTGTCTCACTGATTTTCATCCATATTGCCGGAAACCGACATTACATTAAAGCCGCGAGCAAATTTAAATGACTTCTATTCCTGTAAAAATGTCATTTTGTGCAGGGACTGTTCTAAGCACGGGAAACACGCGCCACTTTACAGGCATACTATAGACACCCCCCAGGTATGATATTTAAAGGAATATTTCACTTTTTTTTTTTTTACTTTAAGCATCATTAAAATCACTGCTCCCGAAAAAACTGCCATTTTAAAAAATTTTTTTGCATTGATACATGTCCCCTGGGGCAGGACCCAGGTCCCCAAACCCTTTTTAGGACAATACCGTGCAAATTAGCCTTTAAAATTAGCACTTTTGATTTCGAACGTTCAAGTCCTATAGACTTCAATGGGGTTCTAAAGTTTGCGCAAATTTTCGGTCCGTTCGCAGGTTCTGGGGGTGCACCGGGGGGTGTTCGGCTAATCCCTACTGTATATCAGTGGTGGCCCACCCGTAGGGGGCGCAAGGGCGCCGTCCATCCAGAGCTACTCAACCTAAAAAAAAAATACTGGCCTTTTAAGTGTGTGTGGGATGCCGGACACACAAGTGTATTTGAAGTATGACTTGCTGCAATCACCGAAAAAAAAATAATAAAAAAAATTAAAATAATGGCCCTTTAAGTATGTGCAGGGCGCCGGACACACAGCTGCTATGGGAAGCATGACGTGTTTGCAATCACGTGATTGCAAACAAGAAGCTCTATTGGTTTCCTTTAGAAAGTCCTCGGGTGCTGAAGTCTGCGCCCTGAACACTCCCTCTATAGCATTGTTCCCTGCTGTGATGTGTGATTGACGGGTCCTGTGCCTTCACTTCGGTTTTTCTGACTGATCCCGGCCGTCCGAAAGGTGGATGACAGGCGACTTGCTGTGAGTATGAGGGGGGGAGAATGGGGGCATCTAATGAAAAGGGGGGCTCTGATGGGGACATCTGATGTAAAGGGGGCTCTGATGGGGACACCTGATGTAATGGAGGGCTGTGATGGGGACAACTGATGTAAAGGGGGGCTCTGATGGTGACATCTAATGTAAAGGAGGACTCTGATGGAGACATCTAATGTAAAGGGGGCTCTAATGGGGACACCTGATGTAAAGGCGGACTCTGACAAAGAAACCTGATGTATAGGGGGACTCTGATTGGGACCCCTGATGTAAAGGGGGGCACCTGCTGTAAAGGGGGACTCTGACTGGGACATCTGATGTAAAAAGGGGGCTCTGAGGAGGACTCCTTATGTTAAGTGGTTTTATTTTCTTTTACTTGAAATGTGGATGTGATTGGCCTACTGTGATGGGCACAGGGAGGCTGCTTATGATGAGTACAGTGAGGTTGCATATGATGGGCACAGTGAGGCTGCATATGACGGGCACAGTGAGGCTGCATATGATGGGCACAGTTGTTTCTAGCAGTAATGATACCTAATCACCTGATAAATGGCTATTTACAGTCCTGCATTACTAACAGTTTAATTTTTCAGCTTGTTTGCGCCCCCCAAAAATGTTGAGCACCAGCCGCCACATTTTAGAATGTTAATCTAAGGAGATATCTGATTGCCTTTTCGGATCAGGAAAGACCATTTTTAAACTGAAGAAAATGAGGCCGAGCTTTATATGGTTATTCTGTCTTCCTCCTGGGTGAATTCAGTAGACATAGACCTTTTCTCCTCTGATGTAACAATGTAAATACACACTTTATACTCATAGAAGTAAAATAATAAATGGAAACTGGTTCTATAGTGTTTATTACTTACTTGTGTTTATATGTAGAGAAGATTCCTCCTGTTTACTTTCCACAGTCATCTCCCCCTCCTCTATAGACTGCTGATCTCCACTCACCAACATCTCTTCTTCTTCCTCTTTGTCCTCAACTTTGATGTCTTTCAGTTTTTCACCCTAAACCCCAAAGATGGTAGAATACATTGGTAAAAAGAAACAAGAGATTACACAGAAGAATGTCCTCTAATAGATTAGAATACATTTTAAGTTCTAGTTGATCAGTCCCACCTACCTGATGATGGTGAGGGATGGTGTGATCTTCTTGTGTGGAATCCTGGAAATACAGAGGATGGGGACATCTCTCTGGTTGGTTCCCATTACTGGATCCATCTGTAGCAAACACACACACAGACTGAATACATTGTTTCTATGGACTTATCAGATGATGGGGGATCTAGGTGGATCCTCCGTACTGCTCTCTCCTTTACAATAAAGTCTCCTCTTACCCGGTGATGTGAAGGGCGGCTGAATCTCCATTATGATGTCCTTGTAGAGATACTTGTGTCCTTCTAAATACATCTGTTGTCAAGCAGTGAGGTGGAGGCACTGTGATGTGTGGGAGACCCGGTAGAGGGCACACAGGCGAAGTGATACAGGAGCACAACAGTAGGCGAGTGGCGACCTTGGTCTGTGATAGTCTGGGCCGGACCACGGTCATCGCTCACCTCCTGCTGTGTGGACCAGCCATCAACAGGCCAAGGACTGGTCTGAAGCTTGGTGGTTGGGGACCCTTAGTCTATAGTGTCTATACCTCATTTGTTGGGAACATGACTTTATATTGAGGAATGGAGATGGACCTTTCGTATGGTGTACAGTATCTCCTCATTTGTTGGGAACATGATGTTATATTGAGGAATGGAGATAGACTTTTCATATAGTGTACAGTATCTCCTCCTCATTAATTATGAACATTGGTTAATGTGGCAAATATAATTGCCTTCTTCTGGTGAGGAGTCAAGTTTATTCTTTCAAATGGTTTTCAATACCGACAGCACGCAAACACCGTTAAGTCTATGGGACACGAACATGAGAAATCAAAAGTGCTAATTTTAAAGGTTAATGCAAGTTATTGTCATAAAAAGTGTTTGGGGACCTGGGTCCTGCCCCAGGGGACATGGATCAATGCATAAAAAGTTTTAAAAACGTCAGTTTTTGCGGGAGCAGTGATTTTAATAATGCTTAAAGTGAAACAATAAAAGTGAAATATTCCTTTAAATTTCTTACCTTGGGGGTGTCTATAGTATGCCTGTAAAGTAGCACATGTTTCCCGTGTTTATAACAGTCCGAGAGCAAAATTACTTTTCTAAAGGGAAAAAAAGTCATTTAAAAGTATTAGCGCTAGTGCCGGCTATTAATAAATTGTCGGTCCAGATAATACACATAAAAGTCATTGAAAGTCATTTAAAAAAAAAATGCGTGGGGGTCCCCCAAATTTCCATTACCAGGCCCTTCAGGTCTGGTATGGATATTAAGGGGAACTTCGTGCCAAAATTTTAAAAAAAATGGCATGGAGTTCTCCCCAAAAATCCATACCAGACCCTTATCCGAGCATGCAACCTGACAGGCTGCAGGAAAAGAGGGGGGACGAGAGAGCACCCCCCCTCCTGAACCGTACCACGCCACATGCCCGCAACATGGGGAGGATGTCCCCATGTTGATGGGGACAAGGGCCTCATCCCCACAACTCTTGCCCGAAAGTTGTGGGGGTCTGCGGGCGAGTTGCTTATCGGAATCTGGAAGCCCCCTTTAACAAAGGGGACACCCAGATCCCACCCCCCCTATGTGAATTGGTA
This sequence comes from Aquarana catesbeiana, assembly GCF_042186555.1. Classification (NCBI taxonomy): domain Eukaryota; kingdom Metazoa; phylum Chordata; class Amphibia; order Anura; family Ranidae; genus Aquarana; species Aquarana catesbeiana. The sequence goes on along the minus strand of NC_133331.1, from coordinate 299,614,024 downwards.
AGGGGGTACATTGTACCCCTCCCATTTCACAAAATGAAAGTGTCAAAATGTTCAAAAAAACACAGGAGACGGCTTGGGACAAGTCCTTTATTAAAAATAAAAAAATAAAAAACAAAAAAGAGATTCCAGCGATGTAATCCAATAAATCCATGCTCCTACTCCAGCTTTGTAATCCAATTCTCAATCTCCAGCGATGGATGATCTCCAGCGAGGAACACGCACAGGATCCTTCCTCCACCGGAGGCACCCAGCCAATGACGCGGCGCCAGCTTGAGAACTCTTATGTAGCTGAGGGCAGGGCCACCCCTCACGTGACCTCGCCCCCCCTGACAAGGGGAAAAGCCGGGGTTTCCCAGTGACATGTACGGGTGACCCCGCCCCCTCTGATGCAACGGGAATCATTGGCTGGGTGCCTCCAGTGGAGGCAGGATCCTGTGCGTGTTCCTCACTGGAGATCATCCATCGCTGGAGATCGAGATTTGGATTACATCGCTGGAGTAGGAGCATGGATTTATTGGATTACATCGCTGGAATCACTTTTTTATTTTTAATAAAGGACTTGTCCCAAGCCGTCTCCTGTGGTTTTTAACATTCTGACACTTTCTTTTTGTGAAATGGTAAGGGTACAATGTATTCCATACCAATTCACGTAGGGGGGGGGCGGGATCTGGGTGTTCCCTTTGTTAAAGGGGGTTTCCAGATTCCGATAAGCCCCCACCTGCAGACCCCCACAACCACCGGGCAAGGGTTGTGGGGAGGAGGCCCTTGTCCCCATCAACATGGGGACATCCTCCCCATGTTGAGGGCACGTGGCCTGGTACAGTTCAGGAGGGGGGGTGCCGCTCTCTCATCCCCCCCCCTCTTTTTACTGCGGCCTGCCAGGTTGCGTGCTCGGAAAAGGGTCTGGTGTGGATTTTTGGGGGAACCCCACACCATTTTTTTTTAATTTTGGCGCGGAGTTTCCCTTAAAATCCACACCAGACCCGTCTGGTATGGATTTTTGGGGGGAACCCCACGCCATTTTTAAAAAAAATTTTGGCGCAGAGTTCCCCTTAATATCCATAGCAGACCTGAAGGGCCTGGTAATGGAATTTTGGGGACTCCCATGCATTTTTTTTTTCCAATGACTTTCAATGACTTCTATGTGTATTGTCGGGCTCGAAAATTCATTAATAGCTGGCACTAGTACTTTTAAATTACTTTTTTTTCCTTTAGAAATGTCATTTTGCTCTCGGACTGTTATAAACACGGGAAAAATGCGCTACAGGCATACTATAGACACCCCCCAGGTACGAAATTTAAAGGAATATTTCACTTTTATTGTTTCACTTTAAGCATTATTAAAATCACTGCTCCCGAAAAAAACGGCCGTTTTAAAAACTTTTTTTTGCATTGATACATGTCCCCTGGGGCAGGACCCGGGTCCCCAAACACTTTTTATGACAATAACTTGCATATTAGACTTTGAAAAGGGTGTTTTGCGGCCTTTCAAATTTGCCGCAAACACCCCAAACTGTTTGCTGTTCGGCGAAAGGGCGAACAGCCAATGTTCGAGATGAACTCATGTTCGACTCGAACAGATAGCCCATCCCTAATCCTGGGTGAATTCAGTAGACATAGACCTTTTCTCCTCTGATGTAACAATGTAAATACATACTTTATATTCATAGAAGTAAAAATAATGGGAACTGGTTCTATATTTAGTGTTTTTTTACTTACCTGTGTCTATATGTAGAGGAGATTCCTCCTGTTTACTTTCCATAATCATCTCCCCCTCCTCCATAGACTGCTGATGTCCACTCACCAACCTCTCTTCTTCTTCCTCTTTATCCTCAACTTTGATGTCTTTCAGTTCTTCACCCTAAACCCCAAAGATGGTAGAATATGTTGGTACAAAAGAAACAAGAGATTACACAGAAGAATGTCCTCTCATGAATTAGAATACATTTTGAGTTCTAGTTACTCAGTACCACCTACCTGATGATGGTGATGGATGATGTGATGTTCCTGTGTGGAATCCCGGGAATACAGAGAATGGGGACATCTCTCTGGTGGGTTCCCATTACTGGATCCATCTGTAGGAAACACACACACTGACTGAATACATTATTTCTATGTGTTTATCAGATGATGGGGGATCTAGGTGGACCCTCCGTACTGCTCTCTCCTTTCCAATAAAGTCTCCTCTTACCCGGTGATGTGAGGGGAGGCTGATTTTCCATCATGATGTGCTTGTAGAGATCCTTGTGTCCTTTTAAATACCTCTGTGATGGGTGATGTCCTGCTGGGTGTTAATGGATCTCCAGATAGTTATTGCTCTATAATCCTGTGAGAAGACAGGAAGTCACAATGATCACTTCATACTTTCCAGAATTATCTCTACTTCTACCCATGTCAAAAATAACCCCTGATAACAGAATTTTAGGTTTGTGTAGTAGTGGATGTTGGAGATAAAGACATTGCAGTGACTATGGAGGAAGAGAACAGAAATGATGGTGGGGGGAATTTATTAGTGTAAATAGAAAAATAATCTTATTACCCTCTTTGTGTGTTCCAGCGATGTGTGCTCTCTTTTTCCTCCTCCTTTCACCTTGGATATTGTACGTTATACAACGTTCTATGCTTATCTTTCATCAGTTCCCGTCAGAGTGATCCGCGCACAATATGTGATGTTGCTGTCTTGTTAGAACTGCATCATGTGATGCTTCTCAGGGTACGGAGTGAATGTATCTATAGCCCATCCTCCGCCCATACTTCCTGTGTTTCTTCGAGAATGGTTTGGCTGCAAAGTGGAGCTCCACTAATGACAGGAAGCATGTGCCCTCCACTCCACTTCTTTTTTTTCTTTTTTTACTGAACTTTATTGTGAATCTCTGCAGCTGGAGTTCCACTACAGGAAATGGAGGTCACATGATTTCTGTGTAGAGTGTAGCTCCACTACAGGAAGTGGAGGTCACATGATTTCTGTGTAGAGTGGACCTCCAGTGACTGCAGTCTGCAGCACATACTGAGCCATTGTGGTGTTACTATTAATTAAGCCTGGGATTTGCAGAAATACAAGATATTTTTGGTAGGTTTTGTACTTTCAGTTAAAGTGCTGTCCTTGTAAAGGCAATTGTTTATTATTTACCAATTTATATTTTTGATGATGGTGGAAGTTCATGTTTATGTTGGAAGAAGAATACAATCCATGTTTTTGCCCCCCCTTCATGCCAATTAACAGGACCAAGATTGAGACACACATGGATCTCCACCCGAAAAAAAAACGTTTCACGGTTCAAAAGGTATGTCGGCATTAAACCTTCTTCATCTTGAAAATCATCTATGTTCACCTCTGCCGAATTAGTCCCCCCATATTAAAATTTTAGAAAAAATCTTATGCAGTTTGTTAGATTGACCGTTGTTTGCATTAGATCTCACACAGAAGAATCAATATTAACAGTTATTTGCTGGGGGGGTGGGGGCTAACCCGTCATCAGCCCCACCTTATCTAAAAATTGACCAAATAGTTATTTTGGAAGCTATTTGCTAGATCCGGTAAGATCAAGTGGTTTTAATGTTAGATCTCACATAATTTCAGAGATATTCCACATAAGAATAGAAATATTAGGTGGTACATAAGGACAGGTTGCAACCCCCCCACATGCAATTTTCTGGCCAAAAATCATTCAGGCTAATAGATATTAGGTCAGGTAAGATCAAGTGGTTTTAATGTTAGATCTCACATAATTTCAGAGATATTCCAAATACAAATAGAGATGGTAGGTGGTACAGAAGGTACATCCATCTTCAACCGTCTCTGGATGGTCTCTGGAACCATCTTTGGATAGTTTTGCAGCGGGTGCCTGTGTTCTCTCCTCACACCTCCATTCACCTCCCTGCCTCATGGTGATCTCTCCTCAGACCACCTTCTGTAGAGTTGGAAGACCCTCAATCTTCCCTGCTCACAGCAGACCCCGAAGACTTTTCATCCTTCATTGAGGAGGAAGCTGAAGCTGTTATGCAGGAAGAAGAGACCAGTGCGCCTGTAACCCCAGAACCTAAAGAACAGCGAGAGCGAAGGGTTATTCACCCGCCCAAAAGACTAACATATGATACTTTGGGTGAAAACTCTGAGGAGGTCGTTCCCATTGCAAAAAGGACTCTTGAAGCAACTGACCCTTTCCACTGCAGATTTGGTGGTGGACAATCCCAACTCACCCCCTGGCACATCTAGCTGGGCCATTCCAGTAAGGTGGCCTCCTCTTTTTTCCTTGTGCATAGGGATGGAAGCAATTGAAGATTGGGTTTGGCAGTGTTCCCCTGTCGTCCCTGTGTGAGGTTTGCCCTCACTGATGGGTGCCTTTTGTAAAGGTTTATTTATTAGGGACATTTACTCATATTGTTACTTTTTACTTATATTTATCAGTCGTGTTCATGGCATTATTTATAGGCAATATTCCCGGCACCATTCTAGCGATTTCACATTTTTGTTTATGTCCAGGTGTCCTATTCCTGCTTGCCACCTGGTCAGTGTTGTGCGTCTTTGTGGTTTATTGGATGCCCGGGTGGCGATGTGCTCTTTTCTTTGTGCGGGAGCTGCGATGCGTCCAGTGGGTCCTCCCCCCTCCTCCCCTTGCACTTCTTGTGCGCGGGAGGTTCGGGTGGGCGCCTCTTCGCGCATCGGCGCCACGTCACCTACGCCGTGCGTGTGACGACAGTTATGACATCATCACGCCGACGTTCAGCGTCAACACCCTCGTGTTTCATTGTGAGGGAGCTTTTGCGCCTTTTACTGAGTGAACGCTCAGTTCAGGTGCGGACCTTTTCCCTCCATTGGCTCACTTACGTGGCGTGGGTGGCATATATTCATTCCCCATTTGGAGCTAGCCAGCTAGTATCCTTCTGGGATTTTGCACAGCAGCCATATTGCTTTGCTGGTTTTGCATTGATGTGGCATTGGTGTAAGCTGTACTAATTTCATTCCAGCTATCATCCCCTTCGGAGCTATACTGGGTCTAGTATTATTCATTACTTATGTATAACTTAATATTGTTATAACTATATACATACTCAATATACTAACATACTCGATATCCCTGTTTGATGAGCTACACATCATCATTATTTGCCATATGGAGATTATTCTCACATTTTGCACTTCCCAACACTATCTGGTGCCGCATCCCGATATATTGCCACTCCAGCTCCCGCTGCGAAGTTGTGCTCTCAGCTCACCTTTTGCCAGCTACCATATGCCGCATTCACTGTCCTGGTTGGTAAGTTTGGTTGGTTCAACCACCCATATAGTTCAAAGATCCATTCTTCCTGACATTTTTTCCTCTCTATTTTGAGTGTGGTTCATTTCATTCATACATTCATATATTCTTTAGGAATTCCTGTCGCATCTGCTCCTGATGAGTGGGCATACCCACGAAACGCATCAAGCTCTATTTGATGCCACAGCCACACCATATATGGAATGACATTTACCCATTACTTATCATGTTTGATGATGTTGTCATTATGTTACTCAGTAGATGTACGCATATCATGTGAACAGAGATGCCAGTATCGGGCATGTTGCCATTGGCATTTTCATGCCATGCCATTTTACACATCTACATCAATACCATGTATTCGTTATGATTTTGTGTTGATATATTTGCATCCATGTATCCATCCTGTTTTTGCCTTGTGCCCGATTGTTTATATATGCATGAAATAATTTTTTCATTGTTTCTACATACATGTTAAATAATTTTATATTGATAAAAATACCTCCACTATTCAATTGCTTCATTCAAAGTCCCAAATTTCCTTTATTCTTTATTCCAGTTAAGGTGGCCTGTAGGCAGGACAACCTCCCCTCCTATGCTAATTGTTGGGATGTTCCTCTGCCAGGGTTTTATGCAGATGTAAATTGTATGGTTTCCTGTGTACACTAACCTGTTTTTTTTCCATGTGTATATCAAAAGCATGTAACAGGGCATAGACTCTTTACCTCCTTTGGTGGACCAAAGGTTCTTTGGTGGGGGGAGTGTGTAGCGGGGGGCTGCTCTGTCACCCGTGGTCCCCCACCTCCTGCTAGTGACCGCCGGACTGAATAGACACTGACACAGGTGCTCACTGAGGGAGAGCACGCCTGTCAGTCCCTGTGAGGGATTTCTCCCCCCTCCCTCTCCTCTTCCTTGAGTGACGAGCGGTGCTCACTCACAGGCATCCGCCCACTCTGCTCTCTTCTCTGTGTCCCTATTGGCAGGGAGAGGGAGCCATTCAAGCAGCAGCAGTGGACCACGGGACTTGAAGTCCCATCACAAAACGGCCCCATTCATTTCTACAGGGGGTGGAACTACCAAGCCCAGCCTACTTTGCAAGAAGGGAGGACTAGCTAAAGACTTAAGCTTGTTGGTCTGAGGAGAGATCACCATGAGGCAGGGAGGTGAATGGAGGTGTGAGGAGAGACTACAGGCACCCCCTGAAAAACTATCCAAAGACGGTTCCAGAGACCATCCAGAGACGTTGAAGATGGATGTACCTTCTGTACCACCTACCATCTCTATTTGTATTTGGAATATCTCTGAAATTATGTGAGATCTAACATTAAAACCACTTGATCTTACTGGATCTAATGAATATCTATTAGCCTGAATGAGTTTTGGCCAGAAAATTGCATGTGGGGGGGCAACCCATCCTTATATACCACCTAATATCTCTATTTTTATGTGGAATATCTCTGAAATTATGTGAGCTCTAACGTTAAAACCACTTGATCTTAACGGATCTAAGGAATATCTATTAGCCTGAATGACTTTTGGCCAAAACATTTGATAAGGGGGGCAGCCCCCTCATTAATTACTTAAAGTGGATGTAAACCTGATTTTTTTTTTTTTATATCATACTGTAGAGTATAAGATTTCCTATCATTTGAGCCCAGTCTTGCCACACAGAGTTAATCCATCTCTGAGCAATCCTCTTTTATTGTTCAGTGAGATAATTCTTGACAAACTGAGAAAAACTTTGTCAAATACTCCCCCTTGCTGTGAGTGACAAGTGATTTACATATCTCGTGCTTCAGTCTAAGACACATGCAGTATTTTTTAATTCCCTCCCCCACTCCTTTCTTCAGCAGCTCTGCAAGGATTGGCTGTTCCACACCTCAGCATGATTTGGCATGCTGAAGTCATGTGGTTACTTTCCTGTCTTTTCACTGAATGTTAGAGTTCATAGCAGAAGTTCAGCAGAAGTTCAGTGTTAGAAATATACAGGGGAGTGTAGAGGTGGGCAGGGAGTCTACTGACATCACGACTCCACCCACGGAGCTCCAGAAAACAGACCCACCCACAGAATATGAAGTTTTTCGGGTCTAATAACAGACAGAGGGGAGACATTTGACAGGTAAAGATACATGCAGAAGGCATGTATATCCTTATAGATAACCCCTATGGCAGTAGTTTAGAAAGGATGACATTGGGTTGCTTCCTGTCATCGGTGGAGCTCCACTCTGCAGCCAGACCCTCTTGTGGTTTCTTCTACTAACTCATCATCGGTTTTCTGCAAACATGCAGAAAGGGGAAGTAAGGTCCACCCTTCCCCCATCTCCAATTGCTATAACTACTTTTATTTTGGCCATTAATTCTCCTCCAGGTAAATTCACAGAGCACCTGGGAATGACTCTACAAGGGCGATACACCATGCATCTATCATCTAAACTGCTCACAAGTAAGCAACGGGTTTCCCGGGTCTTTGTCAGGACCCCATTTATACCCACAGAAGGCTCACATTCTGTCAGAGTTCGGGGATATTCTCCCTCCTTTAACCCCTTCAATACCGGGCACTTTCACTCCCTTCCTGCCCAGGACAATTTTCAGCTTTCTAAGCTTTGAATGACAATTGCGTGGTTATGCAACGCTGTATGCAAATTACATTTTAATTACTGTATTTTCTTCACAAAACTAGAGCTTTGGTGGTATTTATTCACCACTGGGTTTTTTTATACTTTGCTAAATAAACAAAAAAGGGCAAAACAATTTTGAAAAAAAAAATAGTTTTTCTTCGTTTCTGTTATAAGATTTTGCAAATAAATAATCTTTCTTCATAAATTTAGCCCAAAAATGTATTCTGTGACATTACTTTGGTGAAAATAATCCAAATCAGTGTTTATTATTTAGTCTGTAGAAATGTTATAGAGTCCTCAAACTATGGGAGAAATCTGAAAATTGATCAATCCTGATGTACTTAAGGACAATCTCATTTCTTAAGGCCCAAAAATGGCAGAACAGTACAGATAAACCCCCCAAATGACCTGTTTTTGGAATTAGACAGTCCAAGGTATTTAGTAAGAGGCATGGCTGTTTTTTTGAAGTTGTAATTTGTTTGTCATAATTGTTTTGGAAAATGAGAAAATAAAAAAAAGGATTTTTATTTATTTTTTTACATTCTTTTACCAGTGCAGTACAGCATCATCATATAACTGGTGTGGCGGTAAACAGAGACACTGACTGGTGACAGTAGGAAAAAAAATATATAAATATATATATATATATATATATATATATATAATTTATTTATACATTTTTTTTTACCACTTTTTGATCAGAGCAATATAATATTACCATAGTAACATTGTACTATTTTGGGGAAGTGATCAGGATTTTTTTTTTCTTCTACACATTGTGATTGCCTATAGCAGTGAATTTCATTGCTATAAGCAGGAATTTTACTGAATGAAATCAATTCATTCAGTTTGATTTGTTGTGATTAGCTGTGATTGGCCACAGCTGATGACATGGCACAGTCTGTACCATGTGATCACTGTGACCAATCACAGCCAGCAACACAATTGTACACTGTGGAAGGCTTGAAAGGAAGCCATCCATTATTTACAATTGTCATGTGATCTGCTGTGATTAGTTACAGCGGTCACATGGTACTGGCAGCAGGTCGGTACAGTGATCAGTCATTGGCTGTGTCATGTGGGCACAGCTTTTGACAGGTCATAATGCAGCGTGGCCCAAGGGCACGTGCGAGGCATGATCCGGGAGGACGTCACCTGACGTCCTCCCGGGCTGTAGCCTGGGCAGGGAATGGTAAAGGAGGAGGATGTGCTCCCATATCTATGAGAAATTTTACATTTTTACCATCTACCAATAATTTGATTGTAGGGGCTTCATGGCAATTACTGGAAATCAGAGCACACGTGGAGGTCACCTCCCTATTGTTTTTTCCTTGTCAGGGCATAGGGTATTTTAAAGGACTCCCATCCGACGGGGAAGGTGTCAACCACTGTTGCGGCACATTCTGTGTGCCAGACTGGGACCATGCTTGGGGACAGTCATTCTTCCAATGTCCTGAATCACCACATATGGAATACTTGTCATTGCAAAATCTACCCTGGCCACCTCTCATCATTCTTCTGACTCATTCCTCTACAAGCTCCCCCACTCCAAAACTGCTCAGCATGCTGTAGTCCCTGAAAGTGAGCTTTACTACTATATTTGTGGAGATCAAAGTAACCTGCTGCATCCTTTATCATGATATCTATCTCAAACTCCTTGTCCTTCCTATTAGGCCATTTATTTACAAGTTGTTTAACCACTTGCCTACTGGGCACTTTCACCCCCTTCCTGCCCAGGCCAATTTTCAGCTTTCAGCACTGTCACACTTTGAATGACAATTGCGCGGTCATGCAACACTGTACCCGAATACATTTTTTATCATTTTCTTCACAGAGATAGAGCTTTCTTTTGGTGGTATTTAATCACCGCTTGGGTTTTTTTAATTTTTTGCTAAATAAATGAAAAAAGACCTATTACTTTGGAAAAAAAAGTGTTTCATTGTTTCTTATAAAATTTTGCTTACATGTAGTTTATTTCCTTCTCTGATGTGCACTGATGAGGTGGCACTGGTGGGCACTGATGAAGCTGCACTGATAGGCGGCAGTGATGGGAACTGATGGACACTGATAGGCAGCACTGATAGGTGATACTGATAAGGAGGCACTGATTGGCAGCACTGATGGGCACTGATTGGCAGCAGTGGTGGCCACTGATGGGGCTGCAGTGATAATCAGGACATGGATAATCAGTGCCCTAATTATCAGTGTAGATGTCTCTTTCACACAAGCTGGTTAGCGGCTATCCTCCCCTCATGCTGTCAGCGTGAGGAAAGGAATGCCAATAACCAGCTTGTGTTTACATCGTAATTGAAGAAAAATAAGAGTAGACCGAGTAAACCGGAAGTGACGTTGTGACGTGGCCTCCGTGTTTACACAAAGCAGACTGGAACAAAGCCGTTTCCAGCTTTCTTCCAGTCTCTCTCTAGCTGGATCGGGTCTCCCGGTGGGACAGAAGGCCTGTGAAGAGCAGCGGAAAGCGGTGGGAGGGGAGCATCCCCTCTCGCTCCTCCGGGATTACAACCGAGACGGCTTTTAGCTGCACCAGTTGTTATCCCTAAAGAGCTGACCGTCCGCTCTAAAAAAGTATCCGGTCTATAAACCAGAGGCTCTGGATGGACAGTTGGATAAACGGTTCTATATATTTAGGATGTGTCTGTGTACATATTATAATGCTCTATATTTATATCTATTATCTGTTGGAGATAAAAGACATCACAGTGACTATGGAGGAAGAGGATGGACATGACGGGGGGTTACTGGGTGTAAGTATAAAACAATTTGTATTACCTCCTCTGCTGCCGATTGCAAGGATATCCTCCTCTTCGTCCTGCAAACTGTCTTATCTCTAGAAACCGCCCGCCCGTCTGTAGTTGAAATCACTTCCTGTCTTCTAAGGTATTCTGCCTCTGCATTCCACTAAAGAGGACTGGGAGGAGGGGGTGCAGCAATACCTAACTCTGACCATCTCCTCTAGGGATAGATTTACCCAGTTGAAATTTCTGCATCGGCTTATTATTCCCCATCGCGCCTTGCTAAAATTTATACACATAGAACAGCCACCTGTCCTAGGTGTGGCTCAAACGATGCAGATTTTTATCATACTGTGTGGTCATGTCCAAGGATAGTGCTTTTTTGGAAGACAGTCCTGGATGATATTAACTCGGTGGGCAAAATCAGGGTCCCCTACAGTCCTATCCCTCCCCTGTTGGGCATATGTGACTTTCTTGAGGCCCCCAAAAGGAAAAAATTATTTGTTTTTTACACAGCGATCTATGCCAGAAAGGCGATTCTCCTCAACTCGAACCAGCCTCAACCACCCACTAAACAACTATGGCTCTCTCTTATCAATGCAGCCCTGCCCCTATATAAACTAACATATATGGGAAGAAACTGTCCAAAGAAATTTGATAGAATCTGGGCGGGTTGGGTGGAGGCCAAACACCTGACCATTCCATAGATGAATTAAGTACCCTACCTTACACTCTTGGTTATCTACTCACCCCTACTTCATGTAATTCTGCCCCAGATACGGCCTGCCCGATACACAGTTAGTATATAACTAGGATTGGGGGATCCCTGCCGGGCCTCCCCCCCCCCCCCGGGCCTCTCCCCCCCTCAAGGGGTCTTTCATGGCGACTCTGATTTGAAGTTTTAAAAGTTTACTCTCGTCATTAATTGTGCGGTTGAATTGTATTATCTTCACTGTACTTATTGACTTGACATGACATGGATGATCATTGTACAATATCTGTCTTGAGCTAATGTAACTTGTTCTTATTCTGTTTGTTTGGGACAAATAAATACACTTTATGTTAAAAAAAAAAAAATAAGTGAGATCAGCACCTTGTGGAGAAAATACCAACTGCAGCCTGTGTTTTTTAAATACTTTGAAAGCTGCTTCCTGGATTGTTCTTCAGTTTGGGTGCCTAACCACTTGCCATATACAGTAGCCATTGTATAAAAACCACAAAGGTTGGGGGCTGTATAAGAATGGCCTCCCCTTTGCACTGCTCATGTGCGCCCTCTAGAGTGTTCAGCAGCATGCTCCGTGATCACTGAGCTCATCAGACACGACAGATCTGCAGGGTACAAGACCAGCAAAATTTGCCCTGTCCCATGTGATCACTGTGACCAATCACAGCCATCACAAATGTGAACAAAAGCTGCATGTTGGTGCCACCATAAGCACAGTACAGTGTCACTAGAGCAGCCAACCAATGTCCCTGATCACTGCCAACTCCAGTACAGTATCACCATACCAGAGCAACCAGCAACAGTGTCCCTTATTGCTAGCCATCCCAGTACAAAATCACCAGGTAACAGTGTTCCTGATTGCTGCCACCCCATGACACTGTCACTACACTAGTGTAAGCCAATAACAGTGTTCCCGATCACCGCTACACCAGTCCTACTGTCAAGATGAGTGCAGCCATTAACAGTGTTCCTGATCACTCCCACAGCAGTCCCTGTGTCAACTGACCAGTGACAGCCAGCAACACTGTTTCTGATCACTTGCCAAATCAGTCCCAGTGTTACCAGACCAGTGTAAGCCACCAACATCATTTCTGATCAATGCTTCATGCGTCCCAGTGTAAGCCAGTAAGAGTGTTCCCAATCTCCACTACACCAGTCCTACTGTAACCAGACCAGTGCAGCCAGCAACAGTGTTCCTGATCACCAGCTTGAGTCCCATTGTCCCCAGACCAGTGTAAGTTAGAAACAGTGTTCCTGATCACCGCCACACCATTCCCAGTACCTGATTGCTGACCACATTACTGTCTGTTGTCTTACCTGACCCATCTATGCATCCCACTGACTAAGTTCCTGAGACACCAGTCCCAGCCATCCCATGCAGACAACTGCATTCCTGGAACCACAGGAACTTTATTGTTCACCCTTTTTTCATCCTCCTATACTTCCTGGTCAGTGAGCATGGCATTCCTGAGGACAACCACATATCAATAGGTTAGGCTTGCTTGGCTTACAGGTACAAGGACTGCTACAGGTGACAACACAGAGCTGTATTCCCTTACCACTTGAAGATAGACAACCATTACCGTACACTGTTTTTATGTGCAATGCTGGTTTATTTTTGGGATGCACAAGATACAATGTTTAGTACATATTCAATCCATAAACACAAACAAATACTTTAAGTATGTCAAAATACCTGCACTTTAGGACCTTCTTAAAGCACGTGAAGAACTTCGCTCACTGTTATTTCACAAGACAAAACGAAAATTGGCATGGGCACACCGTACCATGTACGAATTCTCGAAGAAACCTGGTGCACTGCTGGCAAGAGCACAGAGAGGCCTGCGTATGACGACATACATCTCTCATATCCTGGCCGCCTCTGGTCGGAAGCTGACCACGTCATCTGACATGGCGATGGAGTTTCGGTCCTTCTACAAAGGACTTTACAACCTAGACAGACCCTCCACTGATGAACCCTCCGCTATGGGTGGTTTTACCCCTCGGTTGTATCTAGCCGTGTCTGGTATGCCATCACTTCTTATTGCTGTCCAGGAAGAGCTGGAAGAGCCCATCACGGCAGCAGAGCTGGGAGTGGCCCTGGCCAATTCCAAACCGAAGAAGGCCCCTGGCCCTGATGGCCTTACACCGATGTACTATAAGGTCTTCTTTGACACGCTTTCCCGGCCCCTGGTCTCTGCCCTCAACTCTATCACAGAAGGTAAATCTTTCCCGGTAGACACTCTGAGAGCCTATATTTCCCTTATCCCAAAGGAGGTGAAAGACCAACCGTGATGCAGGAACTATGGCCCTATAGCGCTCCTGAACACAGACTTGAATTTATTTGCCAAAATATTGGCCAGCAGACTGCTCTCCCATATACCAAGTCTCATCCACAGAAATCAGACGGGCTTTGTGCCACAACGGGAACCACAAGACAACACCATCCGGGTGGCAAACTTGATCCACGCGACTAGGAAATCTAAGTGGGCCCTTCTGCTGTCTACTGACACGGAGAAGGCCTTCGACCGAGTGGATTGGACATTCATATGGGCCACTTTAGAACACATTTAGAACACATCTGATCTTTATACTTTCCTTGGAGCCCTTTCTGTGCAGAATAAGGGCGGATGCGGGTATTACTGGCTACCAAAAATCTTCAGGGTCCCCCAAGGTGGCTGCATTTGCAGACAACCTAATCTTTTTCCTGACAGAACCGCTCACATCCCTACCAACCCTGCTGCAATCCCTTCAGGAATATGGAGCCCTTTCCCTATTTCAAATGCATCTATCCAAATCCTCCATTCTCAACATAACAGTGGGTAGAGATATTGTTCATCACTTACGATCAGAGTTTCCTCTGAGATGGGCGACCAATCTTATCTGGGAGTCGAGTTACCTCTGACCCTTCGGATTTGTATTTGGCGAACTTCGCCCCCCTACTTCTCCACCTTAAGGCCGACCTCCCTCAGTGGCACTCTCTCACGTTGACATGGTTTGGTCATTGCAATGCCTTCAAGATGACCCTGTTGCCGAGGGTTTTATATCTGCTGCAGGCACCTCCAATTTGCCTCCCCCCGGTATTTTGTCAAAGTGATTGAATCTATGCTCCACGACTTCGTCTGGTCTTACCGTAACATATGGGCGGGGTTGGCCTCCCGGATCTCAAATCCTACTATAGAGCGGCCCACCTCAACAGGTTAGTGGACTGGCACTGCCATGCAGAGGCAAAGCACTGGGTGGCCATGAAAATTGAGGATTCCAGAGACACGGCCAAAAGCTGGCCCTGGATCAACGCACCTTTGCCGAGGGACCTTGTTGAACACCCCACATTAGGCAGCACATTATCGATAGTCAGAGATGCCTTCAGGCACTCCTCGGTCTCCCTGCTTCATGCCTGGTCTCCAGAATGCCTATTTCAAGCGGCTGGCCACGGTCAATCTGCTTCGCCTGTGTGACTTTTTGGGGCCCGACGGTAAACTCTCCTCTGCAGCTGGGGTGTCTGATACGGACCCCCCTCTGGACTTCTGGAGCAGCCTGCAGCTGCGAAACTTTCTTCACAGATGCCTGCGGTCACCGGGCATTTCCCGTCAGCTTACTGAACAAGAACTCATCTGTCACCGTGGGGGGCCCGTATGCCACAGTCTTTCGCTAATCTACTCCTCCCTGACTCGACCCGTGGAAGGATACATCCCCCCGTTCCTCACTAAGTGTGAGACGGACCTCATCACTCACTTTACTGGTTCTCAGAGGGAGAAGATTCTCCACTTCACCCAGAAGTCCTCCATAGCCACGAGAGTCGAAGAGACTTGTTACAAAATCATGACCCGTTGGTATAGGGTACCCACTACTCTGCATCATTTCTTTCGGCAAGTCCCAAGTCTATGTTGGCGCTGTGGTACAGCAGAGGGTACAATGCCACACATTTTCTGGGACTGTCCCAAACTCGGACCCTTTTGGCTCGAGGTGACCCGCACGATCAAGCATCTGACTAACGTTTCTTTTGAGGGGAACCCCGCGGCCTGTTTACTTCACCTTACAGAGCGACCCATCAAGAAATACAAAGCCACCCTCACCATCCAGCTGTTAAATGCTGCCAAGGCTTGCATTCTCCTGTGCTGGAGATCGGAGAATCCGCCGTCGAAATCCCTGTGGTTTTCTAAAGTGAATGACTTGAGAGATATGGAAGATCTCACGGCCACCTTGCACAACAGGGAGGAGACCTTTCAGGAGACCTGGAGACCTTGGCAACACTTTATATATACGGACGACTACCTCAGTGAGGTTGCACAGTCTGATTGACCCATTGGGTCTGCTTTGCTCCCTTGTCGAGGGGCGCTACTCTACTCTGCTCTGCCTCACCTCCCTACTCCTCTTTCTTTCTATACTCCCCTCTATCTTGCCCCTCTCCTTCACCCCCGCTGGACCTTACCCCCCCTCTTGTCCTGAGAGTTCCTGACCTATCACCCTCTCTCCCCCTCTGTATGTATCCTGTCCCCATAGTTTCTACCAAGTCATGGGCTGTTTTGATCAGATATTGTGAATATCATAATGTCCATCACCCAAGTCATGTATCCCATGTCTGGACCCAGCTGGTCTTTGGGATGCCCTGCCTCCTGAGCAGCTGTGCGAGTTTTCTGTTAGATATAACTTAGCATTTGTTATTATTATGTTCTGGGTCGCACTAGCGATTGTTTGGATGCCACCCCGACTTTGCACACTGTTTGTCTTTCTACGGTGCTATCTTATTGTGCCTTCCTCATTGTGTACTGCCGGGGTCTTAGATATATTGGATATGTTTGATATATTTGATACTTGATGTTTAATTTTGTATGTCTGGTCTGCCTATCACCTTATACGACTCTTTCTGTTCCTTATGTTAGTGCTATTAACTTGTATCTCTGCTGTATTCTTTTGACTGTTAAATGCACTTTCTTTGAATATACAAGAATTACGAAAAAAAATACCTGAACTGGTAATCACTAAATGCTCACTAAATGAAAGGTGCGTAACCCTGTACGCCAGAGGCCATTGATATTAGAACATAACTTTCAATCAAACTATATAAAACATCTCTGGAATTTTATTTTAGTTATAGCTTTATGTTTTTACCTTTTACCCCACGAAATGTCTATCAAGTAATAATTTGCACATATGTCTATATAATATATCCTTTATCATTTATTATTATGTATTTATATGTGTTACAAGATTTATCAGTGTTTTTTTTTTGGTCTGTGTATATATACACCACATAATTAGGTATTGTTATTTGCTTGAGAAGGGAGTGCGCATGCCCCTATGAGGTATAGTGCATGTTCCGAAACGCGTTGCATTCTGGTCCTGAGCCCTGCCTGTGTCATCCTTCTCCTGGCTGCCCACCCGCTTCTGGAAGGACTTTGGCCAACTTCCTCCTCCACACGGGGACTTCTGTCACATTCCATCTGGCGTTACCAGCAGCTGCTGCAGCCTGCTCCAACTCGCGTCGTGGACCTACACTTATTGATGTGCCTGTTGTTTACCCATCTATTGTAAGTAGCCCTGTTGGGGGGTCTTTTAAAATACTTACTGTACTTCTCGCTTCTCTGCTTTTGTTTTTGTCCTTGTATATTCAGAGTCTGCTAAACTCCTCCAAGAAGCCTGCCCTAGTGCCTTGGACATTTTTGGACTTATCATGGACTTATACCTTATAATTACACTGCTTGCACATTAGGTATTATGACCAAGCCTTTGCGCCTATAACCTCCTGTTCTTATTTAATACCAATGGCCTTTGGTGCGCAGGGTTACACAACCTTCGTTTAGTGAGCACATAATCAATCCAGACATTAGAAAAAGTCTCATGAGGCATTCCCATACTTGGGAGGGGTAGAAGAATGGGGTGCTGATTTACTTTATCCAGTCCACTACATTCTAGAATCCTTCAGAAGGCAAGGGGAAATAATCAAACCTGCAGCCCGCGAAACCCAGAACAGCCCAAAGCAATCACAAACTGCTCCACAGCCAAAAAGAACTACATTTTCCTAATCATTCTAGCAACCTATTTAGGAGGGTGATACACTCCTTTAAAGTCTGAAGGTACTCCTTGGATTTTGGGCTTCTCTAGGTGGTTAAGTCCTTAAAAAGTCAATATATAATCGGTTCAAGCATTGAAAACGTCTCACATATGTGTTATTCCCATATTTGGGAGGAATAGAGGAATAGTAAAATGCATTTTTTGTAGTAGTTTTTTGCTGGAGCCATGAGGGGGCTATAATGCCAAGCACATCACAAAACTCTATCTGCATATAAACCTACACCTTTTGGATATACCTTTTGGATATACATAAGCAGGACCTGAAGTTACTTCTGAGTGACACAATCGATTAGTGGCCCCTTTCCTGGACTTTTTGTCCTCCCTATGGCCATCTTTTCAGCTGCCTTGATCATCAGTACATGGGCTCCAGTTGTTGATGTAAATACTGATAATATCTCTTCCATCACTCTCAATTTTATGATTTAATAGATAGTCTCTCATACAATTCAAATTAATGCATAAACTCCTGAAGAAGTCGAAAACATGTTGAGAGTGACACATCTATTGGAACATGGAATATGTAAACTATGTTTATTGATCAAAACACAGTGAGATTCATTGTTTTAATGAATATTTTTAACTGAAATTAAACAAAAATTTGTTAAATTTTAACAATATTTGTGTATTAATCAGCACCATAAAAACCTCTATTGTTTTGTACTATATACTTACCTGAGTAGTGGAATATATTTTGGGTGAAATTGTAAATATGCCCATACTGTGTTTATGATATTTTATTGACAGGTTTGTGTAAAAAAAAAAAAATTAACATTTTCTTTCTGTATTTTCTAAAAACTTGTGGCACAAAAAATGAAATACTCAAAAGACTCATCATGACTCTTAAAAAGATACCTTGGGGTGTTTACTCTCCAAAATGTTGTCATTATGTGGGTGTTTCTCTTATCCTGGCACTGCATGGCCTCAAGAAACGTGATAGGAAGTAATTTATGCATTTTGAAAGCCTGAAGGTGCTCCTTAGATTTTGAACCCTCTATGCATCTAGACATATAAAAAGTCTCACACATGTGGTATCCCCATGCTTGAAAGGAGTAGAAGAATGTGTTTTGAAGTGTAATTGTAAGTATACCCATGTTGTGTGTGAGAAATAACTTGTTAAAATGACAACTTTGTGAAATAAAAATCAGATTTTATTTCATTTGTTTATTTTCCAAAAAAGATTGTGACAAAAACTTACAGCAACAAAAAACTCTGCATGCCTCTTACTAAACACCTTGGACTGTCTACTTAGGTGTCATTTTGGGGGTATGCGTACTGTCCTGGCATTTTAGGGCCTCAAGAATAGAGATAGGCCGCCAGAACATCAGGATTGATTAATTTTCAAATACAGTATATATACACCATAGTTTGAAGACTTTATAACTTTCACACAGAGTAAATAATATACGCTTATTTGCTTTGTATTTTACCAAAGAATTGTAGAAAAATACATTTTGCCCTAAATTAATGAAGAAAGGTTATTTATTTGCATTTTTTATGAGAGAAGCTAAGAAAAATGCTTTTTATTGTAAATTTTGTGTTTCTTTGCTATTATACTGTATAGTAAAAGTGGTGGAGAAACACAACTAAAAGGAAAGCTTTACATGTCTCAAAAAAAAAAGATATAAAATTTATTTGGGTAAAGTGTTGCATGACCGAGTAATTGTCAGTCAAATATCACTGTGCTAAAAAAGAAAGAATGGCGTATACAGAAAGGGGGTTTAAAATGGCGGTCTTCAAGTGGTTAATAAGCAAAAAAAAAAAAAAAAACAAGCTAGAATCTAAATCAAAACCTTTTTAATTGAAGATAATAAACAAAAATTGAATTATTGGTTGGACCAATGAGAAGCCGGCTTCTTCAGTAAAACATAACAAGAGCAATAAAGTACAGAAACCGATATCAACCAATAAGAAGTGTTGTCCATGTATTGTCATATCTGGCCATGTATTAGCACAGTTTAGTTGTATGGTGCGGTCTGTGTGAGTGCGGGACCGAGTCATCTCTATATGTTTAGAGGATCGTATTACTAGAATTCAATCCCTGCAGACTCAGATCTATCAAACCGAACCTGAAAAACATTCAATATATTCTGCCCCACCCCCAACACACCACTGTTATCACGAGAAAGATTGTTATCTCGTGTGACTTCTCTGATGATACACAAGGCTTGCTTTCTGAATGAAAGATTTCCCACACGCCGAACAAAAATGAGGACGCTCGCCCGTGTGAATTCTCTGGTGACACACAAGCCTTCCATGCAACGCAAAAGATTTCCCGCACTCTGAACAAGAATAAGGACGCTCACCTGTGTGAATTCTCTGGTGATACACAAGGTCTCCTTTCTGTGAGAAAGATTTCCCGCACTCTGAACATGAATAGGGACGCACACCCGTGTGAAGCTTCTGGTGTAGATCGAATGAATATTTCCATTTGAAACATTTCCCACACTCCGAGCATGTATAAGGACGCTCGCCCGTGTGATCTCTCTGGTGTACAAGAAGTTTTGCTCTCTCAATGAAACCTTTCCCGCACTCCCGTGTGATCTCTCTGGTGTTCAATAAGACTTGGTTTCTCAGTGAAACCTTTCCCGCACTCTGAACATGAATAGGGTCGCTCACCTGTGTGACTTCTCTGGTGTGCAATAAGACTTTGTTTGTCATTGAAACCTTTCCCGCACTCTGAACATGAATAAGGATGCTCACCTGTGTGACTTCTTTGATGTAAATGAAGATTGTTTTTATTAGTGAAACATTTCCCACACTCTGAACATGAATAAGGATGCCCACCTGTGTGACTTTTTTGATGTAAATGAAGGTTGTTTTTCTTACTGAAACATTTCCCACACTCTGAACATGAGAAGGGACGCTCACCCGTGTGACTGTACCAGTGTGTAAGAAGTCTTTGGTTGTCAGTGAAACATTTCCCACATTCTGAGCATGAAAAGTCACCTGTGTGAATTTTTTTGTGTCTAAGAAGGCTTCGTTTCACAGTGTAACATTTCCCGCACTCTGAACATGAATAAGGATGCTCCCCCGTGTGACTTCTTTGATGTACATGAAATGTGTTTTTCTGAGTGAAACATTTCCCACACTCTGAACATGAGAAGGGATGCTCACCTGTGTGACTGTACCAGTGTGTAAGAAGGTTTTGTTTGCTAGTGTAACATTTCCCGCACTCTGAACATGAATAGGGACGCTCAGCAGTGTGACATTTCTTGTGTTTAAGAAGTTCTCTCTTTTTTGTGAAAAGTTTCCCACACACTGAACATGACAATGAACTCTCTTCTGTGTGATCTCCTTCCTGCCCTGAAGAAGATTCCTCGGGAATAGACGGATCTATTAAAGTATTTCTACTGTGAGATCTTTGAGTCCTGGAATGTGATATATCAGAAGATTCCTCAGACGTATTCCGCACATTATGGTCATCTGCTGAGAAATAATTTTACAATAAATGTTAGAAGAAATTTTGGAATCTTGTATTCAGGAGTCATATATGTTGGTCTCGCACTAAGAGCTCCTTTCATATTGAGGCTCTTGAAAAATGCCTTAAAAACTCCTAGCGCTATTGTCGTGTTATCGCTAAAATTAGTGCACCGCTCAGGCGATTTAAGGCATTTTTGAAGCGCTTTTGAAGCATTGGCGTTAACAACCCCTCCCCCCTACATCACTTCCTGTGCACTTCCTACATCACTTCCTGTGCACTTCCTTGTATTTGGTGGAGGGGAGAGCGGGATCACAGAGCAGATGGAATTTGCTGAGCTGCTGTTTGAGCTCCTTTATTGGGGAAATATCTTTAAACAGAGGTAGCGATGTAGGGTGAGATAAACCCAAAAGTGACAAGCGCACTCCTCAAGAGGGACATTTGTGTTGTTTTATCAGGACTTGTGACCCCAGAAAGTTCTGAAATTACACTCAGATGAGCATTGCAACGCAAATGGAAATATCCCAGTCCCACTAATCCCAATCCCCCAATCCTAATCCCAGTCCCACTACTCCCAATCCCCTAACCCTAATCCCAGTCCCACTCACTCCCAATCCCAACCCTAATCCCAGTCCCACTAGTCCCAATCCCCCAAACCTAACCCTACTCCCAGTCCCACTAGTCCAACCCTAACCCTAATCCCAGTCCCACTCACTCCCAATCTCAACCCTAATCCCAGTCCCACTAGTCCCAATCCCCCAAACCTAACCCTACTCCCAGTCCCATTAGTCCCAATCGTCCAACCCTAACCCTAATCCCAGTCCCACTAGTCCCAAACCCCCTAACCCTAATGCTGGTCCCACTAGTCCCAATCCCCCGACCCTAATCCCAATCCCTTAACCATAATCCCAATTCCAGTCCCACTAGTCCCAAACCCCAACCCTATCCCCAGTCCCAGTAGTCCCAATCCCCTTACCCTAATGCTGGTCCCACTCGTCCCAATCCCCCAACCCTAATCCCAGTCCCACTAGTCCCAATCCCCTAACCCTAATGCTGGTCCCACTCGTCTCAATCCACCAACCCTAATCCCAGTCCAACTAGTCCCAATCCCCTAACCCTAATCTCAGTCCCACTAGTCCCAATCCCCTAACCCTA
This sequence comes from Aquarana catesbeiana, assembly GCF_042186555.1. Taxonomy (NCBI): domain Eukaryota; kingdom Metazoa; phylum Chordata; class Amphibia; order Anura; family Ranidae; genus Aquarana; species Aquarana catesbeiana. Next base: position 299,592,026 of record NC_133331.1, on the reverse strand, counting down.
ATTGCAATCCAACTAGTCCCAATCACCCATCCCTAACCCTAATCCCAGTCCCACTAGTCCCAATCCCCCAACCCTAATCCCAGTCTACTAATGCCCAATCCCCCAACTGTAACCCCAGTCACACTAGTCCCAATCCACCAACCCTAATCCCAGTCCAACTAGTCCCAATCCCCCAACCCTAATCCCTGTCCCAATCCCCCAACCTTAACCCTAATCTCAGTCCCACTAGTCCCTATCCATTAACCTTAATTCCAGTCCCACTAGTCCCAATCCCCCAACCTTAATCCCAGTCCAACTAGTCCCAATCTCCCAGTCCTAACCCTAATCCCAGTCCCACTAGTCCCAATCCCTTAACCCTAATCCCAGTCCCACTAGTCCCAGTCCCTTAACCATAATCCCAGTCCCACAAGTCCCAATCCTCCAATCCTAACCCTAATCCCAGTCCCAATAGTCCCAATCCCCTAACCCTGATCCCAGTCCCACTAGTCCCAATCCCCCGACCCTAATCCCAGTCCCACAAGTCCCAATCCCCCAACTCTAATCCCAATTCCAGTCCCACTAGTCCCAATCCCCCAACCCCAGTCCCACTAATCCCAATTCCCTAACCCTAATGCTGGTCCCACTCGTCCCAATCCCCCAACCCTAATCCCAGTCCCACTAGTTCCATTCCCCTAACCCTAATCTCAGTCCCACTAGTCCCAGTCCCCTAGCCCTAATTGCAGTCCAACTAGTCCCAATCCCCCAACCCTAATCCCAGTCCAACTAGTCCCAATCCCCCAACCTTAACCCTAATCCCAGTCCGTATCCATCAATCTTAATTCCAGTCCCACTAGTCCCAATCCCCCAACCCTAAAATAATCCCAGTCCAACTAATCCCAATCCCCTAACCCTAATCCCAGTCCCACTAGTCCCAATCCCCTTATCATAATCCCAGTCCCACTAGTCCCAATCCCTCAACCCTTAACCTACTCCTAGTCCAACTAGTTCCAATCCCCCAACCCTAATCCCAGTCCCAATCCTCTAACCCTAATCCCAGTCCCACTAGTCCCAATCATCCAACCCCAATCCTAATCCCAGTCCCACTAGTCCCAATCCCCTAACCCTAATCCCAGTCCCACTAGTCCCAATTGTCCAACCCTAACCCTAATCCCAGTCCCACTAGTCCCAATCCCCCAGCCCTAACCCTAATCCCAGTCCCAATCCCCTAACCCTAATCCCAGTCCCACTAGTCCCAATCCACTTAAACCTAATCCCAGTCCCAATTCCTCAACCTTAATCCCATTCCCACTAGTCCCAATCCTACTGATGGGATTGAGATGAAATCAAATAATGGTTGATAAATAATCGATGTAAATAAAATTAAAAAAAAAATTTTTTTACTTTTTTAAATTTATTTTGGGGATATGATCAGCATGTACAAATACATAAGTGGCTTGTATAGTCAACTTGGTGTTGAGTTATAAACTTTAAAGGTCATCACAGAGGATCAGGGGCGTAGAAAAGGGAGAGGTCAGGGGTGTTCAAACCCTCCTAGGGCCAAAATGAAATGCATGGTGTCCCTGCTCTGCAGCCGCACATGGCACCAGCGACAGGCAGCACTGCAGTCAGTGGCACAGAGTGTAATAATACTGCTGCAGAAAGTGTAATAGATCATTAGGCATACCCGCACGCATGTTGTGGTACACCGCCAGGCCGGTCTTTTGGGATTGGGCTGAAGGCTGATAGATCTATCACCTTTCATTGCTTGAAATTAAATACAAAAAAAAACTCTGTATACGGAAGGGGTGATTTGTTTTTAGAGCTCTGTGGATGAAGAATTGTCTGGTTCTAGAGGACTCTGAAAAAATGACTGGATGTTCTTATGGTTATTAATAGGGATGAGCCGAACACCCCCCCGGTTCGGTTCGCAGCAGAACATGCGAACGGACCAAAAGGTCGCGCAAACATTCAAACACCCTTAAAGTCTATGGGACTCGAACGTGAACAATCAAAAGTGCGAATTTTGAAAGGCTAATATGCAACTTATTGTCCTAAAAAGTATTTGGGGACCCGAGCCCTGCCCCAGGGGCCATATATCAATGCAAAAAAAGTTTTAAAAACGGCTGTTTTTTTGGGAGCAGTGACTTTAATAATGCTTAAAGTGAAAAAATACAAGTGAAATATTCCTTTAAATATCATACCTGGGGGTTGACTATAGTATACCTGTAAAGTGGTGCGTTTCCCGCGTTTAGAACAGTCCCTGCACAAAAGGACATTTCTAAAGGAATAAAAGTCATTTAAAACTGCTTGCGGCTGTAATGTAATGTTGGGTCCCAGCAATATGGATGAAAATGATTGAGAAAAACGGCATGGGTACCCCCCTAGCCCATTACCAGGCCCTTTGGGTCTTGTATGGATATTAAGGGGAATCCCGCACCCATATTCAAAATAGAAAAGGCGTGGGGCCCCCAGGCCCTATATATTCTGAACAGCAGTATATAGGCGGTCCAAACAAGACAGGGACTGTAGGCTTGTTCTTAAGTTGAATCTGTTTGTAATTTGGAACAGGTACATTTTGTAAGTGTAGCTCCAGACAAAAAAAAATCAATTTTTAAGCTTTTTGGATAACATGGTGAAGGGTTATCATCACCCCTGTAACATTTGTTTTGCTGTCTGTGCCCCTGTTCAGAAGATTTCACCTCACTTTCTGTCCCAATGACAATTGGATTTTGAAAATTTGGGGTTATTAGGGAAACAAGGATTGGTGGTAAAGCACCAGTGGAGACACCTTTTTCCCATATTAACTCTTACAGGAGAGAATTTCCCTTCCTATGGGGTAGAGTTCCTCCCACTTCATGTTGTCTCCCTCCATTTGTAAGTAGGAGTCGTTTGTAAGTTGGACGTTTGAAAGTAGGGGACCACCTGTATATACTATATGGTCTGCCCTATATACTCTGCAGAAAATTGGGCCTTAGGTGTTGGTGGTACCAGAACACTGTAAGCCCTCATAGTTATTCTTGGTGGGCGCTGGAACATGCCCTGCTGTGAAATATTATATCAAGAATTGTAATTACATGCCCCTGTTAAACAGGGGCAGAAAAAACTGGGCCTTTGGTGGTGGTGGTGCCACAACACTGTAAGCCCTAACAGATACTCTAGTTGAGTGCAAGAACGAGCCCTGCTGAGAAATATTACAGCAAAAATTATAATTATACGCCCCTGTTAAACAGGGGCTGAAAAATTGAACCTTAGGCACTGGTGGTGGTGACCTGAAACAAAAATGTTCTTAGAAGCTATCAACATGAACATTGAGGAGGAATAGGATAGTCGCTCAGCATAACAGGATAGTTACTCAGCATAGGCAGTCTTCAAGGGATCTCACATTCATAGAAAAATTAATCGGTTACATCAGTGTCAGGTGCTTGGTAGCTGGTGATCCAAGACCGATTCATTTTTATGAAGGTGAGCCGATCAAGTGAGTCTGTGGACAGGTGCACTCTGTGATCGGTTACAAAGCCTCCAACAGCACTGAATGTGCATTCAGAAAGAACGCTGGATGCAGGACAGGCCAGTAGCTCAATTGCATATTGTGCAAGCTCTGGCCAGTGATCCATCCTCAACACCCAGTACCTAGTGGATTTTCGGTTGGAAAGGTCTTCAAGTCTGATCTTGCCCCTAGGTATTCCTGCACCATGTAAATCAGACGCTGGCGATGGTTGCTGGAACCGATCAGACCTTGGGGCTGTGGACTAAAGAATTGTCTGAACGCATTGGTCAGACGGCCACCTTCTCCACCACTCCTTCTGTGATTAACCGAAGCCTCAGCAGCACATTGTCCAGGAGGACCAGGAAATTGTAAACTCCCAGGCTCTGGAAACGCATTGCACAAACCTTTCTGCAAGGCCTCCTGAAGATGTTTCATCCTCTGCTCCCTCTGCGAAGGCTGGATAAGTTCTGCAACCTTACGCTTGTAACGTGGATCAAGAAGGGTTGCCAGCCAGTAATGATCCCTCTCCTTGATACCACGAATCCAAGGGTCCTTTAGCAGGCTTTGCAGGATCAGGGAGGCCATGCAGCGAAGGTTTGCTGAGGCATTCGATCCGGAGTCCTCTGGGTCACTAAGGATGACATGATCCACAGCCAGCTCCTCCCAGCCACGTACAAGCTCATGGGTTTCTGGGGACTGAAAACGATCCCTTGAAGACTGCTGCTGATGCTGAGTGCCAGGCTCAACCTCCATGCTGACACGATCCTCCTCTTCCCGTGTGATCGGCGGGCCCGCAGGAATACTGTCTGGATGAAGGGGGCCTTGAGAGGAAAGGAAGTCCTCCTCTTCTTCCCTCTGTTCTGCCTCAAGTGCCCTGTCCATTATTCCATGAAGCGTGTGCTCCAACAGGGTTCCACCTGGTGGACATCTCACAAATGAGGAGGTTCTTGGGCAGGTTGCATTCCTTTTGAAGGTCAGCCAGCCGAGCACTGGCATTATATGACCGGCGGAATTGCTTACAGACTTTCCTGGCCTGTCTCAGGAGATCCTGTAAGCCCGGGTACCTGCACAAGAAATGCTGCACCACCAAATTAAGGATGTGAGCCAAACAGGGAACATGGGTCAAGTGTCCCTGTCGGAAGGTGGAGAGGAGGTTGGTGCCATTGTCACAAACCACCATTCCTGGCTGAAGCTGGCATGGCGTAAACCACCTCTGAGTCTGCCCCTGCAGAGCTGACAGAGTCTCTGCCCCAGTGTGGCTCCTGTCCCCTAAGCAGACCAACTCAAGTACTGCATGGCATCTTTTTGGCTGAGTGCTTGCATAGCCCCTTGAATGCCTACTGAGCACCGCTGGTTCCGAGGAGAAATCTGCAGAGGAAAAGGCCATAGAGGAAGAAGAAGGAGAGGGGGTGGAGGAGAGAGGTGTGGCAGAATCACCACTACTAGCATTTTGGAGGCGTGGTGGCGGAACAAGCTCCAACAATACTGCACCCTGTCTTGCATCCTTCCCAGCTGCCAGCAGAGTTACCCAGTGCGCCGTGAAAGAAAGGTAACGTCCCTGTCCATGCCTGCTGGACCATGAGTCAGAGTAATATGCACCTTGCCACTGACCGCACTGTCAAACGAGGCCAAGATATTGCCTTTCACGTGCTGATAGAGAGCTGGAATGGCCTTCTGTGAAAAGAAATGGCGTTCGGGAACCTGCCACTGAGGTACCGCACATTCCACAAATTTAAGAAAGGGGGCAGAGTCTACTAGCTGAAAAGGCAGCAGTTGGAGTGCTAGCAATTTAGCCATGCTAGCATTTAGCCGCTGAGCATGTGGATGGCTGGGACCGAATTTCTTTCTACGGTTTAGCAACTGGGGTAGGGAAATTTGCCTGCTACAATCAGATGTGGGTGTAGCGATAGCAGATTGCCCACAAGTACTTGGCACACCTAATTCTACACCTTCACTCCTCTCAGTGCTGGTTTCTGAGAGGACTGAAGGTATAGTGGGGTTGGAGATCCCAGCTGATGAGGAGCAAGGAGAGGTCTGTCTTGTTCTTTGGTGTGCGTCTTTTAAGTACTGTTGCCAACGGACTGCATGGGAGGTGGACATATGTCTGGTCAAGCATATGGTGCCCAAGCGGCTGCTGTGTTGGCCACGCTTGATACGCTTCAGACATATGTTGCAAACAGCTATGGTGCGATCTGCTGCACACGTATCAAAAAAGGCCCACACCAAAGAACTTTTCAAAATACGCAGGGAGTCAGCAGCACCCTGCTGTGTGATGCAGTCGGGTGGCTGCCCTTAAACTGGCCCCTTGAGGGCATCCTGCCCCATTGGAGATGTGCCTCCTCCTCCCTTCTATCAGGCACCCACGTAGAGTCAGTGACCTCATAGTCCCCTCCCTCCTCGTCACTGGAGCAAACCTGGCAGTATCCTGCAGCTGGGGGAACATGACTGCCAGTTTCTTGTCCTTCTTGGGCACCCCCTCTCTCTGGGCTCACGTTACTGCCTTCCTCAACCTGGGTACCATCATCGGAGCCTTCAAAACGCTGCGCATCCTCAAGCAGCATGTACCCAACACTGTGGTCGAACAGTTCAGGGGACTCCTCCGTGCATGATGGTGAGGATAGGGAAGGAGTGACTGATGACATTGGGCTGATGGAATAGGCCACTTTGGAAGCTGCATTGGCAGGCAAACTACTCTGAGCTTGGGTGACAGAGGATGAGGAGTGTGAAGACGGCTTAGTTATCCACTCTACCAACTCTTCTGCATGTTGTGGATCAACACAGCCAGCTGCTGAAAAAAAGGACAAGTGTGCGCCACGGCCACGTGCTGAGGATGCACCATGTCCACGACCAGCACTGTTGGCTGTAGACACAGAGCCTGCTTGTCCTCTTTTAGTGGCCTGTGAGTGTCTGCCTCTCCTTGGTGGCCTTCCAGACATGCTGTAAAATGTAATTAGCAAAACACCGCCTGAAGTTTACTAGAAAAAGTACACCAGGAATGGCCTGCAGTCAGATATAGGCTTGACTAGACTAGAATGCAGTGAATATATATATGTAGGAGACTGTATATATATTTAATGCACTGCAGATCACCGAATCACCTGCCTGCCTGAAAGTGTATTTGAAAATGTACACCAGCAATGGCCTGCAGTCAGATATAGGCTTGGCTAGACTAGAATGCAGTGGATATATATGTAGGAGACTGTATATATATTTTATGCACTGCAGATCACTAAATCACCTGCCTGACTGAAAGTATATTAGTAACAGTACGCCAGGAACGGACTGCAGTCAGATCTAGCTAAACAGGATACAGTGAATTATATATATATATATATATATATATATATATATATATATATATATATATATATATATATATACACACACACACACACACGAGACTGACTGTATATATATATTAAATACACTGCAGCTAACTGAATCACCTGCCTGCCTGAAGTATATTAGAAAGAGTACACCAGGAACGGACTGCAGTGAGATATACCTAAACTGGATACAGTGTATAAATAATACATATACACATACTGTATATATACATACATACAAGCCTGAATGTATATATATAATACACTGCAGCTAATTGAATCGCCTGCCTGCTCAATCTAAATGAAATGACACTCTCTCGGTCAACGTCAGCAACACAATACACAGGGCCGACGTGCAGGTGGCCTTATATAGTGTGGGGCTTGGACTTAACCCTCTGAGCCATAATTGGCCAAAGGCACCCTGCCTTTGACCAATTATGGCTCTCTTTGCTGACGGCGCTGTGATTGGTCAAAGCATGTGGGTCATAGTACATGCTTAGCCAATCATCAGACAGCAATGCACTGTGCTCCCGCAGTGCATTATGGGCCGTTACACGCCACTTGAATTTGGCGAGAAAGGCCCATAATGTTTGTTTTTCGACTAACAGCCAATGTTTGAGTCAAACTCATGTTCGAGTCGAACTCATGTTCGACCTGAACAGAAAGCTCATCCCTAGTTATTAATAATTGTAGGAAAACTATTTTAGAATGTTGATCTGGGGAGCTATCTGATTGCCAGGGATCAGGAATGCATCTTTATAACCTGTCCTGTGGGTCAGCTGCTGCTTTGAAATTTCTATTTTTCTCTTGCTATCAGTAGACATAGACCTTTTCTCCTCTGATGTAACAAGGTAAATACAAACTTTATAAAAATGGGGATTGGTTCTATATTTAGTGTTTAATACTCACTTGTGTCCATATGTAGTGAAGATTCCTCCTGTTTACTTTTTATAGTCATCTCCCCCTCCTCAATAGACTGCTGATCTCCACTCACCAACCTCTCTTCTTCTTCCTCTTTAATCTCAGCTTTGATGTCTTTTAGTTCTTCACCCTGAACCCAAAGATGATAAAATACTTGTATAAAAATGAACAAGGTACAAAGAAGAATGTCCTCTCATAGCTTAGAATACATTTTTTGATCTACATGCTTAGTCCCACCTACCTGATGATGGTGAGGGATGGTGTGATCTTCCTGTGTGGAATTCCGGGAATACAGAGGACAGGGACATCTCTCTGGTGGGTTCCCATTACTGGATCCATCTGTAGGAAACACACACACTGACTGAATACATTGTTTCTATGTGTTTATCAGATGATGGGATCTAGGTGAACCCTCCGTACTGTCTCTCCTTTACAATAAAGTCTCCTCTTACGGTGATATGAGGGGCGGCTAAAATTACATCAATGTCATATGACCGCCCAAAATCCTACTCACCTCTTCCTGATATATACAGGACTCTTCTCTCTGTACAGATAACAAACTGAGAATTATCTGAAATGTACTGGGATAAATATGGTCTAATATGTATCTGGCCTCTAGATGGACAGTTGGATAAATGGCTCTATACTTAGGATGTATCTGGTCTATAAACCAGAGGCTCTGGATGGACAGTTGGATAAATGGTTCTATATTTAGGATGTATCTGGTCTATAAACCAGAGGCTCTGGATGGACAGTTGGATTAATGGTTCCATATGTAGGATGTATCTATGTAAATATTACAATCCTCTATATAAGTGTATATCAGCATCTTTTGGAGATAAAAGGCATCTCAGTGACTATGAGGAAAAGGACGGACATGACGGGGGGATTACTGGGTGTAAATATATAATAATATATTATTACCTCCTCTACTATCGGTTCCAGGAATATCTCCCTTCTCTTCCAGCATGCCTTCCACTCTCAAGAAATGTTCCGTCTGTAGATGACATCACTTCCTGTCTGTAGATTACATTTCCCGTCTGTGTTGACATCACTTCCTGTTTGTGTCTGCTTTCACTTCCTGTCTCTGCTTTCCATGGACCATAAGGGAGATTACCACCTTGTGGAGAAAATACACACTGCAACCTATGCTTTTTTTTCCCATAAAATTTTTTATTTTATCAAATAAGAACATGACAATTAAAGTTGTTGCAAATGGTACATAACATTATAATAATAAACATTGAAAAGGCATATAAAATAGGCTTCGATCAGATCTTGATGGCCTATTCCAGCCTACCCCCTAATGGGTTCACGCTGTAGGTCTGGGGAGGTCATCACATTGAGCCGCTAGTCAGCCTGTACAACTTTAAATAGGGGAATCAATTGGGAAGGGGGAGGGTAACAAAAAGGAAAAGCAGAAAATCGAGGGCAACATAAGTAAGTTTCTACGTCCGCATGCTTTTAAAAACTTTGACAGATACTTCCTGATATTTTCTTTAGCTTTGGTGCTTAAAGTGGAAATTTGGTCAGAAAATTAGGTCCTGCTAGAACACCTCAGGCTTGCCCCTTTTGCTCCTACAGCTATATAAAATATTAAAATAAGTGCCTATCAGTGTTGCCAACCGTCCGTTAATTTTCGTAACTGCCTGTCACGGGCAGCTGAGCCTGTAAAAAGGATGGCTGCAGGCCAACCTTTGCCTGCCGGAGTCGGGAATGCTCTCCCATTTTTGGCCAGGCAGGCACATGCGCAGTGACACAGTGTCATTTTTTAAACAGAAGACAGTCTGCGGCGGCACCTTACCACGGTTACCACAGCACACTCGTGAGGATGGTAAGATAAAGGGGCAGAGGAGGACACTCACACTACTGTGGGGGGTGAAGGAGGCAGAGGATACTGATGTGCAGATGAAGGGGACAGATAAGGACAGGACTATACTGTGTAGAGGGAAGAGGAGGACACTGCTGTGAGGGGGCTGAAGTAAGGCAGAAGTGGACACTGATGTGAGGAGGAAAATTGAAGGGGAGCAGAGGAGAACACTGCTGTGGGGGATGATATGAAGGGGCGTAGAGAAGGACAGTGCTGTGGGGGGTTTATGAAGGTGCACCATATCGCCACAACCTCTAACCACCTCCTGTTTCATGTCCTCAGTCTCTGAAAATCTGCTGTATCATGTCCGCATCCTCTGACCATCTTCTGTACTATGTGTGCAGCCTCTGACCACCTCCTGTATCATGTCCACAGCCTTTAAGCATCTCCTGTAGTATGTCTGCAGCCTCTGGCCACCTCCTGTACCATGTCTGCAGCCTCTGACCACCTCTTTCTATGTTATCTGCAGCCTCTTACCACCTCCTGTATCATGTTCGCAGTCGCTGACCACCTCCTGTACCATGTCCACAGCCTCTGATCACCTCCCGTACCATGTCCACAGCCTCTACCAACCTCCTGTACTATGACTGCAGCCTCTGACCACTTGTATGATGTCCACAGGGTGAGGACCACCTCCTGTATGATGTCTGCCACCTCTAACCAGTGCCATCTTAAGAGCATTATAGGCCCCCGGCAATACAGTGCACTGGGGCCCTGTCTACACAATCACGCATGAGAATAAAAATGAAAATTATCAATAAGGCTATATTTATTGGTTTTCCAACACCTGGATTGAGCCAAGATGTTAGTTTTGGAATTTTGCACATTCTCTCTTTCTCTTCTGCAGCCTTTTTCCTCTTCTGTGCTCCACTCAAAACATTACTTTTAATTTCTGCTCTAAAGGTTATTTTCACCAACACGTAATAAAGTTTCTTTTTCTTCACCTTTCTTACACTTCCTCGAACTAGTGGCAACTCTAAGATTGATATATAAGGGGGACACATAAGATATTACAGTCAAAACTTGGGGGGCCAAGGCACTAATAACTTTTACCACTAAATCATACAACTAAAAAAAACTAAATATATATGTATATGTACACACTCTGGTGCTGCTGGTGCTGCCTGGTGGGTATTAATGCTGATGTGGGTACTGCTGGTGCTGGTGGGTATTAATGCTGGCGTGTGTACTGCTGTCTGGCTCCTCTGAGACGCGGAAGTGTAACAGGAAGCATGCGGCTGCAGTAGAGAGCCGATGCTTCCTGTATCTGTCACAGGCGGAGTGCATTTCATATCACTCCGCCTGTGAAGAGCCGGAACTACACAGAAAGAAAGCATCGGCTCCGTTCTTTACAGTAACAGCTGACTCACACTGCACACCGCCTGCCGCTGAGTCGCTGACTGATATCGGGACTGATCGCACGGCACTCTGTCTCTGTGAGGGAGCCGCACCGCACAGCACTGGCACAATGCGGCAGCGAACTTTGTGACATCTGAATGATGCTTGGCTGGGGTCGCTGGGCTGGTGGGGCCCCCCAGGCAAGTGGGTCCCCCGGGCAGCTGCCCAGCATGCCCATGCGAAAAGACAGCCCTGTCTCTAACCACTTCCTGTATCATGTCCGCAGCCTCTAATTATCTTGTCTCTTGTATCATGTCTGCAGTCTCTGACCATCTCTTGTCTTTTATCATGTCTGCAGTCTCTGAGGGGGTCTGGAGAGAATTCAACAGTGGGAGCGCCGCTGGGATGGGGGTCACGGGAGGAGTGAGACGTGTGTGGACTGTGGAGAGGAGACTATAGGTCAAAACCAGAGCTGCCAAGCTGGAGCCGTCTGACTGATCCCCGCACGGTGCACCTGAGAGGAGTTCAGTGACAGAGCCGCCAGACCAGTCTGAGGGGGGTCACTAACGTAAGGGGGGAGTGAATACAATAATGTATGGGGGCACTGATATAAAAGTTCTGCCTTATATCAGGGAACCCCCCATTACCTTAGTGTATTCACTATGCAGAAGGTGGTATCTAGTGACCAGAGTGCCCCCCACATCAGAGTTCCTGACATTCCCCTTTACATCAGAGTCTGCAGGATTCCCCCTTTCAGTGCAAGGGCAATGCTGCAGACCCCAATGTAAGTGGGAACTCTGATGTAAAGGGGAACGTAGTGGACTCTGATATAAGGTGGTCTCTGGTCACCATAGCCCCCCTTACATCAGCGTTCCCCCTTAGTTCATGATCTGCAGCGTTCCCCTTTACATAAGAGTTCCCTTGCACCGTAAGGGGAATCCTGCACACTCTGATGTAAGGGGGAACTCTGTGCTGGCTGGGTTATAGTAATCTGACCTTCATGTAAATAGGGAAATATGGTTTTTGACTTTTGTTTAACTTAAACACATTGCTAATAGCACTAGCTATATGTTTATAGTTTAAATATTAATATTTACACTGTTTAGCACTGAAAACAGTCATTTTAGGTACTTTTGTGCAGTGGCAGTAAAAATTGTGGCTGTTTGGTGCTGTTTGTAAATTTTGGCGTCCTGCCAGTAAATTTCACTTCGGGGGGGGGGGGGGGGGGGGGTTAGCCACACTGGTGCCTATACTGTTTAACATCCAGTAATATACCATATCACCCTTCTCTGCACATGCTCATTTTCTCTCTATTTTTAGGCATGGTGTAGAATTTGTAGAGGCTGCTCAAGGGCTCTGGGCTTCAGCAAAATGGCCGCCTCCAACCAGAAAAAATAGGAGCAATGCTGGAGGTAGTCCCAATGCTAGCTGTCCCACGTGGCTACTGATCCCAGTACCACCTCTTCAGGCCCTGCTAGCCCTCCTGGCTGCAGCTGCCTCTCCCACTGCCCGTGATACCACAGTCCACTCCACTGGCTCTGCACCCATCCCAGACTTCACTCTCCCAGTCCTCTCAGGCGTATCTCCATAGTTCTCCTGATTGTGTGTCACTTACTAGCCCTCCTGGCTTTGACCCGTTGATCCTCCCTGGAGACTAGCCTGGCATAGCTCTCCTGCTGTCTTCTCCTTGCTCCTCTCCCTCCACTTGAGCCCAGGCCCAAGGTCACCCCCCTCCCCAGACTGGGGAGCTCCCTCCAAGGCCACGACAGCCTAGCACTCCATCTTTAGCTTCCACCCGAACAACTCCCCACCAGCTGGGCTGACCCTGAGTATGGATTGGCAGGGGGGTCTGCCCCCTGCCAATCCAGGTTGGGGATTGGTCAGAGCTCATCAGAATACTCCAGGAAGCTCCACCTCTTCTCTCCTCTCCTTTCCTCCTTCCTCTCCAGAACATTGCAGCATGTTCTGGAAAGGAGTGGGAGGTCTGAAGTTGCCTGTGAGTCATCCAGCTCTGTCTGAGATCAAAGCAAACAGGCTTGGCTAGCCAAACCTGAAATTCACCTACACTACAAAAACCTAACCACTGTAGCAACCTAGTAACTAGAGTGTTCTACATATAAAAACAGCAAGAACAAGACAGCTGACTCATAAAAGTAGGGGGCTGCTTTAGAATGGCCTCCCATTTGCGGTGCTCATGTGCCCCCTCTAGAGCATGCAACAGTGTGCTCCATGATCACTGTGTACATCAGACACGGCAGATCAGAGCGGGCCACAGGACCAATGAAATTGGCCCTGAAGCATGTGATCACTGTGACCAATCACAGCCATCACAAATGTGAACAAAGGCTGCATGTTGGAGCCACAACTCTGTTTCCTCTTACACCGATTGGCTGTGAGAGGAAACAGTATCATCCCAGTGATCAGCACAGTACAGTGTCACCAGAGCAGCCAACCAATGTCCCTAATCACTACCAACGCCAGTACAGTATCACCATACCAGTGCAACCAGCAACAGAGTCCCTGATTGCTAGCCACCCCAGTACAAAGTCACCAGATCAGTGCAACTAGTCACTGTGTTCCTGATTGCTGCCACCCCAGTACAGTGTCAACAGATCACCACAACCAGCAACAGTGTTCCTGACTGTCGCAACCCCGGTACACAGTCAGCAGATGAGTGCAGCCAGCAACAGTGTTCCTCATCACTGCCACAACAGTTCCAGTGTCACCAGACTAGTGTCAGTGAGTAACAATGTTCTTGATCACCAATAGGGATGAGCGGAACACCCCCCGGTTCGCACCAGATAAGGTGAACAGGCAAAAAATTTGTGCGAACACACCAACACCGTTAAAGTCTATGGGACACGAACATAAAAAATCGAAAGTGCTAATTTTAAATGCTTATATGCAAGTTATTGCCATAAAAAGTGTTTGGGGACCCGGCTACTGCCCCAGGGGACATGCATCAATGCAAAAAAAACATATAAAAACAACAGTTTTTTTCAGCAGCAGTGATTTTAATAATGCTTAAAGTGAAAGCATTAAAAATGAAAATATTCCTTTAAATATTGTGCCTGGGGGGACTCCTTAGTCTGCCTGTAAAGTAGCGCATCTTTCTCATGTTCATAACAGTACCACAGCAAAATGACATTTCTAAAGGAAAAAATTTAATCTAAAACTGCTTGCAGCTGTAATGTATAGTTGGATCCCGGCAATATATAGAAAAAATCATTAAAAAAACGGTGTGTGGTCCCCCCCAGTTCATACCAGGCCCTTCAGGTCAGGTATGGATTTTAAGGGGAACCCTGTGCCAAAATTGAAAAAAATAATGGCGTGGGCCCCCCCCCCAAAATCCATACCAGGCCCTTCAGGTCTGGTACGGATTTTAAGGGGAACCCCGCGCCAAAATGTAAAAAAAAATGGCGTGGGGGGTCCCCCCAAAATCCATACCAGACCTTTATCCAAGCACACCACCTGGCAGGCCTACAGGAAAGGGGGGGGATGAGAGAGCGCCCCCCTGAACTGTACCAGGCCACATGCCCTCAACATGGGGAGAGTGCTTTGGGGTCCAACGACCCTTGCCCGGTGGTTGTGGGGGTCTGCGGGTGGGGGCTTATTGGAATCTGGAAGCCCCCTTTAACAAGGGGGCCCCCAGATCCCGGTCCCCCTATATGAATGGGTATGGGACTACATTGTACCCCCACTCATTCACCAAAAAAGTGTCAAAAAAATAAAATTGACAGCAGACAGTTTTTGAGAATTCCTTTATTTAAAAAAACAAGTGTCCCACTATGTAAATCCATCGTCAATCACGACGTCCGACGGTCCAGAGAAAAAAAATAATAAAACGGAAAAACTACGCATCCCATTTTCGCTTTGACAGCTATTAAATAGCCAAGGGCGGGGCCACCCTGTGATGTAACTCAGTGACCCCATCCCTTCTGACGTCATGTGATAGCATGTGATGTTAGAGGGGGGGACAGATTGCGTGCTCGGATAAGGATCTGGTATGGATTTTGGGGGGCCCCCACACCATTTTTTTTAAATTTTGGCACAGGGTTCCCCTTAAACACTTCAATACACTGTGTTATATATACTACATTGCCTGTAGTGACTAAATATAGATTCTACACTGAATATCCAGTCTACACTAAATGCAGAGTATAAATATATATTAAATACACTGCCACTAACTAACCTGCCTGCCTAATCTAGCTCTATCTAGCTCTGTCCACAGTCACACACTATACACAGCCGCTATGTAAGCAGCCTTATATAGTGTGGTGCGTGGACTTAGTCCCCCTGAGCCATGATTGGCCAAAGGCACCCTGCCGTTGGGCAATCATGGCTCTTTCAGCAAAGCGTGCTGTGATTCATCATACAGCAATGCACTGCAATCTCGCAGTGCATTATGGGGCACTCAAATTTGCAGCATATGCCCCATAAAATGTGCTGTTCGGCGAACACCCCGATGTTCGAGTCACACTTACCTTCGACTCGAATATTGAGCTCATCCCTAATCACCAACAGACCAGTTCCAATGTTGCCAGTCTAGTGTAAGCCAGTCACAGTGTTCCTGATCACTAGCCAAACCAGTTCCAATTTCTCCAGACCAATGTAAGTCAGCCACGGTGTTCCTTACACCAATCCCAGTGTCACCAGACCAGTACAGCCAGCAACAGTGTTCCTTATCACCACAAGTCCCAGTGTTACTAGACCAGTACAGCCAGCAACGGTGTTCCTTACACCAATCCCAGTATCACCAGACCAATGCAGTCAGCAACAGTGTTCCTTATTAGACATGTGCACACTGAAATATTTCGTTTCGGAATTTCGTTTTCGTCCGAAAAATAAATTTATTTAGGTACTCCCGAAATTTGTTTTTCTTTATTTCGTTTTTCGTTAAAAACTTGCATTCGTCCGAAAATCGAAATTAATTGAGGTCGAATCTGTCATTGAAGGCTTATGGTGTCTGTTGAATGTTCAAAGAAGATTCAACGGAGCAGCTAAACTGTACGACGCCGCAATCGTACATTTCGAATTTTCCGCCTACAAGCTAGCTAGTAGAATTCCTTATGTTTTATGACTAGTAATAAATTAATAATTATATTTATTAATTATTTTACTAGTCAACCAACATTCAAATTTTTCTATAGCCTATGGGCGGATGCATTTGACCGGAAATGTACACTTGCAGCATCGTATAGTTTGTTTAGCTGCTCCGTCGAATCTTCTAAATTTCGACAGACACCATAAGCCAAAGATTCACGTTTGTATGTTTTTCATTTCTTTGTCGAATCTACATCGTTCATGTTCATTGGTCTACTCTACCCCAGCAGTCAGCCAACCAAACTTTCACATTCGTTTCTTGCAAGTGCAATGGCGGGCGCAAAATCTGACGCTGTGTCAGTCTCAGATATGGCAACCCATAATGAAGACCATGGATGAGGACGTTCCTGGGCCTTCTATGGAAGCAGCAGCAGCAGCAACATCCCCAACACCATCATCCAAAAATGGGCGCAGGAGGGGGACACAAGCTGCAACCAACAGGAAGCGTAACCTTACGTGGACTCACATTGAGTCCCAGGTCCTTGTAAGGGAAATGCTTCCTTGCTGGATGCAGCTGTGTGGCCCCCGCTCCAGGGAAACCACTCAGGAGTGGAAGCGGGAGAAGTGGGAGGAAATATCCAGAAGGGTTGAGGAGACCTATCGCCATCGGCGTGACCCGACTGCCTGTTGCAAAAAATTCAGCGACATAAAATGGTAAGTAATGTGTCTGATTATTTTTTTTTTTTTTTACATTTTAACCACTTCAGCCCCAGAGGATTTGGCTGCCAAATGACCGCGCCGCTTTGTGTGATTCGGCACTGTGTCGCTTTAACTGACAATTGCGCGGTCGTGTGACGCTGCTCCCAAACAAAATTGATGTCCTTTTTTTCCCACAAATAGAGGTATTTGATCACCTCTGCGGTTTTTATTTACTTTTTGCTATGTAAGTATCCCCAAAAAATATATAAAAAACAAATTATTTCCTCAGTTTAGGCCGATATGTATTCTTCTAAATATTTTTGGTAACAAAAATTGCAATAAGCATTTATTGATTGGTTTGCGCAAAAGTTATAGCGTCTACAAAATAGGGATAGTTTTATGGCATTTTTATTAATAATTTTTTTAGTAATGGCGGCGATCAGCGATTTTTATTGTGACTGCGATGTTATGGCGGACACATCGGACAATTTTGACACATTTTTTGGGACCATTGGCATTTATACAGTGATCAGTGCTATAAAAATGCACTGATTACTGTAAAAATGTCACTGGCAGTGAATGGGTTAACCACTAGGGGGCGCTGAAGGTGTTAAAGCGGGGGTTCACCCACACCGCCAAAAAAAAAAAATATTAAAAGCCAGCAGCTACAAATACTGCAGCTGCTGACTTTTAATACATGGCCACTTACCTGTCCCAGGGTCCAGCGATGTCGGCAGGCGACGCCGAGAACCCGCTCGGTTCTCGGCAGCTGCCGCCGCCATCCTAGGTGAGGGAATCAGGAAGCGAAGCGTTGCGGCTTCACTTCCCGGTTCCCTACTGCGCATGCGCGAGTTGCGCTGCGCGTCCCTAGTGGTCCCCACTCTCTCCTGGGAGCTGTGTGTTCCCAGCAGACAGCGCGGTGGGGACGGGAAGAGGCATAGACTCCCATGGGAGTCTATGCCGGAAGTGGGTGCAAATACCTGTCTTAGACAGGTATCTGCACCCCCCTGAAAGGTGCCAAATGTGACACCGGAGGGGGGGAGGGTTCCGAAAAGCGGAAGTTCCATTTTTGTGTTGAACTCCGCTTTAAGTGTGTCCTAGGGAATGATTTTAACTGTGGGGGATGGGCTACCAGTGACACAACACTGATCACTGCTCCCGATGACAGGGAGCAGAAGATCACTGTCCTGTCACTAGGCAGAACAGGGAGATGCTGTGTTTACATAGGCATCTCCCCGTTCTTCAGCTCCGTGACACGATCGCCGGCACCCGGCGGACATCAAGTCCGCGGGTCCCGATGTCACGTTACTTTGCGCAGCCGTGCCATTCTGCCGATATATATCGGCGTGAGCTGGTCGGCAAGTGGTTAAAAATGAAATCACATGTTATGCCCAAAAACATGTCCCCCCCCCCCACACACACATAAACATATATTATTGCTGTAGCACTAACTCTCGGTGGAGCTGCTGGTTTAAAGCGGGCTGTTACCTTCACTCTCGATACCTCTGTTTCACCAGCACTGGGTCTAGGGTCCCGTTGAGTTTACCTCTGGACGATATAAGCACCGAACACTTGAGTATATTTTCCAATGCTTTAATGAACAAGTAATAAAGGAAGTAGCAGGAAAGAGGCAGAAGTAAAGTTGCAGGGAAGCTCAGATACCTTTTCTTAGTATTCTTTAGAACATTATTTGGAATTGAACACTTGATGTTGGATGCACTCCCCTTGTGGGATTCAATCTTTGCCCGCCTGAGGCTATCACAACACTAGCAGCAACGCTAGTATCACTAGTATCTATCTATCAAGTTCACAACACAGATGTAGCTTGCTTTACTACTGTTCTGCTGCTGTGCTTAGCTTATGCTCAAATGAAATAATTCAGGTTCTCTGACAAAGTGACAATTCAAACGGACCAGCTAAGATTGACTGTCTTCTGAAATGATTCAGCGTGTCTGTCTCTCTCTGCTAGCAAATCGTAAGTGAAAGTAAGTTGGCTGTACGTGCGTGGTTCTAGCTATTTTACTGCTCCTCCTCTTTGGTTACAATCGGCCAATAACATTCATCATCATCATTATTTTTATTTTACTTCCCCCACCCAATTCCAGCAACTCTCTATGTCGAATCTTTTCTCTCTATGTCGAATCTTTTAGAATAATCTTGGACTACTGTGGATGGACTATAGAGTTAAGGTTAGGCACATTCGACCACAGGTTCGATAGATACAGATTGTTATTGTCAGCGTCATGTCGAATCTGCACTGATGGGGGGCATTGATAGGCGGCACTGATGGGCACTCATGGGTGGCACAGGTGGGCACTGATGGGCACTGAAAGGCTGCAAAGATGGGTTTTTATGGGTGGCACTGATAGGCGGCACTGCTGGGCACTGGTGGGCACTGATAGGCGACACTGATGGGCACTGAAAGGCTGCAAAGGTGGGTTTTTATGGGTGGCACTGATAGGCAGCACTGCTAGGCACTGATGGGCCCTGATAGGCGGCACTGATGGGCACTGATACGTGGCACTGATGGGCATTGATACGTGGCACTGATACGGCATCACTGTTGGCACTGGCAGTGGTAGGCATTGTGAGTGGGCACTGATTGGCAGCTGCCTGGGCATTGATTGGCAGCTGCCTGGGCACAGATTAGTATTTCCCTGGGGGTCTAGGGGGGCATACCTAATGGTCCAGCGTGGATGGCCATCCTGGTGGTCCTGGGCGGCATGAGGGTGGTCCTGGGCGGGATCCGAGGAGGGGGCTGTGCTGATAAACAATCAGCACAGACCCCCCTTGTCAGGAGAGCAGCCGATTGGCTCTCCTCTACTCACGTTTGTCAGACGCGAGTGAGGAAAAGCCGGTCACCGGCTCTTCCTGTTTACACTGTGATCAGCTGTGATTGGATCTCCGTCAGAGACTCTTTACCTAGATCGGAGTTGCGGTGTGTCAGACTGACACACCACAACAACGATCGCCGCGATGCGCGCCCCCGGGGGGCAGCGGCTTAATATCCTGAGGACGTCATATGACGCCCAGTCAGGGTATTGAAACCACTTTGCCGCCATCATTCTGCTATATGGCGGGCGGCAAGTGGTTAAGGACCAGGCGGCTGGCATGTCAATTACAACTGTAGCACCCTGGTGTTTAGGCAGTGTGCTGTCTATTATAGGATTGTCATTTTGAGAACACCTGGTAGTTGCCTGTTGCTATTGCAATTCAGTTTCTCACAGGAAAGAATCAGGAAACAGGAAGAAACAGGAAGTCTTGACTTTGTTAATAAAGTTTCTTATTGAACAACATAAAGTTTTTACCTCAGTTACAGAAGCCATTTTAGTTGTTATGCAGATAACTGAAGATCTTCAAATTTGCCTCTAGATACACAAATGCCTGTAAGTCTATTATTTCCCAAAGTTCATTTTACACTTGGACTGCACTGTTATGTGTTTGATATATGATTTAAATATAAGCTTTCTGTATAGTAATATTTAATGTTGTACTTATTGCAAAGTGTCACATGTAATACATATTGTAATTCTAAGTTTCTCTGATTGTATTGCAGTTTACAGAACTATTGATAGACGTAAATTCTCCTGACTGGAGCACTTTTTACAGTCTGGCACTGCGTCTCTTTAACTGACAATTTGGTGGTCGTGTGACGTTGTACCAAAAACATAATTTGCATCTTTTTTTCCCCACAAATAGAGCTTTCTTTTGGTGGTATTTGATCACCTGTGCATTTTTTATTTTTTGCGCTATAAACAAAAAAAAGGACAATTAAAAAAAAAAAATTAATATATTTTTTACTTTTTGCTATAATAAATATCCACAAATTAAAAAAAAAAATTCCCTCAGTTTAGGCCAGTATATAATTTTCTACATATTTTTGGTAAAAAAAAATCGCAATAAGCATATATTGATTGGTTTGCACAAAAGTTATAGCATCTACAAACTATGGGAAAGATTTATGGCATTTTTGTTATTTTTTTTTTTACTAGTAATGGCGGTGATCTGCGATTTTTAGCGGTACTGCGACATTGCAATGGACAGATTGGACACTTTTGACACTTTTTTGGGACCATTGACAATTATACAGCGATCAGTGCTATAAAAATGCACTGATTACTGTGTAAATGTCACTGGCAGGGAAGGGGTTGACACTAGGGGGCAATCAAGGGTTTAACTGTGTGTTCCCTCAGTGTGTGTTCTAACTGTGTGGGGATTGGAGTTGACTAGGAGAGGAGACATATCGTTTTTTCCTACTTAGTAGGAACAAATTATATTTTTTCTCTTCCCTGACAGCACAGGGATTTGTGTGTTTACACACACAAATCACCGTGCTGGCACTCATTCACGCGATCGCACATGGCCAGCGGTGATCGTGCCTGCCGAGCACGCGCATCGGTTCCTCCCGCCGTGTAGCACGCGCCTGCGCCCTCTGGTGGCCGAAAAGGAGAAGGACGTACCCGTATGGGATTTCGCAAAGGGGAGCCATTCTGCCACAGTATATCTGCGTGAGCCGGTGGGGAACCGGTTAAAAGATACCTTGATGTGTTTACTTTCCAAAATGTGGTGATTTTGTGGGTGTTCCTCCTATCCTGGCACTTTAGTGCCTCAAAAAAAAAAATGTGATAGATCGTCAGGAAATCAGATGCACTATTTGCCTGAAGGTGCTCCTGGGATTTTGGGCCCCTCTATGCATCCAGACAGAACTTGTGGTATCCCCATGCTTGAAAGGAGTAGAAGAATGTGTTTTGTGGTGTAATTCTAAGTATACCCATATTGTGTGTGAGAAATAACTTGTTAAAATGACAACTTTGTGAAACAAAATTTTGATTTTATTCAATTTCTTTATTTTCCAAAAAAGATTGTGGTGAAAATTTAAAGCACCAAAAAAATCCCCATGTTTTTTACTAAATACCCCGGACTGTGTACTTTCCATAAAGGTGTCGTTTTGGGGCTATTTGTACTGTCCTGGCATTTTACGGCCTCAAGAATTGAGACAGGCCGTCAGTACATCAGGAATGATTCATTTTCAAAATTTCCACTATACATTATAGATTTTATAATTTTCACACAGAATAAATATTATACACTGATTTGCTTTGTATTTAAACCAAGAAATGTAGAAAATTAATGAAGAAAAATTATTTATTTACAAATTTTTATAAGAGAAATGTCAGCATTTTTAGTCATTTTTCCATTATATAGCAAAAGTGGTGGAGAATTACAACTAAAGGAAAACTTTAGATGTCTGAAAAGATGATATAAAATGTATTTGGGTACAGTGTTGCGCGATCGAGTAATTGTCAAAGTATCGCTGTGCTGAAAACGGAACTATGGCGTGGACAGGAAGGGGGTTTAACACGCCGGTCTTCAAGTGGTTAACAAATAATAAAATGTAAGCAGGAATCTAAATCAAAACCTTTATAATTACAGATAATAAATGATAAAATCTATGAATTATTGGATGGACCAATCACAAGCCAACTTTTTCGGTAACTCATAAAAAAATCCATAATGTACAGAAACCGATATCAACCAATAAGAAGTGTTGTCCATATACTGTCATATCTGGCCATGTATTAGCACAGTTTAGTTGTATGGTGCGGTCTGTGTGAGTGCGGGACCGAGTCAGCACTGTATGTTTAGACTCATATTTATTAAAAAGAACCTGAAAAACATTCAATACATTCTGCCCCACCCCCAACACACCACTGTTATCATGAGAAAGGTTGTTAGATGGTGTGAATTCTCTGGTGTTGCAGAAGCCTTCCTTTCTGCACGAAAGATTTCCCGCACTCTGAACATGGATAAGGATGCTCACCCGTGTGAATTCTCTGGTGTTCATGAAGGGTGTTTTCCTGAGTGAAAGATTTTCCGCACTCAGAACACGAATAGGGACGCTTACCCGTGTGAATCTTCTGGTGTTCATCGAATGAATATTTCCAATTAAAACATTTCCCACACTCTGAACACGAATAAGGACGCTCACCTGTGTGATCTCTCTGGTGTACAAGAAGTTTTTCTTTTGCAATGAAACCTTTCCCGCACTCTGAAGATGAATAGGGACGATTAGCAGTGTGACATTTCTTGTGTTTAAGAAGGTCTCTTTTATTTGTGAAATGTTTCCCGCACACTGAACATGACAATGAACTCTCTTCTGTGTGATCTCCTTCCTGCCCTAAAGAAGATTCCTCGGGAATAGATGGATCTATTAAAGTATTTCTACTGTGAGATCTTAGAGTCCTGGAATGTGATTTATCAGAAGATTCCTCAGACGTATTCCGCACATTATGGTCATCTGCTGAGAAATAATTTTACAATAAATGTTAGAATTTTTGGAATCTTGTATTCAGGAATCATATATGTTGGTCTAGTTCTAAATCTTTGAGCTCCGGAATGCAAGTGGGTGCAATCAGAACAGAAAAATATAAATTCAAAGTAGGTAAAGAATACAATGTACCCAAATCACACTGTGCAACTTTGTGCATTGATGACATTGTTATTGAAGAATGGGGATGGACCTTTCATATGGTGTACAGTATCTCCTCCTCATTTGTTGGGAACATGACGTTATATTGAGGAATGGAGATGGACCTTTCATATGGTGTACAGTATCTCCTCCTCATTTGTTGGGAACATGACGTTATATTGAGGAATGGAGATGGACCTTTCATATGGTGTACAGTATCTCCACCTCATTTGTTGTGAACATGACATTATATTGAGGAATGGAGATGGACTTTTCATATGGTGTACTGTCACCAATTGTACTCACCGAGGCCGAGATGCCGAGAGCGGTTACGCCTTGCGACTAAGCGCAGTCCGCCCCCTGGAGTTGGGACAGGGAGTGAACGGCACAAAGAGGCACAGGCTCCCCAATGGACCGTGGGTGACTTGCTTGCGGGGTGTTGGTAGGGAAGAGCCGCTGTGCAGGCACTGGTAGGCAGGTATAACTGAAGGCAACAGGCAGAAGGTCCCCGAGCTGAGCAGAGGATCAAACACCGGGATGGTGCTAAGGTACTGCAGGATCTGCAAGGTAAGGTGACAAGGTAAAGAGAGTCCATGTACAAGCAGGAGATCAGGCTAGGAGACAGGAGACAGTCCAGGTAACAGGCCGAGGGTCAAACACAGGAGATTGGTGGGAATCCGATAAACAAGCAGAGGTCAGGTCCAGGAGAGAGGCAAGAGAAGTCCAAGGGCAAATCCGGGTCACAACGGGTAGTCAGGCAGAGAAACAGGATACAAGTTCAGGTAATACAGGAAGCTGAGACAAACCAGCAACTTGTGTGATTCTCTGAGCGCCTTTTATAGGCCGCCCAGGGAATCACGTTGGGTGTGCACCAATGCGCGAGCGCCGTAGCGCCGAGCCGCGAACGCGCATGCGCCGGAACGTCGTTCCGCAGGGAATGCGTGAGAAACGACCGGAACGAGGGCTTCTTCTGACAGTGCCCCCCACCGAGGGGTGGCCTCTGGACACCCAAGGTTGACATCAATTCTGGATGTTCTCGGTGAAAAGCCTGGAGAAACTGTGGAGCATGTAGATTCCTGGCTGGTTCCCAGGAGTTATCTTCAGAAGGATACCCCTTCCATTTGATTAAATACTGCAGCTGTCTGCCATTTTTTCTGCAATTTAGAATCTTTTCTACCTCAAACTCGTCTTCTCCGTTGATTAGAACCGGTGGTGGTGGAGGTTTTTCTCTGTCAGAAAAAGGGCTGGGAGCAATAGGTTTTAAGAGAGATGCATGGAAGACTGGGTGCACCTTGTAAGCATCAGGAAGAGCTAATTCAAAAGCGACTGAGTTGATTACCCTTTTTATTTTAAAAGGACCAATAAACCTTGGTCCTAGTTTCCGGGAGGGAATTGGCAGTCTGAGATGGATAGTTGATAGCCACACTTCTTTGCCTACTTTAAAGGCCGGGTTTTCCTTCCTTCCCCTGTTGTAGTACTTTTGGTAGTCATCTTGAGATTTTTGCATCGCTGCTTTGATCCTTTGAAAATTTAACTGAATGGAGTTTACTCGGTCCTGCACTGCAGGGACAGATAATTCAGGAATGGAAACTGGAAGAAAGGAAGGGTGAAACACAAAATTGGACCAGAAAGGTGTCTGGTTAGTAGCGGAATGGATGGAGTTGTTATATGCAAATTCTGCATATGGCAGGAGAAGAGGACCATTCATCCTGGGAATCGGAACAGAAGCATCGGAGGTATTGCTCCAGGGTTTGGTTTGTCCTCTCCGTCTGGCCGTTACTTTGAGGATGATAAGCAGAAGACAAGCAAACTTTTATTTCCAAGGTCTTGCATAATTCCTTCCAAAATTTTGAAGTGAATTGAACCCCTCTGTCAGAAGTGATGCTCACCGGGGTACCATGAAGCCTGATAATTTCTTTAAAAAATGTGCTAGCAGTAGCGGAGGCAGAGGGAGTACCCACCATGGGCAGAAAGTGTGCCATTTTTGAGAGTCGATCAATTACGACAAAGATAGTCGTGAACCCCCCTGATGGAGGCAAATCCACAATAAAGTCCATGGAGATTTCCGCCCATGGGCGTTCAGGAATGGACAAGGGTTTGAGTAGGCCCCACGACTTTGTATTTGAGCCCTTACTGCGCTGGCTCGGGATGCAGGATGAAACATAGTTCTTGCAGTCTTGTCTCCAGCCTGGCCACCAAAAGGAACGTGAAACCAACTCCATGGTCTTTTGTGACCCAAAATGGCCTGCTAGCTTGTGGTCATGGAAGGACTGTAGGGTTAGGAGCCTAGATTCCAGCGGGACAAAGATTTTTCCATGAGACCAGAATAGAAGCTGTGTGGGGTTCAGAGCATTGAGCGGATGCAGATTTGATTGTGGACATTAGGTCTCCTGGAGTGACTAGAAGGAAATTTTGCGGGGACAAGATGGTACTTGGCTCTGTTACCTGGGAAGTTTCATGGAACATTCTTGAAAGTGCGTCCGCTTTTCCGTTCTTTGAACCTGGTCTATAAGATATATGAAAGTTAAATCGGGAAAAGAAGAGAGCCCATCGGGCTTGCCTGGGTCTTAGACGTTTAGCAGTACGCAGGTATTCCAGGTTCTTGTGGTCAGTAAAGATCATGATAGGATTGGACGCCCCTTCAAATACCTCCACTCCTCTAAAGCGAATTTGATGGCCAGTAACTCCCTATCGCCTACATCATAGTTTCTCTCGGGGATGCTTAGTTTCCGGGATGCAAAAGCCACGGGATGTAATAGAGCCTTGAGCCCCTGTCTTTGTGAGAGGATGGCACCAGTAGTGGTCTCTGAGGCATCAACTTCCAGAATAAAAGGCAGGGCTGGATCCGGGTGTCGCAAGACTGGTGCAGACGAGAATAGTGCTTTCAATTTTAGAAATGCTTCCTGAGCCTCCAAGGACCATTGAAAACGATTGTGCTGGCGTGTCAGTTGAGTAATGGGAGCCACAATAGCTGAAAAACCTACAATGAATCTCCGGTAGAAGTTAGAGAAACCTAAGAACCGTTGTACCCCTTTTCTGTCTACAGGAGCTGGCCATTCCTGGATTGCTTTGACCTTCTGGGGGTCCATTGCAACGCCGTCAATTGAAATTATTAATCCTAAGAATTGCACTGTTGTCTTCTCAAATTCACATTTCCCCGCCTTGAGGTACAATTTGTGTTTTCTGAGAATCGAGAGAACCAATTTGACATGTACCCGATGGAGTTCTAAGGAGCTGAAAAAATGAGAATGTCGTCAAGGTAGACTACTAGAAAGTTGTCAAGATATTCACGAAAGATATCGTTCGCCAGGTGTTGGAATGTGGCCGGGGAATTGCAGAGTCCAAACGGCATCACCAGGTACTCATAATGTCCAAACCTGGATCTAAAGGCGGTCTTCCATTCATCGCCTGCTCGGATCCAGATGAGATTGTATGCGCCACGCAAGTCTAGTTTGGAGAAGATGCGGGCAGATCTGAAAAGTTGGAATAATTCCGGGATGAGAGGAAGCGGGTACCGATTCTTGACGGTAATTTTATTTAATTCCCTGTAATCGATGCAAGGTCGGAGGGATCCATCTTTTTTTCTACAAAGAAAATACCAGCTCCAGCCGGTGATGAGGAGGAGCGAATGAACCCTTTCTCAAGATTTTCATCAATATAGGTTTTAAGAGCCTTTAATTCTGTTTCGGACAAAGGAAAAATGCGACCAAAAGGAATTTCAGCACCTGGCAACAGGTCTATAGGACAGTCGTAAGGCCGATGAGGTGGTAGACAGTCTGCCTGCTGTTTATCAAATACATCTCTGAATTCTAGGTAGCTTCCAGGTACATGTTGCAGACTATCGGCCATGGTTGCAATGGTAGAAACAGAGGCTGGAGCCGGAGGAAGGCAATGTCTGGAGCAATATTGGGATGAGAAAGAGACTTCCTTCTTATTCCAGTTGATCTGTGGTTTGTGGGCTTGAAGCCATGGAAGTCCCAAGATAATGGGGAACATTGGAGACGAAATGATGTCAAAACGTAGGTATTCGTGGTGGCCAGTATCAGTGGTGGTAAGGATGGGTCTGGTTTCCTGCGTGATAGGCCCAGAGCGGGGAAGAGACCCATCGGCTAGGTGGATCCGTAGACTTTGGTTCTTCGTGGTCAAGGGAACATGCAAGCTTGCGGCTAATGAGGCATCCAAAAAACAGCTACACGCTCCGGAGTCAATTATAGCGGGTAGGTGAACCTCCTTTTCCGGAAGCTGTAAGGAGACAAAAAGAGTGACATAAGGCTGAGAGGAACCGGTAATGTGTTGATTAATAGTAGACCATAGGTAGGACTTACTGGGTCTCACGGGGCAAGAATGAAGGAAGTGTCCAGAACCCCCACCATAAAGGCACAGATTGCCCTGGCGCCTACGTAGTCTTTCCTCTGAAGTGAGTTGGGCGCAGACTAGACCAAGCTGCATTGGTTCGGCTTCAGGAGCAGTAGGAACTGGTGGAGCTGTGCAAGGTGGATGAATAGGAATCGGTTTAGGCATCATCCAGGTAGGGCGAGGAGTCTGGAAATGCTCAGTGCGTCGCTCACGCATGCGACGATCCAGTTTGGTGGTAATTTGGATGAGGTCTTCCAAAGAATCGGGGGTCTCTATCCTGGCCAGCTCATCCTTCAATGCTTCAGACAGCCCTTGACGGAACTGGTATTTAAGGGCAGGTTCATTCCAGCCAGTATCAGCTGAACATCTCCGGAACTCCACGATATAGTCCTCTACTGGTCTTCGTCCTTGACTCAGGTTATACAATAAGGCTTCGGCCGTGGCCGTGCGCTGGGGATCATCGTAAAGTTGTGCCATACCTTTGAAGAAGGTATCTACCGAATTCAGTATGGGGTTCCTTTGTTCCATTAGGCTATGAGCCCAAGCTTGTGGTTCATCGGCCAAGAGGGAAATGATGAACCCAACTTTTACCACCTCCGATGAAAAGGTCCTGGGTTGCAGAGCCAAATACAGAGAACAAGCATTTTTAAAAGCCCTAAACTTTTTGCGATTGCCGGAGAAACGCTCTGGTGTGGGAACCCTAGGTTCTGGAGCGGCCATGACCACAGTGGGATTAGTTGGTATCTGAGGAGAGGAAGCTCCACTGGGAGGTACAGAAACTGCGGCAGGAGCTGGAGATGGTCCAGAAAGCTGCTGAAGGCGGCCATCAATTTGGGCATAGCCGTCTTGCGATTTCTGAACGGCCTCAGTGAGGGCCGAGACCTGCTGACACAGGATCTCCAATGGGGAACGCACTCTGTCGGCCTCAGACATGGCTGGTTTGTACTGTCACCAATTGTACTCACCGAAGCCGAGATGCCGAGAGCGGTTACGCCTTGCGACTAAGCGCAGTCCGCCCCCTGGAGTTGGGACAGGGAGTGAACGGCACAAAGAGGCACAGGCTCCCCAATGGACCGTGGGTGACTTGCTTGCGGGGTCTTGGTAGGGAAGAGCCGCTGTGCAGGCACTGGTAGGCAGGTATAACTGAAGGCAACAGGCAGAAGGTCCCCGAGCTGAGCAGAGGATCAAACACCGGGATGGTGCTAAGGTACTGCAGGATCTGCAAGGTAAGGTGACAAGGTAAAGAGAGTCCAGGTACAAGCAGGAGATCAGGCTAGGAGACAGGAGACAGTCCAGGTAACAGGCCGAGGGTCAAACACAGGAGATTGGTGGGAATCCGATAAACAAGCAGAGGTCAGGTCCAGGAGAGAGGCAAGAGAAGTCCAAGGGCAAATCCGGGTCACAACGGGTAGTCAGGCAGAGAAACAGGATACAAGTTCAGGTAATACAGGAAGCTGAGACAAACCAGCAACTTGTGTGATTCTCTGAGCGCCTTTTATAGGCCGCCCAGGGAATCACGTTGGGTGTGCACCAATGCGCGAGCGCCGTAGCGCCGAGCCGCGAACGCGCATGCGCCGGAACGTCGTTCCGCAGGGAATGCGTGAGAAACGACCGGACCGGAACGAGGGCTTCTTCTGACATGTACAGTATCTCCTCCTCATTTGTTGGGAACATGACATTATATTGAGGAATGGAGATGGACCTTTTATATGACATACAGTATCTCCTCCTCATTTGTTGGGAACATGACGTTATATTGAGGAATGGAGATGGACCTTTTATATGGTGTACAGTATCTCCTCCTCATTTGCTGGGAACATGATGTTAATTTGAGAAACGGAGATGGAATTTTCATATGGTGTACAGTATCTCCTCCTCATTTATTGGAAACATTGTCCAATGTAGTAAATAGGATTACCTTATTGAGCTGAGGACTAGAGTTGATTCATGTGGTTTACAATATACACAGTACATCGGGCGCTGGGGTAGGTACATTGATGATGTTCTTACTATCAGAAGTTAAGGTTTCTCATTCTTATTACAAATACTAAATATGGTTACTAATAATTGTAGGATTTTGTTTAGCATGTTGATATGAAGAGTTAACTGATTGCCTTTTGGGATCAGGAAGGAATCTTCTTAACCTAAAGAAAATGAGGCCGAGCTTTATATAGGTATCCTGCCTTCCTCTGTAAAAACGACTGCTTCAAAATTTTAATTTTTCTCGTGGGTGAATTCAGTAGACATAGACCTTTTCTCCTCTGATGTAACAAAGTAAATACAAACTTTATGCTCATAGAAGTAAAATAATAATGGGAACTGGTTCTACATTTGGTGTTTTTTAACTTACTGGGGTCCATATGTAGAGAAGATTCTTCCTGCTTACTTTCTATAATCATCCCCCCCTCCATAGACTGCTGATTTCCAAACACCAACATCTCTTCTTCCTCTTCAATATCAGCTTTGAAGTCTTTCCATTCTTCATTCTAAAACCCAAAGATGATAGAACACATTTATAAAAAATAAAGAAGAGATTACATAGAAGAACGTCCTCTCATGGCTTGGAATACATGTTGAGGTCTACATGCTCAGTCCCATCTACCTGATGATGGTGAGGGATGGTGTGACCTTCTTGTCTGGAATCCCGGGAATACAGAGAACGGGGACATCTCTCTGGTGGGTTCCCATTACTGCATCCATCTGCAGGAAACACACACACTGACTGAATACATTATTTCTATGTGTTTATCAGGTGATGGGGGATCTAGGTGGACCCTCCGTACTGCTCTCTCTTTTACAATAAAGTCTCCTCTTACCCGGTGATGTGAGGGGCGGCTGATTCTCCATCATGACGTCCTTGTAGAGATCCTTGTGTCCTTCTAAATACTCCCAACTCCTTCCAACTTCTGGGTGTTAATGGATCACCAGATATTTTCTTCACCACTTTACAAACCTGTTTAAAGAGAGAAATTAATTAGTGAATGTGTATATCCTGCGCCCTTTCACCAGCGGACTTCTATATGAATTGATGGATAAACTGGCCTCATCTGCCCCTGTGAAAATTCTAATGGCTGGGGATTTCAATAATATTCTTGATTACACATTAGATACTTCTAACCTGCAGTGTGCACATAATCTGGAGCTGGTTGACTGGGCTGCTTCTGTGGGACTGACGGGAGTATGGAGGTGGAAGCATCCGCAATTTAAGAGGTATTCTCACTTGTCTCTGGAGCATGCTTCCTCCTCCAAAATTGATCTTGCATTCTCTTCCTCGGATTTGCTGCCATTGATAATGGAGGCCTCCTGTCTTCCAGGGGGCTTATCAGATTACTCCCCACTCCAGGTTGTGTTGCGCTTGGCAGATTCCCGCTTCTCGGGTTCTTGGCGTTTATCTCCTGACTCGGTATGTGATCCGTTGGTAGATGGTGTAATACAGCCGTCACTACAATCCTATTGGCAAATTAATGAGGGTTCATCCACTACACAATTGATCTGGGATGCCTTCAAGGCAACTGTTAGAGGGGAGTATATTTCAGCCATTAAGGCTGCTAGAACCCAGCATAGCCATGACACAGAGATTTTACAGGAGAACAACAGGCATGCGTTCAGATATACGCTGACACTCCTTCACCCCCACATCACTGGCAGACCTACGTCAGGCTAGAAGGGATCTCTATTAACACCACAAAGACATGGCAAAAAAGCTAGGGCCCGTACTGTGGACAGGTATTTGAACAAGGGGATAAGAATGGACGCCTGCTTGTGGCTAATAGCTATGCCTCCACTGTTGTCCATTGTGTTTATTCGCCCTCTGGATCATTGGGGTCTTCTCGGGAGGAAATTCTTAATGCTTTTGTCACTTTTTACAAAGCACCGTATTCCCATATTCCATCTTACTTGGGGGAGGATCTAGTAGCTCTCTTGGACCCGCTCCATCTTCCCACTTTACCTTTGGAGGTATCTGAGCTACTGGATGCACCTTTAAGGCGGAGGAACTTGCTGCAGTGGTGGGCTCTTTTCCCAAACCGTAAGGCACTGGGACCAGATGGGCTGCCGGCTGGGTGGCACCAACAACATTTAGATTTACTCTCACCACGTTTGTTAACCCTTTATCGGGAGTGTTTGAAGACAGGTCGACTGCCTCCCCCACTGTACGAAGCACATATTGTTGTCATTGCCAAGCCCGATAAGGACCCCTTGCACTGTGCTTCATATTGGCCAATTTCATTATAAATATGGATTTCAAAATCCTTACAAAATTGCTGGCCAACAGACTCATGTCGGTTATATCACATTTAGTATTCAAAGACCAGACGAGGTTTATGCCGGGGAAGGCCACTGATATCAATTTGAGAAGGGTTTACACTCATCTACAGTTGAGCCCTGAGATTACTAAGGGGGAATCTTAGTCTTTTTGGATTTGTAAAAAGCCTTTGATTCCGTGGACTGGATTTACATGCAGGAATTAATATGGCAGTTTGGCATTGGTTCCACATTTCGTGATTGGATTGCGCTTATTTATCATCCCCCAGTTGCAGCGGTTAAACTTAATGGGATGATTTCTTCCCGGTAGCACCAGGTAGCACAAGGGGACACACCAGGGATGTCCTCTGTCCCCTGGTTTATTTGCCCTACTTAGCCTTATGTGTGTCCTCCGGAGTGAAAAGGATCCAGTTGGGAGTGCTGGAGGAAAAAATGGCGCAATATGCCGATGGTATGGTACTATTCCTGGGAGTTTAGGACCACTTAAGTTAAGCCTCAGCTTTATCCATCTTAGATATCTTCTCTCAGTTTTCGGGTCTTAGGGTAGACGTTTTCTTGTTCTATTATATACTGGGGTAAGTAACAAATTTTACCGTTGCGGGTCTCATCTCCAACCCCGAGGGCCCCAATAGGCTACCCACCGCAGTGGTTTATAAGGTAAAATATTTGGGCTTAACTATCTCACAGTCAGTTTCAGATTTTATCCCTCTTAATGTTACTCCGATTGTACAAACTCTTAAGCATCGCATGCAAGCTTGGAGCAACCTACCGTTATCCCTAATCGGTAGAATTAATCTGCTGAAAATGAAATTTCTCCCCTTATTTCTGTATATGGTCAGCAATTCTCTAGTTTGGCTACTTAAGCATATTTTCTAAACCATTGATAGAATAATTTCGGATTTCCTCTGGGGTGGGTTGGACACCGCATATTAGATTACAAGTGTTGCAACAGCCCTGGAGGAAAGGGGGGTTGGCGGTACCCAGTTTTGTCAGGTATTTCTTAGCAGGGCAGTTGGTATTTGCACATAGGAGGTTGTCTCAACCAGATGATGATGCTGCAGTAACTCTAGAAGCTGCAGTGGTAGGATCTTATGAGGCATTGTCTTCTTTGCCATACCAGGGGAGGGGGGCTCCCCATCCCCTTACGGGGTCCATGCGGTCAGTCATCCGAGCATGTGATTTGGCTGGAGGGATTGAACTCCAGAACGGAGTGGTGTCTTCACATACTACCCCTCTGGCGTAGATACGGGCTCCCCAACTCACACTTGTTTAGCTTTCTCCAGTTTAGGTATGCTTTCTCTGCCCAATTTGGGTCTTCCAATCTAGAGGTGCGGGTTGGGGACCTGGAGTCGCTGCTCAGAGCTAAAGATGTATCTAAAGCCCTGTCCATTATTTATAAGGAATTATTCATGGATACTACTACGGTTGTGGTGCTGCATGGATTTCCTTCAGCTTGACAATGATGATTGGGACGATGTATTGGGGCGCCTCGTTTGCTAGATTGGTGTCTGCACGTGATCACTTGATACAGTTCAAGTTCCTCCATATGATAAACTACACTCCTGCTAAACTAGCGAGGATTTTCTCTACTCATCCTTCGAACTACGATGCCCCTGGAGCAGATTTTCTGCAAATTTTTTGGCATTGCCCGAACATCTGGCAGTTCTGGGTGGAGGTGATGGACTGTGTTGGGTCGGTCATGACGATCGCCCTCTATAGAGGTCTGTCTGTTAGGCCTGGTAGATACGTTGGTACCCAAGCAGGTAACTCACACTTTGCTCACCCTGCTCCTGTATTATGCACCCCTACCATAATGGCCTGGAACGCATTGATAAATAAGGCTTTGCCGTTGTATGAAGCCACATATCTAAACAGAGGGGCACCTGATAAGTTTAAAAATCTGGTTTGATAGAAAATAGCTCCACAGCTTCTGATTAATTGCCCCCCCCCCCCCCCTTTTTTTTGTGGCGAGATGCTGCGTCTATGTGGGTCCTGATGGGGGCTTTGATATCTCTTGTTATCACAAGGGGGATATAGTGTTGTCTGCTACACTTATGTTGTATGTACCCTTTATATATATATATATATATATACTGTATATATATATATATATATATATATATATATATATATATATATATATATATTTTATTATTATTATTATTATTATTATTATTCTTTCTTCATTATTTGCTCTGGGAAGATTGCTGCTTTCATTTATCTGGGAGCTACATTGTACACTGGTGCTGTTGAATGGTAGTGCTGAATGTTTAATACAATTTTTATGTTTGTAACTTTTATGTGAAAAACTTCTAATAAAAAGAATTTAACAAAAAGAGAGAGAAATAAACAATGGTCACTCCCGACCTCCTATATTCCTCCTCACCTCCCCAGATAGAAAATTATTTTAATTACAGCAATAAAAATAATATCATAGGACCTCCCAGAATCCTCCTCACCTCCTCCTGATCTATACAGGACTCTCCTCTCTTTAGACTAAGGATGAGCTCCGGCATGTTTGCACAGCCCACGTGCAGAGCCCGCCAGGAAGTCTCACTGGGCTGCGCTAATCACAGGCAGTGAGACATTTCCCGATCTCTGTAGCCGCACATCAGGACAATGTCTCACTGCCTGTGATTAGCACAGCGCAGTGAGACTTCCTGGCGGGCTCTGCACATGGAGTGTGCGAACATGCCGGAGCTCATCCTTACTTTAGACAGATAATAAACTGAGAATTAACTAGACTGTACTGAGATGAATAATGTCATCACAGAGTTCCTCCATAGTTATGACACCTCAGACTGCTGTTAAAGAACATCTCTAACTAAAATCTTTTATTTTGGCTTGGAATGACTGAAGAAGAAATAATATTAATACATTTGTCCTGGATGGGGAGATATCCTTTCACTTCATGTCCAGCATGAATCCAGTCTATAAAACAGAGGCTCTGGATGGACAGTTGGATAAATGGTTCTATATTTAGGATGTATCTGGTCTATAATCCAGAGGCTCTGGATGGACAGTTGGATAAATGGTTCTATGTTTAGGATGTATCTGGTCTATAGACCAGCGGCTCTGGATGGACAGTTGGATAAATGGTTCTATGTTTATGATGTATCCGGTCTATAAACCAGAGGCTCTGGATGGACAGTTGGATAAATGGCTCTATATTTAGGATGTATCTGGTCTATAGAACTGAGAACTGAGTATGCAAACAACAGTGTTCCTGAAGACTGCCAAACCAGTCCCAGTGCCAACAGACCAGTGTAAACCAGTAACAGTGTTTCTGCTTGCCGCCATACCAGTTCTCCAGTGTTGCTAGACCAGTGTATGCCTGCAAAAGTGTTGTTGATAACTAGCCACAAAGGTCCGAATGTCGATAGACCAGTGTAAGCCAGAAACTGTGTTCCTAATTGCTGCCACATCAATGCCAAGGTCACCAGACTAATGCAGCAAGCAATAATATCCCTGTTCGCTAGCCACCTCGGTGCCAGTGTCATAAGAACCAGTGTAGCCAGCAACAGTTTCCTTGATTGCCACCACACTAGTACAGCCTCACCAAAACCAGTGCAGCCACAACAGTATTTCTGATGCCTGCTACAAAAGAGCAGTGTCATCTCAGCCTACTGCCTAGGCCAATCCTTTGCCTGATTGCTGACCACATTACTGTCTGCCATCTTACCTGACCCATCTGTGCATCCCACTGACTAAATTCCTGAGACACCAGTCCCAGCCATCCTCTACAGACAACTGCACTCCTGGAACCACAGGAACTCTATTGTTCACCCTTTGTTCATCCATCCAGAACTTCCTGGTCAGTGAGCATGGCATTCCTAGGGGCCAACCACGTCCAATAGGTTAGGCTTGCTTGGCTTACAGGTACAAGGACTGCTACAGGTGACAACACAGAGCTGTATTCCGTTACCACTTGTACATAGGCAACCATTATACCATACACTGTTTTTATATGCAATGCTGGTTGATATTTGGGACGCACACGATACAATGTTTATTACATAATCAATCCATAAACACAAACGAATATTTTGAGTATGTCAAAATACCTGAGCTGGTAATCACTAAATGATCACTAAACAAAGGGTGCGTAACCCTGCACACCAGAGGCCATTGGTATTAAGACATAACTTTCAATCAAATTATATAAAACATCTCTGGACTGTATTTATAAAGGTATAGTTTTATGATCTTTTACCCCAAAATGTCTATCAAGTAATGATTTCTTTTTACATATGTCTATCTAATATATCCTTTATCATTTATTATTATGTATTGATATGTGTTACATGATTTACCAGTGTTTTTAATTCTTATGTACATACTGTACCTTGCTCAGTTCTCTCAAAGAGTTGGCAGTAAACTTCCGGCCGGCTGGTCTGTGTATATACAACACATCATTAGGTGCTGTTATTTGCTTGAGAAGGGAGCACACATGCCTCTATGTGGTATAGCGCATGTTCCGAAACGCGTTGCATTCTGGTCCTGAGCCCTGCCTGCGTCATCCTTCTCCTGGCTGTCCACCCGCTGCTGGACGGACTTCAGCAAACTTCCTCCTCCACACGGGGACTTCTGTCACATTCCATCTGGTGGTACCAGCAGCTCCCGCAGCCTGCTCCAACTGGCGTCCTGGACCTACACTTATTGATGTGCCTGTTGTTTACCCATCTATTGTAAGTAGCCCTGTTGGGGGGTCTTTTAAAATACAAAGTCTTGCTGCACTTAGAGGTGCTTCTCTGCTTTAGTTTTTGTCTGTGTATATTCAGAGTCTGTTAAACTCCACCAAGAAGCCTACCCTAGTGCCTTGGACATTTTTGGACTTATACCTTATAATTACGCTGCTTGCATATTAGGTATTATGACCAAGCCTCTGCGCCTATAACCTCCTTCCTCTTATTTAATACCAATGGCCTTTGGCGCGCAGGGTTACGCACCCTTCGTTTAGTGAGCATATAATCAATCCAGACATTAAAAACAAAGTCTCACACATGTGGCATTCCCGTACTTGGGAGGGGTAGAAGAATGTGTTTTGGAGTGTAATTGTTAGTATGCCCATACTGTGTATTAACATATTTTATTAATTGACAACTTTGTTTAAAAAAGTAACATTTAATTTTCTTTCTGCATTTTACTAAAACGTGTGCCAAAAAAATGAAATACCTTGGGGTGTTACCTCTCCAAATTGTGGTAATTTTGTGAATATTCCTACTGTCCTCGTGCTTCAGGGCCTCCAAAATGTGGTAGGTAGATCAGAAAATTAGATGTGTAATTTTTGCCCCTAGCAAGCCTGAGGGTGCTCCTTGGATTTTGGCGCTTTCTATGTGGTTAGGCTCTGTAAAAGTCTCACATATGTGGCATCCTCATACTGGGAAGCAGTAGAGGAGTGTATTTTTTGGGTGTGATTGGAAGTATTCCCATGCTGCATGTTAGAAATAACTTGTTACAATGACAAATCCTTAAATAAGATTATGGCAAACATGTACAACTTCAAAAAAGCTCACCTTGCATCTTACTATACATCTTAGAAAGTCTACTTTCCAAATTTTTTTGGCGTTTCTACTGTCCTGGTGCTCCATAGTCTCCAAAATGTGATAGGTAATCTGGAAATTAAATTTGTTATTTATGCCCCTGTAGTGCCAACCCCGAAGGAACTCCTGTATGCCCAAAGTTAATTCCCCAGTTAAATGCACAGACAACAAGGCACGCAGCAACAGTCACTCTTTCTTGCTCAATAAAACAATCTAGAGGTTTCCTGGTCTGTGGTCTGCACGAACAATGTTTCTGCATAACTGGATGCCCCCTTCCAATATCAGTCTGACATTCACCACTGAGCTCTCCAGACCAGATCCCGAGTGAAATCCCTTGATTAGCTTCAAAAACAGGAAGGAAAGGATCCTCAGAAGTAGCCCCTCCTAGCTCTGGACTAGCTGGGACCACGATGAACAACTGAAGAACATCAGCTGGGCTGCTGATTTGCTTCATCCAGCCCACTACATTCTAGATACCTTCAGAAGGCAACGGAAATAATCAAACCTGCAGACGGTGAAACCCAGTACAGCCCAAAGCAATCACAAACTGTTCCACAGCCAAAAAGAGCTACATTTTCCTAATCATTCTAGCAACTTATTTAAGAGGGTGGTACATACACTCCTTAAAAGTCTGAAGGTGCTCCTTGGATTTTGAACTTCTGTATGCGGTTAATCTCTGAAAAAGTCAATATATAATTGGTTCAAACATTAAAAATGTCTCACATATGTGGTATCCCTATACTTGGGTTAAAAATGGGATAAAAAACCCATTACCAGCACCTCAGTAAAAAAATTAAAAGTAGACAATGTTGCCTGATCAAGATGCAGCTTGATCAGACAATGTTATATATATTTTTTTTTATTACAATTTGATATTTTTGTGTAATAAAATATCTATAAGCTACATGGTCGCTAGTAATTACTGCAGGCTCTCTTTTCACATTTTTCTTTTGTATGCTTGGTTGTTTACCAGTATCACACCTTATTGAGGTGAGTCAGCTATTTGAGGGACGCTGTGACCCCCCTTGGATTCTTTCCCTTTTGGATATACCAGCCACATAAGCAGGACCTGAAGTTACTTCTGAGTGACACAATAGATTAGTGGCCCCTTTCCTGGACTTTTTGTCTTCCCTATGGCCATCTATACAGCTGCCTTGATTATCAGTACATGGGCTCCAGTTGTTGATGTAAATACTGATAATATCTCTTCCATCACTCTCATTTTTATGAATTAACAGTCTCTCATACAATTCAATTTGATGCATGAACTGAAGAAATCGAAAACTTTTGGCGAAACGTTGAGACTGACACATCTCTTGTAACATGGAATATGTAAACTATGTTTGGTGATCAAAACACAGTGAGATTCATGGTTTTAATTAATATTTTTAACTGAAATGAAACAAAAAATGGTTACATTTTAACAATATTTGTGTATTAATCAGTACCTTAAAAACCCCTATTTTTTTGTACTATATACAGTTGCAATAAAAAGTATGTGAACCCTTTTGGAATGATATGGATTTCTGCACAAATTGGTCATAAAATGTGATCTGATCTTCATCTAAGTCACAACAATAGACAATCACAGTCTGCTTAAACTAATAACACACAAAGAATTACATTTTACCATGTTTTTATTGAACACACAATGTAAACATTCACAGTGCAGGTGAAAAAAAGTATGTGAACCCTTGGATTTAATAACTGGTTAAACCTCCTTTGGCAGCAATAACTTCAACCAAACGTTTCCTGTAGTTGCAGATCAGACGTGTACAATGGTCAGGAGTAATTCTTGACCATTCCTCTTTACAGAACTGTTTCAGTTCAGCAATATTCTTGGAATGTCTGGTGTGAATCGCTTTCTTGAGGTCATGCCACAGCATCTCAATTGGGTTGAGGTCAGGACTCTGACTGGGCCACTCCAGAAGGCGTACTTTCTTCCGTTTAAGCCATTCTGTTGTTGATTTACTTCTATGCTTTGCGTCATTGTCCTATTGCAACACCCATCTTCTGTTGAGCTTCAGCTGGTGGACAGATGGCCTTAAGTTCTCCTGCAAGATGTCTTGATAAACTTGGGAATCAATTTTTCCTTCGATGATAGCAATCTGTCCAGGCCCTGAAGCAGCAAAGCAGTCCCAAACCATGATGCCCTCACCACCATACTTCACAGTTGGGGTGAGGTTTTGATGTTGGTGTGCTGTGCTTCTTTTTCTACACACATAGTGTTGTGTGTTTCTTCCAAACAACTCAACTTTGGTTTCATCTGTCCACAGAATATTTTGCCAGTGCTGCTGTGGAACATCTAGGTGCTCTTGTGCAAACTGTAAACGTGCAGCAATGTTTTTTTTGGACAGCAGTGGCTTCCTCTGTGGTATCCTCCCATGAAATCCATTCTTGTTTAGTGTTTTAGGTATCGTAGATTCGCTAACAGGGATGTTAGCATATGCCAGAAACTTTTATAAGTCTTTAGCTGACACTCTAGGATTCTTCTACACCTCATTGAGCAGTCTGCGCTGTGCTCTTGCAGTCATCTTTACAGGACGCCCACTCCTAGGGAGAGTAGCAGCAGTGCTGAACTTTTTCCATTTATAGACAATTTGTCTTACTGTGGAATGATGAACAGCAAGGCTTTTGGAGATAGTTTTATAATCCTTTCCAGCTTTATGCAAGTCAACAATTCTTAATCATAGGTCTTCTGAGAGCTCTTTTGTGCGAGGCATCATTCACATCAGGTAATGCTTTTTGTGAAAAGCAAACCCAGAACTGGTGTATGTTTTTTATAGGGCAAGGCAGCTGTAACCAACACCTCCAATCTCATCTCATTGATTGGACTCTAGTTGGCTGACACCTCACTCCAATTAGCTCTTGGAGATCTCATTAGTCTAGGGGTTCACATACTTTTTCCATTTGCACTGTGAATGTTTACATGGTGTGTTCAATAAAAACATGGTAACATTTCATTCTTTGTGTGTTATTAGTTTAAGCAGACTGTGATTGTCTATTGTTGTGACTTAGATGAAGATCAGAGTAGTAGAATGTATTTTGGGGGAAATTGTAAATATGCCCATACTGTGTGTTACAATACTTTATTAATTGACAGGTTTGTGTAAAAAAATTAAATGACTTAAACTTACTTCCTGTAATTTCTAATAACTTGTGTCAGAAAAATTAAATCCTCAAAAGACTCATCATGCCTCTTACAAAGATACCTTGGGGTGTTTACTCTCCAAAATGTGGTAATTTTGTGGGTGTTTCTCTTATCCTGGCACTGCAGGGCCTCAAGAAATGTGATAGGAAGTCAGCTGCAACATTTATGCACTTTGAAAGCCTGAAGGTGCTCCTTGGATTTTGGACCCCTTTATGTATCTAGACATATAAAAAGTCTCACACATGTGGTATCCCCATGCTTGAAAGGAGTAGAAGAAAGTGTTTTGAAGTGTAATTGTAATGCCGCGTACACACGATCGTAATGTCCGACAGGAAATGTTCGATGTGAGCTTGTTGTCGGAAAGTCCGACCATATGTATGCTCCATCGAACATTTGCTGTCGGAATTTCCGCACACAAATGTTTGAGAGCAGGCTCTCCAATTTTCCGACAACAAAACTTGTTGTCGGAAAGTCCGATCGTGTGTACACAACTCCATCGCACAAAAATTCACGCATGCACTGAATCAAGCAGAAGGAGCCGCACTGGCTATTGAACTTCCTTTTTCTTGGCTTGTTGTACATGTTGTACGTCACCGCGTTCTTGACGTTTAGAACATTTGTGTGACTGTGTGTATGCA
Organism: Aquarana catesbeiana; assembly: GCF_042186555.1. NCBI lineage: Eukaryota > Metazoa > Chordata > Amphibia > Anura > Ranidae > Aquarana > Aquarana catesbeiana. The sequence goes on along the minus strand of NC_133331.1, from coordinate 299,550,940 downwards.
AGACAAGTTTGAGCCAACATCACTCGGAAAAAAATCCACGGTTTTGTTGCCGGAAAATCCGATCGTGTGTACGGGGCATAAGTATACCCGTGTTGTGTGTGAGAAATAACTTGTTCAAATGACAACTTTGTGAAATAATAAATAATAACAAAGGGGGTCCCCAGATCCCAGCCCCCCCCCATGTGAATGAGTATGGAGTACATAGTACCCCTATTTATTCACCAAACAAAACAAAACAAAATCAAATAAAAATACAAACACAGATTAATTTCAACAAGTCCGAAGCCATGGGCGTAGGTGTACCCTTGCGCCCTTTCACAACTCTCCAAACCAGCTTTAAATTTAAGTGGACGAACACTGCCCTGAAGTATCTGGGTACATACATCCCCCCCAAAATGTCACAGATATTCAACCTGAATATTCATCCCCGCTAGCTATTTTGATCGGACCAGAGCTCTGTTTTTTTACTTTATATGGGCACATAAAAGGACTAGACTCAACAGACGACTACTTATGTTACCCAAACTGTATGGAGGCCTAGCAGTACCGGACCGTCGTAAATACCACCAAGCAACTCATTTAGCCAGACTGATGGTTCCAGTCCACTAAATTATGGCCCCGACTAGAACAATCCCAGTGTAGCATACCCCTGAACAGAGCTCCCTGGTGCTATAACTTACTGCCAAGAGACATGAAAAACCACCCCCTGATAGGTACGACCACGCGACCCTGCTCATCCCTTTTTACACTATCCCGCCTTACTACATCTGACTCTCCGCTTCGCCCAATATTGGGAACCCCGAAGTTCTCCCCCGAGTACACGGACCCCATCTTTTGTTCCCTGATAAGCTCAGGTTACTTTCAAGCTTCCCATTTCCTCGTGAACGGTAAATGGCTGCCTGCGACTGAACTCATGAACCCAGACGGACCGTTCCATTTGGATTACTGGAGGGCTCTCCAATTTAGCCATTTTCTCAAATCAATACCTCCCCCTGGGAATCCCGACCAAACCTTAACTACTTACGAGACCTATTGCTCAGAGGAGGGTGTAATGCCACATACCTTATCTGTTGCCTATCAACTGCTGGTTATACCACCAGATGGCCACCAACAGCAATGCCTCGAAATGTGGGAAAGGGACATGCAATGTACCTTTACGACGCGTCAAAAACAAAATATTCCTCACTTCACATACAAATCCTCAATATGCACGAAGACACAGGAGACTACAAAATCGTCACTAGATGGTACAATACCCCCACAAAACTACAAAAGATTTTCCCCTCTACCTTGGATCGCTGCTGGAGATGTCAGGGCGATCGGGGTATGATCTTCCACATCTTCTGGACATGCCCCAGTTTGGAGCATTTCTGGAAGACCATACAGCACATAATTCAGAAGTTCACTGAGCGCCAAGTCTTGGCTGATCCAGCATTCTTCCTACTCCATGCCTCTAACATTTAACGTAAGACCTACAAAAAATCATTAATCCGTCACTTACTCGATGCCACCAAGTCATGTATTCCCTTATGTTGGAAATCCACACAATCTCCAACCATTAGCCTGTGGCTTAGGAGGGTGGAAGACATTAAAAAAATGGAGGATCTAATCCTAACGGCCCGCCATCAAAATGAACAGTTCACCAAAACATGGCCCATTTGGAATATGTTTATCTTCTCGGATGAGGGTCGGGCCCTTTTGGAAGGTGACACAACAATTAGATCAGCCTCATTATAGATTAACGGTAGATTGGAGAAGCACGCTGATGCAAACCGACCATATCGGTTTGGGCTCATAGCCCGAGATGCGAGTGTGCGCTGCCTCCATGAGCCTCAATTCTCCCCCTTCTCCCCCCTTCTCTTTGCACCCCTACTCCCCTCTTTCATCTCTTTCTCTCCCCCGCCTTTCTCTTTCTTTGTCCTTTCTCTCTGTTTCTATATGTCTAGGTATACGGGGATATATGGGTTCCCCTGTAGGCCTACACTACTCTGCTCTTCTATTATACTTGAAAACAGGGATCCACGGAATCGTCCAGGGTTCCAAAGAAGAACTACAGAAGTAAGATGCTCTCTGTCCCGGCAGGAGATGGGGTTGGCTGCAACTATTAAGTTTCTCAAACCTGGAGACACTAGTTACTTCAGATAGGTATAATTGATGGTCCAGGTGTACTTGGACACCCTGTCTATGCCATGTATGTAGTTCAACTCACCCTACACCATTGTATCTTTTTCTTTTGATAATTAAGGATGTTGTATTCCGTGTATTTTTGCCCTTTTAATAAATAAAAGATTTGAAAAAAAAAAAACACAAGCACAGTTTTTGACAAATCCTTTATAAAAAAAAAAAATGCCACCTGAAGTAAATCCAGTGTCGAGCGATATGAAGGCCGACCACCGATCCAAAAAACAAAAAAAGAGGTGCGCATGCAATGCTTTTTTTTTTAACAGAAAAGTTTTTATTAAACAATTCAGTATTACAATACAGTCAGTTTCAGACAGTCAATTCTTGTTTAGTTACAATATCAGTTCAGGGTATCTATATTCAGCATCTTACAACTCCATACACAATATACTTCTAACATTTCTCAACCGGTGACAATTCCCAAGTTACTCTCTAGTAGATCCGGTGCAGAATTTCATTAAGGGTGTTCAATCTCCTTCCCCTGGGGGGAGACCTTCAGTTGCTCAGCCTGTGTATTAAAATAGTACCCTTGTCAGGCGTGGTTGGGTGTCACCCGGTGGGAACGGGGGGGCATTGACCCCCTTCCGGAAAAGGGGGGGAGTCCATCAGTTGGTCCCTCACCTCTCCAGCTCCTCACCCACTGCGCACGCAATGCTTACCTTCTGGCAACTGACACAGCTCTCGTTCCCACCAACGGTAAATAAACAAAAAGGTAGGGTCACTTGTTATCGGCACTCCAGGGCCTCCAAAATGTGATAGGTAGTCAGGAAATTAAATGTGTCATTTACAGTATGCTCCTTTAAAGCCTAAAGGTGCTCCTTGGATGTTGGGCCTCTCTATGTGATTAGACTCTTAAAAAGTCTCACATATGTTGTATCACCATACTAGGGGAAAGTAGTAAAATGCATTTTGGAGTGTAATTCTAAGTGTGACCATACTGTGTGTTATGATAATTTACTAATTGACAGCTTTGTGTTAAAAAAAAAAAAATCTTTTTATATTTTTTAAAAACTTGTGGCTGAAAAATTAAATCCTCAAAAGACTCATCGTGCCTATTAAAAAATACCTTGAGGTGTTTACTCTCCAAAATGTGGTGATTTTGTGGGTGTTTCTCCTATCCTGGCACTTTAGCAAATCAAGAAATGTGAGTGATGGTCAGGAAATCAGATGCACTATTTGCCTGAAGGTGGTCCTGGGATTTTGGGCCCCTCTATGCATCCAGACAGAACAAAAAGTCTCACACATGTGGTATCCCAATCCTTGGAAAGTGTGGAAGAATGTGTTTTGTGGTGTAATTCTAAGTATACCCATGTTGTGTGTGAGAAACAACTTGCTAAAATGACAACTTTGTGAAATAAAATCAGATTTTATTTAATTTCTTTATTTTATAGAAAAGATTGTGGAAAAAATGTACATAAAAAAACTCATTCTGCCTCTTACTAAGTACCTTGGACTGTATACTTTCCATAAAGGCGTCATTTGGGGGTATTTGTACTGTCCTGGCATGTTAGAGACTCAAGAATTTAGATATTCAGTCGGAACATCAGTATTGAATAATTTTTATTATATACACTATACATTGTAGACTTTATAACTTTCACACAGAGTAGATAATATACACTAATTTGCTTTGTATTTTAACCAAAGAAATGTCGAAAATTAAATTTTGCCCTAAATTTATGAAGAAAGATTATTTACTTGCAATTTTTAATTTTTTTTTTTTTAATTCAAAATTCTCAGGTTTTTTTCTCATTATATATTAAAAGCAGTGAGAAAAACACAACTAAAGCTTTACGTGTCTCAAAAAAAGATATAAAATTATTTTGAATACAGTGTTACATGACCGAGTAATTGTCAGTCAAATTATCACTGTGCTGGAAACTAAAGAATGGCGTATACAGGAAGGGGGAATAACATGGCGGTCTTTAAGTGGTTAACAAACAATAAAAACTAAGCTAGAATATAAATCAAAACCTTTATAATTGAAGATAATAAACAATAAAGTGTATTTATTATTGGTTGGACCAATGAGAAGCCGGCTTCTTCAGTAATACATAAAAAGAGCAAAAATGTACAGAAACCGATATCAACCAATAAGAAGTGTTGTCCATGTATTGTCATATCTGGCCATGTATTAGCACAGTTTAGTTGTATGGTGCGGTCTGTGTGAGTGCGGGACCGAGTCATCTCTATATGTTTAGAGGATCGTATTACTAGAATTCAATCCCTGCAGACTCAGATCTATCAAACCGAACCTGAAAAACATTCAATATATTCCGCCCCACCCCCAACACACCACTGTTATCATGAAAAAGATCGTTATCTCGTGTGAATTCTCTGATGATACACAAGGTTTCCTTTCTGAATGAAACATTTCCCGCACTCCGAACAAGAATAAGGACGCTCACCTGTGTGAACTCTCTGGTGTACATTAAGTCTTTCTTTTGTAATGAAACCTTTCCCGCACTCTGAGCATGAATAGGGACGCTCCCCTGTGTGAAGCTTCTGGTGTCTAATAAGATTTCTTTTCGTAGGGAAACCTTTCCCGCACTCTGAGCATGAATAAGGAAGGTCAACCGTGTGACATATCTGGTGTGAAATAAGATTTCTTTTGTCGGAGAAACGTTTCCCGCACTCTGAACATAAATAAGGGCACTCTCCTGTATGAATTCTTTGGTGTAAAAGAAGAATTTGTTTCTTAGCTAAACATTTCCCACACTGAGCATGGAAAGGGACGTTCACCCGTGTGCATTCTAAGATGTTTAAGTAGGTAATCTTTATGAAAGAAACACTTCCCGCTCCCCTGTATGAAGCTTCTGGTGTCTACTAAGATTGCTTTTCAGAGTGTAACCTTTCCCGCACTCTGAACATGAATAGGGACGCTCACCTGTGTGAATCATCTGGTGTTTATCAAGATATATTTTCTCAGTGAAACCTTTCCCGCACTCTGAACATGAAAAGGGCCTTACACCCGTGTGAATTGTCTGATGTTTAAGAAGGCCTCTTTTTCCAATGAAACATTTCCCGCACTCTGAACATGAATAGGGACGCTCACCAGTGTGAATCTTCTGGTGTTGATCAAGATATTTTTTCTCAGTGAAACCTTTCCCGCACTCTGAACATGAAAAGGAACGTTCACCCTTGTGCATTCGAAGATGTTGAAGTAGGCTAGCTTTCTGAAAGAAACATTTCCCACACTCTGAACATGAATGGGGGCGCTCCCCTGTGTGAAGCTTCCGGTGTCTACTAAGATTGCTTTCATGAGTGAAACATTTCCCGCACTCTGAACAGGAATAGGCACGCTCACCCGTGTGAATCTTCTGGTGTTGATCAAGATATTTTTTCTCAGTGAAACCTTTCCCGCACTCTGAACATGAAAAGGGACATTCACCCGTGTGCATTCGAAGATGTTGAAGTAGGTGAACTTTCTGAATGAAACATTTCCCGCACTCTGAACATGAATAGGGACGCTCCCCAGTGTGAAGCTTCTGGTGTTTATCAAGACGTTTTTTCTCAGTGAAACCTTTCCCGCACTCTGAACATGAATAGGGACGCTCACCCGTGTGAATCATCTGGTGTTTATCAAGACGTTTTTTCTCAGTGAAACTTTTCCTGCACTCTGAACATGGAAAAGGGCGTTCGCCTGTGTGCATTCTAAGATGTTTTAAAAGGTAATATTTCTGAAAGAAACATTTCTCACACTCTGAACATGAATGGGGGCGCTCCCCTGTGTGAACTCTCTGGTGTACAATTAGTTTTTCTTTTGTAATGAAACCTTTCCCGCACTCTGAACATGAATGGGGGCGCTCCCCTGTGTGAAGCTTATGGTGTCTATTAAGACTGTTTTTCTGAGTGAAACCTTTCCCGCACTCTGAACAGGAATAGGGACACTCACCTGTGTGAATCATCTGGTGTTTATCAAGACGTTTTTTCTCAGTGAAACCTTTCCCGCACTCTGAACATGAAAAGGGCCAATCACCTGTGTGACGTTTCTGATGTTTAAGAAGGCTTCTTTTTTCAATGAAACCTTTCCCGCACTCTGAACAAGAAAAGGGACTTACACCTGTGTGAATTGTCTGATGTGTAAGAAGTGTTTGTTTTCTAGTGAAACATTTCCCGCACTCTGAACAAGAAAAGGGGCGTTCACCAGTGTGCATTCTCTGATGTACAAGAAGTTGTCCTTTACTAATAAAACATTTCCCACACTCTGAACAAGAAAAGGGGCGCTCACCAGTGTGAATTCTCTGATGTACAAGAAGTTGTCCTTTACTAATAAAACATTTCCCGCACTCGGAACATGAATAGGGACGCTCAGCAGTGTGATATTTCTCGTGTCTAAGAAGTTCTCTCTTTTTTGTGAAAAGTTTCCCACACGCTGAACATGACAATGAACTCTCCTCTGTGTGATCTCCTTCCTGCCCTGAAGAAGATTCCTCGGGAGTAGACGGATCTATTAAAGTATTTCTACTGTGAGATCTTAGAGTCCTGGAATGTGATTTATCAGAAGATTCCTCAGACATATTCCGCACATTATGGTCATCTGCTGAGAAATAATTTTACAATAAATGTTAGAAGAATTTTTGGAATCTTGTATTCAATGTCCCTTTACAGTGCGGTCCCCTTTATATCACTGTGCCCCTTTACATTACAGTGCCCCCCACAATCACAGCCCCTAATCAAAGTGCCCCTTTACATTACATTGCCCCCCATCACAGTGCCCCTTTACATTGCAGTTGCCCCTACAATCGCAGCCCCCCATCACAGTGCCCCTTTACATTGCAGTGCCCCCCGCAATCACAGCCCCCCATCACTGTGCTCCTTTACATTACTGTGCCCCCCGCAATCACAGCCCCCCATCACAGTGCCCCTTTACATTGCAGTGCCCCCCGCAATCACAGTCCCCATCACTGTGCCCCTTTACATTGCAGTGCCCCCCGCAATCACAGCCCCCTATCACTGTGCTCCTTTACATTACTGTGCCCCCCGCAATCACAGCCCCCCATCACTGTGCCCCTTTACATTACAGTGCCCCCGCAATTACAGCCCCCCATCACAGTGCCCCTTTACATTAAACTGCCCCCCGCAATCACAGCCCCCATCACTATGTCCCTTTACATTACAGTGCCCCCCCTCCTGTAATTACAGTCCCCCATTACAGTGCCCCTTGCAGTCATGGTCCCCCCATCACTGCCTCTTTAAATCTCTTCCTCCCCTGAACAGTCCTACCTTCAGCAGGGCAGAGGCAGTTATCAGCCCTCTGTGTCCTCTGCCAGGTCTCCCGCCCCACAGACGATGTCATCCAATCAGCAGGGCAGGGGGTGGGAGGAGCTGCAGATCTGAATGCTTGGTAATATGAAAAGACTCCCACTCTCTCTCCAGATCTCATGCCCCCTTCCCTGCCGATTAAATGATATAGTCAGTGAGGTGAGAGGCCCGGGGGAGGGCACACAGGCTAAGTGTTATAACCGCACAGCATGAGGTGAGTGGTGACCGTGCTCTGTGATAGTCCTGTCCGGACTGCAGTCACCACTCACCTCCTGCTATGTGGACCGGTCATCAACAGGCCATGGACTGGTACTGGTCTGCAGCTTGGGGACCCCTAGTCTACAGTGTCTACACCTCATTTGTTGGGAACGTGACGTTATATTGAGGAATGGAGATGGACCTTTCATATGGTGTACAGTATCTCCTCCTCATTTGTTGGGAACATGACGTTATATTGAGGAATGGAGATGGACCTTTCATATGGTGTACAGTATCTCCTCCTCATTTGTTGGGAACATGACGTTATATTGAGGAATGGAGATGGACCTTTCATATGGTGTACAGTATCTCCTCCTCATTTGTTGGGAACATGACGTTATATTGAGGAATGGAGATGGACCTTTCATATGGTGTACAGTATCTCCTCCTCATTTGTTGGGAACATGACGTTATATTGAGGAATGGAGATGGACCTCTCATATGGTGTACAGTATCTCCACCTCATTTGTTGGGAACATGATGTTATATTGAGGAATGGAGATGGACCTTTCATATGGTGTACAGTATCTCCTCCTCATTTGTTGGGAACATGACGTTATATTGAGGAATGGAGATGGGCCTTTCATATGATGTACAGTATCTCATCCTCATTAACCTCCCTGGCGGTATGATTCTTTCTGATTTTAGGTGCTGAAAGCGGTACAATTATTTTGCATGGAAATTTGGCGTTTTATATTGTAGGTCTGTAATTTTTAACAATAACACACTTAAATCTGTCCAAACAAGAGTCTAGTAGATATCCCGGGTATGATAAAGTTTGAAACACAAAAACATAAATTATAATATAATAAATAAAAATAAATAATTAAAAAAATATATAAATAAATAAATAAATTTCCCCACGATTCACTATCGCTCAATTCTGCAAGTGTTCTAATTTACCATCGCTGTTTTATAGCTGGTCTAAAGCTACTTTTGACGTAAAGGGACACTTTTTGGTTGCTATGGACAATATCCAGTTTCCAGGCAGAAAGAACAGTATATATAACATAAAACTGCATGCAGGGCATGGGCCAAAGCACTGGGGACAAAAGGGATGTGAAATGATTTCATACAGTACTGTAATCTGTAAGATTACAGTACTGTATGTGTTATGATTTTTACAATTTTTTGAATTTGACGCCAGGCTCCGCCCCCGTGCGTCGCAACGCTCGCAGGGAACAGGGCCTGGCACGGAGAGGCTTCGGAGGAGGACAGAGCCCACGGACACTGCGGGGAACATCGCAGGATCCCGGGGACAAGGTAAGTAAAGCCACACCAGGATCCTGCGATGTAATCCTGAGTGTGGCTCGGGGTTACCGCTAATGGTCCTGAATTTTAACCCCGAGCCACACTCGGGAAAACCGCCAGGGAGGCTACTTGGGAACATTGGTTAATATGATAAATATAATTGCCTTCTTCTGGTGAGGACTAGAGTTGATGCTTTCAAATGGTTTTCAATTCCCACAGCACATTGATGTTTTTGCTATCAGCAGTTAAGGTTTCTCAGTCTTTCCTGTACAGAATGATGTTACATTCTTCATTTTGTACATGACCATCATAGATTGTGTGTAATTAAATAGAAAAAACTAACTTCTGTATACGGAAGGGGAGCTTTGTTTTTAGAGCTCTGTGGATGAGGAATAATCTGGTTCCAGATGACTAATAAAAATGATTGGATGTTCTTCTTATTACAAATACTGTATATTAGGGATGAGCTTCGTGCTCGAGTCAAACCCATGTTCGTCTCGAACATCGTATGTTCAACCGTCCGTCGAATTACGAACGATATGGGCCGTTCGCGCCAAATTCGAGTGGCGCGTCACGGGCCATAATTCACTGCGGCATCGCAGTGCATTGCTGACTGATGATTGGCCAAGCATGCACTATGACCCGCATGCTTGGCCAATCACAGCGCCATCTGTACAGAGAGCCGTAATTGGCCAAAGCCAGGGTAGCTTTGGCCAATTATGGCTCAGGGGGTTTAGTACACACCCCACACTATATAAGGCCACCTGCACGTCGGCCCTGTTTAGTGTGTTTCGGTGTTGAGAGAAAGAGAGAGACAGTGTCATTTGATTTAAGTTAGATAGAGTAGGCAGGCGAGTCAGTTAGCTGCACTTACAATGTATTGTGTATATATACATCCTAGGTGTGTATATATATATATATATATATACACACTGTATTCAGTTTAGCTAGATCCGTTCCTGTTATTCTCTTCCTACTGACAGGCAGGCAGGTGTTATTACAGTATTTACAGCTACCTGAAGAAAATTGCTGGTGTTCCTCTGATCCTATTAGTCCTATTAGCTACAGTATTTACAGTTAGTGTAGTGCGTCCTCTGCACAGTGTGCGCCTAACGCTACCTGAAGAAAATTGGTGGTGTTCTTCTGATCCTATTAGTATCACAGGCAGCTTTAGTATTTACAAGTTAGTGTAGTGCGTCCTCTGCACAGTGTGCACCTAAAGCTACCTGAAGAAAATTGGTGGTGTTCTTCGGATCCTTTTAGTACAGTACCGCAGGCAGCTGCAGTATTTACAAGTTAGTGTAGTGCATCCTCTGCACAGTGTGCACCTAAAGCTACCTGAAAACTTAGTGGTGTTCTTCTGATCCTATTAATACCACAGACAGGCAGATACAGTATTTAAAGTTAGTATACTGTGTCCTCTGCACAGTGTGCACCTAAAGCTACCTGAATAAAATTGGTGGTGTTCTTCTGATCCTATTAATACCACAGGCAGGCAGCTACAGTATTTACAGTTAGTGTAGTCCATCCTCTGCACAGTGTGCACCTAAAGCTACCTGGTGACAATTGCTTTTGTTCTGCTCCTATTAATACCACAGGCAGGCAGCTACAGTATTTACAGTTAGTGTAGTCCATCCTCTGCACAGTGTGCACCTAAAGCTACCTGGTGACAATTGCTTTTGTTCTGCTCCTATTAATACCACAGGCAGGCAGCTACAGTATTTACAGTTAGTGTAGTGCGTCCTCAACACAGTGTGCACCTAAAGCTACCTGAAGAAAATTGGTGGTGTTTTTCTGATCCTATTAGTACAGTACCGCAGGCAGCTGCAGTATTTACAAGTTAGTGTAGTGCATCCTCTGCACAGTGTACACCTAAGGCTACCTGAAGAAAATTGGGGGTGTTCTTCTGATCCTTTTAGTACAGTACCGCAGGCAGCTGCAGTATTTACTAGTTAGTGTAGTGCATCCTCTGCAAAGTGTGCACCTAAAGCTACTTGAAAAAAATTGGTGGTGTTCTGATCCTATATTATTTCCACAGGCAGGCAGCTACAGTATTTACAGCTAGTGTACTGCGTCCTCTGCACAGTGTGCACCTAAAGCTACCTGAAGACAATTGCTGTTGTTCTGCTCCTATTAATACCACAGACAGGCAGCTACAGTATTTACAGTTAGTGTACTGTGTCCTCTGCACAGTGTGCACCTAAAGCTACCTGAATAAAATTGGTGGTGTTCTTCTAATCCTATATTAATACCACAGGCAGGCAGCTACAGTATTTACAGTTAGTGTACTGTGTCCTCTGCACAGTGTGCACCTAAAGCTACCTGAATAAAATTGGTGGTGTTCTTCTGATCCTATTAATACCACAGGCAGGCAGCTACAGTATTTACAGTTAGTGTACTGTGTCCTCTGCACAGTGTGCACCTAAAGCTACTCGAAGACAGTTGCTGGTGTTCTAATACTAATAATACTACAGGCAGGCAGTTGATTCTGTTAGCTGCAGTATCAGTATATATATACATCCCAGCTTTGTGCAGCTACATCTCACTGCAGGCCATTAGTATGTCTGGAAGGCCAACAAGGAGAGGCAGACAGTCACAAGCCAATAAAAGAGGGCAAGCAGGCTCTGTGTCTAGAGGCAACAGTGCTGGTCATGGAGACGGTGCATCCTCATCAGCACGTGGCCATGGGACATGCTGGCCGTGTTGAGCCGCAACATGCGGAAGACTTGGTAGAGTGGATGACCAAGCCGTCCTCATCCTCCTCATCCTCTCTTACCCAGGCTCAGGGTACTTTGTCTGGCAAAACAGCTGCCGATGCGGCCTCTTCCTTCAGCTCAATGGCATCAGTCATTCCTTCCCTAGCCCCACCATGTCCTCCTGAGGAGTCCCCTGAACTGTTTGACCACAGTGTTGGGTACATGCTCCAGGAGGATGCCCAGCGTTTTGAAGGCTCCGATGATGGTACCCACCTAGAGGAAGGCAGTAACGTGAGCCCAGAGAGAGGGGGTGCCCAAAAAGGACAGCAATCAGGCAGTCGTGTTCCCCCAGCTGCAGCATACTGCCAGCTTTGCTCCAGTGATGAGGAGGGAGGGGATGATGAGGTCACTGACTCCACGTGGGTGCCTGATAGGAGAGAGGAGGAGGAGGAGGAGGAGGCACATCACCAACGAGACAGGATGCCCTCCAGGGGCCAGCTTAAGGGCAGCACACCGACTGCATCACACAGCAGAGCTCCACATGTGCAGGGCGCTGCTGTCTCTGCGCGTTATTCCAAAAGTTCTTTGGTGTGGGCCTTTTTTGAGACGAGTGCATCAGATCCCACAGCTGCTACTTGCAACATATGTCTCAGGCGTATCTCGCGTGGCCAAAACATCACCTGCTTGGGCACCACATGCTTGACCAGACATATGTCAACCTGCCATGCAGTTTGTTGGCAAGCGTACCTAAAAGACCCACACCAAAGAACAAAGAGGACCTCTCCTTGCTCCTCATCAGCTGGGATCTCCAACCCCACTATACCTTCAGTCCTCTCTGAGACCTGCACTGAGAGGAATGAAGGTGTAGAATTAGGTGTGTCACAGCCAAGTACTTGGGGGCAATCTGCTATCGGTCCACCGAGGTCAGATTGTACCAGGCAAATTTCCCTGCCCCAGCTGCTGCACCGCCAAAAGAAGTTCACTCCCAGCCATCCACATGCCCAGCGGTTGAATGCTAGCTTGGCTAAATTTCTAGCACTTCAACTGCTGCCTTTTCAGTTGGTAGACTCTGCCCCCGTCCGTGAGTTTGTGTAATGTGCGGTTCCTCAGTGGCAGGTTACCAAACGCCACTTTTTCTCACGGAAGGCGATTCCGGCTCTCTACCGGCATGTGGAAGGCAATGTCTTGGCCTCCCTGGACAGGGCGGTAAGGTGCATATTACCGCTGAACTCATGGTCCAGCAGGCATGGACAGGGACGTTACCTATCTTTCACCGCGCACTGGGTGGCTCTTCTGGCAGCTGGGAAGGATGCAGGACAGGGTGCAGTAGTGTTGGAGGTTGTTCTGCCACCACGCCTCCAAAATACTACTAGTGGTGATTCTACCAAACCTCTCTCCTCCACCCCCTCCTCTTCTTCTTCCTCCATGGCCTCTTCCTGTGCTGATTTGTCCTCGGAACCAGCGTTGCTCTGTAGGCGTTCAAGGGGCTACGCAAGCACGCAGGCTAAAAGATGCCATGCGGTGCTTGAGCTGGTGTGCTTGGGGGACAGGAGCCACACCGGGGCAGAGATTCTGTCAGCTGTGCAGGGGCAGGTTCAGAGGTGGTTGACGTCACGCCAGCTTAAGGCAGGTATGGTGGTTTGCGACAATGGCACCAACCTCCTCCTCCGCTCTCCGACAGGGACAACTGACCCATGTGCCCTGTTTGGCTCACGACCTTAACTTGGTGGTGCAGCAGTTCTTAGGCAGGTACCCGGGCTTACAGGATGTCCTGAGGCAGGCCAGGAAAGTTTCTGTACATTTCCGCAGGTCATATAATGCCAGTTCTCGGCTGGCTGACCTCCAAAAGGAATTTAACCTGCCCAAGAACCGCCTAATCTGTGACATGCCCACCAGGTGGAACTCAACGTTGGCCATGCTGCAGCGGCTGCACACACAGCAGAGGGCCATCATGAGTACCTGTGCGACTATGGCACCAGGACAGGGTCAGGGGAGCTTGTTTTTTTTTCCCCACGCCAGTGGGCCATGATTAGGGATGCATGCACTGTCCTGTCACCTGGTTCTGGGCGCCGCCACCAGTGGCTAAGGCCCAATTTTTCAGCCCCTGCTTAACAGGGGCGTGTAATTAAAATTTTTGATGCAATACTTTGCAGCAGGGCTTGTTCCTGCGCTCCAACTAGAGTATCTGTGAGGGGTTGCAGTGTTGTGGCACCAGCACCAGTGCCTAAGGCCCAATTTTTCAGCTCCTGTTTAACAGGGGCGTGTAATTACAATTTTTGATGCAATATTTTGCAGGAGGGCTCATTCCTGCGCTCCAACTAGAGTATCTGTGAGGGGTTGCAGTGTTGTGGCACCAGTGCCTTCGGCCCAATTATTCTGCCCCTGTTCAACAGATGCATGTAATTACAATTCTTGATCTAATATTTCACAGCAGGGCCCGTTTCTGCACCCACCAAGAGTAACTGTGAGGACTTACAGTGTTGTGGCACCAGCACCACCATCACCAAAGGCCCAATTTTTCTAACCCTGTTCAACAGGTGCATGTAATTACAATTCTTGATCTAATATTTCACATCAGGGCTTTGTGAGGGCTTACAGTGTTGTGGCAACATCAACACCTAAGGCCCCAATTTCTGCAGAGTATATAGGGCAGGCCTCTACTTTCAAACATTCAACTTACAAATGACTCCTACTTGCAAACGGATGAAGACAACAGGAAGTGAGATGAAATCTACCCCTAGGAAGGGAAATTCTGTCCTTTAAGAGTTAATATGGGAAAAACGTGTCTCCTCTTCACTGATGCTTTATCATCAATCCTTGTTTCACTAAAAACCCCAAATTGTCAAAAAACATTTGTCATTGGGACAGAAAGTGAGGTGAAATCTTTTTAAGAGGCGCACAGACAGCAAATCAAAAGTTACAGGGGCGATAACCCTTCCCTATGTTTTCCAAAAAGCTTAAAAATAGATTTTATGGCTGGAGCTACACTTTAAAAATGCACCAGTTCAAAATTACAAACAGATTCTACTTAACAACAAACCTACAGTCCCTGTCTTGTTTGCACTGCCTGTTCAGAGTATATAGGGCCTGGGGGCCCCACGCTTTTCCTTTTTTTAATTTGGGTGCGGGGTTCCCCTTAATATCCATACAAAACCCAAAGGGCCGGGTAATGGACTGGGGGGGGGGGTACCCATGCCGTTTGTCTCACTGATTTTCATCCATATTGCCGGAACCCGACATTACATTAAAGCCGCAAGCAAATTTAAATGACTTCTATTCCTTTAAAAATGTCATTTTGTGCAGGGAAACACGCGCCACTTTACAGGCATACCATAGACACCCCCAGGTACGATATTTAAAGGAATATTTCACTTATTTTTTTTTCATTTTAAGCATCATTAAAATCACTGCTCCCGAAAAAACTGACATTTTTAAAACTTTTTTTTGCATTGATACATGTCCCCTGGGGCAGGACCCGGGTCCCCAAACCCTTTTTAGGACAATACCATGCAAATTAGCCTTTAAAATTAGCACTTTTGATTTCGAACGTTCAAGCCCCATAGACTTCAATGGGGTTCTAAAGTTCACACAAATTTTTGGTCCGTTCGCAGGTTCTGGTGCGAACCGAACCGGGGGTGTTCGGCTCATCCCTACTGTATATCAGTGGTGGCCCACCCATAGGGGGCGCAAGGGCGCCGCACTTTCAGAGCTACTCATCCTAAAAAAAAAATACCGGCCTTTGAAGTGTGTGTGGGATGCCGGACACACAAGTGTATTTGAAAGATGACTTGCTGCAATCACCGAAAAAAAAATGATGAAAAAAATAAAAATAATGGCCCTTTAAGTATGTGCAGGGCGCCGGACACACAGCTGCTATGGGAAGCATGACGTGTTTGCAATCAAGTGATTGCAAACAAGAAGCTCTATTGGTTTCCTTTAGAAAGTCCTCAGGGAGCTGAAGTCTGCGCCCTGAACACTCCCTCTATAGCATTGTTCCCTGCTGTGATGTGTGATTGGCGGGTCCTGTGCCTTCACTTCGGTTTTTCTGACTCATCCCGGCCGTCCGAAAGGTGGATGACAGGCGTCTTGCTGTGAGTACGAGGGGGGAGAGTGGGGGCATCTAATGTAAAGGGGGGCTCTGATGGGGACACCTGATGTAAAGGGGGGCTCTGATGGTGACATCTAATGTAAAGGAGGACTCTGATGGAGACATCTAATGTAAAGGGGGCTCTGATGGGGACACCTGATGTAAAGGGGGACTCTGACAAAGAAACCTGATGTATAGGGGGACTCTGATTGGGACCCCTGATGTAAAGGGGGGCACCTGCTGTAAAGGGGGACTCTGACTGGGACATCTGATGTAAAAAGGGGGCTCTGAGAAAGACTCCTTATGTTAAGTGGTTTTATTTTCTTTTACATAAAATGTGGATGTGATTGGCCTACTGTGATGGGCACAGGGAGGCTGCTTATGATGAGTACAGTGAGGTTGCATATGATGGGCACAGTGAGGCTGCATATGACAGGCACACTGAGGCTGCATATGATGGGCACAGTTGTTTCTAGCAGTAATGATACCTAATCACCCGATAAATGGCTATTTACAGTCCTGCATTACTAACAGTTTAATTTTTCAGTTTGTTTGCGCCCCCCAAAAATGTTGAGCACCAGCCGCCACATTTTAGAATGTTAATCTGGGGAGATATCTGATTGCCTTTTCGGATCAGGAAAGACCATTTTTAAACTGAAGAAAATGAGGCCGAGCTTTATATGGTTATTCTGTCTTCCTCCTGGGTGAATTCAGTAGACATAGACCTTTTCTCCTCTGATGTAACAATGTAAATACATACTTTATACTCATAGAAGTAAAATAATAAATGGAAACTGGTTCTATAGTGTTTATTACTTACTTGTGTTTATATGTAGAGAAGATTCCTCCTGTTTACTTTCCATAGTCATCTCCCCCTCCTCCATAGACTGCTGATCTCCACTCACCAACATCTCTTCTTCTTCCTCTTTGTCCTCAACTTTGATGTCTTTCAGTTTTTCACCCTAAACCCCAAAGATGGTAGAATACATTAGTAAAAAGAAATAAGAGATTACAGAGAAGAATGTCCTCTAATAGATTAGAATACATTTTAAGTTCTAGTTGATCAGTCCCACCTACCTGATGATGGTGAGGGATGGTGTGATCTTCCTGTGTGGAATCCTGGAAATACAGAGGATGGGGACATCTCTCTGGTTGGTTCCCATTACTGGATCCATCTGTAGCAAACACACACACAGACTGATTACATTGTTTCTATGTGCTTATCAGATGATGGGGGATCTAGGTGGATCCTCCGTACTGCTCTCTCCTTTACAATAAAGTCTCCTCTTACCCGGTGATGTGAGGGGCGGCTGAATCTCCATCATGATGTCCGTGTAGAGATACTTGTGTCCTTCTAAATACATCTGTTGTCAAGCAGTGAGGTGGAGGCACTGTGATGTGTGGGAGACCCGGGAGAGGGCACAGGCGAAGTGATAGAGGAGCACAACAGTAGGTGAGTGGCAACCTAGGTCTGTGATAGTCTGGGCCGGACCACGGTCATCGCTCACCTCCTGCTGTGTGGACCAGCCATCAACAGGCCAAGGACTGGTCTAAAGCTTGGTGGTTGGGGACCCCTAGTCTATAGTGTCTATACCTCATTTGTTGGGAACATGACTTTATATTGAGGAATGGAGATGCCAGAAGGACTTGTCCCAAGCCGTCTCCTGTGGTTTTTAACATTCTGACACTTTCTTTTTGTGAAATGGTAGGGGTACAATGTATTCCTTACCAATTCACATAGGGGGGGCGGGGGGCGGGATCTGGGTGTCCCCTTTGTTAAAGGGGGTTTCCAGATTCCGATAAGCCCCCACCCGCAGACCCCCCACAACCACCGGGCAAGGCTTGTGGGGAGGAGGCCCTTGTCCCCATCAACATGGGGTCATCCTCCCCATGTTGAGGGCATGTGGCCTGGTACAGTTCAGGAGGGGGGGTGCCGCTCTCTCGCCCCCCCCCTCTTTTCCTGCGGCCTGCCAGGTTGCGTGCTCGGATAAGGGTCTGATGTGGATTTTTGGGGGAACCCCACACCATTTTTTTTTTAAATTTTGGCGCGGAGTTTCACTTAAAATCCATACCAGACCCGTCTGGTATGGATTTTTGGGGGGAACCCCACGCCATTTTTAAAAAAATTTTGGCGCAGAGTTCTCCTTAATATCCATAGCAGACCTGAAGGGCCTGGTAATGGAATTTTGGGGACTCCCATGCATTTTTTTTTTCCAATGACTTTCAATGACTTTTATGTGTATTGTCGGGACCGACAATTCATTAATAGCTGGCACTAGTACTTTTAAATTACTTTTTTTTCCTGTAGAAATGTCATTTTGCTCTCAGACTGTTATAAACACGGGAAAAATGCGCTACAGGCATACTATAGACACCCCCCAGGTACGAAATTTAAAGGAATATTTCACTTTTATTGTTTCACTTTAAGCATTATTAAAATCACTGCTCCCGAAAAAAACGTCCGTTTTAAAAACTTTTTTTTGCATTGATACATGTCCCCTGGGGCAGGACCCGGGTCCTCAAAAACTTTTTATGACAATAACTTGCATATTAGACTTTGAAAAGGGTGTTCCGCGGCCTTTCAAATTTGCCGCGAACACCCCAAACTGTTTGCTGTTCGGCGAACAGCCAATGTTCGAGATGAACTCATGTTCGACTCAAACAGATAGCCCATCCTTAATCCTGGGTGAATTCAGTAGACATAGACCTTTTCTCCTCTGATGTAACAATGTAAATACATACTTTATACTCATAGAAGTAAAAATAATGGGAACTGGTTCTATATTTAGTGTTTTTTTACTTACCTGTGTCTATATGTAGAGGAGATTCCTCCTGTTTACTTTCCATAATCATCTCCCCCTCCTCCATAGACTGCTGATGTCCACTCACCAACCTCTCTTCTTCTTCCTCTTTATCCTCAACTTTGATGTCTTTCAGTTCTTCACCCTAAACCCCAAAGATGGTAGAATATGTTGGTACAAAAGAAACAAGAGATTACACAGAAGAATGTCCTCTCATGAATTAGAATACATTTTGAGCTCAAGTTACTCAGTACCACCTACCTGATGATGGTGATGGATGATGTGATGTTCCTGTGTGGAATCCCGGGAATACAGAGAATGGGGACATGTCTCTGGTGGGTTCCCATTACTGGATCCATCTGTAGGAAACACACACACTGACTGAATACATTATTTCCATGTGTTTATCAGATGATGGGGGATCTAGGTGGACCCTCCGTACTGCACTCTCCTTTACAATAAAGTCTCCTCTTACCCGGTGAGATGAGGGGCGGCTGATTTTCCATCATGATGTCCTTGTAGGGATCCTTGTGTCCTCCTATATACCTCTGTTGTCAGGCAGTGAGGTGGAGGCACTGTGATGGGTGATGTCCTGTGAAGACGGCTGCTGGGTGTTAATGGATCTCCAGATAGTTATTGCTCTATAATCCTGTGTGAAGACAGGAAGTCATAATGATCACTTCATACTTTCCAGAATTATCCCTACTTCTACCCCTGTCAAAAATAACCCCTGATAACAGTATTTTAGGTTTGTGTAGTAGTGGATGTTGGAGATGAAGACATCGCAGTGACTATGGAGGAAGAGAACAGAAATGATGGTGGGGGGAATTTATTAGTGTAAATAGAAAAATAATCTTATTACCCTCTTTGTGTGTTCCAGCGACGTGTGCTCTCTTTTTCCTCCTCCTTTCACCTTGGATATTGTACGTTATACTGAAGTAGCAGAATATTAGGTAGGATATTGGTAATGACTGCTGGACAATGAACTTCTGGTATGCGAGATTTATTCCATTCTTCTGGCCAGCAAGAATGGACACTCCTGGCCCGACTAATGTCTACACGCCAAGAAGTGCCCGATAAAGTGAATACAGTGTTCATATATCTTCCATCACATTACGTCACAAGCGAACAGACAATACATTTCCGTTATAAGACATTCTAACCTTTTAACCCTTTTAAGCAGTCAACCTACTCTTATTGGTGCAAAGCAGTTTAGCAAAGCAAATTTCTTTTTGTACTCTTGCACAGTTTGCAGGTTTTTTTCTCTTGCGGTTTCCTTATTTTTCTTACTAATCAGCTTGACATTTGCTAGCTATCGGAAAGTGTGTATCAGTGTGCTAAACACAGGTGTCTGTGTTAAGGGGGGTGAAAGGGTGAATTCAGTGTCTTTAACCACAGCCTGTAACAAATATTACAGATCTCACAAAATGTTCTTAGCATAGTATATAGGAATGGCTTCTTAGCTGAAATTCTAAATCAGCCTTACTACACACATAACCATGGCCATATAAACTGACCCCCGTTCCTACTTCATTCCCCCCTTTGATCATAATCATAGCGATTAATATGAGCGAGATTAAGCATCACTAAATAGCATACAGATTTGTTTTGTTTTGTTTTTGTTTGTTTTTTTCTCTGATGACCTCACTAGCAGGCACAAAACATTCTTCTACCGAGATTATTCCCCATTGTCAGCTCCAGCCGGGTCTCTCATTAACTTATAAAACACTGGGATAGTGACCCTTGGCCCATGGTAACAATAAGAATGCAAAAAGAGTAAAAATATTAGCACTCCATACACTATAGGGAGAATCAGAAAATAATTAAAACTTGTCTCTGCAATACTTGAGTTGGTGATCAGGGTACGGTTTACCAGCTTACCGGTGGAGCTAAAGCTCCGAACGGTTAGCCAAGTTTTATAGGGAGCATAAGTAGGGTTATAACAGGTTATCTGATTTTCAACGGAGCACATTGAATAGGTAGTCCCATTATGTATGCAAGTACCAGTCTCTGTGCCATTGCATTGATAATGAGAGTGCCACAGTAACATCTTGGTAGCTATGGATCCTACTCTGGTGGTCCTTATACAAGGGTCACATGAATTACCCTCCCCCCTCTTTTAACCCGGTCAGTATCACTATTATGGCTATCAACAGTCTCATTATAACGATTTTAGTAAACATTACACCGATGAATATCCTCAGGCTTCAGCTTGTGCGTAGACCAACCAGCGTCCGGGGTGTGGTTGGAGCAGAGCTTAGTAGATATCCTTAATCTTCCGCCGTGCGTTGAGCCAGCAGCTTCCAGGAGTGTGTTGGCCACAGGGCTGGAGTCTGTCTATCTTCTGCCGTGCGTAAATTCAGCAGCTTCCAGGGGTGTGCTGAACACAGGGCTGGAGTTCTTCCTTCTGATTTCTCTGGTCAATCTCAGTCTCAAAGTATCTTGAGGGTCTACTGTACTGTGCCAGGAGTCTGTGAGGTCAGCAGCTCGCTTTACCCTGGAGTGTTGTATCCAGGGTGTCACCTCAGCTACCTTAATGGCTGTTGGGGTAGATAGCAGAACAGTGTAAGGACCTCTCCATTTTGGCCCTAGTGGGGTTAGGTTCCACTCCTTTACCCACACTGTATCTCCTGGTTTAAAGGGGTGTACTGGGTTCGACAAGCTTATGGGAAGTCTCTCTTGAACCCATTTCCCTATGTCCTGCATACTTTCCCCAAGTTTCTGTATCAGTTCACGGTTAGCAACCCCTCCTATCTGATGCAAGTCTCCTCTTATCCCTCTAATGATGGGTGGGGGCCTACCATACAGTACCTCAAAAGGGGACAGATTTGTCCTCTTTGTTGGGGTACTCCGAATTCTCAGTAAAGCAATGGGCAACATCAAGGTCCATTTCATTTGGGTTTCCTGACAGAGCTTGGTCAGTTGTGACTTGAGCGTGCGGTTCATTCGTTCAACTTTTCCAGAGCTTTGTGGCCTATATGCAGTGTGTAGTTTCCAAGTAATCTTAAGTGCTGTTGCTAATTCCTGGAGGCACTTGTGGACAAAGTCAGGGCCATTGTCTGAGCCTATATCTGGGGATAAATATCTTTTACAAAATTGCTTCCGTCAGTAAAGTACGCAACGTTTGGATTTTCCAAGGGGCTGTCTTTCAAGTCTGGTCGGCTTGCATATCCATTACCTGGAGACAGTCATGAGTTAGGGGTTCTTGTGAGGTGGGGAGCAGAGTGGCTGGGTTTAAAGTGTTTACAGTCTCAGTTTACAAGTGGATACGAGGATTTTCACACAGCATAGCTTGATATTTAACCATTCGACTGTTAGTAAACCAGTGATTTCCCTTGTAATCCATTAATGCCTGTACTTGGTGTGGGACTCGGACATAAGTCTCCTGACCCAATGACAACTTGTCAGCTTTGGCCACAAGGAGGGCTGTTGCTGCGATGGCCCGCAGGCAGGATGGCCATCCCTGAGCTACAGTGTCCAGTTGTTTTGAAAGGTATGCTACAGGGCGCTGCCAAGACCCAGAGTATTGTGTCAGGACTCCTACTGCTATTCCTTGTTTTTCACTGACATACAAATAGAAGACTTTTTGGCTGTCTGGCAAGCCTAGCGCAGAAACCTGCATTAGGGAGACCTTAATGTCTTGGAATGCTCTGTTTTGTTGTTCTCCCCATTGAAAGGGTTCCTTTTCTCCCCCCTTTGTGGATTCATAGAGGGGTCTGGCTTTTGTGGCAAAGTCCGGTATCCAGATTCAGCAGAATCCTGCCATCCCCAGGAATTCACATACTTGCCGTCTGGTAGTCGGGGTGGGAATCTGACAAACAGCTTCTTTTCTGCCTTCTCCCAATTGTCTCTGTCCTTGTGATACTCTGAATCCCAGGTACTTTACAGTCTCTTGTCAAAATTGCACCTTTCTCTGGGACACCTTATAACCTGCCTCCCACAGTAATTGTAACAGTTTATTAGTGACAGCTGGGTGCATGGTCATTACAGCCTGATTGACCGCTCTGAGGTCTTGAACAGGACGACAGTGAGCTGTTTCAGGTTTCTGCATTGGGAGTAGAGGTGTATTCCAGGGAGACTGACAGGGTTTTAGAACTCCATAGTGTAGGAATTTGTTTGTATTCCTACTAGGGCTTTTAGAGGGACTGGGTACTGTTTCAGGCTGACTGGAGTGGCTCCTGATTTTAATTCAATAAGGATTGGGGAAATGTGTCTGGCTAATCCTGGTGGGTTGTCTTCTGCCCATAGTCCCGGGATGTCTTGCAGTATGCGGGCTTCAAAAGGATGGGGCAATTTTAGGATAGCCTGTCCGTCAGATTGGAAGTATATGTACGCTCTGAGTTTAGCAAGTAAGTCTCTGCCCAGCAAGGAAATAGGGGAATCCGGCATGTACATGAACTGATGTTGGACTTGATGCCCCCCCAAAACTACAAAGTCTTTCTAATAGGAAGGGTCTTTTGCCTTTATACTTCTGCACTGCTTGGTTAATTCTGTGTCTCTCCTCAGTATTAAAAAGGGTCAATAAAAGTTGCTGGCAGTCCGACCAAGTGGGATTATGGGTCTGAGTTATTGACCGGAGCAAATCTGTGATGGCTTGGGGCTTCTCAGAGTAGGCAGGGTTATGAATCTTCCAGTTCAGTAAATCTGTTGTGTTAAAAAGTTGTGTAAACTAGAGTCCGATGTTCCTCCACCGCCTGTTCTCTTAAGGGCAAGTGGAAACTTGATTGGGGAGCCCATTGACTACTACTGAGTTACCTATTTCTGTCCTGCCTATACCCAAAGTGTTACAGTCAGGAGTATATTTACTGAGATTTGGCATTGACAAACTTGCTGAATCTGATGTAGGTGGACAACAACTTGAGTCCCCTTGTTTACTGGACGGGGCATTTGAACATGGCTCTGACCTGTCTCTATCTGAGGTCTGTTCATCTACATACGGGGGAGGCTGATCTGTCTCTTCGGGTTGAGAATATATGTGTCTTGTTTGTTTTGTCAGTGGTACTACTCTTTGTCATAACCATAATTCTACACTGTTCCTCTTTTTGTGGCTTCTATCCACTGCAGGTCTTTATCTCCCATTTGTCCAAAGGATGCACAGTCATCCAGACGGACGTTTTCTCCTAGCTGACTGACTGACTGACTGACTGGCTGAGGATTTGTCCGAAAGATGCACAGTCATCTGGACAAACATTCCTCCTGACTGACTGGCTGAGGATTTGTCCGAAAGATGCACAATCATCTGGACGAACATTCCTCCTGACTGACTGGCTGAGGATTTATCCAAGAGATGCACAATCATCTGGACGGATATTCCTCCTGACTGGCTGAGGATTTATCCGAAAGATGCACAATCATCTGGACGGATATTCCTTCTGACTGGCTGAGGATTTATCCGAGAGATGCACAATCATCTGGACGGATATTCCTCCTGGAAGGTGCGTCTTGGTCATGTTTCTGTGAGTCTGACATAATATTCTCAAATAATCAGTCAATGGTCTCTAAGTCAAGGGTTCCCTGTGGGGGCCACCGCGCTCCATAGCGGGGCCAATCTTTCTCAAACAATGTTATCAATTTCTCAGGGCTAAGTTTAAAATTGCAGTTCTTAGCAAATCCCTTCTCAAAGTTGGAGATCATGGTTTGTAGGGGAGATTCAACACTATGTTTCCCACCCATTCTTATAACCTAGCAGACACCAAGACAGACACAGAGGGTAGGGTAGATGATGAGAATTCAGTAAGGGGTCTGAATCCTCGACACAAGTAGGGACAATAGACAACGCTTCCCTCGGTCAGTGGCCTGGGCGCGGTCTCCCGGCCAAAAAACGCACTTAAAAGAGGACCCGGTCACTTCACCACAAAGTGATGTCTCATACACACATCAATCATACCAGACACTCCCACCCAAAAATTACTGACTGACTGAGAATTCGTCCGAAAGATGCACAATCATCTGAATGGACGTCTCTCTCGGAAGGTGATCAGGCTTCCCTTCTCTTGATCCGTCGAGAGGCTGGCTGGCTGTCTGACTGTTATCCAAAAACAGAAGTAAAAGACTCTCACCTGTTCCCGTTGGAGCTCCAGCTATCTACTTCTCGGATTCCCAGGTCCCACGCTACGAAGGTCGTCCACAGCAGGCCACCAAATGGGACACAGCGCAGTCTCCTAGATAACAGTTCTGGAAGGCGCCTTTTGAGACTACGATATAGCCCACAGGGCTGGCCTCTCGGACCACTCCTTGTAGGTCTGGTGGAAAACAGTGCCACCTGCCTCAACAGGTCACACCGATATTCCCCCCTCACGGCCAAATGCACCAAATGAAGTAGCAGAATATTAGGTAGGATATTGGTAATGACTGCTGGACAATGAACTTCTGGTATGCAAGATTTATTCCATTCTTCTGGCCAGCAAGAATGGACACTCCTGGCCCGACTAATGTCTACACGCCAAGAAGTGCCCGATACAGTGAATACAGTGTTCATATATCTTCCATCACATTACGTCACAAGCGAACAGACAATACATTTCCGTTATAAGACATTCTAACCTTTTAACCATTTTAAGCAGTCAACCTACTCTTATTGGTGCAAAGCAGTTTAGCAAAGCAAATTTCTTTTTGTACTCTTGCAAAGTTTGCAGGTTTTTTTCTCTTGCGGTTTCCTTATCTTTCTTACTAATCAGCTTGACATTTGCTAGCTATCGGAAAGTGTGTATCAGTGTGCTAAACACAGGTGTCTGTGTTAAGGGGGGTGAAAGGGTGAATTCAGTGTCCTAACCACAGCCTGTAACAAATATTACAGATCTCACAAAATGTTCTTAGCATAGTATATAGGAATGGCTTCTTAGCTGAAATTCTAAATCAGCCTTACTACACACATAACCATGGCCATATAAACTGACCCCCTTTCATACTTCAATACAACGTTCTATGCTTATCTTTCATCAGTTCCCGTCAGTGATCTGTGCACAATATGTGATGTTGCTGTCTTGTTAGAACTACATCATGTGATGCTTCTCAGGGTACGGAGTGAATGTATCTATAGCCCATCCTCCGCCCATATTTCCTGTGTTTCTTCGAGAAGGGTTTGGCTGCAAAGTGGAGCTCCACTAATGACAGGAAGCACGTGACCTCCACTCCACTTCTTTTTTTTATTTTTTTTACTGAACTTTATTGTGAATCTCTGCAGCTGGAGCTCCACTACAGGAAATGGAGGTCACATGATTTCTGTGTAGAGTGGAGCTCCACTACAGGAAGTGGAGGTCACATGATTTCTGTGTAGAGTGGACCGCCAGTGACTGCAGTCTGCAGCACATACTGAGCCATTCTGGTGTTACTATTAATTAAGCCTGGGATTTGCAGAAATACAAGATATTTTTGGTAGGTTTTGAACTTTCAGTTAAAGTGCTGTCCTTGTAAAGGCAATTGTTTATTATTTACCAATTTATATTTTTGATGATGGTGGAAGTTCATGTTTATGTTGGAAGAAGAATACAATCCATGTTTTTGCCCCCCCTTCATGCCAATTAACAGGACCAAGATTGAGACACACATGGATCTCCACATGAAAAAAACGTTTCACGGTTCAAAAGGTATGTCGGCATTAAACCTCCCACATCTTGAAAATCATCTATGTTCACCTCTGCCGAATTAGTCCCCCCATATCAAAATTTTAGAAAAAATCTTATGCAGTTTGTTAGATTGACCGTTGTTTGCATTAGATCTCACACAGAAGAATCAATATTAACAGTTATTTGCTGGGGGGGGCTAACCCGTCATCAGCCCCACCTTATCTAAAAATTGACCAAATAGTTATTTTGGAAGCTATTTGTTAGATCCGGTAAGATCAAGTGGTTTTAACGTTAGATCTCACATAGTTGGAGCCTTATTAAGTGAATAATGAGGGGTGCTGGAGCCCCCTTATCAAATTTTCTGTCCAAAAATCATTCAGGCTAATAGATATTCGTTAGATCAGGTAAGATCAAGTGGTTTTAATGTTAGATCTCACATAATTTCAGAGATATTCTACATAAAAGATCCCAGCTAGTGACTAGATCTCAGTCTGTACCCCTTGCTGAAGATGAAAACAGCAAGGATGAAGAGAGAAAGAATGACTGGCTGTCTCAAATTGCCTGGGCCTGCCACCCCCCCCCCATTTCTTCTCCTCCCAATGTGACTGAGGTGACTCTCAGGCCAGAGGCTCCTGAGTTTGTACCTCAAAGTCCACCTTCTGTAGAGTTGGAAGACCCTCAATCTTCCCTGCTCACAGCAGACCCCGAAGACTTTTCATCCTTCATTGAGGAGGAAGCTGAAGCTGTTATGCAGGAAGAAGAGACCAGTGCGCCTGTAACCCCAGAACCTAAAGAACAGCGAGAGCGAAGGGTTATTCACCCGCCCAAAAGACTAACATATGATACTTTGGGTGAAAACTCTGAGGAGGTCGTTCCCATTGCAAAAAGGACTCTTGAAGCAACTGACCCTTTCCACTGCAGATTTGGTGGTGGACAATCCCAACTCACCCCCTGGCACATCTAGCTGGGCCATTCCAGTAAGGTGGCCTCCTCTTTTTTCCTTGTGCATAGGCATGGAAGCAATTGAAGATTGGGTTTGGCAGTGTCCCCCTGTCGTCCCTGTGTGAGGTTTGCCCTCACTGATAGGGTTCCTTTTGTAAAGGTTTATTTATTAGGGACATTTACTCATATTGTTACTTTTTACTTATATTTATCAGTCGTGTTCATGGCATTATTTATAGGCAATATTCCCGGCACCATTCTAGCGATTGCACATTTTTGTTTATGTCCAGGTGTCCTATTCCTGCTTGCCACCTGGTCAGTGTTGTGCGTCTTTGTGATTTATTGGATGCCCGGGTGGCGATGTGCTCTTTTCTTTGTGCGGGAGCTGCGATGCGTCCAGTGGGTCCTCCCCCTCCTCCCCTTGCACTTCTTGTGCGCGGGAGGTTCGGGTGGGCGCCCCTTCGCGCATCGGTGCCACATCACCTACGCCGTGCGTGTGACGACAGTTATGATGTCATCAAGCCGATGTTCAGCGTCAACACCCTCGTGTTTCATTGTGAGGGAGCTTTTGCGCCTTTTACTGAGTAAAGGCTCAGTTCAGGTGCGGACCCTTTCCCTCCATTGGCTCACTTACGTGGCATGGGTGGCATATATTCATCCCCCATTTGGAGCTAGCTGTCTATACAGCTAGTATCCTTCTGGGATTTTGCACAGCAGCCATATTGCTTTGCTGGTTTTGCATTGATGTGGCATTGGTGTAAGCTGTACTAATTTCATTCCAGCTATCATCGGAGCATTACTGGGTCTAGTATTATTCATTACTTATGTATAACTTAATATTGTTATAACTATATACATACTCAATATTTTGTTCCCAGATATCCCTGTTTGATGAGCTACACATCATTATCATTTGCCATATGGAGATTATTCTCACATTTTGCACTTCCCAACACTATCCCGATATATTGCCACTCCAGCTCCCGCGGCGAAGTTGTGCTCTCAGCTCACCTTTTGCCAGTTACCGCATGCCACATTCACTGTCCTGGTTGGTAAGTTTGGTTGGTTCAACCACCCATATAGTTCAAAGATCCATTCTTCCTGATATTTTTTCCTCTCTATTTTGAGTGTGGTTCATTCCATTCAAACATTCATATATTCTTTAGGAATTCCTGTCGCATCTGCTCCTGATGAGTGGGCATACCCACGAAACGCATCAAGCTCTATTTGATGCCACAGCCACACCATGTATGGAATGACATTTACCCATTACTTATCATGTTTGATGATGTTGTCATTATGTTACTCAGTAGATGTACGCATATCATGTGAACAGAGATGCCAGTATCGGGCATGTTGCCATTGGCATTTTCATGCTATGCCATTTTACACATCTACATCAATACCATGTATTCGTTATGATTTTGTGTTGATATATTTGCATCCATGTATCCATCCTGTTTTTGCCTTGTGCACGATTGTTTATATATGCATGAAATAATTTTTTCATTGTTTCTACATACATGTTAAATAATTTTATATTGCTAAAAATACCTCCACTGTTCAATTGCTTCATTCAAAGTCCCAAATTTCCTTTATTCTTCCAGTTAAGGTGGCCTGTAGGCAGGACAACCTCCCCTCCTATGCTAATTGTTGGGATGTTCCTCTGCCAGGGTTTTATGCAGATGTAAATTGTATGGTTTCCTGTGTACACTAACCTGTTTTTTTTTCCGTGTGTATATCAAAAGCATGTAACAGGGCATAGACTCTTTACCTCCTTTGGTGGACCAAAGGTTCTTTGGTGGGGGGGGTGTGTAGCGGGGGCTGCTCTGTCACCCGTGGTCCCCCACCTCCTGCTAGTGACCGCTGGACTGAATAGACACTGACACAGGCGCTCACAGAGGGAGAGCACGCCTGTCAGTCCCTGTGAGGGATTTCTCCCCCCCCCTCTCTTCTTTCTTGAGTGACGAGCAGTGCTCACTCACAGGCATCTGCCCACTCTGCTCTCTTCTCTGTGTCCCTATTGGCAGGGAGAGGGAGCCAATCAAGCCGCAGCAGTGGACCACGGGACTTGAAGTCTCATCACAAAACGGCGCCATTCATTTCTACAGGGGGTGGAACTACCAAGCCCAGCCTACTTTGCAAGAAGGGAGGACTAGCTAAAGACTTAAGCTTGTTGGTCTGAGGAGAGATCACCATGAGGCAGGGAGGCGAACGGAGGTGTGAGGAGAGACTACAGGCACCCGCTGAAAAACTATCCAAAGACGGTTCCAGAAACCATGCAGAGACGGTTGAAGATGAATGTACCTTCTGTACCACCTACTATCTCTATTTGTATTTGGAATATCTCTGAAATTATGTGAGATCTAACATTAAAACCACTTGATCTTACTGGATCTAATGAATATCTATAAGCCTAAATGAGTTTTGGCCAGAAAATTGCATGTGGGGGGGCAACCCGATCTTATGTACCACCTAATATCTCTATTTTTATGTGGAATATCTCTGAAATTATGTGAGCTCTAACGTTAAAACCACTTGATAAGGGGGGCAGCCCCCTCATTAATCACTTAAAGTGGATGTAAACCCGAATTTTTTTTTTTTTATCATACTGTAGAGTATAAGATTTCCTATCATTTGAGCCCAGTCTTGCCACACAGAGGTAATCCATCTCTGAGCAATCCTCTTTTATTGTTCAGTGAGATAATTCTTGACAAACTCAGAAAAACTTTGTCAAATACTCCCCCTTGCTGTGAGTGACAGGTGATTTACATATCTCGTGATTCAGCCTAACATACAGTATTTTTTAATTCCCTCCCCCACTCCTTTCTTCAGCAGCTCTGCAAGGATTGGCTGTTCCACACCTCAGCATGATTTGGCATTCTGAAGTCATGTGGTTACTTTCCTGTCTTTTCACTGAATGTTAGAGATCATAGCAGAAGTTCAGCAGAAGTTCAGTGTTAGAAATACACAGGGGAGTGTAGAGGTGGGTGGGGAGTCTACTGACATCACGACTCCACCCACCGAGCTCCAGACAACAGACCCACCCACAGAATATGCAGTTTTTCGGGTCTAATAACAGACAGAGGGGAGACATTTGACAGGTAAAGATACATGCAGAAGGCATGTATATCCTTATAGATAACCCCTATGGCAGTAGTTTAGAAAGGATGACATTGGGTTGCTTCCTGTCATCGGTGGAGCTCCACTCTGCAGCCAGACCCTCTTGTGGTTTCTTCTACTAACTCATCATCGGTTTTCTGCAAACATGCAGAAAAGGGAAGTAAGGTCCACCCTTCCCCCATCTCCAATTGCTATAACTACTTATATTTTGGCCATTAATTCTATTCCAGGTAAATTCACAGAGCACCTGGGAATGACTCTACAAGGGTGATACACCATGCATCTATCATCTAAACTGCTCACAAGTAAGCAACGGGTTTCCCGGGTCTTTGTCAGGACCCCATTTATACCCACAGAAGGCTCACATTCTGTCGGAGTTCGGGGATATTCTCCCTCCTTTAACCCCTTCAATACGGGCACTTTCACTCCCTTCCTGCCCAGGACAATTTTCAGCTTTCTGAGCTTGGAAATGACAATTGCATGGTTATGCAACGCTGTATGCAAATTACATTTTAATTACTGTATTTTCTTCACAAAACTAGAGCTTTGGTGGTATTTATTCACCACTGGGTTTTTTATACTTTGCTAAATAAACAAAAAAGGGCAAAACAATTTTGAAACAAAAAATAGTTTTTCTTCGTTTCTGTTATAAAATTTTGCAAATAAATAATCTTTCTTCATAAATTTAGCCCAAAAATGTATTCTGTGACATTACTTTGGTGAAAATAATCCAAATCAGTGTTTATTATTTAGTCTGTAGAAATGTTATAGATTCCTCAAACTATGGGAGAAATCTGAAAATTGATCAATCCTGATATACTGAAGGACAATCTCATTTCTTAAGGCCCAAAAATGGCAGAACAGTACAGATAATCCCCCCAAATGGCCCATTTTTGGAATTAGACAGTCCAACGTATTTAGTCAGAGGCATGGCTGTTTTTTTGAAGTTGTAATTTGTTTGTCATAATTGTTTTGGAAAATGAGAAACCTCAAGTTGTAAAGCGCTACATAAACTGTTGGCGCTATATAAATACTGTATAATAATAATAATATTGCTCTGATCAAAAAGTGGTAAAAACAAATGTATATATATATATATATATATATATATATATATTTATTTTTCCTACTGTCACCAGTCAGTGTCTCTGTTTACCGCCACACCAGTTATATGATGATGCTGTACTGCACTGGTAAAAGAATTTAAAAAAATAAATATATATATATATTATTTATACATTTGTTTTTACCACTTTTTGATCAGAGCAATATTATTATTATTATACAGTATTTATATAGCGCCAACAGTTTACGTAGCGCTTTACAACTTGAGGGTAGACAGTACAAATACAATACAATTTGATACAGTAGGAATCAGAGGGCCTTGCTCCTTAGAGCTTACAATCTAAGAGGGAAGGTCAAGAGATACAAGAGGTAATAACTGTGGGTGATGTGCTGATTGAGAAGATAAATGTACAGTTGTTAGGTGGGGGCCAGATAGGCTTCTCTGAAGAGATGAGTTTTCAGGGATCGTCTGAAAGTGGATAAAGTAGGAGAAAATCGGACGGATTGGGGTAGAGCATTCCAGAGGATGGGGGAGGCTCTGGAGAAGTCCTGAAGGCAAGCATGGGATGAGGTGACAAGGGAGTTTGAGAGCAGGAGGTCTTGGGAGGAGCGAAGAGAACGATTAGGTTGGTATTTTGTGACTAGGTTAGAGATGTAGCTGGGGGCCAGGTTGTGGATGGCTTTGTAAGTTATAGTTAGTATCTTGAATTTAATTTGATGACTGAGTGGCAGCCAATGGAGGGATTGGCAGAGGGGTGTGGCAGACGCTGAGCGGTTTGTGTGGTGGATGAGCCTGGCAGCAGTGTTCATGATGGACTGAAGTGGGGATAGCCTATTTAGAGGTAAACCAATGAGGAGGGAGTTGCAGTAGTCAAGGCGGGAGATGACCAGGGAGTGGATTAGAAGCTTTGTGGTGACATTGGTTAGGAAGGGGCGTATCTTGGAGATGTTGCGAAGACTGAGGCGGCAAGCTTTGGATAGTAATAGAATGTGGGGTCGAAAGGTTAGTTCAGAGTCCAGGATTACACCTAGGACCTTGGCGTGGGGAGATGGGTTGATAGTTGAGCCGTTGATCTTGACAGGGAAATCAGGGGAAGTGGCACCTGAGGGAGGAAATATCATGAGCTCGGTTTTGGATAGGTTGAGTTTGAGAAAGTGATGTGACATCCAGGCTGATATGTCTGCTAGTAAGTTGGTAATGCGTGAGGAGACAGACGGAGAGAGATGGGGGGTGGAGAGATAGATTTGGGTGTCATCAGCGTAGAGATGATATTTAAAGCCGTGGGAGGCAATCAACTGACCCAAGGAGGTGGTGTAGATTGAGAAAAGGAGAGGTCCAAGAACAGAACCTTGGGGGACCCCAACGGAAAAAGGAAGAGGAGAGGAGGAAGTAGAGTTGTAAGTGACACTGAAGGAGCGGTGGGATAGGTAGGATGAGAGCCAGCGAAGAGTACAGTCACGGAGACCAAAGGAGTGGAGTTTTTTGAGGAGGAGGGGATGGTCCACTGTGTCAAAGGCAGCAGAGAGACCCAGGAGAAGTAGTACAGAATAGTGTCCATTGGCTTTAGCCATTAGTAGGCCATTTGAGAGTTTAAGGAGAGCAGTTTCCGTGGAGTGTTGAGGGCGAAAACCGGACTGAAGGGGATCAAGAAGTTTATTCATGGTCAGATGGTCGCTTAGTCGGTTGTAGACCAGTCTTTCAAGAAGTTTGGAGGAGAAGGAGAGTAAGGAGATGGGACGTAAGTTGTTGAAATTGGTGGGATCCAGTGAGGGCTTTTTTAGTATGGGGGTGACTAGCGCATGTTTTAGAGAGTTTGGGAAGATGCCACAAGAGAGGGAGAGGTTGAAAATGTGAGTTAGAGAGCGTAGAATCGAGTCAGAGGGTGAGCGTAGCATTTGCGAGGGAACAGGATCCAGGGGGCAAGTGGTTAGATGAGTGCTAGATAAAAGTTTAGCAACCTCAGTAATAGTAGCAGGGTTTTATGAGGGAAGTAATGATTGTGTCTGTGGACATGGGGTGTTGCATGGGGGAGGTTTTTGCGCATTGGCGATCTCCTCATGAATTGTATCGATCTTAGTTTTGAAGTGATTGGCAATCTCCTGGGCATGAGTGAGTTGGTGGGTGGAGGCAGTGGAGGACAGAGTAGAGTGTTGAAGGTAGAGAAGAGTTGACGTGGACTGGATGAGAAGGTGTTAATGAGTGTGATAAAGTAGGTCTGTTTGGCAGTGTGAAGGCAGGAGTAGTATTTTAGGAGGGCAGATTTATATTGTGTGAAGTCTTCCTGGGTCTTAGTCTTATGCCACAGGCGCTCAAGAGCGCGGCTACGTTTTCTGAGACTTCCGGTGTCATCTGTTTGCCAGGGTTGTAGCAGTCGGGGCCTAATTCTGCGTGTAGTGAGGGGGGCCAGCTTGTCTAGGGAGGAAGACAGTGAGCTGTTGTAGATGAAAGTAGCTAGGTTGGGGCAGGACAGGGGGGAGATTTTGTCATAGAGGTGATCAGTAGCAGAGTAGAGAAGAGAAGGGTTGAGGTGGCGAAGGTTTCTACGTGTAACTGTTAGGCGGTTGGAGGGAGAAGAGGTGGAAGACAAGGAGAGAGAAAAACTAATAAGGTGGTGATCAGAGAGTGGGAGTGGATTGTTGGAAAGGTTGCACGGAGTGCACAGATAGGAGAAGGCAAGGTCAAGGGTGTTGCCACTGGAGTGGGTAGGAGCCTGTATCCATTGCTTCAGGTCAAGCGATGAGGTTAGACTGAGAAGTTTAGAAGTAATAGTAGTGTTAGTGTTGACAGGGATGTTGAAGTCCCCAAGAATAATTGTGGGGATTTCAGAAGAGAGAAAGTAGGGTAGCCAGGCAGAGAAGTCATCAAGAAAGGCTGATACTGGTCCAGGGGGCCGGTAGATGACAGCAATTCTTAGAGAAATGGGAGAGAAAAGACGAATGCAGTGCGCCTCAAAAGAGGAGAGTGTCAGAGAGGGAGGTGGGTGAAGAACCTGATAGGTGCTGCATGGGGCTAGAAGGATTCCCACTCCACCTCCCTTCCGTCCACTTGGTCTGGGGGAGTGAGTCCAGAGAAGGCCCCCATGGGAGAGGGAAGCAGGAGAAATAGTATCCGATTCATGAAGCCAGGTTTCAGTAATGGCAAGTAGGTTAAAGGAATTTGTGATAAAGAGGTCGTGAAGGGCGGTGAGTTTGTTGCAGACAGAACGTGCATTCCACAGGGCACAGGAAAAGGGGGGGCTGGTTATGGAAAGAGGAATAGAGACCAAGTTCTGTGGGTTGCGGCTCCTGCCAGAGGGTGTAGGGGGATGGGAGCAATGGGCAAAGACAGAAGATAGTGGCCCAGGGTTTGGGGATATGTCACCAGAGATTAGGAGAAGCAGGAGGGTGAGGGAGGTAATGTGGGACTGTGATTTATGTGAAGGGGCATGTCTCAGAGTACTGGAGGTTTTATCAGTGTATGGATGTAGAATGAGCGAGAGTTGGTAAGAGCAGTAGTAGGGAGAAGACAGAAGGCAGGGTGATATGTATAGGCAGGCGGGTGGAGTAACATTATACTATTTTGGGGAAGTGATCAGGATTTTTTTTTTCTTCTACACATTGTGATTGCCTATAGCAGTGAATTTCATTGCTATAAGCAAGAATTTTACTGAATGAAATCAATTCATTCAATTTGATTTGTTGTGATTGGCCACAGCTGATGACATGGCACAGTCTGTACCATGTGATCACTGTGACCAATCACAGCCAGCAACACAATTGTACACAGTGGAAGGCTTGAAAGGAAGCAATCCATTATTTACAATTGTCATGTGATCTGCTGTGATTAGTTACAGCGGTCACATGGTACTGGCAGCAGGTTGGTACAGTGATCAGTCATCGGCTCATGTAATGCAGCGTGGCCCAGGGCACGTGCGAGGCATGATCCGGGAGGACGTCACCTGACGTCCACCCGGGCTGTAGCCTGGGCAAGGAGTGGTAAAGGAGGAGGATGTGCTCCCATATCTATGAGAAATTGTACATTTTTACCATCTACCAATAATTTGATTGTAGGGGCTTCATGGCAATTACTGGAAATCAGAGCACACATGGAGGTCACCTCCCTACTGTTTTTTCCTTGTCAGGGCATAGGGTATTTCAAAGAACTCCCATCCGACGGGGAAGGTGTCAACAACTGTTGCGGCACATTCTGTGTGCCAGACTAGGACCATGCTTGAGGACAGTCATTCTTCCAATGTCCTGAATCACCACATATGGAAAACTTGTCATTGCAAAATCTACCCTGGCCACCTCTCATCATTCTCCTGACTCATTCCTCTACAAGCTCCCCCACTCCAAAACTGCTCAGCATGCTGTAGTCCCGAAACGTGAGCTTTACTACTATATTTGTGGAGATCAAAGTAACCTGCTGCATCCTTTATCATGATATCTATCTCAAACTCCTTGTCATTCCTATTAGGCTATTTATCCACCAGTTTAACCACTTGCCTACTGGGCACTTTCAACCCTTTCCTGCCCAGGCCAATTTTCAGCGCTGTCACACTTTGAATGACAATTGCGCGGTCATGCAACACTGTACCCAAATACATTTTTTATCATTTTCTTCACAGAGATAGAGCTTTCTTTTGGTGGTATTTAATCACCACCGGGTTTTTTTATTTTTTGCTAAATAAATGAAAAAAGACCAATTACTTTGGAAAAAAAAGTTTTTCATTGTTTCTTATAAAATTTTGCTTACATGTAGTTTATTTCCTTCTCTGATGTGCACTGATGAGGTGGCACTGATGGGCACTGATAGGCTGCACTGGTGGGCACTGATGAAGCTGCACTGATAGGCAGCAGTGATGGGAACTGATGGACACTGATAGGTAGCACTGATAGACACTGATAGGCAGCACTGATAGGTGACACTGATAAGGAGGCACTGATTGGCAGCACTAATGGACACTGACTGGCAGCAGTGGTGGCCACTGATGGGGCTGCAGTGATAATCAGGACATGGATAATCAGTTCCCTAATTATCAGTGAAGATGTCTCTTTCACACAAGCTGGTTAGCGGCTATCCTCCCCTCATGCTGTCAGCATGAGGAAAGGAAGGCCAATAACCAGCTTGTGTTTACATCGTAATTGAAGAAAAATAAGAGTAGACCGAGTAAGCTGGAAGTGACGTTGTGACGTGACCTCCGTGTTTACACAAAGCGGACTGGAACAAAGCCGTTTCCGTCTTTCTCCCAGTCTCTCTCTAGCTGGATCGGGTCTCCCGGTGGGACAGAAGGCCTGGGAAGAGCAGCTGAAGGCGGCGGGAGGGGGGCATCCCCTCTCGCTCCTCCGGGATAACAGCCGAACGGCTTTTAGCTGCATCAGTTGTTATCCCTGAAGAGCCGACCGTCCGCTCTAAAAAAGGGTAGCGGGATGATGCATGCAGCTGCATATCATCCCGGTATAACCCCTAAAGCCGAGGCCGCATATGTGAGTATGGTCGGCGCTAAGGGGATAAACCAGAGGCTCTGGATGGACAATTGGATAAATGGTTCTATAGTTAGGATGTATCCAGTCTATAAACCAGAGGCTCTGGATGGACAGTTGGTAAAAACTGTTCTATATATTTAAGATGTGTCTGTGTACATATTATAATACTCTATATGTATCTCTAGTATCTGTTGGAGATAAAAGACATCACAGTGACTATGGAGGAAGAGGACATGACGGGGTTACTGGGTGTAAGTATAAAACAATTTGTATTACCTCCTCTGCTGCCGATTGCAAGGATATCCTCCTCTTCTTCCTGTAAACTGTCTTATCTCTAGAAACTGCCCATCTTTAGTTGAAATCACTTCCTGTCTTCTAAGGAATTCTGTCTCTGCATTCCACTAAAAATAAGTGAGATCAGCACCTTGTGGAGAAAATACCAACTGCAGCCTGTGTTTTTAAATACTTTGAAAGCTGCTTCTTGGATTGTTCTTCAGTTTTGGTGCCTAACCATTGCCATATACAGTAGCCATTGTATAAAAACCACAACGGTTGGGGGCTGTATAAGAATGGCCTCCCCTTTGCACTGCTCATGTGCGCCCTCTAGAGTGTTCAGCAGCGTGCTCCGTGATCACTGAGCTCATCAGACATAACAGATCTGCAGGGTACAAGACCAGCAAAATTTGCCCTGTCCCATGTGATCACTGTGACCAATCACAGCCATCACAAATGTGAACAAAAGATGCATGTTGGTGCCACCATAAGCACAGTACAGTGTCACCAGAGCAGCCAACCAATGTCCCTGATCACTACCAACTCCAGTACAGTATCACCATACCATAGCAACCAGCAACAGTGTCCCTTATTGCTAGCCATCCCAGTACAAAATCACCAGGTAACAGTGTTCCTGATTGCTGCCACCCCATGACACTGTCACTACACTAGTGTAAGCCAATAACAGTGTTCCCGATCACCGCTACACCAGTCCTACTGTCAAGGTGAGTGCAGCCATCAGCAGTGTTCCTGATCACTCCCACAGCAGTCCCTGTGTCACCTGACCAGTGATAGCCAGCAACACTGTTTCTGATCACTTGCCAAATCAGTCCCAGTGTCACCAGACCAGTGTAAGCCACCAACATCATTTCTGATCAATGCTTCATGCGTCCCAGTGTAAGCCAGTAAGAGTGTTCCCAATCTCCACTACACCAGTCCTACTGTAACCAGACCAGTGCAGCCAGCAACAGCGTTCCTGATCACCTGCTTGAGTCCCATTGTCCCCAGACCAGTGTAAGTTAGAAACAGTGTTCCTGATCACCGCCACACCATTCCCAGTACCTGATTGCTGACCACATTACTGTCTGTTGTCTTACCTGACCCATCTATGCATCCCACTGACTAAGTTCCCGAGACACCAGTCCCAGCCATCCCATGCAGACAACTGCATTCCTGGAACCACAGGAACTTTATTGTTCACCCTTTGTTCATCCTCCTATACTTCCTGGTCAGTGAGCATGGCATTCCTGAGGACAACCACATATCAATAGGTTAGGCTTGCTTGGCTTACAGGTACAAGGACTGCTACAGGTGACAACACAGAGCTGTATTCCCTTACCACTTGAAGATAGACAACCATTACCGTACACTGTTTTTATGTGCAATGCTGGTTGATTTTTGGGATGCACAAGATACAATGTTTAGTACATATTCAATCCATAAACAAAAACAAATACTTTAAGTATGTCAAAATACCTGCACTTTAGGACCTTCTTAAAGCACGTGAAGAACTTCGCTCACTGTTATTTCACAAGACAAAACAAAAATTGGCATGGGCACACAGTACCATGTACGAATTCTCGAACAAACCTGGTGCACTGCTGGCGAGAGCACAGAGAGGCCCGCGTATGACGACATACATCTCTCATATCCTGGCCGCCTCTGGTCCGAAGCTGACCACGTTATCTGACATGGCGATGGAGTTTCGGTCCTTCTACGAAGGACTTTACAACCTAGACAGACCCTCCACTGATGAACCCTCCGCTATGGGTGGTTTTACCCCTCGGTCGTATCTAGCCGTGTCTGGTATGCCATCACTTCCTATTGCTGTCCAGGAAGAGCTGGAAGAGCCCATCACGGCAGCAGAGCTGGGAGTGACCCTGGCCAATTCCAAACCGAAGAAGGCCCCTGGCCCTGATGGCCTTACACCGACGTACTATAAGGTCTTCTTTGACATGCTTTCCCGACCCCTGGTCTCTGCCCTCAACTCTATTACAGAAGGTAAATCTTTCCTGGTAGACACTCTGAGAGCCTATATTTCCCTTATCCCAAAGGAGGGGAAAGACCAATCGTGATGCAGGAACTATGGCCCTATAGCGCTCCTGAACACAGACTTGAAATTGTTTGCCAAAATATTGGCCAACAGACTGCTCTCCCATATACCAAGTCTCATCCACAGAAATCAGGCGGGCTTTGTGCCACAACGGGAACCACGAGACAAAACAATCCAGGTGGCAAACTTGATCCACGCGACTAGGAAATCTAAGCGGGCCCTTCTGCTATCTGCTGACACGGAGAAGGCCTTCGACCAAGTGGATTGGACATTCATACGGGCCACTTTAGAACACATTGGCATACGGTCCTCTATGCGGAGTTGGAACCATACCTGTACTCCTAACCCACTGCAGCGGTCAAAGTCAATGAGACAAGGTCCAACTTCTTCAACATCCGTAATGGCACACCGCAGGGCTGCCCCCTGTCTCTTCTGATCTTTATACTTTCCTTGGAGCCCTTTCTGTGCAGAATAAGGGCAGATGCGGGTATTACTGGCTACCAAAAATCTTCAGGGTCCCCCAAGGTGGCTGCATTTGCAGATGACCTAATCTTTTTCCTGACAGAACCGCTCACATCCCTACCAAACCTGCTGCAATCCCTTTAGGAATATGGAGCCCTTTCCCTATTTCAAATGCATCTATCCAAATCTTCCATTCTCAACATAACAGTGGGTAGAGATATTGTTCATCGCCTACGATCAGAGTTTCCTCTGAGATGGGCGACCAATCTTATCTGGGAGTCGAGTTACCTCTGACCCTTCGGATTTGTATTTGGCAAACTTCGCCCCCCTACTTCTCCACCTTAAGGCCGACCTCCCTCAGTGGCACTCTCTCAGGTTGACATGGTTTGGTCATTGCAATGCCCTCAAGATGACCCTGTTGCCGAGGGTTTTATATCTGTTGCAGGCACTTCCAATTTGCCTCCCGCCGGTATTTTTCAAAGTGATTGAATCTATGCTCCACGACTTCGTCTGGTCTTACCGTAACATAGGGGCGGGGTTGGCCTCCCAGATCTGAAATCCTACTATAGAGCAACCCACCTCAATAGGATAGTGGACTGGCACTGCCATGCAGAGGCAAAGCACTGGGTGGCCATGAAAATTGAGGATTCCGGAGACACGGCCAAAAGCTGGCCCTGGATCAATGCACCTTTGCCGAGGGACCTTGTTGAACACCCCACATTAGACAGCACATTATCGATAGTCAGAGATGCCTTCAGGCACTCCTCGGTCTCCCTGCTTCATGCCTGGTCTCCAGAATGCCTATTTCAAGCGGCTGGCCACGGTCAATCGGCTTCGCCTGTGTGACTTTTTGGGGCCCGACGGTAAACTCTCCTCTGCAGCTGGGGTGTCTGATACGGACCCCCCTCTGGACTTCTGGAGCAGCCTGCAGCTGCAAAACTTTCTTCACAGATGCCTGCGGTCGCCGGGCATTTCCCGTCAGCTTACTGAACTAGAACGCATCTGTCACCGTGGGGAGGCGGTACGCCACAGTCTTTCGCTAATCTACTCCTCCCTGACTCGACCCGCGGAAGGATACATCCCCCCGTTCCTCGCTAAGTGGGAGACGGACCTCAGCACTCACTTTACTTGTTCTCAGAGGGAGAAGATACTCCACTTCGCCCAGAAGTCCTCCATAGCCACGAGAGTCCAACAGACTTGTTACAAAATCATGACCCGTTGGTATAGGGTACCCATTACTCTGCACCATTTCTTTCGGCTAGTCCCAAGTCTATGTTGGCGCTGTGGTACAGCAGAGGGTACAATGCTGCACATTTTCTGGGACTGTCCCAAACTCGGACCCTTTTGGCTCGAGGTGACCCGCACGATCAAGCATCTGACTAACGTTTCTCTGGAGGGGAACCCCGTGGCCTGTTTACTTCACCTTACAGAGCGACCCATCAAGAAATACAAAGCCACCCTTACCATCCAGCTTTCTTCACAGATGCCTGCGGTCGCCGGGCATTTCCCGTCAGCTTACTGAACTAGAACGCATCTGTCACCGTGGGGAGCCGGTACGCCACAGTCTTTCGCTAATCTACTCCTCCCTGACTCGACCCGCGGAAGGATACATCCCCCCGTTCCTCGCTAAGTGGGAGACGGACCTCAGCACTCACTTTACTTGTTCTCAGAGGGAGAAGATTCTCCACTTCGCCCAGAAGTCCTCCATAGCCACGAGAGTCCAAGAGACTTGTTACAAAATCATGACCCGTTGGTATAGGGTACCCACTACTCTGCACCATTTCTTTTGGCAAGTCCCAAGTCTATGTTGGCGCTGTGGTACAGCAGAGGGTACATTGCTGCACATTTTCTGGGACTGTCCCAAACTCAGACCCTTTTGGCTCGAGGTGACCCACACGATCAAGCATCTGACTAACGTTTCTCTGGAGGGGAACCCCGTGGCCTGTTTACTTCACCTTACAGAGCGACCCATCAAGAAATACAAAGCCACCCTCACCATCCAGCTGTTAAATGCTGCCAAGGCTTGCATTCTCCGACGGAGAATCCGCCGTCGAAATCCCTGTGGTTTTCTAAAGTGAATGACTTGAGAGATATGGAAGATCTCACGGCCACCTTGCACAACAGGGAGGAGACTTTTCGGGAGACCTGGAGACCTTGGCAACACTTTATATATACGGATGACTACCTCAGTGAGGTTGCACAGCCTGATTGACCCATTGGGTCTGCTTTGCTCCGTGGTTGGGGGGCGCTACTCTACTCCGCTCTGCCTCACCTCCCTACTCCTCTTTCTTTCTATACTCCCCTCTATCTTGCCCCTCTACTTCACCCCCGCTGGACCTTACCCCCCCTCTCGTCCTGAGAGTTCCTGACCTATCACACTCTCTCCCCCTCTGTTTGTATCCTGTCCCCATAGTTTCTACCCAGTCATGGGCTGTTTTGATCAGATATTGTGAATATCATAATGTCCATCACCCAAGTCATGTATCCCATGTCTGGACCCAGCTGGTCTTCAGGATGCCCTGCCTCCTGAGCAGCTGTGCGAGTTTTCTGTTAGATATAACTTAGCATTTGTTATTATTATGTTCTGGGTCGCACTAGCGATTGTTTGGATGCCACCCCGACTTCGCACACTGTTTGTCTTTCTACGGTGCTATCTTATTGTGCCTTCCTCATTGTGTACTGCCGGGATCTTAGATATATTGGATATGTTTGATATATTTGATACTTGATGTTTGATTTTGTATGTCTGGTCTGCCTATCACCTTATACGACTCTTTCTGTTCCTTATGTTAGTGCTATTAACTTGTATCTCTGCTGTATGCTTTTGACTGTTAAATGCACTTTCTTTGAATATACTAGAATTACAAAAAAAAAATACTTGAACTGGTAATCACTAAATGAAGGGTGCGTAACCCTGCACACCAGAGGCCATTGGTATTAGAACATAACTTTCAATCAAACTATATAAAACATCTCTGGAATTTATTTATAAAGTTATAGCTTTATGTTTTTACCTTTTACTCCACGAAATGTCTATCAAGTAATGATTTATTTGCACATATGTCTATATAATATATCCTTTATCATTTATTATTATGTATTTATATGTGTTACAAGATTTATCAG
The DNA here is from genome assembly GCF_042186555.1 of Aquarana catesbeiana. Classification (NCBI taxonomy): domain Eukaryota; kingdom Metazoa; phylum Chordata; class Amphibia; order Anura; family Ranidae; genus Aquarana; species Aquarana catesbeiana. The sequence goes on along the minus strand of NC_133331.1, from coordinate 299,508,326 downwards.
TGTTTTTTTTTTTTTGGTCTGTGTATATATACACCACATCATTAGGTATTGTTATTTGCTTGAGAAGGGAGCGCGCATGCCCCTATGAGGTATAGTGCGTGTTCCCGAAACGCATTGCATTCTGGTCCTGAGCCCTGCCTGTGTCATCCTTCTCCTGGCTGCCCACCCGCTTCTGGAAGGACTTTGGCCAACTTCCTCCTCCACACGGGGACTTCTGTCACATTCCATCTGGCGTTACCAGCAGCTCCTGCAGCCTGCTCCAACTCACGTCGTGGACCTACACTTATTGATGTGCCTGTTGTTTACCCATCTATTGTAAGTAGCCCTGTTGGGGGGGTCTTATAAATAAAAAGTCTTACTGCACTTCTAGCTTTTCTACTTTTGTTTTTGTCCTTATATATTCAGAGTCTGCTAAACTCCTCCAAGAAGCCTGCCCTAGCACCTTGGACCTTTTTGGACTTATACCTTATAATTACTCTGCTTGCACATTAGGTATTATGACCAAGCCTTTGCACCTATAACCTCCTGTTCTTATTTAATACCAATGGCCTTTGGTGCGCAGGGTTACACAACCTTCGTTTAGTGAGCACATAATCAATCCAGACATTAGAAAAAGTCTCACACATGAGGCATTCCCATACTTTGGAGGGGTAAAAGAATGGGGTGCTGATTTACTTTATCCAGTCCACTACATTCTAGAATCCTTCAGAAGGCAAGGGGAAATAATCAAACCTGCAGCCAGCAAAACCCAGAACAGCCCAAAGCAATCACAAACTGCTCCACAGCCAAAAAGAACTAAATTTTCCTAATCTTTCTAGCAACCTATTTAGGAGGGTGATACACTCCTTTAAAGTCTGAAGGCACTCCTTGGATTTTGGGCTTCTCTAGGTGGTTAAGTCCTTAAAAAGTCAATATATAATCGGTTCAAGCATTGAAAATGTCTCACATATGTGTTATTCCCATATTTGGGAGGAATAGAGGAATAGTAGAATGTATTTTTTTGTAGTGGTTTTTTGCTGGAGCCATGAGGGGGCTATAATGCCAAACACATCACAAAACTCTATCTGCATATAAACCTACACCTTTTGGATATACCTTTTGGATATACATAAGCAGGACCTGAAGTTACTTCTGAGTGACACAATCGATTAGTGGCCCCTTTCCTGGACTTTTTGTCCTCCCTATGGCCTTCTTTTTAGCTGCCTTGATCATCAGTACATGGGCTCCAGTTGTTGATGTAAATACTGATAATATCTCTTCCATCACTCTCATTTTTATGATTTAATAGATAGTCTCTCATACAATTCAAATTAATGCATAAACTCCTGAAGAAGTCGAAAACATGTTGAGAGTGACACATCTATTGGAACGTTGAATATGTAAACTATGTTTGTTGATCAAAACACAGTGAGATTCATGGTTTTAATGAAAATTTTTGAACTGAAATTAAACAAAAAATTGTTAAATTTTAACAATATTTGTGTATTAATCAGCACCATAAAAACCTCTATTGTTTTGTACTATATACTTACCTGAGTAGTGGAATATATTTTGGGTGAAATTGTAAATATGCCCATACTGTGTTTATATTTTATTGACAGGTTTGTGTAAAAAAAAAAAATGTACATTTTCTTTCTGTATTTTCTAAAAACTTGTGGCACAAAAAATGAAATACTCAAAAGACTCATCATGCCTCTTAAAAAGATACCTTGGGGTTTTTACTCTCCAAAATGTGGTCATTTTGTGGGTGTTTCTCTTATCCCGGCACTGCATGGCCTCAAGAAACGTGATAGGAAGTAATTTATGCATTTTGAAAGCCTGAAGGTGCTCCTTAGATTTTGAACCCTCTATGCATCTAGACATATAAAAAGTCTCACACATGTGGTATCCCCATGCTTGAAAGGAGTAGAAGAATGTGCTTTGAAGTGTAATTGTAAGTATACCCATGTTGTGTGTAACTTGTTAAAATGACAACTTTGTGAAATAAAAATCAGATTTTATTTCATTTGTTTATTTTCCAAAAAAGATTGTGACAAAAACTTACAGCAACAAAAAACTCTGCATGCCTCTTACTAAACACCTTGGACTGTCTACTTAGGTGTCAAATACAGTATATATACACCATAGTTTGAAGACTTTATAGCTTTCACACAGAGTAAATAATATACGTTTATTTGCTTTGTATTTTACCAAAGAAATGTAGAAAAATACATTTTGCCCTAAATTAATGAAGAAAGGTTATTTATTTGCATTTTTTTATGAGAGAAGCTAAGAAAAATGCTTTTTATTCTAAATTTTTTTGTTTCTTTGCTATTATACTGTATAGTAAAAGTGGTGGAGAAACACAACTAGAAGGAAAGCTTTACCTGTCTCAAAAAAAAAAAAAGATATAACATTTATTTGGGTAAAGTGTTGCATGTCAGTCAAATATCACTGTGCTAAAAATGAAAGAATGACGTATACAGAAAGGGGGTTTAAAATGGCGGTCTTCAAGTGGTTAATAAGCAAAAAAAAGAAAAAACAAGCTAGAATCTAAATCAAAACCTTTTAAATTGAAGATAATAAACAAAAACAAAAAATGAATTATTGGTTGGACCAATGAGAAGCCGGCTAAAACATAACAAGAGCAATAATGTACAGAAACCGATATCAACCAATAAGAAGTGTTGTTCATGTATTGTCATATCTGGCCATGTATTAGCACAGTTTAGTTGTATGGTGCGGTCTGTGTGAGTGCGGGACCGAGTCATCTCTATATGTTTAGAGGATCGTATTACTAGAATTCAATCCCTGCAGACTCAGATCTATCAAACCGAACCTGAAAAACATTCAATATATTCCGCCCCCCCCCCAACACACCACTGTTATCATGAGAACGATTGTTATCTCGTGTGACTTCTCTGATGATACACAAGGCTTGCTTTCTGAATGAAAGATTTCCCGCACTCTGAACATGAATAAGGACGCTCACCTGTGTGAACTCTCCGGTGACACACAAGGCCTCCATATGACGCAAAAGATTTCCCGCACTCTGAACATGAATAAGGACGCTCACCTGTGTGAATTCTCCGGTGATACACAAGGTCTCCTTTTTGTGAGAAAGATTTTCCGCACTCTAAACATGAATAGGGACGCACACCCGTGTGAAGCTTCTGGTGTAGATCGAATGAATATTTCCATTTGAAACATTTCCCACACTCCGAGCATGTATAAGGACGCTCGCCCGTGTGATCTCTCTGGTGTACAAGAAGTTTTGCTCTTTGAATGAAACCTTTCCCGCACTCAGAACATGAATGCGGATACTCCCCCGTATGAAGCTTCTGGTGTCTAATAAGATTTCTTTTCCGAGTGAAACATATCCCACACTCTGAACATGAATAGGGTTGCTCACCAGTGTGATCTCTCTGGTGTTCAATAAGACTTTGTTTCTCAGTGAAACCTTTCCCGCACTCTGAACATGAATAGGGTCGCTCACCTGTGTGACTTCTCTGGTGTGCAATAAGACTTTGTTTCTCATTGAAACCTTTCCCGCACTCTGAACATGAATAAGGATGCCCACCTGTGTGACTTCTTTGATGTAAATGAAGGTTGTTTTTATTAGTGAAACATTTCCCACACTCTGAACATGAGAAGGGATGCTCACCTGTGTGACTTTTTTTATGTAAATGAAGGTTGTTTTTCTTAGTGAAACATTTCCCACACTCTGAACATGAGAAGGGACGCTCACCCGTGTGACTGTACCAGTGTGTAAGAAGTCTTTGGTTGTCAGTGAAACATTTCCCACATTCTGAGCATGAAAAGTCACCTGTGTGAATTCTTTTGTGTCTAAGAAGGCTTCCTTTCACAGTGTAACATTTCCCGCACTCTGAACATGAATAAGGATGCTCCCCCGTGTGACTACTTTGATGTACATGAAGTTTGTTTTTCTGAGTGAAACATTTCCCACACTCTGAACATGAGAAGGGATGCTCACCTGTGTGACTGTACTGGTGTGTACGAAGGTTTTGTTTGCTAGTGTAACATTTCCCGCACTCTGAACATGAATAGGGACGCTCAGCAGTGTGACATTTCTTGTGTTTAAGAAGTTCTCTCTTTTTTGTGAAAAGTTTCCCACACACTGAACATGACAATGAACTCTCTTCTGTGTGATCTCCTTCCTGCCCTGAAGAAGATTCCTCGGGAATAGACGGATCTATTAAAGTATTTCTACTGTGAGATCTTAGAGTCCTGGAATGTGATTTATCAGAAGATTCCTCAGACGTATTCCGCACATTATGGTCATCTGCTGAAAAACAATTTTACAATAAATGTTAGAAGAATTTTTGGAATCTTGTATTCAGGAGTCATATATGTTGGTCTCGCACTAAGAGCTCCTTTCATATTGAGGCGCTTGAAAAATGCCTTAAAAACTCCTAGCGCTATTGCTGCGTTATCGCTAAAATTAGTGCACCGCTCAGGCGATTTTAAGGCATTTTTAAAGCGTTGGCGTTAACCAACAACCCCCCCTACATCACTTCCTGTGCACTTCCTACATCACTTCCTGTGCACTTCCTACATCACTTCCTACATCACTTCCTGTGCTTCCTTGTATTTGGTGGAGGGGAGAGCGGGATCACAGAGCAGATGGAATTTGCTAAGCTGCTGTTTGTGCTCCTCTATTGGCAAAATATCTTTAAACAGAGGCAGCGATGTCACTTTTGGGTACATCCCGTCCTACAACAGCACTTCTCAAGAGGGACATTTGTGTTGTTTTATCAGGACTTGAGTGTAACCCCAGAAAGTTCTGAAATTACACTCAGGTGAGCATTGCAACGCGAATGGAAATATCCCAGTCCCACTAATCCCAATCCCCCAACCCTAACCCCAGTCCCACTCACTCCCAATCCCAACCCTAATCCCAGTCCCAGTAGTCCCAATCCCCTAACCCTACTCCCAGTCCCACTAGTCCCAATCGTCCAACCCTAATCCTAGTCCCACTACTCCCAATCCTCAAACCCTAATCCCAATTCCAGTCCCACTAGTCCCAATCCCCCAACCCTAACCCCAGTCCCACTAGTTCCAATTCCCTAACCCTAATGCTGGTCCCACTCGTCTCAATCCCCCAACCCTAATCCCAGTCCCACTAGTCCTAATCCCCTAACCCTAATTGCAGTCCAACTAGTCCCAATCCTCCAACCCTAATCCCAGTCCCACTAGTCCCAATCCCCCAACCATAATCCCAGTCCAACTAGTCCCAATCCCCCAACCCTAACCCTAATCCCAGTCCCAATTCCCCAACCCTAATCCCAGTCCAACTAGTCCCAATCCCCCAACCCTAATCCCAGTCCCACTAGTCCCTATCCTTTAACCTTAACCCCAGTCCAACTAGTCCCAGTCCCCTAACTATAATCCCAGTCCTACTTGTCCCAATCCCCCAGCCCTAATCCCAGTCCCACTAGTCCCAATCCCCTAACTATAATCCCAGTCCTACTTGTCCCAATCCCCCAGCCCTAATCCCAGTCCCACTAGTCCCAATCCCCTAACCCTAATCCCAGTCCCACTAGTCCCAGTCCCACTAGTCCCAGTCCCCTAACCATAATCCCAGTCCCACTTGTCCCAATCCCCCAACCCTAATCCCAGTCCCACTAGTCCCAATCCCCTAACCCTAATCCCAGTCCCACTAGTCCCAATCCCCTAACCCTAATCTCCGTCCCAATCCCCTAACCCCAATCCCAGTCCAACTAGTCCCAATCCCCCAACCCTGATCCTAGTCCCAATCCCCCAACCCTAATCCCAGTCCAACTAGTCCCAATCCCCCAACCCTAATCCCAGTCCAACTAGTCCCAATCCCCCAACCTTAACCCTAATGTCAGTCCCAAAAGTCCCTATCCTTTAACCTTAACCCCAGTCCAACTAGTCCCAATCCCCCAACCATAACCCTAATCCCAGTCCCACTAGTCTCAATCCCCTAACCCCAGTCCCACTAGTCCCAGTCCCCTAACCATAATCCCAGTCCCACTTGTCCCAATCCCCCAACCCTAATCCCAGTCCCACTAGTCCCAATCCCCTAACCCTAATCCCAGTCCCACTAGTCCCAATCCCCCGACCCAAATCCTAGTCCCACTAGTCACAATCCCCCAACTCTAATCCCAGTCCCACTAGTCCCAATCCCCTAACCCTAACCGCAGTCCCACTAGTCCCAATCCCCTAACTCTAATGCTGAACCCACTCATCCCAATCCCCCAACCCTAATCCCAGTCCCACTCATGCCAATCCCCCAACCCTAATCCCAGTCCACTAGTTCCAATCCCCTAACCCTAATCTCAGTCCCACTAGTCCCAATCCCCTAACCCTAATTGCAGTCCAACTAGTCCCAATCCCCCAACCCTAACCCAAGTCCCACTAGTCCCAATCCCCCAACCCTAATCCCAGTCCAACTATCCCAATCCCCCAACCCCAATCCCAGTCTTACGCCCCAACCTTAACCCTAATTCCAGTCCCACTAGTCCCTATCCATCAACCTTAATCCCAGTCCCACTAGTCCCAATCCCCTAACCATAATCCCAGTCCCACTAATCCCAATCCCCCAACCCTAACCCTACTCCCAGTCCAACTAGTCCCAATCCCCCAACCCCAGTCCCACTAGTCCCAATCGTCTAACCCTAATCCCAGTCCCACTCCCCTAACCCTAATCCCAGTCCCACTAGTCCCAATCGTCCAACCCTAACCCTAATCCCAGTCCCACTAGTCCCAATCGTCTAACCCTAATCCCAGTCCCAATCCCCTAACCCCAGTCCCACTAGTCTCAATCCACTTAAACCTAACCCCAGTCCCAGTCCTACTGATGGGATTAAGATAAAATAAGATAACGGTTGATAAATAATCGATGTAAATAAAATTAAAAAAAAAAAAAATTTTTTTAAATTTATTTTGGGGATATGATCAGCATGTACAAATACATAAGTGGCTTGTATAGTCAACTTGGTGTTGAGTTATTCACTTTAAGGTCATCACAGAGGATCAGGGGCGTAGATAAGGGGGAGGTCAGGGGTGTTCAAACCCTCCTTTAGCCAAAATGAAATGCATGGTGTCCCTGCTCTGCAGCCACACATGGCACCAGCGACAGGCAGCACTGCAGTCAGTGGTACACAGAGTGTAATAATACTGCTGCAGAAAGTGTAATAGATCATTAGGCATACTCACACGCATGTTGTGGTACACCACTAGGTCGGTTTTTGGGGACCGGGCTGAAGGCTGATAGATCTATCACCTTTCATTGCTTGAAATTAAATACAAAAAAACTCTGTATACGGAAGGGTTGATTTTTTTAATTTTTTTAGAGCTCTGTGGATGAAGAATTGTCTGGTTCTAGATGACTCTGAAAAAATGACTGGATGTTCTTCTTATGGTTATTAATAGGGATGACCCACACCCCATCCCCCCCCCCCCCCCCCCCCGATTCGGTTCACGGCAGAACATGCGAACGAACCAAAAGATCGCGCGAACATTCGAACACCGTTAAAGTCTATGGGTCCCGCACGTAAAAAAATCAAAAGTGTGAATTTTGAAAGACTAACATGCAAGTTATTGTCCTAAAAAGGGTTTGGGGACCCGGGTCCTGCCCCAGGGGACATGTATCAATGCAAAAAAAAGTTCTAAAAACAGACGTTTTTTTGGGAGCAGTGATTTTAATAATGCTTAAAGTGAAAAAATAAAAGTGAAAAATTCCTTTAAATATCGTACCTGGAGGGTGACTATAGTATGCCTGTAAAGTGGCGCGTGGTTCCCGTGTTTAGAACAATCCCTGCACAAAATGACATTTCTAAAGGAATAAAAGTCATTTAAAACTGCTTGCGGCTTTAATGTAATGTCGGGTCCCGGCAATATGGATGAAAATTATTGAGAAAAACAGCATGGGTACCCTCCAGTCCATTACCAGGCCCTTTGGGTCTTGTATGGATATTAAGGGGAATCCCGCACCCAAATTAAAAAAAGAAAAGGCGTGGGGCCCCCAGGCCCTATATACTCTGAACAGCAGTATACAGGCCATCCAAACAAGACAGGGACTTTATGTTTGTTCTTAAGTTGAATCTGTTTATAATTTGGAACAGGTAAATTTTGTAAGTGTAGCTCCAGACAAAAAATACATTTTAAGCTTTTTGGATAACATAGGGAAGGGTTATCACCCCTGTAACATTTGTTTTGCTGTCTGTGCCCCTGTTCAAATGATTTCAATTGCATTTTGAAAATTTGGGGTTATTAGGGAAACAAAGATTGGTGATAAAGCATCAGTGGAGACACCTTTTTCCCATATTAAATCTTACAGGATAGAATTTCCCTTCCTAGGGGTAGATTTCCTCTCACTTCCTGTTGTCTCCCTCCATTTGTAAGTAGGAGTCATTTGTAAGTCGGATGTTTGAAAGTAGGGGACCGCCTGTATATACTATAAGGCCTGCCCTATATACTCTGCAGAAAATTGAGCCTTAGGTGTTGGTGGTACCAGAACACTGTAAGCCCTCACAGTTACTCTTGGTGGGCAATGGAACAGGCCCTGCTGTGAAATATTATATCAAGAATTGTAATTACATTCCCCTGTTAAAGGGGCAGAAAAAATGGGCCCTTGGTGGTGGTGGTGCTACAATACTGTAAGCCCTCACAGTTACTCTTGGTGGGCGCAGGAACGAGCCCTGCTGTGAAATAGTATATAAAGAATTGTAATTACATGCCCCTGTTAAACAGGTGCAGAAAAAATTGGCCCTTTGCTGGTGGTGGTGCCACAACACTGTAAGCCCCCAGTTACTCTTGGTGGGCGCAGGAACTGGCCCTGCTGTGAAATATTAGATCAAAAATTGTAATTACACGCCCCTGTTTAACAGGGGTAGAAAAATTGGGTCTTAGGCAGTGGTGGTTGTGCTAAAACACTGTAACCCCTCACAGATTCTGTTGTTGAGCGCAGGAACGAGCCCTGCTGTGAAATATTAGAGCAAATATTGTAATTACATGCCCCTGTTAAATGGTGGTTGTGCCCTGAAACAAAAATGTTTTTAGAAGCTATCAACATGAACATTGAGGAGGAATAGGATAGTCACTCAGCATAACAGGATAGTCACTCAGCATAGGCAGTCTTCAAGGGATCTCACATTCATAGAAGAATTAATCGGTTACATCAGCATCAGGTGCTTGGTAGTTGGTGATCCAAGACTGATTCATTTTTATGAAGGTGAGATCAACTGAGTCTGTGGACAGGCGCACTATGTGATCGGTTACAAAGCCTCCAGCAGCACTGAATGTGCATTCATAAAGAACACTGGATGCAGGACAGGCCAGTAGCTCAATTGCATATTGTGCAATCTCTGGAAAGTGATTCAACCTCAACACCTAGCAACCCAGTGGATTTTTGGTTGGAAAGCTCTTCATGTCTGATCTTGCCCCTAGGTATTCCTGCACCATGTAAATCAGACGCTGGCGATGGTTGCTGGAACTGATCAGACCTTGGGGCTGCGGACTAAAGAATTGTCTGAACGCATCGGTCAGAGGGCCACCTTCTCCACCTCTCCTTCTGTGACTGACCGAAGCCTCAGCAACACGTTGTCCAGGAGGACCATGAAATTGTAACCTCCCAGGCTCTGGAAACGCATTGCACAAACCTTTCTGCAAGGCCTCCCGAAGATGTTTTATCCTCTGCTCCCTCTGCGAAGGCTGGATACGTTTACCCTTGTAACGTGGATCAAGAAGGGTTGCCAGCCAGTAATGATCCCTCTCCTTGATAATGCAAATCCGAGGGTCCTTTTGCAAGCTTTGCAGGATCAGGGAGGCCATGCAGCGAAGGTTTGCTGAGGCATTCGATCCAGAGTCCTCTGGGTCGCTAAGGATGACATGATCCACAGCCACCTCCTCCCAGCCACGTACAAGTCCATGGGTTTCTGGGGACTGAAAACGATCCCTTGAAGACTGCTGCTGATGCTGAGTGCCAGGCTCCACCTCCATGCTGACACAATCCTCCTCCTCCTTTCTTCCTGTGTGATCGGCGGGCCCACAGGAATACTGTCTGGATAAAGGGTGTCTTAAGAGGTAAGGAAGTCCTCCTCTTCCTCCCTCTGTTCTGCCTCAAGTGCCCTGTCCATTATTCCATGAAGCGTGTGCTCCAACAGGAAGACAAGAGGGACAGTATCACTGATGCATGCACTGTCACTGCCTACCATACTTGTGGCCTCCTCAAATAGTGACAGGACAGTGCATGCATCCTTAATCAGTCAAGCTCGCCTGACCCTGTCCTGGTGCAATACTCACACAAGTACTCATTGATGGCCCTCTGCTGCGTGTGTAGCCACTGCAGCATTGCCAACGTTGAGTTCCACCTGGTGGGCATGTCACAAATAAGGAGATTCTTGGGCAAGTTGCATTCCTTTTGAAGGTCAGCCAGCCGAGCACTGGCATTATATGACCACGGAAATGCCCACAGACTTTCCTGGCCTGCCTCAGGATATCCTGTAAGCCCGGGTACCTGCACAAGAACCGATGCACCACCAAATTAAGGACGTGAGCTAAACAGGGAACATGGGTCAAGTGTCCCTGTCGGAGGGTGAAGAGGAGGTTGGTGCCATTGTCGCAAATCACCATTCCTGGCTAAAGCTGGCATGGCGTCAACCACTTCTGAGTCTGCCCCTGCAGAGCTGACAGAGTCTCTGCCCCAGTGTGGCTCCTGTCCCCTAAGCAGACCAACTCAAGCACCGCATGGCATCTTTTTGCCTGAGTGCTTGCATAGCCCCTTGAATGCCTACGGAGCACCGCTGGTTCCGAGGAGAAATCTGCAGAGGAAGAAGAAGAGGAGGGGGTGGAGGAGAGAGGTGTGAGAGAATCACCACTTCTAGCATTTTGGAGGCGTGGTGGCGGAACAAGCTCCAACAATACTGCACCCTGTCCTGCAGCCTTCCCAGCTGCCAACAGAGTTACCCAGTGCGCCGTGAAAGAAAGATAACATCCCTGTCCATGCCTGCGGGACCATGAGTCAGCGGTAATATGCACCTTACCGCTGACTGCCCTGTCCAATGAGGCCAAGATATTGCCTTTCACATGCCGGTAGAGAGCCGGAATAGCCTTCTGTGAAAAGAAATGGCGTTTGGGAACCTGCCACTGAGGTACCGCACATTCCACAAATTCACAAAAGGGGCAGAGTCTATCAGCTGAAAAGGCAGCAGTTGGAGTGCTAGCAATTTAGCCAAGCTAGCATTCAGCCGCTGAGCATGTGGATGGCTGGGACCGAATTTCTTTCTACGGTTTAGCAACTGGGGTAGGGAAATTTGCCTGCTACAATCGGATGTTGGTGTAGCGATAGCAGATTGCCCGCAAGTAGTTGGCACACCTAATTCTACACCTTCACTCCTCTCAGTGCAGGTTTCTGAGAGGACTGAAGGTATAGTGGGGTTGGAGATCCCAGCTGATGAGGAGAGAGGAGAGGTCCGCCTTGTTCTTTGGTGTGGGTCTTTTAAGTACTGTTGCCAACGGACTGCATGGGAGGTCGACATATGTCTGGTCAAGCATGTGGTGCCCAAGCGGCTGCTGTTTTGGCCATGCTTGATACGCTTCAGACATATGTTGCAAACAGCAATGGTGCGATCTGCTGCACAGGTATCAAAAAAAGCCTACACCAAAGAACTTTTCAAAATACGCAAGGAGTCAGCAGCGCCCTGCACATGCGGAGCTCTGCGGTGTGATGCAGTCGGGTGGCTGCCCTTAAGCTGACCTCTGGAGGGCATCCTGCCTCGTTGGAGATGTGCCTCCTCCTCCTCTATTCTATCAGGCACCCATGTAGAGTCAGTGACCTCATCATCCCCTCCCTCCTCGTCACTGGAGCAAACCTGGCAGTGGCAGTATGCTGCAGCTGTGGGAACATGACTGCCAGTTTCTTGTCCTTCTTGGGCACCCCCTCTCTCTGGGCTCACGTTACTGCCTTCCTCAACCTGGGTACCATCATCGGAGCCTTCAAAACGCTACGCATCCTCAAGCAGCATGTACCCGATACTGTGGTCGAACAGTTTGGGGGACTCCTCTGTGCATGATGGTGGGGATAGGGAAGGAGTGACTGATGACATTGAGCCGATGGAATAGGCCGCTTTGGCAGCTGCATTGGCAAACTACTCTGAGCCTGGGTAACAGAGCATGAGGAGGATGAGGACGGCTTAGTTATCCACTCTACCAACTCTTCTGCATGTTGTGGATCAACACGGCCAGCTGCCGAAAAAAAGGACAAAGCGTGCCCCACGGCCACGTGCTGAGGATGCACCGTGTCCACGACCAGCACTGTTGGCTGTAGACACAGAGCCTGCTTGCCCTCTTTTAGTGGCCTGTGAGCGTCTGCCTCTCCTTGGTGACCTTCCAGACATGCTGTAAAATTTTATTAGCAAAACACCGTCTGAAGTTTACTAGAAAAAGTACACCAGGAATGGCCTACAGTCAGATATAGGCTTGGATAGACTAGAATGCAGTGGATATATATGTAGGAGACTGTATATATATTTCATGCACTGCAGATTACTGAATCACCTGCCTGCCTGCCTGAAAGTATATTAGTAACAGTATGCCAGGAACGGACTGCAGTCAGATCTAGCTAAACTGGATACAGTGTATATATATATATATATATATATATATATATATACACACACACACACACACACACACACACACACACACACACAAGACTGACTGTATATATATATATATAATAAATACACTGCAGCTAACTGAATCGCCTGCCTGCTCAATCTCAATGAAATGACACTCTCTCGGTCAATGCTAGCAACACACTACACAGGGCCGACGTGTGCACGCGGCCTTATATAGTGTGGGGCGTGGACTTAACCCCCTGAGCCATAATTGGCCAAAGGCACCCTGCCTTTGGCCAATTATGGCTCTGTTTGCTGACGGCGCTGTGATTGGCCAAAGCATACGGGTCATAGTGCATGCTTGGCCAATCATCAGACAGCAATGCACTGCTCTCAAGCAGTGCATTATGGGCCATTACGCGCCACTCGAATTTGGCGCGAACGGCACATAATGTTCGTTTTTTGGCAAACAGCCAATGTTCGAGTCAAACTTATGCTCGACCCGAACAGAAAGCTCATCCCTAGTTATTAATAATTGTAGGAAAACTACTTTAGAATGTTGATCTGGTGAGCTACCTGATTTCCTTTTCGGATCAGGGATCTTTATAACCTAAAGAAGATTAGGCTGATCTTTATATGGACATTCTACAGTCCTGTGGGTCAGCTGCTGCTTTGAAATTTCTATTTTTCTCTTGGGTGAATTCAGTAGACATAGACCTTTTCTCCTCTGATGTAACAAGGTAAATACAAACTTTATAAAAATGGGAATTAGTTCTATATTTAGTGTTTAATACTCACTTGTGTCCATATGTAGTGAAGATTCCTCCTGTTTACTTTTCATAGTCATCTCCCCCTCCTCCATAGACTGCTGATCCCCACTCACCAACCTCTCTTCATCTTCCTCTTTAATCTCAGCTTTGATGTCTTTTAGTTCTTCACCCTGAACCCAAAGATGATAAAATACTTGTATAAAAATGAACAAGGTACAAAGAAGAATATCCTCTCATAGCTTAGAATACATTTTTGGATCTACATGCTTAGCCCCACCTACCTGATGATGGTGAGGGATGGTATGACCTTCCTGTGTGGAATCCCGGGAATACAGAGGACGGGGACATCTCTCTGGTGAGTTCCCATTACTGGATCCATCTGTAGGAAACACACACTGACTGAATACATTGTTTCTATGTGTTTATCAGATGATGGGATCTAGGTGGACCCTCCGTACTGCTCTCTCCTTTACAATAAAGTCTCCTCTTACCCGGTGATGTGAGGGGTGGCTAAAATTATATCGATTTCATATGACCTCCCAAAATCCTACTCACCTCTTCCTGACATATACAGGACTCTTCTCTCTGTACAGATAACAAACTGAGAATTATCTGAACTGTACTGGGATAAATATGGTCTAGTATGTATCTGGCCTCTAGATGGACAGTTGGATAAATGGCTCTATACTTAGGATGTATCTGGTCTATAAACCAGAGGCTCTGGATAGACAGTTGGATTAATGGTTCCATATGTAGGATGTATCTATGTAAATATTACAATATTCTATATAAGTGTATATCAGCATCTTTTGGAGATAAAAGACGTCTCAGGGACTATGGAGGAACAAGACAGACATGATGGGGGATACTGGGTGTAAATATATAATAATATCTTATTACCTCCTCTGCTATCGGTTGCAGGAATATCTCCCTCCTCTTCCAGCATGCTTTCCACTCTCAAGAAACTTTCCGTCTGTAGATGACATCACTTCCTGTCTGTAGATTACATTTCCTGTCTGTACTGACATCACTTCCTGTTTGTATCTGCTTTCACTTCCTGTCTCTGCATTCCATGGACTATAAGAGAGATCACCACCTTGTGGAGAAAATACACACTGCAGCCTATGTTTTTAAAAACTTTGACAGATACTTCTTGATATTTTCTTTAGCTTTGGTGCTTAAAGTGGAAATTTGCTCAGAAAATGAGGTCCTGCTAGAACACCCCAGGCTTGTCCCTTTTGCACGTACAGCTATATATAAAATATTAAAAAATAAGTGCCTATCAGTGTTGCCAACCATCCGGTAATTTTCATAAATGCCCATTACGGGCAGCCGAGCCTGTAAAAAAGATGGCTGCAGGCCAACCTTGCAACTGCGCATGCGCTGACCCAAAGCCTGCCGGGGTCGGGAATGCTCTCCCATTTTTGGCCTGGCAGGCACATGCGCAGTGACACAGCATTATTTTTTTAACAGAAGATACTCTGCGGCGGCACCTCACCACGGTTACCACAGCACACTCATGAGGATGGTAATATAAAGGGGCAGAGGAGGACACTCACACTACTGTGGGGGGTGAAGGAGGCAGAGGATACTGATGTTGCAGATGAAGGGGGACAGATAAGGACAGGACTATACTGTGTAGGTGGAAGAGGAGGACACTACTGTGAGGGGGCTGAAGGAAGGCAGAAGTGGACACTGATGTGAAGGGGAAAAATGAAGGGGAGCAGAGGAGAACACTGCTGTGGGGGGTGATATGAAAGGGGGCAGAGAAGGACAGTGCTGTGGGGGGTATATGAAGGTGCACCATGTCGCCACAACCTCTGACCACCTCCTGTATCATGTCCACAGCCTTTAAGCATCTCCTGTAGTATGTTTTCAGCCTCAGGCCACTCCTGTACCATGTCCGCAACCTCTGACCACTTCTTTCTATGTTTTCTGCAGCCTCTGACCACCTCCTGTAACATGTCCACAGACTCTGACCACCTCCTGTACCATGTCCACAGCCTCTACTAACTTCCTGTACCATGACTGCAGCCTCTGACCACTACTTGTATGATGTCCACAGGGTGAGGACCACCTCCTGTATGATGTCTGCCATCTCTAACCACCTCCTGTTTAATAAAAAAAGGGGTTTGCTCGGGCCTGCAGCACACCACTCAGCGCCAGAAGGATAGGTTGGCGTCCAAAATAATGAGAGCACAACTAGAGAATAAGGGAGGTATGACACTCAGTTTCTACACTAAATGATCAAAAAACAGCTGTCGTTTAAAAGATAATAGTAATAAAAGAATAGTATATATAAAACAGTACATGTAAACATACACTACAAACAGCGCTGATGTTGAGCAAAAGATATATAATCATGCGGCCAACTACACACGAAAGTATTTAAACAGAGATGTGCAGAGTCTGTGAGGTGATTAGGAAAGTGTTCATAAGTGATAATACAGCTGGATCACAGTGTGCACCTTCCACTGGTCAGTTGGATTTCACCCTGTGTTGACACTCTCCCCCTAGGGGGTCAAACTCACCAGAGCTGCAAATTAAATAGGCCTCCAAGAGAAGAAATCTCCCAATCACATCATTAGCAGCACCACTCCAGGGGGTTCAGGGGGGTCACAGCTCCAAATAAATAGATGACAAAGAGAAAGCGCACATAGCGTAATTCTACTTATTCAAATGAACCCCTTACATCTCACAAGATCCCCCTCAACCAATATACGTAGAAGATAAACAGTCAATCAAGCAAATGGAAGCACTACACATCACAGTTCCGAAGATCAGCCGGCTCAGTAACCCAAGGAGCAAAGCACTTCCTGGTTGTGGATCCAGGCTGCGGTGGAGCGCACACGTCACTTCCGGCGTCGTGTAAGCCACGCCCTGACGCGTTTCATCATATCCTGACTTCGACAGAGGGCGTATGAACATTTTCCTAATCACCTCACAGACTCTGCACCTCTCTGTTTAAATACTTTCGTGTGTAGTTGGCCGCATGATTATATATCTTTTGCTCAACATCAGCGCTGTTTGTAGTGTATGTTTACATGTACTGTTTTATATATACTATTCTTTTATTACCTCCTGTATCATGTCCGCAGCCTCTAATTATCTTGTCTCTTGTATTATGTCTGCAGTCTCTGATCATCTCTTGTCTTTTATCATGTCTGCAGTCTCTGAGGGGGTCTGGAGAGGAGTCAAGAGTGGGAGCGCCGCTGGGATGGGAGTCACAGGAGGAGTGAGACGTCTGTTGACTGTGGAGAGGAGACTATAGGTCAAAACCAGAGCCACCAAGCTGGAGCTGTCTGACTGATCTCCGCATGGTGCACCTGAGAGGAGTTCAGTGACAGCGCGGCCGGGCCAGTCTGAGAGGGGGTCACTGATGTAAGGGGGAGTGAATAAAATACTGTATGGGGGCACTGATATAAAAGTTCCACCTTATAGCAGGGAACCCCCCTTACTTTAGTGTATTCACTATGGGGAAGATGGTCTCTAGTGACCAGAGTCCCCCCCACATCAGAGTTCCTGACATTCCCCTTTACATCAGAGTCTGCAGGATTCCCCCTTTCAGTGCAAGGGCAATGCTGCAGACCTCGATGTAAGTGGGAACTCTGATGTAAAGGGGAACGCAGTGGATTCTGATATAAGGTGGTCTCTGGTCACCATAGCCCCCCTTACATCAGAGTTCCCCCTTAGTTCATGATCTCCAGCTTTCCCCTTTACATAAGAGTTCCCTTTCACTGTAAGGGGGAATCCTGCACACTCTGATGTAAGGGGGAACTCTGTGCTGGCTGGGTTATAGTAATCTGACCTTCATGTAAATAGGGAAATATGTTTTTTGACTTTTGTTTAACCTAAACACATTGCTAATAGCACTAGCTACAGTGGGGATGGAAAGTATTCAGACCCCCTTAAACTTTTCACTCTTTGTTTTATTACAGCCATTTGCTAAAATCTTTTAAGTTCATTTTTTTTCCTCATTAATGTACACACAGCACCCCATATTGACAGAAAAACACAGAATTGTTGACATTTTTGCAGATTTATTTAAAAAGAAAAACTGAAATATCACATGGTCCTAAGTATTCAGACCCTTTGCTCAGTATTTAGTAGAAGCACCCTTTTGATCTAATACAGCCATGAGTTATTTTGGAAAAGATGCAACAAGTTTTTCACACCTGGATTTGGGGATCCTCTACCATTCCTCCTTGCAGATCCTCTCCAGTTCTGTCAGTTTGGATGGTAAACGTTGGTGGACAGCCATTTTTAGGTCTCTCCAGAGATGCTCAATTGGGTTTAAGTCAGGCCTCTGGCTGGGCCATTCAAGAACAGTCACAAAGTTGTTGTGAAGCCACTCCTTTGTTATTTTAGCTGTGTGCTTATGGTCATTGTCTTGTTGGAAGGTAAACCTTCGGCCCAGTCTGAGGTCCTGAGCACTCTGTAGAAGGTTTTCGTCTAGGATATCCCTGTACTTGGCCGCACTCATCTTTCCCTCAATTGCAACCAGTCGTCCTGTCCCTGCAGCTGAAAAACACCCCCACAGCATGAGGCTGCCACCACCAGGCTTCACTGTTGGGACTGTATTGGACAGGTGATGAGCAGTGCTTGGTTTTCTCCACACATAGCGCTTAGAATTAAGGCCAAAAAGTTCTATCTTAGGAACCTTAAGTGCAGCAGAAATGTTTTGTAACCTTGGCCAGATCTGCGCCTTGCCACAATTCCATCTCTGAGCTCTTCAGGCAGTTCCTTTGACCTCATGATTCTCAATTGCTCTGACATGCACTGTGAGCAGTAAGGTCTTATATAGACAGGTGTGTGGCTTTCCTAATCAAGTCCAATCAGTATAATCAAACACAGCTGGACTCAAATGAAGGTGTAGAACCATCTCAAGGATGATTAGAGGAAATGGCAGCACCTTAGTTAAATATATGAGTGTCACAGCAAAGGGTCTGAATACTTAGGACAGTGGTTCTCAACCTTTCTAGTGCCATGACCCCTTGATAAAATTTCCCAAGTTGTGGGGGCCCCTAACAGTAAAAAAAATGTTGTAGCATTTGTTGTCAGCACCCAAGGCAAGACAAGTAATTTGTGCCCCTAACCCACAGACATATAGCGCTCCCTGATTCCCTTCCACTCATAAAGTATTAAAACCCCTTATAGTACATTTTAGGATATACCACTCTTTCTCTTTGTTCTCTTTTTAGCTCTCTCTATCCTAATTTCTTGTTTTTTTCCCCATCCCTCCCTCTAGCTGTCTTTCTTGTTCTTTCTCTTATTCTTTCTCCCCCCTTTTCTTTGTTCCTCTCCCTTCCATGTATTCTCTATTTTTATTCCTTCTCTTACACTTTGGTGGGGGGTGGGATGAGTGGCAGTGCTGGAGGGAGTTCTGATCAGCCAACTTAGGTGCTCTTGATCAAGGTCATCTGCTGATCTGTGAACTGTTGTGTGGACTTTTAATGGCAACTATAATCACAGGTAGTGTTACTCACTGTGTCCCCGGCTTCACTGTGTCTCCGACTTTGTGGTGTCTTGTAGCAGTGACACCTATGCCTAAATAAGGAAATAGGGTCTCCTCCAGCCCCTCCCACTTCACATTCCTTCCTTACCAGTCAGCTGACCTCTAGTCTCTGCCCCCCCAGCCATGCTGTGAACTGAATGGGTGGTTGCGAAGAGGCTGAGTGGGTGGCCGCGGGCTCCAGGAACAGCCCGGCTGGGAGAGCGGTGTGGGTTTCAGGAACAGCTCAGGATACAGTGACCCCTGGCAAATCATCATTTGACCCCAGAGGGGGTCCCGACCCCCAGGTTGAGAACCACTGACTTAGGACCATGTGATATTTCAGTTTTTCTTTTTTAATAAATCTGCAAAAATGTCAACAATTCTGTGTTTTTCTGTCAAAAAAATGAACTTAAATGATTTTAGCAAATTGCTGGAATATAACAAAGAGTGAAAAATTTAAGAGGGTCTGAATACTTTCCGTCCCCACTGTATATGTTTATAGTTTAAATATTAATATTTGCACTGTTTAGCACTGAAAACGGTCATTTTAGGTACTTTTGTGCAGTGGCAGTAAAAATTGTGGCTGTTTGGTGATGTTTGTAAATTTTGGCGTCCTGCCAGTAAATTTCACTTCGGGGGGTTGGCAACACTGGTGCCTATACTGTTTAACATCCAGTAATATACCATCTCACCCTTCTCTGCACATGCTCATTTGCTCTCTATTTTTAGGCATGGTGCAGAATTTGTAAAGGCCAATCGGCTTGCTCAGGGGCTCTGGGCTTCAGCAAAATGGCCGCCTCCAACCAGAAAAAATAGGAGCAGTGCTGGAGGCAATTTACAGCGCACATTTAATTTGGTAGCATAATTATTCATGTGGAATGTATGTTTCTTGCTAGAGAAAATGAATTTATTATGATGTTGTTTTGGGTAAAGTTCCACTAACGGCATGTCATACCACTGTTATATATGTAGCGGTACCCCGTAGGGGCTGCTGGTTGTTGTGGTCCATCTGTCAAACTGCCCAACCGACACACAGTCCTCAAGCATCCATGAGACATGAAACAGTCCAAGCACTTTGTGTTTTTTTTTTTGTGTTTTATTGGGGGAATTAAACTTGCCATAGGGAATGGGTAGTTATGAGATGCCCAGTTGATCAAAACGACAATGTAGGGACTGAAACCTATATACATCTCCAGTATATAGAACTTCCTCTCTTCCTCCAGCACAAAACTTGCTTGCAGAGTATCGCTCCCGGGACCAGCTAGCACTGAATGCAGGCATGACACTGGCTCAGCCAGACCCAAAGCAGATGCCCTTTGCAGGCAGGGACCACGGGCCCCTTTGGTGTTGCAAAATTAAAGGTAGTCTCAATGCTAGCTGTCCCACGTGGCTACTGATCCCAGTACCACCTCTTCAGGCCCTGCTAGCCCTCCCGTCTCCAACTGCCCGTGATACCACAGTCCACTCCACTGGCTCTGCACCCATCCCAGACTTCACTCTCCCAGTCCTCTCAGGCGTGCCTCCACAGTCCTCCTGATTGTGTGTCACTTACTAGCCCTCCTGGCTTCGACCCATTGTTCCTCCCTGGAGACTTGCCTGGCAGTGCTCTCCTGCTGTCGTCTCCTTGCTCCTCTCCCTCCACTTGAGCCCAGGCCCAAGGTCACCCCCCTCCGCAGACTGGGGAGCTCCTTCCTAGGCCACGACAGCCTAGCACTCCATCTCTAGCTTCCACCCGAACAACTCCCCACTAGCTGGGCTGACCCTGAGTATGGATTGGCAGGGGGGTCTGCCCCCTGCCAATCCAGGTTGGGGATTGGTCAGAGCTCATCAGAATACTCCAGGAAGCTCCACCTCTTCTCTCCTCTCCTTTCCTCCTTCCTCTCCAGAACATTGCAGCATGTTCTGGAAAGGAGTGGGAGGTCTGAAGTTGCCTGTGAGTCACCCAGCTCTGTCTGAGTCACTCCCAACACAGATCAAAGCAAACAGGCTTGGCTAGCCAAACCTGAAATTCACCTACACTACAAAAACCTAACCACTGTAGCAACCTAGTAACTAGAGTGTTCTACATATAAAAACAGCAAGAACAAGACAGCTGACTCATAAAAGTAGGGGGCTGCTTTAGAATGGCCTCCCATTTGCGGTGCTCATGTGCCCCCTCTAGAGCATGCAACAGTGTGCTCCATGATCACTGTGTACATCAGACACGGCAGATCAGAGCGGGCCACAGGACCAATGAAATTGGCCCTGAAGCATGTGATCACTGTGACCAATCACAGCCATCACAAATGTGAACAAAGGCTGCATGTTGGAGCCACAACTCTGTTTCCTCTTACACCGATTGGCTGTGAGAGGAAACAGTATCATCCCAGTGATCAGCACAGTACAGTGTCACCAGAGCAGCCAACCAATGTCCCTAATCACTACCAACGCCAGTACAGTATCACCATACCAGTGCAACCAGCAACAGAGTCCCTGATTGCTAGCCACCCCAGTACAAAGTCACCAGATCAGTGCAACTAGTCACTGTGTTCCTGATTGCTGCCACCCCAGTACAATGTCAACAGATCACCACAACCAGCAACAGTGTTCCTGACTGTCGCAACCCCGGTACACAGTCAGCAGATGAGTGCAGCCAGCAACAGTGTTCCTCATCACTGCCACAACAGTTCCGATGTCACCAGACTAGTGTCAGTCAGTAAAAATGTTCTTCATCACCAATAGGGATAAGCCGAACACGCAACCTGGCAGACCGCAGAAAAATGGGGGGATGAGAGAGCACCCCCCCTCCTGAACTGTACCAGGCCACGTGCCCGCAACATGGGGAGGGTGCATTGGGGTCCCACAACCCTTGCCCGGTGGTTGTGGGGGTCTGCGGGTGGGGGGCTTATCAGAATTCAGAAGCCCCCTTTAATAAGGGGGCGCCCAGATCTTGGCCCCATGTAAATGGGTATGGGGCTAAATTGTACCCGTACCCATTCACCAAAAAAGTGTCATAAAAATAAAAAAACGACAGCATACCGTTTCTGACAATTGCTTTATTTTAAAAAAAAAAGTGTCCCGCGATGGAAATCCATCGTCAATCACGTTGTCCGACAGTCCTGAGAAAAAAAAGAACGGAAAAACTCTGCCTCATCTCTGCCTCATATGATGGCATGTGAGTCAGAGGGGTGCCAGGTTGCATGCTCGGATAAAGGTCTGGTATGGATTTGGGGGGGACCCCATGCCATTTTTTTTCTATTTGGGCAC
The DNA here is from genome assembly GCF_042186555.1 of Aquarana catesbeiana. NCBI lineage: Eukaryota > Metazoa > Chordata > Amphibia > Anura > Ranidae > Aquarana > Aquarana catesbeiana. The sequence continues at coordinate 299,486,232 of NC_133331.1, read as the reverse complement.
AGGGTTCCCCTTAACCACTTCAATACACTGTGTTATATATACTACACTGCCTGCCTATATATACACTAGTCTGACTATATATATATATATATATATATATATATATATATATATATATATATATATATAAAATACACTGCCACTAACTGCCACTGCCTAATATAGCTCTATCTATCTCTGTCCACAGTCACACACTATACACGGTCGCTATGTAAGCAGTCTTATAGAGAGTGGGGCGTGGACTTAGTCCCCCTGAGCCATGATTGGCCAAAGACACCCTACCATTGGCCATTTATGGCTCTTTCAGCAAAGCGTGCTGTGATTGGCCAAAGCATGCAGGTCAGGTGCATGCTTTGACCAATCATCATACAGCAATGCACTGCGATATTGCAGTGCATAATGGGGCGTTCTGCGGCACTCAAATTTGCCACGAACGCCCCATAAAATTTGCTGTTCGGCTAATCATCCCTAATCACCAACACACCAGTTCCAATGTTGCCGGTCTAGTGTAAGCCAGCCACAGCGTTCCTGATCACTAGTCAAACCAGTTCCAATTTCTCCAGACCAATGTGAGTCAGCCACAGTGTTCCTTACACCAATCCCAGTGTCACTAGACCAGTACAACCAGCAACAGTGTTCCTTATCACCACAAGTCCCAGTGTCACCAGAACAGAGTAACTCACAACAACAGTGTTCCTGATTGTTGCCAGACCAGAGCAGTTCAGCAACATTGTTCCTGATTGTTACGACACCACTGCCAGTGATTCAGAGTAGTGCAGGCAGCAACAGTTGGACTGGTCATCGCTGCCTCACCAGTCACCAGAGTCACCAAATCAGTGTAAAAAGCTACAATCGTCTCAATCACCACCACACCAGTCCCAGTGTTACCAGTAGACATGTGCAGAACAAAAAAAATAAATTTTGTTTCATTTTAATTCATTAGGTTACAAATTTTGTTTAGTTGCATTCATAATGTAGCGTTTACTTACCTTGTCCCCTGGATCCTGCGATGTCTCCCCGCTGTGATCTGCGAGCCGCCGTGTCTCGCTCGATTCACAGTGCCGAGCTCCATTCCCTGCGAGCTTTGCGATGCACGGGGATGGAGTTTGGCGCCAAATTCAAAAAGTAAAACACACAATACATATGCAGTACACTGTAATCTTACAGATTACAGCACTGTATCAAATAATTACACATCCCCTTTGTCCCTAGTGGTCTGCCCAGTGTCCTGCATGCAGTTATATATTATAAAAACTGTTCTTTCCGCCTGGAAACTGGAGATTGTCCATAGCAACCACAACCGTCCCTTTACATCAAAAGTGGTTTTAGACCAGCTAGAAAACAGCGATAATAAATCAGAATCACTCGCAGAATTGAGTGATAGTGACTTGTGGGGAGATCCGTCATCAAACACTGAAAAGTAATGACAGCTACAATTCTGCAACTCAGCAAATTTCAGTGTTTTTGATTTGATTACATTATTGAATAATTTGTAATATTATTATTATTTGGTATAATTATTTATAGTTTATGATTTAGTTTTTAAATATTTATCATACCCGGGATGTCTACTAGACTGTGGTTTGGACAGATTTAAGTGAATTATTACTAAGAATTACAGGCCTACAATATAAAATGCCAAATTTCCATGTAAAATAATTGCACCGCTTTTAGCACCTAAAATCTGAAATAATCATACAGCCAGGGAGGTTAATATAGGCTTACCTGTAGCATAAAGTGGTTGTAAAGGGTTTACAACTACAACTGTAGCACCCTGGTGTTTAGGCAGTGTGCTGTCTATTATAGGATTGTCATTTTGAGGACACCTGGTGGTTGCCTGTTGCAATTGCAATTCAGTTTCTCACAAGAAAGAAACAGGAAGTCTGGACTTTTGTTAATAAAGTTTCTTATTGAACAACATAAAGTTTTTACCTCAGTTACAGAAGCCATTTTAGTTGTTATGCAGATAACTGAAGATCTTCAAATTTGCCTCTAGATACACAAATGCCTGTAAGTCTATTATTTCCCAAAGTTCATTTTACACTTTGACTGCACTGTTATGTCTTTGATATATGATTTAAATATAAGCTTTCTGTATAGTAATATTTAATGTTGTACTTATTGCAAAGTGTCACATGTAATACATATTGTAATTCTAAGTTTCTCTGATTGTATTGCAGTTTACAGAACTATTGATAGACGTAAATTCAGTTTTGGAATAAATCACAATGCTATTTCTGTCTGTTTTGTTAAAGCGGGGTTCCACACAAAAATGGAACTTCCGCTTTTCGGAACCCTCCCCCCCCCTCCGGTGTCACATTTGGCACCTTTCAGGGGGGAGGGGGGTGCAGATACCTAAGACAGGTATTTGCACCCACTTCCGGCATAGACTCCCATGGGAGTCTATGCCTCTTCCTGTCCCTCTGCGCTGTCTCCTGGGAAAACACAGCTCCCAGCAGAGAGCGGGGACCACTTACGATGCGCAGTAGGGAACCGGGAAGTGAAGCCGCAACGCGTCAGTCAAATTATCACTGTGCTGGAAATGAAAGAATGGCGTATACAGGAAGGGGGAATAACATGGCGATCTTTAAGTGGTTAACAAACAATAAAAACTAAGATAGAATATAAATCAAAACCTTTATAATTGAAGATAATAAACCATAAAGTGTATTTATTATTGGTTGGACCAATGAGAAGACGGCTTCTTCAATAAAACATAAAAAGAGCAATAATGTACAGAAACCGATATCAACCAATAAGAAGTGTTGTCCATGTATTGCCATATCTGGCCATGTATTAGCACAGTTTAGTTGTATGGTGCGGTCTGTGTGAGTGCGGGACCGAGTCATCTCTATATGTTTAGAGGATCGTATTACTAGAATTCAATCCCTGCAGACTCAGATCTATCAAACCGAACCTGAAAAACATTCAATATATTCCGCCCCCCCCCCAACACACCACTGTTATCATGAGAAAGGTTGTTATCTCGTGTGAATTCTCTGATGTTGCACAAGGTTTCCCTTCATCGTGAAAGATTTCCCGCACTCTGAACATGAATAAGGAAGCTCACCCGTGTGATTTCTCTGATGATACACAAGGCTGCCTTTGTGAGTGAAAGATTTCCCGCACTCTGAGCATGAATAGGGACGCTCACCTGTGTGAACTCTCTGGTGTATATTAAGTTTTTCTTTTGTAATGAAACCTTTCCCGCACTCTGAGCATGAATAGGGACGCTCCCCCGTGTGAAGCTTCTGGTGTCTAATAAGATTTCTTTTATTAGGGAAACCTTTCCCGCACTCTGAGCATGAATAGGGAAACTCACCCGTGTGACATATCTGGTGTGCAATAAGATTTCTTTTGTCAGAGAAACATTTCCCGCACTCTGAACATGAATAGGGGCATGTGTGACTTCTTTGGTGTCTAAGAAGAGTTTTTTTCTCAGTGAAACATTTCCCACACTCTGAGCATGGAAAGGGACGTTCACCCGTGTGCGCATTGTAAGATGTTAAAGTAGGTGATCTTTCTGAAAGAAACGTTTCCCGCACTCTGAACATGAATGGGGGCGCTCCCCTGTGTGAAGCTTCTGGTGTCTATTAAGATTGTTTTTCAGAGTGAAACATTTCCCGCACTCTGAACATGAATAGGGACGCTCACCTGTGTGAATTGTCTGATGTTTAAGAAGGCTTATTTTTTCAATGAAACATTTCCCGCACTCTGAACAAGAAAAGGGGCGTTCACCAGTGTGACTGTAATGGTGTGTAAGAAGGTTTTGTTTGCTAGTGTAACATTTCCCGCACTCTGAACATGAATAGGGATGCTCAGCAGTGTGACATTTCTTGTGTCTAAGAAGTTCTCTCTTTTTTGTGAAAAGTTTCCCACACACTGAACATGACAATGAAGTCTCTTCTGTGTGATCTCCTTCCTGCCCTGAAGAAGATTCCTCGGGAATAGACGGATCTATTAAAGTATTTCTACTGTGAGATCTTAGAGTCCTGGAATGTGATTTATCAGAAGATTCCTCAGACGTATTCCGCACATTATGGTCATCTGCTGAGAAATTATTTTACAATAAATGTTAGAAGAATTTTTGGAATCTTGTATTCAATGTCCCTTTACAGTGCGGTCCCCTTTATATCACTGTGCCTCTTTACATTGCAGTGTGCCCACAATCACAGCCCCCCATCACTGTGCCCCTTTACATTACAGTGCCCCCCGCAATCACAGCCCCCCATCACTGTGCCCCTTTACATTACAGTGCCCCCCGCAATCACAGCCCCCTCCCCCATCACTGTGCCCCTTTACATTACAGTGCCCCCCGCAATCACAGCCCCCATCACTATGCCCCTTTACATTACAGTGCCCCCCGCATTCACAGCCCCCATCACTGTGCCCCTTTACATTACAGTGCCCCCCGCAATCACAGCCCCCATCACTGTGCCCCTTTACATTACAGTGCCCCCCGCAATCACAGCCCCCATCACTGTGCCCCTTTACATTACAGTGCCCCCCGCAATCACAGCCCCCATCACTATGCCCCTTTACATTACAGTGCCCCCCGCATTCACAGCCCCCATCACTGTGCCCCTTTACATTACAGTGCCCCCCGCAATCACAGCCCCCATCACTATGCCCCTTTACATTACAGTGCCCCCCGCAATCACAGCCCCCATCACTGTGCCCCTTTACATTACATTGCCCCCCACATTCACAGCCCCCATCACTGTGCCCCTTTACATTACAGTGCCCCCCACAATCACAGCCCCCTCCCCCATCACTGTGCCCCTTTACATTACAGTGCCCCCCACAATCACAGCCCCCATCACTATGCCCCTTTACATTACAGTGCCCCCGCAATCACAGCCCCCATCACTGTGCCCCTTTACATTACAGTGCCCCCCGCAATCACAGCCCCCCATCACATTACAGTGCTCCCCTCCCCCCACAATCACAGCCCCCCATCACAGTGCCCCTTTACATTACAGTGCCCCCCACAATCACAGCCCTCATCACTGTGCCCCTTTACATCACAGTGCCCCCCTCCCCTGCAATCACAGCCCCCCATTACAGTGCCCCTTGCAGTCATGGTCCCCCCATCACTGTCTCTTTAAATCTCTTCCTCCCCTGCACAGTCCTACCTTCAGTAGAGCAGAGGCAGTTATCAGCCCTCTGTGTCCTCTGCCGGGTTTTCCGCCCCACCGACAATGTCATCCAATCAGCAGGGCAGGGGGTGGGAGAAGCTGCAGATCTGAATGCTTGGTAATATGAAAAGACTCCCACTCTCTCTCCAGATCTCCTGCCCCCTTCCCTGCTGATTAAATGATATAGTCAGTGAGGTGAGAGGCCCGGGGGAGGGCACACAGGCTAAGTGTTATAACCGCACAGCATGAGGTGAGTGGTGACCGTGCTCTGTGATAGTCCTGTCCGGACTGCAGTCACCACTCACCTCCTGCCACGTGGACCGGTCATCAACAGGCCACAGACTGGTACTGGTCTGCAGATTGGGGACCCCTAGTCTACAGTGTCTACACCTCATTTGTTGGGAACCTGACATTATATTGAGGAATGGAGATGGACCTTTCATATGGTGTACAGTATCTCTTCCTCATTTGTTGGGAACATGACGTTATATTGAGGAATGGAGATGGTCCTTTCATATGGTGTACAGTATCTCCTCCTCATTTGTTGGGAACATGACGTTATATTGAGGAATGGAGATGGACCTTTCATATGGTGTACAGTATCTCCACCTCATTAATTGGGAACATTGGTTAATATGATAAATATAATTGCCTTCTTCTGGTGAGGACTAGAGTTGATGCTTTCAAATGGTTTTCAATACCCACAGTACATTGATGTTTTTGCTATCAGCAGTTAAGTTTTCTCAGTCTTTCCTGTACAGAATGATGTTACATTCTTCATTTTGTACATGACCATCATAGATTGTGTGTAATTAAATAGAAAAAATGAACCTCTGTATACGGAAGGGATGCTTTGTTTTTTATAGCTCTGTGGATGAGGAATAATCTGGTTCCAGATGTATATCAGTGGTGGCCCGCCCATAGGGCGCACAGGGGTGCTGCCCATCCAAAGCTACTCATCATAAAAAAAAAATACTGGCCTTTAAGTGTGTGTGGGATGCCGGACACACAGGTGTATTTGAAGCATGACTTGCTGCAATCACCGAAAAAAAATAAAAAGTAAAATAAAAATAATGGTCCTTTAAGTATGTGCAGGGCGCCGGATACACAGCTGCTATGGGAAGCATCACGTGATTGCAAACAAGAAGCTCTATTGGTTTCCTTTAGAAAGTACTTGGGGCACTGAACTCTGCACCCTGAACACTCCCTCTATAGCATTGTTCCCTGCTGTGATGTGTGATTGGCGGGTCCTGTGCCTTCACTTCCGTTTCTTTGACTCATCCCGGCCGTCCGAAGGTGGATGACAGGTGACTTTCTGTGAGTACGAGTGGGGAGAGGGGGGACATCTAATGTAAAGGGGACTCTGATGGGGATATCTAATGTAAAGGAGGACTCTGATAAGGGATATCTAATGTAAAGGAGGACTCTGATCTGATGGGGACATCTAATGTAAAGGGGGACTCTAATGGGGACATCTAATGTAAAGGAGGACTCTTATGGAGATATCTAATGTAAAGGGGGCTCTGATGTGGACATCTGATGTAAAGGAGGACTCTGATGGTGACATCTAATGTAAAGGGGGGCTCTGATGGGGACATCTGATGTAAAGGGGGACTCTGATGGTGATATCTGATGTAAAGGAGGACTCTGATGCGGACACATGATGTAAAGGGGGGACTCTGATTGTGACATCTAATGCAAAGGGGGACACTGATGGTGACATCTAATGTAAAGGGGGCCCTAATCGGGACATCTAATGTAAAGGGGGCTCTGATGGTGACATCTAATGTAAAGGGGGCCCTAATGGGGACATCTAATGTAAGGGGGGGCTCTGATGGGGACACCTGATGTAAAGGGGAACTCTGATGAAGACACCTGATGTATAGGGGGACTCTGATAGGGACCCCTGATGTAAAGGGGGGCACCTGCTGTAAAGGGGGACTCTGACTGGGACATCTGATGTAAAAAGGGGGCTCTGAGAAGGACTCCTTATGTTTAGTGGTTTTAATTTCTTTTACTTGCATTGTGGATGTGATTGGCCTACTGTGATGGGCACAGTGAGGCTGGATATGATGGGCACAGTGAGGCTGCATATGATGAGCACGGTGAGGCTGCATATGATGAGCACGGTGAGGCTGCATATGATGAGCACAGTGAGGCTGCATATGATGAGCACAGTGAGGCTGCATATGATGGACACAGTGAGGCTGTATATGTTGGGCACAGTGAGGCTGTATATGTTGGGCACAGTGAGGCTGTATATGTTGGGCACAGTGAGGCTGCATAAGACGGGCACAGTGAGGCTGCATATGATGGGCACAGTTGTTTCTAGCAGTAATGATACATAATCACATGATAAATGGCTATTTACAGTCCTGCATTACTAACAGTTTAGTTTTTCAGTTTGTTTGCGCCCCCGCCGCCACTACTGTTTATGATTATTAATAATTGTAGGAAAAACATTTTAGAATGTTGATCTGGGAAGATATATGATTGCCTTTTCGGATCAGGAAAGAACATTTTTAAACTGAAGAAAATGAGGCCGAGCTTTATATGGTTATTCTGTCTTCCTCCTGGGTGAATTCAGTAGACATAGACCTTTTCTCCTCTGATGTAACAATGTAAATACAAACTTTATACTCATAGAAGTAAAATAATAATGGGAACTGGTTCTATATTTAGTGTTTTTTTACTTACTTGTGTCCATATGTAGAGAAGATTCCTCCTGTTTACTTTCCATAGTCATCTCCCCCTCCTCTATAGACTGCTGATCTCCACTCACCAACCTCTCTTCTTCTTCCTCTTTATCCTCAACTTTGATGTCTTTCAGTTCTTCACCCTAAACCCCAAAGATGGTAGAATACTTTGGTAAAAAGAAACAAGAGATTACACAGAAGAATATCCTCTCATAGATTAGAATACATTTTGAGTTCTAGTTGCTCAGTCCTACCTACCTGATGATGGTGAGGGATGGTGTGATCTTCCTGTGTGGAATCCCGGAAATACAGAGGACGGGGACATCTCTCTGGTGGGTTCCAATTACTGGATCCATCTGTAGGAAACACACACACTGACTGAATACATTGTTTCTATGTGTTTATAAGATGATGGGGGATCTAGGTGGACCCTCCGTACTGTTCTCTCCTTTACAATAAAGTCTCCTCTTACCCGGTGAAGTGAGGGGCGGCTGATTCTCCATCATGACGTTCTTGTAGAGATCCTTGTGTCCTTCTAAATAGCTCTGTTGTCAGGCAGTGAGGTGGAGGCACTGTGATGGGTGATGTCCTGTGAAGACGGCTGCTGGGTGTTAATGGATCTCCAGATGTTTATTGCTCTATAATCCTGTGAGAAGACAGGAAGTCATAATGATCACTTCATACTTTCTATAATTATCCCTACTTCTAGCCATGTCAAAAAATATCCCCTAAAAACAGTATTTTAGGTTTGTGTAGAAGTGGATGTTGGAGATAAAGACATCACAGTGACCATGGAGGAAGAGAACGGACATGACAGGGTGGGGGTGGGGGGGGATAAATTGGTGTAAATAGAAAAGGAAACTTATTACCCTCTTTGTGTGTTCCAGCGATGTGTGCTCTCTCTTTCCTCCTCCTTTCACTATTGATATTGTACATTATACAACGTTTAATGCTTATCTTTTATCAGTTCCCATCAGAGTGATCCGCGCACAATATGTGATGTTGCTGTCTTGTTAGATTTGCATCGTGTGATGCTTCTCAGCTTTTGGAGTGAATGTATCCTATATCTAGCCCATCCTCCGCCCATACTTCCTGTGTTTCTTCGAGAGAGGTTTGGCTGCAGAGTGGAGCTCCACTGATGACAGGAAGCACGTGACCTCCACTCCACTTCTTCTTTTTTTTTTTTTTACTGAACTTTATTGTGAATCTCTGCAGCTGGTAGAGGGGTCTGGCTGCAGAGATTCACAATAAAGTTAAAAAAAAAAAGTGGAGTGGAGTGGAGGACACATGCTTCCTGTCATCAGTGGCGCTCCACTCTGCAGCCAGACCCCCTTGTAGAGACAGGAAGTGATGTAGGGTACAGACAGGAAGTGATGTAGGGTACAGACAGGAAGTGATGTGAAGGTATAAACAGGAAGTTCAAGGAGAAAGGTGAGTTGTGAGGAAGTAGAGACAAGACGTTATAGCTGCTGTTCCATCAGGTATGGCGACCTGTCAGAATTGGTAACAGAAGTGACATTCCGTCACCGCTATCTTTCTGCACCCCACATTCCTCCACAACGAAACACAGAGTAGGGGGCAAGCGAACATCTTGTTACACCCACCAGAATTTTGCATTTCACAGTTATTTTTAACAGGAAATGGAGCTTATAAGGTGAAATACATGGGCGTCCGCCGGTAGGGGCAAAGGGGCAATCAGGGATCAGGAATCGGATCAGGAGTTCCCCACTCGATCTTTATCCTAGCCCCGGCGGCCGGCCCTGCTCGCACCTGTACACAGTTTAGCAGGGCCGGTGACAGCTGGTGCGAGGAGCGGGACAGAGAAGGCCTCAAGGGGTGGGCAGGATGACATCACCCGGTCTACATAGTGTGAGCGAGTGGCCCAGGAGATGGAAGCCATGGGAAAGTAGAGCAGCAAGACGCCAGGAACAGCAGGCACAACATTCCGGCGCCTCCCAGAGCCTGGAACCCCTGGACTCCTTAAACCTCCTCACTGCTCCCAGGCCTGGAGGACAGACTAACCGGGGGTTCTGAGAGCAAGGACAGGCAGGAAATGCAAGCAGCCAGGGACTGCTCCATGTCACATCATAGATGCGATGGAAGGAACAGAGCACCTCCTGTCCTCACCCAGAATGAAAATGGGTCTTGCCAGCTGCTGGCTATCATGGAGATCCTACTGGCATGCAAGGTACCATACTGAGCATTACACACACCACTGGGACATAGGGGCAGTTGAAGGACTGCAAACATGCCTTGGGGGTCCCTCTCTCTGACCCCCCATCACCCCTCTCTCTCTTTCTGTCACCCCTCTGTCTCTTTCTCTCACCCCCTTTCTCTCTGTCACCCCCCCACATGTATGCAGTCTCTTATGGGGCATACACACGGTCAGACTTTTGGTCTACAAAAGTCCAACGGACGCCGACGGACTAAAGCTGGCTGGTAATCCGATCGTGTGTGGGCTTCCCCGGACTTTCAGCTGACTTTTTCAGCCTCAAATCCGACGGACTTTAGATTTGAAACATGCTTCAAATCTTTACGTCTTAACTACGACGGACCCCGAAATCCGCTCGTCTGTGTGCTAGTCCGACGGACAAAAACCCACGCTAGGGCAGCTATTGGCTACTGGCTATGATCTTCCTTATTTTAGTCTGGTGTACGTCATCACGTACGAATCCGTCGGACTTTTGTGTGGTCGTGTGTAGGCAAGTCCGTTCGTTAGAAAGTCTGCCACAAGTCCGCCGCAAGTCCGCCGAAAGTCCGCCGGAAGTCTGTCGGACTTTTGTAGACGAATAGTCCGACCGTGTGTATGCCCCATTAGAGTCTCTTGTGCCATGTCTGCAGTCTCTTATAGTCTCTTGGGCCATATATGCAGTCTCAGAGCATGGGTCACCTTAAAAATGATAGTGCTAAAATCTTGTGAGCCACAAATGGGTTAATGCCTTCAGTGTGAATAAATGAACCTAATTCAGCTGCACACACTAACCACGTTCCATACCGTGTATATGCCAAAAATAAATAAATATATGTGTATGCGCTAAAGGCTATAAATACGTGAACAAAGAATATAATAAATCTATACAATATTAAAAATTATAAATTATAAACAGTGTCACACACCTGTGAAGAAAGTGACTATAATCCACAATTGAATATATGAAAAATGGTAACATGCACCATGCAAAAAAAATGTGAGAAAAAAAAAAAAATCCTTTAAATGATTAAAAAAAAATATATAAGTGCTACTTGATAAATAAAGTGTCCGAAACCAATTCATACAAATGAATAGATCTCAGTCCAAGCCATTCATAAGAGTATATAAATCAAAGTGCACAATAGTGTCCAAACAAATAGCAGGCAAACCTCATGCTGTTTTTTTTGAAAAAGTGCTAAATATTCCTCATGCTCTTCTTATGAGATGTGCACATTAAGGCATGCTGCAGTGCTCTCCAGTGACCCCCAATGGATAATGCGCTCACCTTAGAGCGTTTGACACAGTAGCTAAACAGTGTCAAAACACGCATTAGAGCCACTCCAGGGCTCACACAGGGTATGCTGGTGATGATCTGTATCTCGCTCAAATGGTGACATATATGAAAGAAAGGAGACTCATAGCATAATACCGCCAGGAATTTATTTGAAAAGCCCTAAAAACAATCCCTCCAGGAGGGTACTCACAATGCTTGGGTGCGTCAGTGCACCATCCTATCCAAAACATGCAATACAGATGAATCCTGTGGCGTGCGGTGCGGTGTTCAATCCTCTGCCTGTCTGTGTGTAGAAAGCTCTGTCCTGCCCCTCCCCTACGCGTCTTCGGCACAGGGTATACGTGCCTTCATCTGGGGGATCCCACAGGATTCATCTGTATTGCATGTTTTGGATAGGATGGTGCACTGATGCACCCAAGCATTGTGAGTACCCTCCTGGAGGGATTGTTTTTAGGGCTTTTGCTTTTGCAGGTTTGCTAATGTGACAGAACACCTCTGCTTTTATAATTCGACATGTAAACACTCCGATGGATTTCCAAATACTGTATTTCACCATATATGCTCAGTTTCCTGTTAAAAATAACTGAAATGCAAAACTTGGGTGTGTGTAACAAGATGTCCGCTTTCCCCTTTCTTGGTGTATCGTTCCTGTGGAGGAGTGCGGGGTGTAGCAAGATGGCAGCGAGGGAACGTCACTTCTGTTAACAATTCTGACAGGTTGCCATATCTGACGGAACACCTGCAAACATGCAGGAAGGGGAATTAAGGTCACCCTGCCCCCATCTTCAATTTCAACTACTTGTATTTTGCCCATTAATTCTCTTCCATGTAAATTCAAAGAGCACCCGGGAATGACTCTACAAGGGTGATACAATGTGCATCTATCATCTAAACTGCTCACAAGTAAGCAACGGGTTTCCCGGGTCTTTGTCAGGACCCCATTTGTACCCACAGAAGGCTCACATTCTGTCAGAGTTCCAGTATATTCTCCCTCCTTTAACCCCTTCAATACCGGGGACTAGGGATGAGCTTCGAATTCGAGTCGAACTCATGTTCGACTCGAACATGGGCTGTTCGCAAGTTCGCCGAACAGCGAACAATTTGGGGTGTTCGTGGCAAATTTGAATGCCGCGGAACACCCTTTAAAAGTCTATGGGAGAAATCAAAAGTGCTAATTTTAAAGGCTTATATCCATGCTATTGTCATAAAAAGTGTTTGGGGACCTGGGTCCTGCCCCAGGGGACATGTATCAATGCAAAAAAAAGTTTTAAAAACGGATGTTTTTTCGGGAGCAGTGATTTTAATAATGCTTAAAGTCAAACAATAAAAGTGTAATATCCCTTTCAATTTCGTAGCTGGGGGGTGCCTATAGTATGCCTGTAAAGGGGTGCATGTTTCCTGTGTTTAGAACAGTCTGACAGCAAAATGACATTTCAAAGGAAAAAAAGTCATATAAAACTACTCGCGGCTATTAATGCATTGCCGGTCCGACAATACACAAAGTTCATTGATAAAAACGGCATGGGAATTCCCCACAGGGGAACCCCGAACCAAAATTAAAAAAAAAAATGACATGGGGGATCCCCCTAAATTTCATACCAGGCCCTTCAGGTCTGGTATGGATATTAAGGGGAACCCCGCGCCAAAATTAAAAAAAAAAAACGGCGTGGGGTCCCCCCAAAAATCCATACCAGACCCTTATCCGAGCATGCAACCTGGCAGGCCGCAGGAAAAGAGGGGGGGGACCAGAGAGCGCCCCCCCTCCTGAACCGTACCAGGCCACATGCCCTCAACATTGGGAGGGGGCTTTGGGGTAGCCCCCCAAAACACCTTGTCCCCATGTTGATGAGGACAAGGGCCTCATCCCCACAACCCTGGCCGGTGGTTGTCGGGGTCTGCGGGCAGGGGGCTTATCGGAATCTGGAAGCCCCCTTTAACAAGGGGACCCCCAGATCCCGGCCCTCCCCCCTGTGTGAAATGGTAAGGGGGTACAAAAGTACCCCTACCATTTCACTAAAAAACTGTCAAAAATGTTCAAAATGACAAGAGACAGTTTTTGACAATTCTTCTTTCTTCTCCTAGGCCTAGGACGTTCACTGCAGTTTGACACTTGGAGTTGAACAGCAGCGGTCTTTTGAGAAAAGCCTCGTCCACAGCGGCTGACTGCAATCTGCATACTTATATGCTTTTACACAATTGGGCGCACGTGAGTGTATTTCTGAGTGGTTTGCTTGTGTCCTTTCTTATTCAGTTCACCACGCAATGATGCATTTCCCTGCTTGTTTTTCATAATTGCCGGTGTTGAGAACCAGATGACCAACATGAATATGGCTGAAGCAGGATGCTAAAAAAAGTCAGTAACAACGATCTAACACTCTAATTGATTAATTCAGCTTATCAAGGAATGATCTGCTGGGACTATTTCATTATGATTCCGGATTAATATATCTTCACTGAAAACTCTCTCCCTATAATTGCACTTATTGACAATATACACCAAATTTATAATTTTGTTCACATAAATTTTAGTATTGTGGTTTAAGTGTCGTTTTCACAAAACAATGTGTTCACATTTTAATTGAGTTTTATGGCGTTTTGTGTGGATTTTAGCGCCAGGTTTTTTTGTTACACTTCACACTTGTTAAGTTATATATTCACATATGTGCCTTATTCCTCAGAGTGGCATAGTTTATGTGTTTTTTCACAGGAGCATTCAGCACTATAGCGGATTGGTGTGTATGCTTTGCACATTTTGATAGTAATGGTGCAGGTTCATTATATGCACATTAATTTATGCTGACTGATCATATATTAGAGCGCATCAATTTTAAATGTTTTTTACCTTAGTAACATTGTACTATTTTGGGTAAGTGATCAGGATTGTTTTGTTTTTTTTTTACACATGATTACCCATGGCAGTGAATTTCATTGCTATAAGCAATAATTTTACTGAATGAAATCAGTTCAGTTTGATTTGTTGTGATTAGCTGTGATTGGCCACAGCTGATCACATGGCACAGATGGGCTGTGATTGGCCGAGTCTGTACCATGTGATCACTGTGACCAATCACAGCCAGCAACACAATTGTACACAGTGGAAGGCTTGAAAGGAAGCCATCCATTATTTACAATTGTCATATGATCTGCTGTGATTAGTTACAGTGGTCACATGGTACTGGCAGCAGGTCGGTGCAGTGATCAGTCATTGGCTGTGTCATGTGGGCACAGCTGGTGACAGATCACGATGCAGCGCGGCCCAAGTGCACGTGCGAGGCATGATCCGGGAAAACGTCACTTGATATCCACCCGGGTTGTAGCCTGGGCAGGAAGTGGTTAAGGAGGAGGATGCGCTCTCGTATCTACGAGAAATTGTACAATTTTACCATCTACCAATAATTTGATTGTAGGGGCTTCATGGTAATCACTGGAAATCAGAACACACATGGAGGTCACCTCCCTATTGTTTTTTCCTTGTCAGGGCATAGGGTATTTCAAAGCACTCCGAACCGACGGGGAAGGTGTCAACCACTGTTGCGGCACATTCTGTGTGCCAGACTGGGACCATGCCTGGGGACAGTCATTCTTCCAATTTCCTGAATCACCACATATGGAAAACTTGTCATTGCAAAATCTTTCCTGGTCACCTCTCAGGGAACTCCGTCCATGTCCATAACCTCTTCCTCGGTTCCCATGCCCATAACCATCATTCTCCTGACTCATTCCTCTACGAGCTTCTCCCACTCCAAAACTGCTCAGCATGCTGTAGTCCCTGAAAGTGAGCTTTACTACTAGATTTGTGGAGATCAAAGCAACCTGCTGCATCCTTTATCATGATATCTATCTCAAACTCCTTGTCATTCCTATTAGGCCATTTATCCACCAGTTGTTTAACCACTTGCCTACTGGGCACTTTCACCCCCTTCCTGCCCAGGCCAATTTTCAGCGCTGTCACACTTTGAATGACAATTGTGCAGTCATGCAACACTGTACCCATATGACATTTTTGGAACTTTCTTCACACAGATAGAGCTTTCTTTTGGCGGTATTTAATCACTACTAGGGTTTTTTATTTTTTGCTAAATAGATGAAAAAAAAGATCAATTAGTTTGTTATAAAATTTTGCAAACGTGTAGTTTATTTCCTTCTCTCATGTGCGCTGATGAGGCGGCACTGATAGGTGGCGGTAATGGGCACTGATGATGCTGCACTGATAGGCGTCAGTGATGGGCACTGATAGACACTGGTAGGTGGCACTGATAGGCGACACTGATAAGGAGGCACTGATTGGCAGTACTGATGGGCACTGATTGGCAGCACTAATGGGCACTGATGGGCACAGATTGGCAGCATTGATGGCCACTCTTGGGGCTGCACTGATAATCGGGACACGGATAATCAGTGCCCTAATTATCAGTGTAGATGTCTCGTTCACACAAGCTGGTTAGCTGTTCTCCTCTCCTCATGCTGTCAGCATGAGGAAAAGAATGCTGATAACCAGCTTGTGTTTACATTGTGATCAGCTGTGACTGGACACTGCTGATCACGTGGTAAAGGGCCACTGTGATTGGCTCTTTACTCCGATCTGTGATCAGCTGTGTGCTAAGAATCAGAGCGAGCCGAAGCGGGCGTGCGGTGGGCGCAATCATGGGAGGACGTCATATAACACCCTCCCAGAACTGGATGACCTTGCTGTAGCCGTCATTCAGCTATAACATGGTCAGGAATTGGAGCCATCTTGGCAACACTTTGTGGCTGGGGGAACATGATTGCCAATCTGTTAATTATCATTGTTCTCCCCTCTCTGTAGGCTCATGTTAGTCCCTTCCTCTACCTCAGAATCAAGTAATGTCTGTTCATCCTCAAGAAGCAAGTGGCTGTCGCTGTGTTCAAATATTTCAGCTGACTCTTCCATGCATGATGCTGGGGCTATGGCAGGAGTAGCTGTGGACAAGGAGTCAGAACAAGCCGCTCTGGCAGCTGCGGTGGACTGTGCACTAGTGCCAGATTGAAGATTCATAGAGTATTAGGAGGATAAGAATGGTTTAGTAAACAGTCCATCACCTCCTCTACATGCTGTGGCTGGATAACACGGGCAACATCACTAGAGACAAAGTTGCCTTGCCTGAGGATGTACCATGTCCACGTTTGCTTGTTGCCACAGATGCTGCTGGACCTAGGGTTGCCACCTCATCCCTTTAAAACCGAACACATATTAATTACACAGGTTCTGTGGCTGATTAAGGGGGTAATTAAACTCACTTGGTGCCTTATCTGCATTCAATTATCCCAAGAACCTGTATAATTCATATGTGTTTGGGTTTAAAGGGATGATGTGGCAACCCTAGATGTATCTGGTGTATAAACCAGAGGCTCTGGATTGACAGTTGGATAAATGGTTCTATATTTAGGATGTGCACATATTATAATACTCTATATATTCGTCTGTATAGTAGTATCTGTTGGAAATAAAAGACATCATATTCACTATGGAGGAAGGAGATGGACATGACGTGGGGGGTTACTAGGTGTAAATATAAAATTTGTATTACCTCCTCTGCTGCCGATTGTAAGGATATCCTTCTCTGCTCCCTGCAAACTGTCTTATCTCTAGAAACCGCCCGTCTGTAGTTGAAATCACTTCCTGTCTTCTATGGAATTCTGTCTCTGCATTCCACTAAAAATAAGTGAGATCAGCAGCTTGTGGAGAAAATACCAACTGCAGCCTGTGTTTTTAAATACCAGTACTTTGAAAGCTGCTTCTTGGATTGTTCTTCAGTTTTGGCACCTAACCATTTGCCATATACAGTAGCCGTAGTATAAAAACAACAAGACAGCGGCTTCTAAAGGTTGGGGGCTGTATAAGAATGGCCAGGATCTTCCTATGTGGTTAGGCTCTGTAAAGGTCTCACATATGTGGCAACCTCATACTGGGGAGGAGTAGAGGAGTGTGTTTTTTGGGCGTGATTAGAAGTATTCCCATGTTGCATGTTAGAAATAACTTGTTACAATGACAAATTTGTTAAATAAGATGATGGCAAACATTTTCAACTTCAAAAAAGCTTACATCGTGTCTTACTATACATCTTAGAAAGTCTACTTTTGTCGGCGTTTCTACTGTCCTGGTGCTCCATAGTCTCCAAAATGTGATAGGTAATCTGGAAATTAAATGTGTTATTTTGCCCAAAGTTCATTCCCCAGTTTAATGCACAGACAGCCAGGCATGCAGCAACAGTCACTCCTTCTGGCTCAATAGAAGTTTCCTGGTCTGCGGTATGCATGCACAATGTTTCTGCATAACTGTATGCCCCCTTCCAATATCAGTCCAACATTCACCAATGAGCTCTCCAGACCAGATGCCGATTGAAATCCCTTGATTAGAAAGGATCCTCAGAAGTAGCCCCCCCCCTAGCTCTGGACTAGCTGGGACCACAATGAACACCTGAAGAACATCAGCTGGGCTTCTGATTTGCTTCACCAGCCCACCACATTCTAGAATCCTTCAGAAGGCAAGGGGAAATAATCAAACCTGCAGCCTGCCAAATCCAGAACAGACCAAAGCAATCGCAAACTGCTCCACAGCCAAAAAGAACTACATTTTCCTAATCATTCTAGCAACCTATTTAGGAGGGTGATACACTCCTTAAAAGTCTGAAGGTACTCCTTGGATTTTGGCCTTCTCTATGTGGTTAAGCCCTTAAAAAGTCAATATATAATCGGTTCAAACATTGAAAATGTCTCACATATGTGTTATTCCCAAACTTAGTAGAATCTATTTTTTGTAGTGTTTTTTGTTGGAGCCATGAGGGAGCTATAATGCCAAACACATCACAAAAATCTCTTTTAGATATACCTTTTGGATATACATAAGCAGGACCTGAACTTACTTCTGAGTGACACAATAGATAAGTGGCCCCTTTCCTGGACTTTTTGTCCTCCCTATGGCCATCTATTCAGCTGCCTTGATCATCAGTACACGGGCTCCAGTTGTTGATGTAAATACTGATAATATCTCTTCCATCACTCTCATTTTTAGGATTTAACAGATAGTCTCTCATACAATTCAAATTAATGCATAAACTCCTGAAGAAGTCAAAAACTTTTGGCAGAACATGTCGAGATTTACATATTCCATGTTACAATAGATGTGTCAACTATGTTTGTTGATCAAAACACAGTGAGATTCATGGTTTTAATAAAAATTTTTAACTGAAATTAATTAAAAAATTGTTAAATTTTAACAATATTTGAGTATTAATCAGCACCTTAAAAACCCCTATTGTTTTGTACTATATACTTACCCGAGTAGTAGAATAGATTTTGGGGGAAACTGTAAATACGCCCATACTGTGTTTATGATATTTTATTGACAGGTTTGTGTAAAAAAAAAAAAAAAGAATTTTCATTTTCTTCCTGTATTTTCTAAAAACTTGTGGCAGAAAAATGAAATCCTCAAAAGACTCATCATACCTCTTAAAAAAGATACCTTGGGGTGTTTACTCTTCGAAATGTGGTCATTTTGTGGGTGTTTTTCTTATCCTGGCACTGCAGAGCCTCAAGAAATGTGATAGGAAGTCATTTATGCACTTTGAAAGCCTGAAGGTGCTCCTTAGATTTTGGACCCCTCTATGCATCTAGACATATAAAAAGTCTCACACATGTGGTATCCCCATGCTTGAAATGAGTAAAAAAATGTGTTTTGAAGTGTAATTGTAAGTATACCCATGTTGTGTGTGAGAAATAACTTGTTAAATGTACAACTTTTTGAAATAAAAATCGGATTTTAATTCATTTATTTTCCAAAAAAGATTGTGGCAAAAAACTTACAGCATCAAAAGACTCTGCATGCCTCTTACAAAATACCTTGGACTGTCTACTTAGGTGTCATTTTGAGGGTATTCCTACTGTCCTGGCATTTTAGGGCCTCAAGAATTGAAATAGGCTGCCAGAACATCAGGATTGATTCTTTTCAAATACAGTATATATACACCATAGTTTGAAGACTTTATAACTCAGAGTAAATAATATACGCTTATTTGCTTTGTATTTTACCAAAGAAATGTAGAAAAATAAATTTTGCCCTAAATTAATGAAGAAAGGTTATTTATTTGCATTTTTTTATGAGAGAAGCTAAGAAAAATGCTTTTTATTCTAATTTTTTTATCTCTTTGCTATTATACTGTATAGTAAAAGTGGTGGAGAAACACAACTAAAAGGAAAGCTTTACATGTTATATAAAATTCATTTAGGTACAGTCTTGCATGACCGAGTAATTGTCCGTTAAATATCACTGTGCTGGAAATGAAAGAATGGCATATACAGGAAGGAGGTTTTAAATGGCAGTCTTCAAGTGGTTAATAAACAATAAAAAAAAACTAAGCGAGAATCTAAATCAAAACCTTTATAATTGAAGATAATAAACAAAAATAAAAAATGAATTATTGGTTGGACCAATGAGAAGCTGGCTTCTTCAGTAAACCATAACGAGCAATAATGTATAGAAACCGATATCAACCAATAAGAAGTGTTGTTCATGTATTGTCATATCTGGCCATGTATTAGCACAGTATAGTTGTATGGTGCGGTCTGTGTGAGTGCGGGACCGAGTCATCTCTGTATGTTTAGAGGATCGTATTACTAGAATTCAATCCCTGCAGACTCAGATCTATCAAACCGAACCTGAAAAACATTCAATATATTCCGCCCCACCCCCAACACACCACTGTTATGAGAAAGATTGTTATCTCGTGTGACTTCTCTGATGTCTAACAAGGTGTCCTTTAGACATGAAACATTTTCCGCACTCTGAACATGAATAAGGACGCTCGCCTGTGTGAGTTTTCTGGTGTACATTTAGGCTTCCTTTCCACGTGAAAGATTTCCCGCACTCTGAACATGAATAAGGACGCTCACCCGTGTGAATTCTCTGGTGTCTAACAAGGTGTCCATACGACGCAAAGGATTTCCTGCACTCTGAACATGAATGTGGACACTCACCTGTGTGAATTCTCTGGTGATACATAAGGCCTCCATGCGACGCAAAAGATTTCCCGCACTCTGAACATGAATAAGGAAACTCACCCGTGTGAAATCTCTGATGTACCACAAGGCTTCCTTTTGACGCAAAAGATTTCCCGCACTCTGTACATGAATAAGGACGCTCACCTGTGTGAATTCTCTGGTGATACATAAGGCCTCCATGTGACACAAAAGATTTCCCGCACTCTGAACATGAATAAGGACGCTCGCCTGTGTGAATTCTCTGGTGATACACAAGGTCTCCTTTCTGTGAGAAAGATTTCCCGCACTCTGAACATGAATAAGGACGCACATCCGCGTGAAGGTTCTGGTGTATATCGAATGAATATTTCCATTTGAAACATTTCCCACACTCCGAGCATGTATAAGGACGCTCGCCCGTGTGATCTCTCTGGTGTACAAGAAGTTTGGCTTTATGAATGAAACTTTTCCCGCACTCTGAACATGAATAGGGTTGCTCACCCGTGTGATTTCTCTGGTGTGTAATAAGACAAATTTTCTGACTGAAACCTTTCCCGCACTCTGAACATGAATAGGGTTGCTCACCCGTGTGATTTCTCTGGTGTGTAATAAGACAAATTTTCTGACTGAAACTTTTCCCGCACTCTGAACATGAATAAGGACGCTCATCTGTGTGACTTCTTCGATGTATACAAAGTTTTTTGTTATCAGTGTAACATTTCCCGCACTCTGAACAGGAGAAGGGACGCTCACCCGTGTGACTGTACCGGTGTGTAAGAAGGTATTGTTTGCTAGTGAAACACTTTCCGCACTCTGAACATGAATAGCGACGCTCACCCGTGTGACTGTACCGGTGTGTAAGTAGATTTTGCTTGGTAGTGAAACATTTCCCACATACTGAGCATGGAAAGGGACGTACACCCGTGTGAATCCTCTGATGTACATGAAGGTTTTGTTTGCTAGTGAAACATTTCCCGCACTCTGAACATGAATAGGGACGCTCAGCATTGTGATATTTCTTGTGTCTAAGAAGGTCTCTCTTTTTTGTGAAAAGTTTCCCACACACTGAACATGACAATGAACTCTCTTCTGTGTGATCTCCTTCCTGCCCTGAAGAAGATTCCTCGGGAATAGACGGATCTATTAAAGTATTTCTACTGTGAGATCTTAGAGTCCTGGAATGTGATTTATCAGAAGATTCCTCAGACGTATTCCGCACATTATGGTCATCTGATGAGAAATAATTTTACAATAAATGTTAGAAGAATTTTTGGAATCTTGTATTCAGGAGTCATATATGTTGGTCTCGCACTAAGAGCTCCTTTCATATTGAGGCGCTTGAAAAATGCCTTAAAAACTCACAGGGCTATTGCTGCGTTATAAAATTAGTGCACCGCTCAGGGGATTTTAAGGCATTTTTGAAGCGTTGGCGTTAACAACCCACCCTACATCACATCCTGTGCACTTCCTACATCACTTCCTGTGCACTTCCTACATCACTTCCTGTGCACTTCCTACATCACTTCCTGTGCACCCCCTTGTATTTGGTGGAGGGGAGAGCGGGAACACAGAGAAGATGGAGTTTGCTAAGCCACTGTTTGTGCTCCTCTATTGGGAAAATATCATTAACCGCTTCCAGACCAGCCGCCGCAGTTTTACTGCAGGAGGTTGGTTCCCCTGTGCGAAACCACGTAACTGTACATTGGCTCGCGGGATTCGGATAGCAGGCAACTGCACCTGCTGCACAGCGGGGTGCCGATGCTTGTGGCCAACAGTCGAGATGACCGCCGGCCTTGAGTGATCGTGACCAGGAGACACAGAACAGGGACGAGTGTGTGTAAACACACACTTCCCTGTTCTGTTCTGACAGGAGTGACAGATCGTGTGTTCCTATTAGCTAGGAACCACGATCTGTCACTTCCTGTAGTTAGTCCCCTCCCCCTTCAGTTAGAATCACCTCCCAGGGAACATAGTTAACCCCTTCACTGCCCCCTAGTGTTAACCCCTTCCCTGCCAGTGACGTTTTTACAGTAATGCATTTCTAATTGCACTGATCACTGTATTAAAGCCAATGGTTGCAAAAATGTGTCAACATTGTCCAATGTGTCCGCCATAATGTCGCAGTCACGATAAAAATCTCAGATCGCCGCCATTATTAAAAAGTAAAAAATATTACTTTTTTTCCGGGGCTGAAGTGGTTAAACAGAGGCAGCGATGTCACTTTTGGGTTCATCCTGTCCTACAAGCGCACTCCTCAAGAGGGACATTTGTGTTGTTTTTTCAGGACTTGAGTGTGACCCCGAAAGTTCTGAAATTACACTCAGATGAGCATTGCAACGCGAGTGGAAATATCCCAGTTCCACTAATCCCAATCCCCCAACCTTAATCCCAGTCCCACTATTCCTAATCCCCCAACCCTAATCCTAATCCCAGTCCAACTAGTCCCAATCCCCCAACCCTAATCCCAACCCCCGGATCCTAATACCAGTCCCACTAAACCTAATCCACCAATCCTAATCCCAGTCCACCTAGTCCCAATCCCAACCCTAACCCTAGTCCCAATAGTCCCAATCCCCCAACCCTAATCCCAGTCCCACTATTCCCAATCCCCCATCCTAATCCCAGTCCCACTACTCCCAATCCCCTAACCCCAATCCCACTAGTCCCAATCCCCCAATACTAACCCTAATCCCAGCCCCAATAGTCCCAATCCCAACCCTAATCCCAGTCCTATTCACTCCCAATCCCAACCCTAATCCCAGTCCCACTTGTCCCAATCCTAATCCTAGTCCCACCAGTCCTAATCCCCCAAGCCTAATCGCAGTCCCACAAGTCCCAATCCCAACCCTAATCCCATTCCCACTCACTCCCGATCCCCTAAAGCTAATCCCAGTCCCACTCACTGCCAATCCCCCAACCCTAATCACAGTTCTACTAGTCCCAATCCCCTAACCCTAATCCCAGTTCAACTAGTCCCAATCCCCCAACCCTAACCCCGGTCCCACTAGTTCCAATCCCCTAACCATATGCCCAGTCCCACTAGTCCCAATCGCCTAACCCTACTCTGAGTCCAACTAGTCCCAATCGTCCAGTAATAACACTGGTCCCACTAGTTCCAATCATCCAACCCTTACCCTGATCCCAGTCCCACTAGTCCCAATCCCCTAACCCTAATGCTGGTCCCACTAGTCCCAATCCCCCAACCCTAATCCCAGTCCCACTAGTCCCAAGCCCCCAACCCTAATCCCACTCCCACTAGTCCCAATCCCAAAACCATAATCCCAGTCCCACTAGTCTCAATCCCCCAACCCTAATCCCAATCCCCCAATCCTAATCCCAGTCCCACTAAACCTAATCCACAAACCCTAATCCTATTCCCAGTCCAACTAGTCCCAATCCCCAACCCTAATCCCAGTCCCACTAGTCCCAATCCTAACCCTAATCCCAATCCCATTAGTCCCAATCCCCCAACCCTTATCCCAGTCCCACTATTCCCAATCCCCCATCCTAATCCCAGTCCCACTACTCCCAATCCCCTAACCCCAATCCCACTAGTCCCAATCCCCCAATACTAACCCTAATCCCAGTCCTACTAGTCCCAACCCTAATCCCAGTCCCACTCACTCCCAATCCCAACCCTAATCCCAGTCCCACTAGTCCCAATCCTAATCCCACCAGTCCCAATCCCACAAGTCCCAATCCCAACCCTAATCCCATTCCCACTCACTCCCGATCCCCTAAACCTAATCCCAGTCCCACTCACTCCCAATCCCCCAACCCTAATCCCAGTTCCACTAGTCCCATTCCCTTAACCCTAATCCCAGTCCCACTAGTCCCAATCTTCCAGTAATAACACTGGTCCCACTAGTTCCAATCATCCAACCTCTACCCTAATCCCAGTCCCACTAGTCCCAATCCCTTAACCCTAATGCTGGTCCCACTAGTCCCAAGCCCCCAACCCTAATCCCAGTCCCACTAGTCCCAATCCCAAAACCCTTATACCAGTCCCACTAGTCCCAATCCTCCAAACCCAATCTCAGTCCCACTAGTCCCAGTCCAACTAGTTCCAAACCCCCAACCCTAATCCCAGTCCCACTAGTCCCAATCCCCCAACCCTAATCCCAGTCCAACTAGTCCCAATCCCCCAACCTTAATCCCAGTCCCACTAGTCCCAATCCCCCAACCCTAATCCCAGTCCCACTAGTCCCAATCCCCTCATTTTAACCTCAATCCCAGTCCCACTAGTCCCTATCCATCAACCTTAATCCCAGTCCCACTAGTCCCAATCCCTGAACCTTAATCCCAGTCCCACAAGTCCCAATCCCCCCAACCCTAATCCCAGTCCTACTAATCCCAACCCTAATCCCAGTCCCACTCAATCCCAATCCCCCACCCCTAATCCCAGTCCCACTAGTCCCAATCCCCCAACCCTAATCCCAGTCCCACTAGATCCAAACCCCCAACCATAATCCTAGTCCCAATCCCCCAACCCTAACCCCAGTCCAAATCCCCCAACCCTAACCCAAGTCCCACCAGTCCAAATCCCTCAACAATAATCCCAGTCCCACTAGTCGCAATCCCCAAGCCTAACCCCACTAGTCCCAATTCCAACCCTAATCCCGGTCCCACTCACTCCCAATCCCCCAACGCTAATAACAGTTCAACAAGTCCCAATTCCCCAACCATAATCCTAGTCCCACTAGTCCCAATCCCCTAACCCTACTCCAACTTTTCCCAAACCCCCAATCCTAACCCTAATCCCAGTCTCTCTAGTCCCAATCCCTATTCCCAGTCCCACTAGTCCCAATCCACCAACCCTAATCCCAGTCCCAATCCCCCAACCCTAATCCTACTAGTCCCAATCCCCCAACCTTAACCTCAGTTCCACTAGTCCCTATCCATTAATCTTAATCCCAGTCCCAATCCGTCAACCCTAATTCCAGTCCCAATCCCCCAACCCTAATCCCAGACCCACTAGTCTCTATCCATCAACCTTAATCCCAGTCCCACTAGTCCCAATCCCTCAACCCTAATCCCAGTCCCAATCCCCCAAACCTAACCCTAATCTGAGTCTCACTAGTCCCAATCCCCTAACCCTAATCCCATGGCCACTAGTCCCAATCCCCTAACCCTAATACAATTCCCACTAGTCCCAATCGTCCAACCCTACTCCCAGTCCCACTACTCCCAATCCCCTAACCCCAATTCCAGTCCCACTAGTACCAATCCCCTAACCCCAATCCCACTAGTCCCAATTCCCTAACCATAAACCCAGTCCCACTAGTCCCAATCCCCCAAGCCTAATCCCAGTCCCAATCCCCTAAACCTAATTCCAGTCCCACTAATCCCAATGCCCTAACCCTACTCCCTGTCCCACTAGTCCAATCCCCCAAACCTAACCCTACTCCCAGTCCCACTAGTCCCAATCCCCCAAACCTAATCCCAGTCCCAATCCCCTAACCCTAATCCCAGTCCCAATCCCCCAACCCTAATCCCAGTCTCACTAGTCCCAATCCCCTAACCCTAATCCCAGTCCCACTAGTCCCAATCCCCCAACCCTAATCCCAGTCCCACTCTCCTAACCCTAATCCCAGTCCCACTAGTCCCAATCCCCCAATCCTAACCCTACTTCCAATCCCACTAGTCCCAACCCCCCAAGCCTAATCCCAGTCCCAATCCACTAACCCTAATCCCAGTCCCCCAACCCCAGTCCCACTAGTGCCAATCCCCTAACCCTAAACCTAGTCCCACTAGTCCCAATCCCCCAACCCTAATCCCAGTCCCACTAGTCCCAATTGTCCAACCCTAACCCTAGTCCCAATCGTCCGACCCTAACCCTAATCCCAGTCCCACTAGTCTCAATCCCCTAACTCTAATGCCAGTCCCACTAGTTCCAATTTCCTAACCATATTCCCAGTCTCACTAGTCCCAATCCCCTAACCCTACTCCGAGTCCAACTAGTCCCAATCCTAATCCCAGTCACACTATTCCCAATCCCCTAACCCTAATGCTGGCCCTCAACCCTAATTCCAGTCCCACTAGTCCCAATCCCAAAACCCTAATCCCAGTCCCACTAGTCCCAATCCCCTAACCCTAATAAAAAGTAACACTAGTCCCAATCCCCCAAACCCAATCTCAGTCCCAATAGTCCCAATCCCCTAACCCTAATCCGAGTCCAACTAGTCCCAATCCCCCAACCCTAATCCCTTTCCCAATCTCCCAACCCTGACCCTAATCAAAGTCCCACTAGTCCCAATCCCCAACCCTAATCCCAGTCCAACTAGTCCCAATCCCCCAACCCTAATCCCAGTCCCACTAGTCCCAATCCCCAACCCTAATCCCAGTCCCACTAGTCCCAATCCCGCAACCCTAACCCCAGTCCCACCAGTCCAAATCCCCCAACCCTAATCCCACTAGTCCCAATTCCAACCCTAATCCCGGTCCCACTCACTCCCAATTCCCCAACCCTAAACCTAATCCCAGTCCCACTAGTCCCAATCCCCCAACCCCAGTATCACTAGCCCCAACCCCCTAACCCTAATCCCAGTTCAACAAGTCCCAATTCCCCAACCTTAATCCCAGTCCCAATAGTCTCAATCCCCCAACCCTAGTCCAACTAGTCCCAATCCCCCAACCCTAATCCCAGTCCCAATCCCCTAATCCTAATCCCAGTATCACTAGTCCCAATTCCCTAACCATAATCCCAGTCCCACTAGTCCCAATCCCCCAACCCTAACCGTACTCCTAGTCCAACTTGTCCCAAACCCCCAATCCTAGCCCTAATCCAAGTCTCACTAGTCCCAATCACTGATACTAGTCCCAATCTCCTAACCCCAATCCCAGTCCCACTAGTCTCAATCCCCTAACCCTAATCCCAGTCCCACTAGTCCCAATCCCCCAATCCTACTCCCAGGGCCACTAGTCCCAATCCCTCAACCCTAATCCCAGCCCCACTGTCCCTATCCCCAAACCCTAATCCCAGTCCCACTAGTCCCAGTCCCCCAACTCTAACCCCAGTCCCAATCCCTCAACCCTAATCCCAGTCCCACTAGTCCCAATCCCTCAACCCTAATCCCAGTCACACTAGTCCCAATCCCCCAACCCTAATCCCACTAGTTCCAATCCCCCAACCTTAACCCCAGTCTGACTAGTCCCTATCCATCAACCTTAATCCCAGTCCCAATCCGTCAACCCTAATCCCAGTCCCAATCCATCAACCCTAATCCCAATCACCCAACCCTAATCCCAGACCCACTAGTCCCTATCCATCAACCTAATCCCAGTCCCACTAGTCCCAATCTCCTAACCCTAATCCCAGTGCCACTGGTCCCAACCCCTAACCCTAATGCCAGTCCCACTAGTCCCAATATCCCAACCCTACTCCCAGTCCCACTAGTCCCAATCCCCCAACCCTAATCCAAGTCCCAATCCCCAACCCTAATCCCAGTCCCAATCCCCTAAACCTAATCCCAGTCCCACTAGTCCCAATCCCCTGACCCTACTCCCAGTCCAACTAGTTCCAATCCCCTAATCCCAGTCCCACTAGTCCCAATCGTCCAACCCTAACCCCTGTCCCACTAGTTCCAATCATCCAACCCTAACCCTAATCCCACTAGTCCCAATGCCTAACCCTTATGCCAGTCCCAATAGTTCCAATATCCCAACCCTAATCCCAGTCCCACTCGTCCAACCCTAATCCCAGTCCCACTACTCCCAATCCCCTAACCCCAAATCCAGCCCCAATCCCAGTCCCACTAGTCCCAATCCCCTAACCCTAATCCCAGTCCCACTAGTCCCATTCCCTTAACCCTAATCCCATTTCCACTCCCCCAACCCTGATCCCAGTCCCACTAGTTCCAATCCCTGAAACCTAACTCCAATCCCAGTCCAACTAGTCCCAATCCCCCAACCCTAATCCCAGTCCCACTAGTCCCAATCCCCCAACCCTAGTCCCAATCCCCCAATCCTAATCCCAGTCCCACTAGTCCTGATCCCCCAACCCTAATCCCTGTCCCACTAGTCCCAATCCCCTAAATGTATTCCCAGTCCCATTAGTCCCACTGTCCCAACCCTATTTCCAGTCCCATTAGTCCCACTGTCCCAACAATAATCTCAGTCTCACTAGTCCCATTCCCCCAACCCTAATCCCAGTCCCAATCCCCTAACCCTAATCCCAGTCCCAATCCTAATCCCACTAGTCCCAATTCCACTACTCCCAATCCTCCAACCCTAATCCTAGTCCCAATCCCCTAACCCTAATCCCCCAACCCTAATCTCAGTCCCACTAGTCCCATCCCCTAACCCTAATCCCAGTCCCACTAATCCCAATCCCCAACCCTAATCCCAGTCCCACTAGTCCCAATTGTCCAACCCTAACCCCAGTCCCACTAGTCCCAATCGTCCAACCTTAACCCTAATCCCAGTCCCACTAGTCCCAATCCCCTAACCCAAATGCCAGTCCCAATATCCCAACCCTAATCCCAGTCCCACTACTCCCAATCTCCTAACACCAATTCCAGTCCCACCAGTCCCAATGCCCGTCCCACTCCCCCAACCCTAATCCCAGTCTCAATAGTCCCAATCCCTTAACCCTAATCCCAGTCCCACTCCCCCAACCCTAATCCCAGTCCCACTATTTCCAATCTCTGAACCCTAACCCCAGTACAACTAGTCCTAATCCCCCAACCCTAATCCCAGTCCCACTAGTCTCAATCCCCCAACCCTAATCCCAGTCCCAGTAGTCCCAATCCCCCAACACTAATCCCAGTCCCACTAGTCCTGATCCCCCAACCCTAATCCCAGTCCCACTAGTCCCAAACCCCTAACCCTATTCCCAGTCCCACTGTCCCAACCCTATTCCCAGTCCCATTAGTCCCACTGTCCCAACCCTAATCTCAGTCTTGCTAGTCCCATTCCCCCAACCCTAATCCCAGTCCCAATCACCTAACCCTAATTCCTGTCCCACTATTCCCAATCCCCTAACCCTAATCACAGTCCCCTAAACCCAGTCCCACTAGTCCCAATCCACTTAATCCTAATCCCAGTCCCAATTTCCCAACCCTAATCCCATTCTCACTAGTCCCAATGCTACTGATGGGGTTGAAATGAAATCAGATAATGGTTGATAAATAATCAATGTAAATAAAATAAATATATATTTTATTATTTATTTTGGGGATACGATCAACATGTACAAATACATAAGTGGTTCGTATAGTCAACTTGATGTTGAGTTATTCACTTTAAGGTCATCAAAGAGGACCAGGGGCGTAGATAAGGGAGAGGTCAGGGGTGTTCAAACCCTCCTAGGGCCAAAATGAAATGCATGGTGTCCCTGCTCTGTAGCCGCACATGGCACCAGCGACAGGCAGCACTGCAGTCAGTGGCAAACACAGAGTGTAATAATGCTGCTGCAGCAAGTGTAATAGATCATTAGGCATACCCGCACGCATATTGTGGTACACCGCCAGTCCAGTCTTTCAGGATCGGGCTGAAGGCTGATAGATCTATCACCTTTCATTGTTTGAAAGTGAATAGAAAAAAAACTCTGTATACGGAAGGGGTGATTTGTTTTTAGAGCTCTGTGGATGAAGAATTGTCTGGTTCTAGATGACTCTGAAAAAATGACTGGATGTTCTTCTTATGGTTATCAATAATTGTAGGAAAACTATTTTAGAATGTTGATCTGGTGAGCTATCCAATTGCCTTTTGGGAGCAATAATGAATCTTTATAACCTAAAGATTAGGCCGAGCTTTATATGGACATTCTACTGTCCTGTGGGTCAGCTGCTGCTTTGAAATTTCTATTTTTCTCCTGTGTGACAGAAGACATAGACCTTTTCTCCTCTGGTGTAACAATGTAAATACAAACTTTATATTCCTATTAAAATAAAAATGGGAACTGGTTCTATATTTAGTGTTTATTACTCACTTGTGTCCATATGTAGAGAAGATTTCTCCTGTTTACTTTTCATAGTCATCTTCCACTCCTCCATAGACTGCTGATCTCCACTCACCAACCTCTCTTCTTCTTCCTCTTTAATCTCAGCTTTGATGTCTTTTAGTTCTTCACCCTGAACCCAAAGATGATAAAATACTTGTATAAAAATGAACAACGTACAAAGAAGAATGTTCTCTCATCAGTGGCGGAACTACCGCCATAGCGACACGTGCGGGCGCTATGGGGCCCGCAGCTGAGTGGGGCCCGGTGAGTGGCGTTGCAAGGCGGTGCGGGCCACACCGGTGGCCCACCAGAGGGGTGACAGTCACCCTTGGATAGCGGCAGCCGCACCACTCGCTGCCCTGATTAGCTGTGCCTGGCGCTGCTGTGTCCCTCAGCGGAGCGGACCGAAGCCACCTCCCCTCCTCTCTGTTTACATCCACAGAGGAGGAGGAGACTGCGCTCGAGGGACACACACCGCTGTGTGTATCTGGAGAGTGGAGACTGTCAGCGCGGTTGAGGTATGTAAGGGGGGGCGCCTGCACTGAGGGGAAGTCTGTAATGCTGGGGGGTGTCTGTACTGAGGGGGGTCTGCAATGCTGGGGGGGTCTGCACTAGGGGGGTGCCTGTACAAAGGGGGGTGTCTGTACTGAGGGGTGTTTGCACTGAGGGGGAGTCTGTAATTCTGGGGGGGGGTCTGTACTGAGGGGGGTGGTCTGCACTGGGGGTGTCTATATTGCTGGGGGAGGTCCTAACAGACTACTGAAGGGGATGTCTGCACTGAGGGGGGTCTGTAATGCTGGGGGGTCTGCACTAGGGGGGTGTCTGTACTAAGGGGGGGTGTCTGCACTGCTGGGGGGGTGTCTGTACTGCTGGGGGGGTCCTGCACTGAAGGGGGTGTCTGTACTGCTGGGGGGGTCCTGCACTGAGGGGGGTGTCTGCACTGCTGGGAGGGTCCTGCACTGAGGGAGGTCTGCACTAGGGGGGTGTCTGCACTGCTGGGGGGGTCTATACTGAGGGGGTCTGTACTTCTGAGTGGTGTCTGCACTGAGGGGGTGGGTCTGCAGTCAGGGGGTGGTCTGCAGTGAGGGAGGGTCTGTAATGCTGGGGGGTGTCTGTACTGGGGGGGTGTCTGCACTGAGGGGGGTCTGTAATGCTGGGGGGTCTGCAGTGAGGGGGGTGTCTGCACTGAGGGGGGTCTGTAATGCTGGGGGGGTGTCTGCACTGAGGGGTGTCTGTACTGAGGGGGGTCTGCACTAGGGGGGGTGTCTGTACTGAGGGGGGTCTGCACTGAGGGGGGTGTCTGCACTGAAGGCGGTTGTCTGTACTGAGGGGGTCTGTAATGCTGGGGTGTCTGCACTAGGGGGGTGTCTGTACTAAGAGGGGGTGTCTCTACTGAGGGGTGTCTGCACTGGGGGGTGTCTGTACTGCTGAGGGGGTGTCTGCACTGAGGGGGGGTCTGTAATGCTGGGGGTCTGCACTAGGGGGGCGTCTGTACTAAGGGGGATGTCTGCACTGCTGGGGGGTCTGCACTGAGGTAGGGGGTTTCTGTACAGTATACTGCATATTTTGTTGTTCGAACTTAATATAAGCTGTTGCCTGGGTGGGGGGGGGGTCTGCACTGGGGGTGTCTGTACTGCTGGGGGGGTCCTGCACTGAAGGGGGTGTCTGTACTGCTGGGGGGGGTCCTGCACTGAGGGGGGTGTCTGTACTGCTGGGGGGGTCCAGCACTGAGGGGGGTGTCTGCACTGCTGGGGGGTCCTGCACTAAGGTGGGTCTGCACCAAGGGGGGTGTCTGCACTGATGGGAGGTGTCTGTACTGAGGGGGTCTGTACTACTGAGGGGGGTCTGCACTGAGGGGGGGTCTGTAATGCTGGGGGTGTCTGTACTCGGGAGGTGTCTGCACTGAGGGGGGTCTGTAATGCTGGGGGGTCTGCAGTGAGGGGGGTGTCTGCACTGAGGGGGGTCTGTAATGCTGGGGGTCTGCACTGGGGGGGTGTCTGCACTGGGGGGTGTCTGCACTGAGGGTGGTCTGTAATGCTGGGGGGCCTGCACTAGGGGGGTGTCTGTACTGTGTGGAGTCTGTACTACTGAGGGGGGTCTGCAGTGAGGGGGGTGTCTGCACTGAGAGGGGGTCTGTAATGCTGGGGGGTGTCTGTACTGGGGGGTGTCTGTACTGCCTGGGGGGGGGTCCTGCACTGAGGGGGGTCTGTAATGCTGGGGTGTCTGCACTAGGGGGGGTGTCTGTACTAAGGGGGTGTCTGTACTGAGGGGGTTTGCAGTGAGGGGGGTGTCTGCACTGAGGGGGGTCTGTAATGCTGGGGGGGTCTGCACTGGGGGTGTCTGTACTGAGGGGGGTGGTCTGCACTGGGGGGGTGTCTGTACTGCTGAGGGGGGTGTCTGCACTGCTGGGGGGTGTCTGTACTGGGGGGTGTCTGTATTGCTGGGGGGTCTGCACTGAGGTAGGGGGTGTCTGTACAGTATACGGCATATTTTGTTGTTCAAAATTAATATAAGCTGTTGCCTGGGTACTGTGCTACATGGGTGTAGTAATCTGTTGTTCAATAGCATTAGTTCATTTTTTTGGGGGGGGGGGCTGTTTGCAGGGGGGGGCCCAAACAACATTTTGCTATGGGGCCCTGTGATTTCTAGTTACACCCCTGCCTCTCATAACTTATGCCGCGTACAAACGGCCGGACTTTCCGGCAGAAAAGGTCCGACGAAACCATTCCGTCGGACATTCCGATCGTGTGTGGGCTTCATCGGACCTTTTCTTTCGAAAATTCTGACGTACCTAGAAATAGAACATGTTTCAAATTTTTCTGACGGACTCAGTTCCTATTGGGAAAACGGCTTGTCTGTATGCTAGTCCGACAGACTAAGAACGACGCAAGGGCAGCTATTGGCTACTGGCTATTGAACTTCCTTTTTCTAGTCCCGTCGTACGTCATCGCATTCGAAACAAACGGACTTTGGTGTGATCGTGTGTAGGCAAGTCCGTTTCAGCGGAACTCCGTCGGAAAAACTGTCAGAGTTCATTCTGAAGGAAAGTCCGGTCGTGTGTACGCGGCATTGGAATTGTTGTGGACTCATGAAGAAATACATTTTATATTTACTGGCAGAAATGTGAGATTCGCTTAGGCCTCAAAAAAAAAACAAAAAAAAACAGATGAATCATGATTATTTCAATCATTGGACTGTTGCCCTTTTGGAGACCTTTAGAACAAAATAGATGATTTCATGGTTTTTCAAAGTTTCTAATACATCAACTATTAAAGACTTTTACAAGCATGTATTGTGAGAGAGATTCGCTGGAACAATGGTAGCTCTGGTCACAAAACAAGGAGATATTTACATGGTTTTAGTGGATAAACAAAAGCTACACATACAGCCATAGGAAAAGGTGATACAGACTGTTATCACATAGAATACAATGGTGTCCAACAAAACCTATTGTGTTCGAGTGAGGAACTGTTTAAATAGCTAACACCTGGGCTAACAACTCATTGTGTGAATTTTAGGAACTGTTTGGACAAACTAAATCATCTCTAAACATCCAATGGAACTGTTCAAAGTCCATCTCAACACGTTAGAAAGAGGTGAATTTTGTGCCAGTCAAAAATATTTTAAAAGTACCTACATGGTTATTATAAATCATTCAAATTATGTATGATAATGTAGGTCACAGAGACGATTATAATTTTAGTATCTGTGGACCCAACAACTTTGGTATAAAGAAAATATATACGAAAGTGTGATTTTATAAGTAGAAGTGTTTTAAGAAACTGATTCGTATTATGAAAAACATATTTATTTTTATTATTTCAGGTACTTATATAGCGCTGTCACTTTACGCAGCGCTTTACATATATATACTGTACATTCACATCAGTCCCTACACCCTCAAGGAGCTTACAATCTACGGTCCCTAACTCACATTTATACATACTAGGGACAATTTAGACAGGATCCAATTAACCTACCAGCATGTCTTTGGAGTGTATATAATTATGATTATAACTTTATAAGACTGTAGCCTATGTTTAGATAAACAAATATTCATTGGATATACCAGAATTATACAGGTATCCATATAGATAACCATGTTATGTAGTATTGATTAATATATATAACAACATGTGTCTTTCATAGATAGACCAGTTTTTATAGATATACATTTATAGATATACATAAATATAACCATTTTATGTGATAGTGATTAATCAAAATTATACTGAGTGTATTTTACATTAGACCGATTACCAGAATATTTAAAGGTATATATTCTTCTCACCATTATACACATTATGAAAATAGAACGTATTAACTTAAAAAGATAAACTCAAAACACATGTGAGACACCTGGTGGTTGAAGGTGATATTATTTGAACTCACTAAATTTCTGGGAAAGGTTAATTATTAAGAATTTTTGTATTTTGTATGATCACATGTCTCCGTGAATACGTTTCATATGCATAGACTGTGTCATATAGATTGATTTTGTATCTTAAAAATATCCTCGTTAAAAATTACTCAATAATAATTACTGTGCAGGAAACCTGTCCTTAAAAAGCACAACAGAATACATTTTTGGATGTACATGCTCAGTCCCACCTACCTGATGACGGTGAGGGATGGTGTGATCTTCCTGTGTGGAATCCCGGGAATACAGAGGACGGGGACATCTCTCTGGTGGGTTCCCATTACTGGATCCATCTGTAGGAAACACACACACTGACTGAATACATTGTTTCTATGTGTTTATCAGATGATGGGGGATCTAGATGGACCCTCCGTACTGCTCTCTCCTTTACAATAAAGTCTCATTTTACCCGGTGATGTGAGGGGCGGCTAAAATTACATCGATGTCATATGACCTCCCAAAATCCTACTCAGCTCTTCCTGATATATACAGGACTCTTCATTCTGGACAGATAAACTGAGAATTATCTGAACTGTACTGGGATAAATATGGTCTAGTATGTATCTGGCCTTTAGATGGACAGTTGAATAAATGGCTCTATATTTAGGATCTATCTGATCTATAAACCAGAGGCTCTGGATGGACAGTTGGATTAATGGTTCCATATGTAGGATGTATCTATGTAAATATTACAATACTCTATATAAGTGTATATCAGCATCTTTTGGAGATAAAAGATGTCTCAGTGATTATGGAGGAAGAGGACGGACATGACGGGGGGATACTGGGTGTAAATATATAATAATATCTTATTACCTCCTCTGCTATCGGTTGCAGGAATATCTCCCTCCTCTTCCAGCATGCTTTCCACTCTTGAGAAACTTTCAGTCTGTAGATGACACCACTTCCTGTCTGTAGATTACATTTCCTGTCTGTGTTGACATCACTTCCTGTTTGTATCGGCTTTCACTTCCTGTCTCTGCATTCCATAGACCATAAGGGAGATCACCACCTTGTGGAGAAAATACACACTGCAGCCTATGCTTTTAAAAATTTTGACAGATACTTCTTGATATTTTCTTTAGCTTTGGTGCTTAAAGTGGAAATTTGGTCAGAAAATGAGGTTCTGCTAGATCATCTCAGGCTGGCCCCTTTTGCACGTACAGCTATATTAAATATAAAAAATAAGTGCTTATCAGTGTTGTCAACTGTCCGGTAATTTTTGTAAATGGCCGTTACGGGGCAGCCGTGCCTGTAAAAAAGATGGATCCTGGCCAACCTTGCAACTGCGCAAGCACCGACCCGAAGTCTGCCGGGTTCGGGAATGATTTCCTCCCATTTTTGGCCGGGCAGGCACATGCGCAGTGACACAGCATCATTTTTTTTAACAGAAGACACTCTGTGGCGGCACCTCACCGCGGTTACCATAGCACACTCGTGAGGATGGTAATATAAAGGAGCAGAGTGGGATACTCACACTACTGTGGGGGGTGAAGGAGGCAGAGGATACTGATGTGCAAATGAAGGGGGACAGATAAGGACAGGACTATACTGTGTAGGAGGAAGAGGAGGACACTACTGTAAGGGGGCTGAAGGGAGGCAGAAGTGGACACTGATGTGAAGGGGAAAAATGAAGGGAAGCAGAGGAAAACACTGCTGTGGGGAGTGATATGAAAGGGGGCAGAGAAGGACAATGCTGTGGGGGGGTATATTAAGGTGCACCATGTTGCCACAACCTCTAACCACCTCCTGTACCATGCCCTCAGTCTCTGACCATCTTCTGTACTATGTGTGCAGCCTCTGACCACCTCCTGTATCATGTCCACAGCCTTTAAGCATCTCCTGTAGTATGTCTGCAGCCTCTGACCACCTCTTTCTATGTTATCTGCAGCCTCTGACCACCTCCTGTATCATGTCCACAGTCGCTGACCACCTCCTGTACCATCTCCACAGCCTCTGACCACCTCCTGTACCATATCCACAGCCTCTACCAACCTTCTGTACCATGACTGCAGCCTCTGACCAACTCGTGTATGATGTCCACAGGGTGTGGACCACCTCCTCTATGATGTCCATAGCTCTAACCACCTCCTGTATCATGTCCGCAGCCTTTAATTATCTTGTCTCTTGTATCATGTCTGCAATCTCTGACCGCCTCTTGTCTTTTATCATGTCTGCAGTCTCTGAGGGGGTCTGGCGAGGAGTCACGAGTGGGAGCGCCGCCGGCATGAGGTCATGAGAGGAGTCACACATGTGTGGACTGTGGAGAGGAGACTATAGGACAAAACCAGAGCCACCAAGCTGGAGCTGTCTGACTGATCTCCGCACGGTGCACCTGAGAGGAGTTCAGTGACAGCGCCGCCAGGCCAGTCAGATGGGGGTCACTGATGTAAGGGGGAGTGAATACAATAATGTATGGGGACACTGATATAAAAGTTCTGCCTTATAGCAGGAAATCCCCCCTTACCTTAGTGTATTCACTATGGGGAAGATGGTCTCTAGTGACCAGAGTTCCCCCACATCAGAGTTCCTGACATTCCCCTTTACATCAGAGTGTGCAGGATTCCCCTTTCAGTGCAAGGGCAATGCTGCAGACCTCGATGTAATTGGGAACTCTGATATAAGGTGGTCTCTGGTCACCATAGCCCCCCTTACATCAGAGTGCCCCCTTAGTTCATGATCTGCAGCTTTCCCCTTTACAAAGGAGTTCCCTTTCACTGTTAGGGGGAATCCTCCACACTCTGATGTAAGGGGGAACTCTGTGCTGGCTGGGTTATAGTAATCTGACCTTCATGTAAATAGGGAAATATGTTTTTTGACTTTTGTTTAACTTAAACACATTGCTAATAGCACTAGCTATATGTTTATAGTTTAAATATCAATATTTGCACTGTTTAGTACTGAAAACGGTTATTTTAGGCACTTTTTTACATTGGCAGTAAAAAAAGTGGCTGTTTGGTGCTGTTTGTAAATTTTGGCGTCCTGCCAGTAAATTTCACTTCGGGGGGTTGGTAACACTGGTGCCTATACTGTTTAACATCCAGTAATATACCATCTCACCCTTCTCTGCACATGCTCATTTGCTCTCTATTTTTAGGTATGGTGCAGAATTTGTAGAGGCCAATTGGCTGCTCAGGGGCTTTGTGCTTCAGAAAAATGGCCGCCTCCAACCACAAAAAATAGGAGCAATGCTGGAGGCAATTTGCAACAAACATTTAATTTGGTAGCATAATTATTCATGTGGATTGCATGTTTCTTGCTAGAGAAAATTTATTTATTATGACGTTGTTTTGGGTAAAGTTCCACTTTAACGGCATGTCATACCACTGTTATATATGTAGCGGTACCCAGTAGGGGATGCTGGTTGTTGTGGTCCATCTGTCACCCTGCCCAGCCAGACACACAGTCCTCAAGCATCCATGAGACATAAAAACAGTCCAAGCATCTTGTTTTTATTTGTGTTTTATTGGGGGAATT
Organism: Aquarana catesbeiana; assembly: GCF_042186555.1. Lineage (NCBI taxonomy): Eukaryota > Metazoa > Chordata > Amphibia > Anura > Ranidae > Aquarana > Aquarana catesbeiana. Next base: position 299,448,076 of record NC_133331.1, on the reverse strand, counting down.
AAACTCTGATAGGGATAGGGTAGTTATGAGATGCCCAGTTGATCAAAAAGACAATGTAGGGACTGAAATCTATGTAGCACTTACCCCCGACGGAGCTGCTGATATTTGATTGGGCCTGTACTCTGCTTTTCCTACCCCCAATAAAATTGGCTCAAACCTCTTGACACAGCTGTGGAACAGTGTTGGTGTGAAGTTTAACAACTAAGAATAATCCCACAATGTACAGTATACCAATAATGTACCTTTACCATTACCTGGGTATCCGTTGTTCCACCTGTAGGAGAATGAACAACACTCCACACCAATTGTAATTAACCAGAATGTAATTTTACTGAGACTGGTATAAACGGTAATTACAATAACTGTATTGCCACACAAACGTAATATGATAATACGATGAATATTCACAACTTATTAATATGCAAAGATTTCTTGGATGACCCTTGCAGGCGCATCTCCAAGTGGGACTAGTGCTCAGAATGGTAATGCCTTGACACTGGGCACCTTCCCACTTCCAGCACGCTGCACTAATCACACTAATGCAAGGTTATCAAACACAGCACAGTACAATTACTCAAGAGCTCCCCCTGAGGTATGATGCAGTCCTTTGTTACTATAACTGAACACAAGGCCTTTCAGTGGAAGATGTAGTCTTTGGTCTTCTGTCTTCTGCTAGCTACTATACGGCAGTGTTTGTAATCCAAGGGTTTAACCAGTTGCCGACCACCTCCTGACGATATACTGCAGCAGAATGGCACGGGCAGGCAAAACCACGTACCTGTACGTGATCTGCCTCCCGCGGGCAGAGGAAGTGATGTCATCTCTCCTTGGCTCGGTATTTTCCGTTCCGGCGCCGAGGAGAGAAGACATCGATGTGAGTGCACAACACAACACGCCAGGCACACATTACACCCCCGATCACCCCCCAATCACCCCCCCCCCCTCGTCACACTGACACCAAGCAGTTTTTTTTTTTCTGATTACTGCATTGGTGGTAGGGCAGTTAGTATTAGCCCCCTTTAGGTCTAGGATACCCCCCTAACCCCCTAATAAAGTTTTAACCCCTTGATCATTTTTCTGATCACTGTATTAGTGTCACTGGTGACGCTAGTTAGGGAGGTAAATATATAGGTTCGCTGTCAGCGTTTTATAGCGTCAGGGACCCCCATATACAACCTTGACCCCCATATAACCCCTTGATTGCCCCCTAGTTAACCCTTTCACCAGTGATCACCGTATAAGTGTTACAGGTGACGCTGGTTAGTTTGTTTATTTTTTATAGTGTCAGGGCACCCGCCGTTTATTACCGAATAAAGGTTTAGCCCCTTGATCGCCTGGCGGTAATAAAACTTGGGTTTTAGGGTCAGATAGGGTCTGCATCGCCCCAGGCAGCGTCAGGTTAGTGCCAGTACCGCTAACACCCACGCACCGTACACCTCCCTTAGTGGTATAGTATCTGAACGGATCAATATCTGATCCGATCAGATCTATACTAGCGTCCCCAGCAGTTAAGGGTTCCCAAAAATGCAGTGTTAGCGGGATCAGCCCAGATACCTGCTAGCACCTGCGTTTTGCCCCTCCGCCCGACCCAACCCACCCAAGTGCAGTATCGATCGATCACTGTCACTTACAAAACACTAAATTCATAACTGCAGCGTTCGCAGAGTCAGGCCTGATCTCTGCGATCGCTAACAGTTTTTTTGGTAGCGTTTTGGTGAACTGGCAAGCACCAGTGGCCTAGTACACCCCGGTCATAGTCAAACCAGCACTGCAGTAACACTTGGTGACGTGGCGAGTCCCATAAGTGCAGTTCAAGCTGGTGAGGTGGCAAGCACAAGTAGTGTCCCGCTGCCACCAAGAAGACAAACACAGGCCTGTCGTGCCCAAAGTGCCCTTCCTGCTGCATTCGCCAATCCTAATTGGGAACCCACCACTTCTACAGCACCCGTACTTCCCCCATTCACATCCCTGACCAAATGCAGTCGGCTGCATGAGAGGCATTTTCTTTATGTCCTCCCGAGTACCCCTACCCAATGAACCCCCCCAAAAAAGATGTCGTGTCTGCAGCAAGTGCGGATATAGGCGTGACACCCGCTATTATTCTCCCTCCTGTCTTTACAATCTTGGTCTTTGCATTGGTGAATGTTTTAAACGCTACCATACACTAGTTGAGTATTAGCATACAGCATTGCACAGACTAGGCACACTTTCACAAGTGGTAACCTGTAAATGCTTTTAAAGGCTTTATAAAATGTATTTATTTTGTTGCCACTGCACGTTTGTGAGCAATTTTAAAGCATGTCATGTTTGGTATCCATGTACTCGGCCTAAGACCATCTTTTTTATTTCATCAAACATTTGGGCAATACAGTGTGTTTTAGTGCATTAAGATTTTAAAAAGTGTGTTTTTTCCCCAAAAAATGCGTTTGAAAAATCGCTGCGCAAATACTGTGTGAAAAAAAAATTAAACACCCACCATTTTAATCTGTAGGGCATTTGCTTTAAAAAAATATCTAATGTTTGGGGGTTCAAAGTAATTTTCTTGCAAAAAAAAATAATTTTTTCATGTAAACAAAAAGTGTCAGAAAGGGCTTTGTCTTCAAGTGGTTAGAAGAGTGGGTGATGTGTGACATAAGCTTCTAAATGTTGTGCATAAAATGCCAGGACAGTTCAAACCCCCCCAAATGACCCCATTTTGGAAAGTAGACAGCCCAAGCTATTTGCTGAGAGGCATGCCCAGTCCATGGAATATTTTATATTGTGACACAAGTTGCGGGAAAAAGACAATTTTTTTTTTTTTTTGCACAAAGTTGTCACTAAATTATATATTGCTCAAACATGCCATGGGAATATGTGAAATTACACCCCAAAATACATTCTGTTGCTTCTCCTGAGTACGGAAATACCACATGTGTGGGACTTTTTGGGAGCCTAGCCGCGTACGGGACCCCAAAAACCAAGCACCGCCTTCAGGCTTTCTAAGGGCGTAAATTTTTTATTTCACTCTTCACTGCCTATCACAGTTTCGGAGGCCATGGAATGCCCAGGTGGCACAAACCCCCCCAAATGACCCCATTTTGGAAAGTAGACACCCCAAGCTATTTGTTGAGAGGTATAGTGAGTATTTTGCAGACCTCACTTTTTGTCACAAAGTTTTGAAAATTGAAAAAAGAAAAAAAAAATTTTTTTCTTGTCTTTCTTCATTTTCAAAAACAAATGAGAGCTGCAAAATACTCACCATGCCTCTCCGCAAATAGCTTGGGGTGTCTACTTTCCAAAATGGGGTCATTTGGGGGGGGGGGGGGTTGTGCCATCTGGGCATTTTATGGCCTTCAAAACTGTGATAGGTAGTGAGGAGTAAAATCAAAAATTTATGCCCTTAGAAATCCTGAAGGCAGTGATTGGTTTTCGGAGCCCCGTACGCGGCTAGGCTCCCAAAGAGTCCCACACACGTGGTATCCCCGTACTCAGGAGAAGCAGCTGAATATATTTTGGGGTGCAATTCCACATATGCCCATGGCCTGTGTGAGCAATATATCATTTAGTGAAAACTTTTTGTAATTTTTTTTTTCTTTTTTTGTCATTATTCAATCACTTGGGACAAAAAAAATTAATATTCAATGGGCTCAACATGCCTCTCAGCAATTTCCTTGGGGTGTCTACTTTCCAAAATGGGGTCATTTGGGGGGGTTTTGTACCGCCCTGCCATTTTAGCACCTCAAGAAATGACATAGGCAGTCATAAACTAAAAGCTGTGTAAATTCCAGAAAATGTACCCTAGTTTGTAGACGCTATACCAATAAATATACGCTTATTGACATTTTTTTTACCAAAGACATGTGGCTGAATACATTTTGGCCTAAATGTATGACTAAAATTGAGTTTATTGGATTTTTTTTATAACAAAAAGTAGAAACTATCATTTTTTTCAAAATTTTCGGTCTTTTTCCGTTTATAGCGCAAAAAATAAAAACCGCAGAGGTGATCAAATACCATCAAAAGAAAGCTCTATTTGTGGGAAGAAAAGGATGCAAATTTTGTTTGGGTACAGCATTGCATGACCGCGCAATTAGCAGTTAAAGTGACGCAGTGCCAAATTGTAAAAAGTGCTCTGGTCTGGAAGGGGGTAAATCGTTAATAGTCAGGAAATCAGATGCGCTATTTGCCTGAAGGTGTTCCTGGGATTTTGGGCCCCTCCATGCATCCAGACAGAACAAAAAGTCTCACACATGTGGTATCCCTATGCTTGAAAAGTGTGGAAGAATGTGTTTTGTGGTGTAATTCTAAGTATACCCATGTTGTGTGCGAGAAATAACTTGTTAAAATGACAACTTTGTGAAATAAAATCAGATTTTATTTAATTTCTTTATTTTCCAGAAAAGTTTGTGGAAAAAATGTACATCAAAAAAACTCATTCTGCCTCTTACTAAGTACCTTGGACTGTATACTTTCCATAAAGGTGTCATTTGGGGGTATTTGTACTGTCCTGGCATGTTAGAGACTCAAGAATTTAGATATTCATTCAGAACATCAGGATTGATTAATTTTCATTATATACACTATACATTGTAGACTTTATAACTTTCACACAGAGTAGATAATATACACAGATTTCCTTTGTATTTTAACCAAAGAAATGTAGAAAAATAAATGTTGCCCTAAATTTATGAAGAACGATTATTTACTTGCAATATTTTTATTAAAAAAAAAATTATTCATAATGTTCAGTTTTTTTTCCATTATATGTTAAAAGCGGTGAAAAATCACAACTAGAAGAATGATATAAAATTATTTTGGGTACAGTGTTGTATGACCGAGTAATTGTCAGTCAAATTATCACTGTGCTGATATTGATAGAATGGCGTATACAGGAAGGGGGAATAACATGGCGGTCTTTAAGTGGTTAACAAACAATAAAAACTAAGCTAGAATATAAATCAAAACCTTTATAATTGAAGATAATAAACCATAAAGTGTATTTATTATTGGTTGGACCAATGAGAAGCCGGCTTCTTCAGTAATACATAAAAAGAGCAATAATGTACAGAAACCGATATCAACCAATAAGAAGTGTTGTCCATGTATTGTCATATCTGGCCATGTATTAGCACAGTTTAGTTGTATGGTGCGGTCTGTGTGAGTGCGGGACCGAGTCATCTCTATATGTTTAGAGGATCGTATTACTAGAATTCAATCCCTGCAGACTCAGATCTATCAAACCGAAACCTGAAAAACATTCAATATATTCCGCCCCACCCCCAACACACCACTGTTATCATGAGAAAGATTGTTATCTCGTGTGACTTCTCTGATGTAGCACAAGGTTTCCCTTCTGAGTGAAAGATTTCCCGCACTCTGAGCATGAATAAGGACGTTCACCCGTGTGAATTCTCTGGTGTTTAATAAGGTCTCCTTTGATAATGAAACATTTCCCGCACTCTGAGCATGAACATGGATGCTCACCCGTGTGAATTCTCTGGTGTTGCACAAGGCTTCCTTTCCGAGCGAAAGATTTCCCGCACTCTGAGCATGAAAAAGGACGCTCACCTGTGTGAATCCTCTGGTGTTCATCACGGACGTTTTTCTGACTGAAAGACTTCCCGCACTGTGAGCATGAATAGGGACGCACCCCCGTGTGAATCTTCTTGTGTTCATCGAATGAAAATTTCCACCTGAAACATTTCCCACACTCCGAACATGAATAAGGACGCTCACCTGTGTGACCTCTCTGGTGTACATTAAGTTTTTCTTTTGTAATGAAACCTTTCCCGCACTCTGAGCATGAATAAGGACGCTCACCTGTGTGAACTCTGTGGTGTATATTAAGATTTACTTTCGTAAGGTAACCTTTCCCACACTCTGAGCATGAATAGGGACGCTCCCCCGTGTGAAGCTTCTGGTGTCTAATAAGATTTCTTTTATTAGGGAAACCTTTCCCGCACTCTGAACAAGAATAGGGCATCTCACCCGTGTGACATGTCTGGTGTGCAATAAGATTACTTTTGTCGGAGAAACATTTCCCGCACTCTGAACATGGAAAGGGACGTTCACCCGTGTGCATTCTAAGATGTTTAAGAAGGTGATTTTTCCGAAAGAAACGTTTCCCACACTCTGAACATGAATGGGGGCGCTCCCCCGTGTGAAGCTTCTGGTGTCTACTAAGACTGCTTTCACAAGTGAAACATTTCCCGCACTCTGAACATGGAAAGGGACGTTCACCTGTGTGCATTCTAAGATGTTTAAGTAGGTGATTTTTCCGAAAGAAACGTTTCCCACACTCTGAACATGAATAGGGGCGCTCACCTGTGTGAATCATCTGGTGTTTATTAAGATGTTTTTTCTCAGTGAAACCTTTCCCGCACACTGAGCATGAATAGGGAAACTCACCCGTGTGAAATATCTGGTGTGCAATAAGATTTTTTTTGTCGGCAAAACATTTCCCGCACTCTGAACATGAATAAGGACATTCACCTGTGTGACTTCTTTGGTGTATAAGGAGGATTCTTTTATCAGTGAAACATTTCCCGCACTCTGAACATGGAAAGGGACGCACACCCATGTGCATTCTAAGATGTTTAAGTAGGTGATTTTTCTGAAAGAAACATTTCCCACACTCTGAACATGAATGGGGGCGCTCCCCCGTGTGAAGCTTCTGGTGTCTACTAAGATTGCTTTCACGAGTGAAACATTTCCCGCACGCTGAACATGAATAGGGACGCTCACCCGTGTGAATTATCTGGTGTTGATCAAGATATTTTTTCTCAGTGAAACCTTTCCCGCACTCTGAACATGAAAAGGGCCTTACACCTGTGTGAATTGTCTGATGTTTAAGAAGGCTTTTTTTCTCAATGAAACCTTTCCCGCACTCTGAACATGAATAGGAACGTTCACCTGTGTGAATTGTCTGATGTGTAAGAAGTCTTTGTTTTCTAGTGAAACATTTCCCGCACTCTGAACAAGAAAAGGGGCGTTCACCAGTGTGAATTTTCTGATGTTCAAGAAGTTGTCCTTTCCTAATAAAACATTTCCCACACTCTGAACATGAAAAGGAACGCTCACCCGTGTGAATTATCTGGTGTTTATCAAGATATTTTTTCTCAGTGAAACCTTTCCCGCACTCTGAACAAGAAAAGGGGCGCTCACCAGTGTGAATTTTCTGATGTTCAAGAAGTTGTCCTTTCCTAATAAAACATTTCCCGCACTCTGAACATGAATAAGGACGCTCCCCAGTGTGACTGTACCAGTGTGTAAGAAGGTTTTGTTTACTAATGTAACATTTCCCGCACTCTGAACATGAATAGGGACGCTCAGCAGTGTGATTTTTCTTGTGTCTAAGAAGTGATCTCTTTTTTGTGAAAAGTTTCCCACACACTGAACATGACAATGAACTCTCTTCTGTGTGATCTCCTTCCTGCCCTGAAGAAGATTCCTCGGGAATAGACGGATCTATTAAAGTATTTCTACTGTGAGATCTTAGAGTCCTGGAATGTGATTTATCAGAAGATTCCTCAGACGTATTCCGCACATTATGGTCATCTGCTGAAAAATAATTTTACAATAAATGTTAGAAGAATTTTTGAAATTTTGTATTCAATGTCCCTTTACAGTGCGGTCCCCTTTATATCACTGTGCCCCTTTACATTACAGTGCCCCCCTCCCCCACAATCACAGCCCCCCATCACTGTGCCCCTTTACATCACAGTGCCCCCCTCCCCCACAATCACAGCCCCCCATCACTGTGCCCCTTTACATTACAGTGCCCCCCTCCCCCACAATCACAGCCCCCCATCACTGTGCCCCTTTACATCACAGTGCCCCCCTCCTGCAATCACAGCCCCCATCACAGTGCCCCTTGCAGTCATGGTCCCCCCATCACTGCCTCTTTAAATCTCTTCCTCCCCTGCACAGTCCTACCTTCAGTAGAGCAGAGGCAGTTATCAGCCCTCTGTGTCCTCTGCCGGGTCTCCCGCCCCACCGACAATGTCATCCAATCAGCAGGGCAGGGGGTGGGAGGAGCTGCAGATCTGAATGCTTGGTAATATGAAAAGACTCCCACTCTCTCTCCAGATCTCCTGCCCCCTTCCCTGCCGATTAAATGATATAGTCAGTGAGGTGAGAGGCCCGGGGGAGGGCACACAGGCTAAGTGTTATAAACGCACAGCATGAGGTGAGTGGTGACCGTGCTCTGTGATAGTCCTGTCCGGACTGCAGTCACCACTCACCTCCTGCTACGTGGACCGGTCATCAACAGGCCACGGACTGGTACTGGTCTGCAGATTGGGGACTCCTAGTCTACAATGTCTACACCTCATTTGTTGGGAACATGACGTTATATTGAGGAATGGAGATGGACCTTTCATATGGTGTACAGTATCTCCTCCTCATTTGTTGGGAACATGACATTATATTGAGGAATGGAGATGGACCTTTCATATGATGTACAGTATCTCCTCCTCATTTGTTGGGGACATGATGTTATATTGAGGAATAGAGATGGACCTTTCATATGGTGTACAGTATCTCCTCCTCATTTGTTGGGAACATGACATTATATTGAGGAATGGAGATGGACCTTTCATATGGTGTACAGTATCTCCTCCTCATTTGTTGGATACATGACATTATATTGAGGAATGGAGATGGACCTTTCATATGATGTACAGTATCTCCTCCTCATTTGTTGGGAACATGACATTATATTGAGGAATGGAGAGGAACATTTCATCTGATATGATACCTCATTAATTGGGAACATTGGTTAATATGGTAAATATAATTGGCATCTTCTGGTGAGGACTAGAGTTGATGCTTTCAAATGGTTTTCAGTACCCACAGCACATTGATGTTTTTACTATCAGCAGTTAAAGAGGAACTAAACCCTGATGGGTTTTACTTTCTCTTGGTTCCCTGCAAAGTAAAAGAATAATAGGCTAGTATGCATCGCATACTAGCCTATTATGTGCCACTTACCTGCAGTAGAAGCCCGGGATGTCACGCTGTCCCCACTGTGTAATCGCATCCATCTTCCATCCATGACACAAGCACTATAGAAATGACATGATCGTGCCCTTTCTTCAGTGCGCATGCACATATCAGTGGTGGGCCACCCATAGGGGGCGCAGGGGTGCCTCCCATCCAAAGCTACTCATCATAAAAAAATAAAATTAAATAAAAAATAAATACTGGCCCTTTAACTGTGTGCAGAGTGCCGGACACACAGCTGCTATGGGAAGCGTGATGTGTTTGCAATCACATGATTGAAAATAAGAAGCTCTATTGGCTTCCTTTAGAAAGTCCTCGGGGAGCTGAACTCTGCGCCCTGAACACTCCCTCTATAGCATTGTTCCCTGCTGTGATGTGTGATTGGCGGGTCCTGTGCCTTCACTTCCATTTCTCTGACTCACCCTGGCTGTCCGAAGGTGGATGACAGACGACTTGCTGTGAGTACGAGGGAGGAGGGGGGGACATCTAATGTAAAGGGGACTCTGATGGGGACATCCAATGTAAAGGGGACTCTGATGGGGACATCCAATGTAAAGGGGACTCTGATGGGGACATCCAATGTAAAGGGGACTCTGATGGGGACATGCAATGTAAAGGGGACTCTGATGGGGACATCTAATGTAAAGAGGGGCTCTGATGGTGACATCTAATGTAAAGGAGGACTCTGATGGGGACATTGAATGTAAAGGAGGACTCTGATGGGGACATCGAATGTAAAGGAGGACTCTGATGGGGACATTGAATGTAAAGGAGGACTCTGATGGGGACATTGAATGTAAAGGAGGACTCTGATGGGGACATTGAATGTAAAGGAGGACTCTGATGGGGACATCGAATGTAAAGGAGGACTCTGATGGGGACATCGAATGTAAAGGAGGACTCTGATGGGGACATTGAATGTAAAGGAGGACTCTGATGGGGACATTGAATGTAAAGGAGGACTCTGATGGGGACATCGAATGTAAAGGAGGACTCTGATGGGGACATCGAATGTAAAGGAGGACTCTGATGGGGACATTGAATGTAAAGGAGGACTCTGATGGGGACATCGAATGTAAAGGAGGACTCTGATGGGGACATCTAATGTAAAGGAGGACTCTGATGGGGACATTGAATGTAAAGGAGGACTCTGATGGGGACATTGAATGTAAAGGAGGACTCTAAAAGGGAGATCTAATGTAAAGGAGGACTCTGCTGGGGACATCTAATGTAAAGGAGGACTCTGCTGGGGACATCTAATGTAAAGGAGGACTCTGATGGTGACATCTAATGTAAAGGAGGACTCTGATGGTGACATCTAATGTAAAGGAGGACTCTGATCTGATGGTCACATCTAATGTAAAGGAGGACTCTGATCTGATGGTCACATCTAATGTAAAGGAGGACTCTGATGATTACATCTAATGTAAAGGAGGACTCTGATGATTACATCTAATGTAAAGGAGGACTCTGATGGTGACATCTAATGTAAAGGAGGACTCTGATCTGATGGTCACATCTACTGTAAAGAGGGACTCTGCTGGGGACATCTAATGTAAAGGAGGACTCTGATGATTACATCTAATGTAAAGGGGGTTCTACTGGAGACTAGGGATGAGCCGAACACCCCCCAGTTCAGTTTGCATCAGAACATTTGAACGGGCCGAAAGTTTGCGTGAACTTTCGAACCCCGTTAAAGTCTTTTGGACTTGAATGTGAGAAATCAAAAGTGCAAATTTTTAAGGCTAATATGCAAGTTATTGTCCTAAAAAGTGTTTGGGGACCCGGGTCCTGCCCCAGGGGACATGAATCAATGCAAAAAAAAGTTTTAAAAAAGGAAGTTTTTTCGGGAGCAGTGATTTTAATGATGCTTAAACACTTGAACACTGGGCACTTAAACTCCCTTAACCCCTTCCCACTGACCGTACGCACATCTGCGTACTCAGCTTTCGGGGGTTATACCGGGATGATGCCCGCAGCTGCAGGCATCATCCCAGTACCGTTGTTTAGAGCGGGCGATCGGCTATCCGAGTATAACAACCGATGCGGTTAGAAGCCGCTCGGCTGTTAAACCGGAGGAGCAGGAGGGGACACCCCCCCTCCCACCGTTCTTACCGGGCCTCCCGTGCGATCGGGAAGCCCGGTGTCCAATCGGCGGCCTTGGGCGGCTGGGGGCGGGCTGGAACGAAGCTGTGGGCGGCTTCGTTCCAGCCTTCTGAATGTAAACGCGGAAGCGACGTCATGATGTCACTTCCCGTTTACTCGGCTGCCAATGGCGCCAAATTTAAAAAAATACACAGTATTCAGAATCCCCGTTTTCGGCGATCTGAATACTGTGAAGTGCAAAGGAGGGATCGGGGGTCCCTTTATGGAGGTCCCGATCCCTCCATAAAGAGTACCTGTCACCACCTATTACTGTCACAAGGGATGTTTACATTCCTTGTGACAGTAATAAAATAAAAAAAAATAAAAAATGTTTTTTTTAAAATGCAATTTACAAGTATAAAAAAAATTTAAAGCGCCCCCGTCCCCGCAAGCTCGCGCAGCGAAGAAAACGCATACAGAAGTTGCGCCCGCATATGTAAACGGTGTTCAAATCACACATGTGAGATATCGCCGCGATTGTCAGAGCGAGAGCAATAATTCTAGCACTAGACCTCCTCTGTAACTCAAACCTGGAAAGCGTAAAAAAAAAATTTAAAGCGTTGCCTATGGAAATTCATAGCTACCATAGTTTGTCGCCATTCCACGAGTGCGTGCAATTATAAAGGGTGACATGTTTGGTATCTATTTACTCGGCGTAACATCATCTTTCACATTATACAAAAAAATTGGGGTAACTTTACTGTTTGGATTTTTTTTAAATTCATGAAAATGTCCCTTTTCCAAAAATTTGCGTTTAAAACACCGCTACACAAATACCGTGTGATATAAAATATTGCAACAATCTCCATTTTATTCTCTAGATTCTCTGCTAAAAAATATATATATAATGTTTGGGAACTCTAAGTAATTTTCTAGCAAAAAATACGGATTTTACCTTGTAAACACCACATTTCAAAAATAGGCTTAGTCATGAAAGGGTTACCAGACCAATTTTCAGCTTTCAGTGCTCTCACATTTTGAATGACAGTTATTCAGTCATGCAACATTGTATCTATATGACATTTTTGTCCTTTTTTTCACACAAATAGAGCTTTCTTTTGGTGGTAATTAATCACCGCTGGGTTCTTTATTTTTTGCGCTATAAAAGAAATAAGACCGAAAATTATGTAAAAAAAATGAATTTTTCTTCGTTTCTGTTATAAAATTTAGCAATTTAGTAATTTTTCTTCATATATTTTGGCCAAAATTTATACCGCTACATATCTTTTGGTAAAAATAACCCAAATCGGTGGATATTATTTGGTCTTTGTGAAAGTTATAGAGTCCAAAAGCTATGGTGCCAATATCTGAAAATTGATCACACCTGAAGTACTGATGGCCTATCTCATTTCTTGAGACCCTAAAATGACCCTTTTTTGGAAAGAAGACATTCCAAGGTATTTAGAAAGATGCATGATGAGTTTTTTGAAGTTGTCATTTTTTCCCACAATTCTTTGCAAAATCAAGATTTTTTTTTTAATTTTTTTTTTCACAAAATTGTCATATTATCAGGTTATTTCTCACACACAGCATATGCATACCACAAATTACACCCAAAAACACATTCTGCTATTACTCCCGAGTATGGCGATACCACATGTGTGAGACTTTTACACAGCATGGCCACATACAGAGGCCCAATATGCACGGAGCACCTTCAGGCGTTCTGGAGCACCTAGGCCAATTCTGACATTTCTCTCCTACATGTAAAAATCATCATTTATTTGCTAGAAAATTACATAGAACCCCAAAACATTATATATGTTTTTTTAGCAAAGACCCTAGAGAATACAATGGCGGTCGTTGCAACTTTTTATCTCACACGGTATTTGCGCAGCAATTTTTCGAACACTTTTTTTTGGAAAAAAGACAGTTTTGTGCTTAAAAAAAAAAACAATAAAATTAGCCCAATGTTTTTGCATAATGTGAAAGATGAAGTTATGCCGAGTAAATAGATACCTAACATGTCACCCTTCAAAATTGCAAACGCTCGTGGAATGGCACCAAACTTCGCTACATTTTTTACTGGTTACATGTTTTGAGTTACAGAGGAGGTCTAGGGCCAAAATTATTGCTCTCGCTCTTCCGATCGCAGTGATACCTCACATGTGTGGTTTGAACACCGTTTTCATATGTGGACGGGACTTACGTATGCGTTCGCTTCTGCATGCGAGCACACGAGAACAAAAACATTTTTTTTTTAATTTTATTGTTAATTTTACTTTATTTATTTTAGTTTGATGCTTTTTTCCAAAAAATTATTTTTTTGATCACTTTTATTCCTATTACAAGGAATGTAAACATCCCTTGTAATAGGAATATGGCATGACAGGCAGGGCTGGATTTGCCACAAGGCCACCGAGGCCAGGCCTCGGGGCGGCAGTGGTTCAGGGGCGGCGCTGCTCCTGCGGCGACTTTGCGGCCACCCGCCCCTTTCGGGCTGCCCGTTAAAGTCAATTAAGGGCACCGGTGCCCTTAGAAAAGATGGCCACGAGCCACCCACTACTGCGCATGCGCTGTTCCGAAGCAGCCGGGCTTGGGAAGGCTCATACGCGCTCGGCCAAGCGGCGCATGCGCAGTAGCGTGATTTTTGAAAAGATCGTAAAGCAATGTCATCGGTGCGGCGGCGGGGGAGAGATGACATCTCTCATTGCCCGCACCGCTGTTCCGCCCTCCTCCATCTGGTGGCAGCCAGGCAGCGTGGCAAGTGACATCTCCATTTGGTGGCAGCGTGGCAAGTGACATCTCCATCTGGTGGCAGCCAGGCAGCGTGGCAAGTGACATCTCCATCTGGTGGCAGCGTGGCAAGTGACATCTCCATCTGGTGGCAGCAAAGCAGTGTGGCAAGTGACATCTCCATCTGGTGGCAGACAGCATGGCAAGTGACATCTCTATCTGGTGGCAGCGTGGCAAGTGACATCTCCATCTGGTGGCAGCGTGGCAAGTGACATCCCCATCTGGTGGCAGGCGGCGTGGCAAGTGACATCTCCATCTGGTGGCAGGCAGCGTGGCAAGTGACATCTCCATCTGGTGGCAGGCAGCCTGGCAAGTGACATCTCCATCTGGTGGCAGGCAGCCTGGCAAGTGACATCTCCATCTGGTGGCAGGCAGCCTGGCAAGTGACATCTCCATCTGGTGGCAGGCAGCCTGGCAAGTGACATCTCCATCTGGAGGCAGACAGCCTGGCAAGTGACATCTCCATCTGGAGGCAGACAGCCTGGCAAGTGTCACTTGCCACGCTGCCACCAGATGGGGATGTCACTTGCCACGCTGCCACCAGATGGAGATGTCACTTGCCACGCTGCCACCAGATGGAGATGTCACTTGCCACGCTGCCACCAGATGGAGATGTCATCTCCATCTGGTGGCAGCGTGGCAAGTGACATCCCCATCTGGTGGCAGCATGGCAAGTGACATCCCCATCTGGTGGCAGCATGGCAAGTGACATCCCCATCTGGTGGCAGGCAGCGTGGCAAGTGACATCTCCATCTGGTGGCAGGCAGCGTGGCAAGTGACATCTCCATCTGGTGGCAGCCAGGCAGCGTGGCAAGTGACATCTCCATCTGGTGGCAGCCAGGCAGCGTGGCAAGTGACATCTCCATCTGGTGGCAGCCAGGCAGCGTGGCAAGTGACATCTCCATCTGGTGGCAGACAGCGTGGCAAGTGACATCTCCATCTGGCAGCATGGCAAGTGACATCCCCATCTGGTGGCAGGCAGCGTGGCAAGTGACATCTCCATCTGGTGGCAGGCAGCCTGGCAAGTAACATCTCCATCTGGTGGCAGGCAGCCTGGCAAGTGACATCTCCATCTGGTGGTAGGCAGCGTGGCAAGTGACATCTCCATCTGGTGGCAGCCAGGCCGTGTGGCAAGTGACATCTCCATCTGGTGGCAGACAGCGTGGCAAGTGACATCTCCATCTGGCAGCGTGGCAAGTGACATCCCCATCTGGTGGCAGCATGGCAAGTGACATCCCCATCTGGTGGCAGGCAGCGTGGCAAGTGACATCCCCATCTGGTGGCAGGCAGCCTGGCAAGTGACATCTCCATCTGGTGGCAGGCAGCCTGGCAAGTAACATCTCCATCTGGTGGCAGGCAGCCTGGCAAGTGACATCTCCATCTGGTGGCAGGCAGCGTGGCAAGTGACATCTCCATCTGGTGGCAGGCAGCGTGGCAAGTGACATCTCCATCTGGTGGCAGCCAGGCAGTGTGGCAAGTGACATCTCCATCTGGTGGCAGCCAGCGTGGCAAGTGACATCTCCATCTGGTGGCAGACAGCGTGGCAAGTGACATCTCCATCTGGTGGCAGCGTGGCAAGTGACATCCCCATCTGGTGGCAGCGTGGCAAGTGACATCCCCATCTGGTTGCAGCATGGCAAGTGACATCCCCATCTGGTGGCAGGCAGCGTGGCAAGTGACATCTCCATCTGGTGGCAGGCAGCGTGGCAAGTGACAAGTGATGGTGGCAAGTGACACGCTCAGGGCTCCCAATTATTCTGCATTATGGTGAGTTGAACTATTTCATTTTACATTACAATGTAATGATAGAAATAATGTGTTTCAATCATCCTGACACCATACCAACCATGGTGCCGGGGATGATTGAAACACTAACACCAGCCATTGCCCTGAAAAATTGCCCGCGAAAAATCCTTACCCCGCGTCCCTACCCTGAAGTATTTTTAGTCTGTACAATTAAAGCCAGTTATTTTCAGTGTTCTCATGTGTAGAGATATGTTTTTAATTGATCTATTGTAGCAGTCATCGATAAAGGATGAGAATGGTGGTGTGTGTGTGTGTGTGGGGGGGCAGCATTGAAGGGAGTAAATCCGGGCCTGATGACAGGTCCTCTTTACAGTGAGATATGGGGTCAATAAGACCCCACATCTCACCTCTAGGCTGGGAAGCCTGAAATAAAAAAAATAAAAAGATCCTGGCTTCAATCATAGCGGTGAGTCGGTAGAAGCACCTGAGGGCGGTGGGAGGGGGGAGTCCCCTCTCGCCTCCCGTAAGAATGATCAAGCAGTGGAACAGCCGCTATGATCATTCTTATGGTGTGGGGAATCGCCGGCTGAAAAAGTTGATATCTGAATGATGCCTGTAGCTGCACCCATGATTCAGATATCCCCGCACAAAGTCAAGGATATCGTATGATGGCAGGCGGGTGGGAAGTGGTTAAAAAGCATTTTCTTTTAACACAAAGTTGTCCATTTATACAATATTTCTAACACATAGCATGTACATACCAAAAATGACACCCCAAAATATATTCTCCTCCTCCTCCTGAGTACGGCAATACCACATGTGTGAGACTTCCACAGCCTGGCCACATACAGAGGGCAAGTACAGCCGAGTATGGCTTAGAATGGCAGAGTATGGCCAAGCATGGCCGAGTATGGCTGGGTATGGCTGAGTATGGCAGGGTATTGCAGGGTATGGCAGGGTATGGCTGGGTATCACCGAGTATTGCAGAGTATGGCTGGGTATGGCAGAGAATGGCTGAGTATGGCTGGGTATGGCAGAGAATGGCTGGGTATGGCTGGGTATTGCAGGGTATGGCTGGGTATTGCAGAGTATGGCTGGGTATGGCAGAGAATGGCTGAGTATGGCTGGGTATGGCAGAGAATGGCTGGGTATGGCTGGGTATTGCAGGGTATGGCTGGGTATTGCAGAGTATGGCTGGGTATTGCAGAGTATGGCTGGGTATTGCAGAGTATGGCTGGGTATGGCGGGGTATTGCAGAGTATTGCGGGGTATTGCAGAGTATTGCGGGGTATTGCAGAGTATGGCAGGGTATTGCAGAGTATGGCAGGGTATTGCAGAGTATGGCAGGGTATTGCAGAGTATGGCGGGGTATTGCAGAGTATGGCGGGGTATTGCAGAGTATGGCGGGGTATTGCAGAGTATGGCACGGTATTGCAGAGTATGGCACGGTATTGCAGGGTATGGCAGAGTATTGCAGAGTATTGCGGGGTATTGCAGAGTATGGCACGGTATTGCAGAGTATGGCACGGTATTGCAGGGTATGGCAGAGTATTGCAGAGTATTGCGGGGTATTGCAGAGTATGGCGGGGTATGGCAGAGTATGGCGGGGTATGGCAGAGTATGGCGGGGTATGGCAGAGTATGGCGGGGTATGGCAGAGTATTGCGGGGTATTGCAGAGCATTGCGGGGTATTGCAGAGCATTGCAGGGTATTGCAGAGCATGGGGGGATGGCTGAGCATGGATGGATGTGACTGCACTTGTCACAGAGCAGCGCTGTGGGCACTACACATCCAGGCCACAGCGCTGCTGCCATCCGATCCCTCCCCCTCTGTACCGATCGGTGCACAGAGGGGAGGGAGGAACCGGCGTCATGACATGACATGGTTTGTTTACATGTGATCATCCGTCATTTGACGGAGCGATCACATGGTAAACGGCCGCGATCCCCAGGGGGCGCGCGAGAGCAGGATTCTGTGAGGACATCACTGTACGCCCTCCCAGAGTTAAGCAACCGCCCTGTAGCCGTCATTCGGCTATGGGCCGGTTGTTAAGTGGTTAAAGTGAAAAAATAAAAGTGAAATATCCCTTTAAATATCGTGCCTAGGGGTGTCTATAGTATGCCTGTGGCGCATGTTTCCCGTGTTTAGAACAGTCCCTGCTCAAAATGACATTTCTAAAGGAAAAAAATAGGATTTTTTAAAACAGCTTACCTGTAAAATCCTTTTCTTTCGATGGACATCACGGGACACAGAGCCACGGTAATTACTGATGGGTTATATAGGTATCACTGGTGATTGGACACTGGCACACCCTATCAGGAAGTTCAACCCCCTATATAATCCCTCCCCTTGCAGGGATACCTCAGTTTTGTAGCCAAGCAATATAGTGTATTAGAAGAGGGGCGGGACCTCTGTGTCCCGTGATGTCCTTCGAAAGAAAAGGATTTTACAGGTAAGCTGTAATAAAAAATCCTATTTTCTTTCTCGAACATCACGGGACACAGAGCCTCAGTAATTACTGATGGGATGTCCCAGAGCAATGCTACCTGAGGGGGGGGAACCACGACCAAGTAGGGTGCAATCAGACCTGAGGACCCAGTACCGCTGCCTGCAGCACACTACGCCCAAAGGCGATATCCTCATGCCTTCTCACATCCACCTGATAAAATCTGGTGAATGAATGAACTGAAGACTGCGGTCTTGCAGATTTGAGCCATAGAGGCCCAGTAATGCACCACCCAAGAAGCACCAATAGCCCTTGTGGAATGTGCCCTGATCTGAAACGGAGGAATCTTCTGTTTCAAACCGTAAGCTTGGATGATCAATTGTCCAATCCATTTAGCAATGTTAGCTCTTGATGCTGCTTGTCCACTACTGGGACCTTCTGGCAGCACAAACAAAACATCCGTTTTGCGAATCTGAGCAGTTGCTTCCAGATAGACCTTGACTGCTCTTACTACATCCAAAGAATGTAGTGACCCTTCTTCCAGAGAACACGGATCTGGAAAAAAGGAAGGCAGAACAATGTCTTGGTTTAGATGAAAATCTGAAACCACCTTCGGTAAAAAAAACTAGGATGAGGGCGTAGTACCACTCTATCCTTGTGAACAATCAAATAAGGCTCCTTACAGGAAAGAGCTGCTAATTCTGATACTCTTCTAGCAGAAGAGATGGCTACCAGAAAAAATTAACTTCCTTGTCAGCAAGACCAAAGGAATCTGACGTATTGGTTCAAAAGGCTGTTTCTGTAACACAGCCAGGACCAAGTTCAAGTCCCACGGGTTTAGGGGCATCTTAACCGGAGGATTAAGCCGCGTCACCCCCTGCATAAAGTTTCAGGCCAAAGAATGCGAAGCAAGTGGCCGTTGAAATAATACTGATAAAGCCGAGACCTGGCCCTTGATGGTACTCAAGGCCAGCTTCATCTCTGATCCCAATTGTAGAAAATCACATATTTTCTGGGATGCCAACCCCTGGATTCACACCAGGATATATAAGCTTTCCAGATTCTCTGATAAATCATTCTGGAAGCTGGCTTCCCTTGCATTGATCAAGGTAGATACCACAGGACCTGAAAGTCCACGATTCTTCAGCACGTGGGTCTCAATAGCCAAACCGTCAAATTTAGCATTTGTAAGGCAGGATGGAACACTGGACCTTGAGATAACAGGTCTGGGCGTACCGGTAAGGTCCACGGGGAACCCACCATCCCCCTTACTATTTCTGCATACCAAGTCCTTCTGGGCCAAGCGGGGGCCACCAGAAGTACCGACTTCCTTTCCAGCCTGATCCTGCGAAGGAGTCGTGGCAGTAGCAGAATAGGCAGGAATGCATAAATCGGTGAGAACCGATGCCACGGAATCACCAACACATCCATCCCGCATGCAAGAGGATCTCTTGTTCTTGCCACAAATCTGTCTATCTTTTTGTTGAATCAGGATGCAAAGAGATCTACATCTGGAACCCCCCATCTTTGGCATATGGCCCAAAAGACGTCGGGAAGCAGAGACCATTCCCCTAGGAGTAACTGCTGGCGATAGTCCCTGCCAGTTTTCTATCCCTGCAATGAAAAAACTGCCGATATGCATGGCACCTGCATCTCTGCCCAGGCTAAGATCTGAATAACCTCCTTTTGAGCAGCTCGGCTCCGGATTCCTCCCTGATGATTGACATAAGCCACTGCTGTGGCATTGTCGGACTGGATCCTGACCGGCCAACCCTGTAGCCTGATAGTCCAGGCTTTTAGGACTAGATATACCACACGGATCTCCAGAATGTTGATGGTTAGGGTCCTCCGGTCTCAGACCATCGCCCCTGAATCGCAGACTGTTCCAGAACTGCTTCCCAACCTGACAGACTGGCATCTGTTGTTACCACCGTCCAGGTAACCGGTAGAAAGGATTTCCCCTTCTGCAGGTTTTCAGGTATGAGCCACCAATTGAGGCTCTGATGCACCGCATGCGACAGGTGCATCGGAAAGTCTAATGCCTGAACCTTCTTGTTCCAGGTCGACAGAATACTGTGTTGCAGCATTCTTGAATGAAACTGAGCATAGGGAACTGCTTCGAATGAAGCCACCATCTTCCCTAGTAGCCTCATACAAAGGCGGACAGAGGGACCCTTCTTGGTCCTGACTGCCAGAATCAGCTCTCTCAAAGCAGTGATCTTTGCCTGGGGTAGAAACATTTTCTCCTGGCTTGTATCTATAATCAGACCTAAATACTCCAGTCTTTTTACTGGTTTTAGGAAAGACTTTTCTAGGTTGAGGATCCAACCCAGGTGTTCTAGATACCTGACTGTGGTCCTTAAGTTTCCATTCAAAGAGGCTACCGACCGGTCTATCAAGAGCAGGTCGTCTAGGTACGCTATGACAGCTATACCCTGAGCCCTTAATCTGGCCAGAGGAGGAGCCAAGATCTTTGTGAACACTCGAGGTGCAGTGGCTAGCCTGAAAGGCAGAGCCACAAACTGGAAACGGCGCCCTCCTACCTCGAAGCGCAGAAACTTCTGATGAGCAGGGAAAATGGGCACATGCAGATATGCATCTCTGATGTCTATTGATGCCAGAAATTCTCCTCCCTGCAGGGTGGGAACTACTGATTCCATGCGGAAGGATTAAATCCTTAGGAATCGGTACAGATCCCTTAAATCCAGAATGGGTCTGACATCCCCATTTGGCTTTTGGACCGTAAAAAGGTTGGAATAGAAGCCCAATCCCTGGTCCTTTGCGGGAACTATCATAATGACCTCCTGCGACAAAAGTCGCTCTAACGCTAGAAGGAGCGACTGCTTCTTCTCTGGGTCTCTGGGGACACTTGATCTGAGGAACCGAGGAGAGGGAAATTCCTGAAACTCCAGCTTGTACCCTAAGCTTACCGTGGAGATTACCCATCTGTCCTGGAAATCCTCCTGTCAGAGCCCTGAGAACTGTCGCAGTCTTCCCCCCACTCGAGTGAGCGGGGGCGCCCCCTCATGCAGAGGTCTTAGTGTTTTGCCTAGTAGGCTTCTTCCCCCAGGACTTCTTTTGTCCCTGGGGTTGACTCTTGTCTCAGAACCCAGATGGATGTGGCCGTCGAGACTGCCTGGAGGCTGAAGCCCCTGGCGCTGGGGAAAGAGTCCGTTTGAAAGAGGGACGCTTACTCTTCTTCTTGACAGGTAAGAGAGTGCTTTTCCCACAAGAGATTCTCTTGATATAGTTATCCAAGTCTTCTCCAAACAACCTTGCACCACGAAATAGAAACCCAGCCAGCAGCTTCTTACATGGTGCTTCGGCTGACCAATCTTTCAACCATAGGATTCTACGTATATGCACCAACCCCAGTGAAAGACGGGAGGTTTGCACGATAGAATCTCTAATGGCGTCAACCACAAAGCATTAGGCCGCTGGAAGGTTAGCAAACCCCTGGGCCTGCTGTTCAGGTAATACTTTGATGACCTGCTTAACATGGTCTCTTAAGTATTGACAGACTCCAATCGCTGCTACTGCAGGTTGGGGCACTGATCCTGCTAAGGAAAAAACATCCTTCAATAAGGATTCCATCTTTTTATCCACAGGATCCCTGAGCATCTGAGCATTGTCTACAGGACAAGTCAGACTACTATTTACAGAGGAAATGGCCGCATCAATGGCTGGCATTCCCCACATCTTAATAAATTTTTCTTCCATAGGATAAAGTGTTGAAAACTTTTCCGGTGGAAGAAAACGTTTGTCTGGGTGTTCCCACTCAGAATAAAGGAGCTTTTCAAGTAATTTGTGAACAGGAAAAGCATGTGCTGCTTAAGCAGAAGAGGATTCTTTAACAGTTTCAGGTACGGGCAACTTAAATGTGGAGCGGACTAATCCAGTAAGGATCTGCACTAAGACTTTCTCCTCTTGGGAAGTCGCAGAGGGTCCCTCTCCACCTGATTCCTCCGAAGAGGAATCATCCGTCCCATCCCGATCCTCTGAAAGGGATTCATCTCCTTTATCCCAGAACTCCTCTTCCTGAGGGTCTTGGGGAACAGAGGAAGGCCTAGTGCGTTTTCTTCTACTGAGTGAAGACGTAATCACGCCCATTAATCTTTCCTCTAGACCATTAATGGTTGAGGAAAAAACCTGAGTGGGAGTCTAAGCACTCTGTGCTGACGTCCCGCCCCCCCCCCCCCCCTCTACCACCCCCCCTCGAGTTTTGAAAAAAACAAGCACTTCCCGCGCTGGCCGACTCTCCTGTAATACTATGGAGGAAGGCTGGGGGAGGGGGAGGAGGGAGAGAAGCTGGTAGTGAAGACCTGCCTAAACAGCAATGGTCAGAAATGGTGGCCTGAGGCAGCAGTGCCCGAGTGGTATAACCACTTTCTAGACCCCTGTGGCCTTTCTCTAGCCTGGGGGGAACATTCAAACATGAGAAATCCCCCCTTCCATCCTACCTTTGCAGCCGGCCTGAGACGCTGGGAGACATGTGCAGCGATGAACACTGAGACAGAAACATCAAGCATGTGAAGGTATGTGCTCTTGGCAGCCCCCGGTGATCACAATAGGCCTAGCATGCATTTACATTAAAGGAGAAACCTACTAGAATTAGAAAATTCTGTGGAATCTCCTCTTACCTTATCCAGCCGCAGGGTTCAGTTTACACAGACCCAATCTTCACCTCTCACGGTGGGCTCCGTTTGAAAAAACCATCAGAGACTGGGGCCCCCTATGAATAGGGGGATCCTGCAGTTCTGGGCCCGTAAAGCACCCAGCCAGAAATTAGGAGGTTTAAAGCCATTTTCTGATCTGCGGGGTCCAGCTCTCTAAAAAGAGAAGCATTACAGGTAAAACCTCGTTTCTTCGGACACGAGGCCCGGGTACCATCCAATTCGGCCTAGAAAGGACACTTTGAATGGATCTGGTCTGCCTGGCTTGCCCCAGTATAGGATCTTAGGATATTCCCTTTGGAGCTCAGCACAGGACATCTTTACACGTCCATCACCTAAGACACTGGCGTAAAAACTGAGGTATCCCTGCAAGGGGAGGGATTATATAGGGGGTTGAACTTCCTGATTAGGGTGTGACCAGTGTCCAATCACCTAGTGATACCTATATAACCCATCAGTAATTACTGAGGCTCTGTGTCCCGTGATGTTCGAGAAAGAAAGTCATTTAAAACTGCTTGCGGCTTTAATGTCACGTCTGGTCCCGGCAATATGGATGAAAATCATTGAGAACCCCCCACAGCCCATTACCAGCCCCTTTGGGTCTTGTATAGATATTAAGGGGAACCCCACCCTGCACCAAAATAAAAAAAAGGAAAGGCATTGGGCTTCCAGGCCCTATATACTCTGAACAGCAGTATACAGGCGGTGCAAGCAAGATAGGGACTGTAGGTTTGTTCTTAAGTAGAATCTGTTTGTAATTTTGAACTGGTACATTCTTTATGTGTAGCTCCAGCCAAAAAATCTATTTTTAAGCTTTTTGGAAAACATAGGGAAGGATTATCACCCCTGTAACATTTGTTTTGCTGTCTGTGCACCTGTTCAGAAGATTTCACCTCACTTTCTGTCCCAATGACAATTGGATTTTGAAAATTTGGGGTTTTTAGTGAAACAAGGAACTCTTACAGGAGAGAATTTCCCTTCCTAGGGGTAGATTTCCTCTCACTTCCTATTGTCTCCTTCCGTTTGCAAGTAGGAGTTGTTTGTAAGTTGGATGTTTGAAAGTAGGGGCCTGCCTTATATACTCTGCAGAAATTTGGGCCTTAGGTGTTGGTGTTGCCACAACACTGTAAGCCCTCACAGTTACTCTTGGTGGGCGCAGGAACGGGCCCTGCTGTGAAATATTAGATCAAGAATAGTAATTACATGCCCCTGTTGAACAGGGTCAGAAAAATTGGGCCTTTGGTGGTGGACGGTGTGGTGGTGTTGCCACAACACTGTAAGGCCTCACAGTAATGCCCCGTACACACGGTCGGACATTGATCGGACATTCCGACAACAAAATCCTAGGATTTTTTCTGACGGATGTTGGCTCAAACTTGTCTTGCATACACATGGTCACACAAAGTTGTCGGAAAATCCGATCGCTCTGAACGTGGTGACGTAAAACACGTACGTTGGGACTATAAACGGGGCAGTAGCCAATAGCTTTCATCTCTTTATTTATTCTGAGCATGCGTGGCACTTTGTGCGTCGGATTTGCATACACACGATCGGAAATTCCGACAACGGATTTTGTTGTCGGAAAATTTTATAGCCTGCTCTCAAACTTTGTGTGTCGGAAAATCTGATGGAAAATGTGTGATGGAGCCTACACACAGTCGGAATTTCCGACAACAAGGTCCTATCACATATTTTCCATCGGAAAATCCGACCGTGTGTACGGGGCATTACTCTTGGTGGGTTCAGGAACATGCCCTGCTGTGAAATATTAGATCAAGAATAGTAATTATATGCCCCTGTTGAACAGGGTCAGAAAAATTGGGCCTTTGGTGGAGGACGGTGTGGTGGTGTTGCCACAACACTGTAAGGCCTCACAGTTACTCTTGGTGGGCCCAGGAACGGGCCCTGCTGTGAAATATTAGATCAAGAATTGTAATTACATGCCCCTGTTAAACAGGGGCTGAAAAATTGGGCCTAAGGCACTGGTGCCACAGCACTGCAACCCCTCACAGATACTCTAGTTGGAGCGCAGGAATGAGCCCTGCTGCAAAGTATTGCATCAAAAATTGTAATTACATGCCCATGTTAAACAGGAGCAGAAAAATTGGGTCTTAGCCACTGGTGCTGGTGCCACAACACTGCAACCTCTCACAGACACTATTTGGAGCGCAGGAATGAGCCCTGCTGCAAAGTATTGCATCAAAAATTGTAATTACACACCCCTGTTAAACAGGAGCAGAAAAATTGGGCCTTAGCCACTGGTGGCGGTGCCCAGAACCAAAAATGTTCTTACAAACTATCAGCATGAACATTGAGGAGGAAGAGGATGGTCACTCAGCATAACAGGATAGTCACTCAGCATCAGCATAGGCAGTCTTGAAGGGATCTCACATTAAAAAAATAAATTTTGGTTACATCAGCATCAGGTGCTTGGTAGCTGGTGATCCAAGACTGATTCAATTTTATGAAGGTCAGCCGATCGACCGATTCGGTGGACAGGCGCACCCTGCGATAGGTTAGAAAGAACGCTGATGCAGGACAGGCCAGTAGCTCAATTTCATACTGTGCAAGCTCTGGCCAGTGATCCATCCTCAAGACCCAGTAACCCAGAGGATTTTCGGTGGGAAAGGTGTCCAAGTCTGATCTTGCCCCTAGGTATTCCTGCACCATGTGAATCAGACGCTGGCGATGGTTGCTGGAACCGATCATACCTTGGGGCTGCGGACTAAAAAATTGTCTGAACGCATCGGTCAGATGGCCACCTTCTCCACCGCTCCTTCTGTGACTGACCGAAGCCTCAGCAACACGTTGTCCAGGAGGACCAGGAAATCGTAACCTCACAGGCTCTGGAAACGCGTTGCACAAACCTCTCTGCAAGGCATCCAGAAGATGTTTCATCCTCTGCTCCCTCTGCGATGGCAAGATAAGGTCCGCAACCTTACCCTTGTAACGTGGATCAAGGAGGGTTGCCAGCCAGTAATGATCCCTCTCCTTGATACTACGAATACGAGAATGCTTCCGCAGGCTTTGCAGGATCAGGGAGGCCATGCAGCGTAGGTTTGCTGAGGCATTCGGTCGGGAGTCCTCTGGGTCACTAAGGATGACATGATCTGCAGCCACCTTCTCCCAGCCACGTACAAGTCCATGGGTTTCTTTGGACTGTAAACGATCCCTTGAAGACTGCTGCTGATGCTGAGTGCCAGGCTCCACCTCCATACTGTCACAATCCTCCTCCTTCTCGTCCTCTTCCTGTGGGATTGGCAGGCACGCAGGAACAGTGTCTGGATAAAGGGGGCCTTGAGAGGTAAGGAAGTCCTCCTCTTCCTGCCTCTGTTCTGCCTCAAGTGCCCTGTCCATTGTTCCACGCAGTGTGTGCTCCAACAGGTGGACAAGAGGGACAGTGTCACTGATGCATGCACTGTCACTGCTCACCGTCCTCGTGGCCTCCTCAAATGGTGACAGGACAGTGCATGCATCCCTGATCATGGCCCACTGGTGTGGGAAAAAAAACAAGCTCCCCTGACCCTGTCCTGGTGCCATAGTCGCACAGGTACTCATTGATGGCCCTCTGCTGCGTGTGCAGCCGCTGCAGCATGGCCAACGTTGAGTTCCACCTGGTGGACATGTCACAGATTAGGCGGTTCTTGGGCAGGTTAAATTCCTTTTGGAGGTCACCCAGCCAAGCACTGGCATTATATGACCGGCGGAAATGCACACAGACTTTCCTCACCTGCCTCAGGATATCCTGTAAGCCCGGGTACCTGCCCAAGAACCGCTGCACCACCAAGTTAAGGATGTGAGCCAAACAGGGCACATGGGTCAGTTGTCCCTGTCAGGGGGCGGAGAGGAGGTTGGTGCCATTGTCGCAAACCACCATTTCTGGCTTAAGCTGGTGTGGCGTCAACCACGTCTGAACCTGCCCCTGCAGAGCTGACAGAATCTCTGCCCCAGTGTGGCTCCTGTCCCCCAAGCACACCAGCTCAAACACCGCATGGCATCTTTTTGCCTGCGTGCTTGCGTAGCCCCTTGAACGCCTACGGAGCACCGCTGGTTCCGAGGACAAATCAGCACAGGAAGAGGCCATTTAGGAAGAAGAAGAGGAGGGGTGGAGGAGAGAGGTGTGGCGGAATCACCACTAGTAGAATTTTGGAGGCGTGGTGGTGGAACAACCTCCAACACTACTGCCCTTCCCAGCTGCCAGAAGAGTCACCCAGTGCGCAGTGAAAGATAGGTAACATCCCTGTCCATGTCTGCTGGACCATGAATCAGCAGTAATATGCACCTTACCACTGACCGCCCTGTCCAGCAAGGCATGGACATTGCCTTCCACATGCCGGTAGAGAGCCGGAATTGCCTTCTGTGAAAAAAAGTGAAGTTTGGGAACCTGCCACCGAGGTACCACACATTCCACAAACTCACGGAAGGGGGCAGAGTCTACCAACTGAAAAGGCAGCAATTGAAGTGATAGCAATTTAGCCAAGCTAGCATTCAACCGCTGGGCATGTGGATGGCTGGGAGCGAACTTCTTTTGCCGGTGCAGCAACTGGGGTAGGGAAATCTGCCTGCTAGAATCTGACGTTGGTGTACCGATAGCAGATTTCCCGCAAGTACTTGGCAGTGGCACACCTAATTCTACACCTTCATTCCTCTCAGTGCAGGTTTCTGAGAGGACTGTAAGTATAGTGGGGTTGGAGATCCCAGCTGATGAGGAGGAGCAAGGAGAGGTCCACCTTGTTCTTTGGTGTGGGTCTTTTACGTAGTTTTGCCAAATGGCTGCATGGGAGCTTGACATATGTCTGATTAAGCATGTGGTGTCCAAGCGCTTGCTGTCTAGTCCATGCTTGATACGCTTCAGACATATGTTGCAAATAGCAACGGTGCGATCTGCTGCACACATCTCAAAAAAGGCCCACACCGAAGAACTTTTGGAATAACGCGCAGAGTCACCAGCTCCCTGCACTTGCGGAGCTCTGCGGTGTGATGCAGTCGGTTGGCTGCCCTTAAGCTGGCCGCTGGAGGGCATCCTGCCTGGTTGGAGATGTGCCTCTTCCTTCTCCTCTCTCCTATCAGGCACCCAGGTAGAGTCGGTGAGCTCATCATCCCCTCCCTCCTCATCACTGGGGCAAACCTGGCAGTATGCTGCGACTAGGGGAACATGACTGCCAATTTGTTGTCCTTCTTGGGCAACCCCTCTCTCTGGGCTCAGGTTGCTGCCTTCCTCAAGCTGGGTACCATCATCGGAGCCCTCAAAACGCTGCGCATCCTCCTGCAGCATGTACCCAAAACTGTGGTCGAACAGTTCGGGGGACTCCTCCGGTGGGACTAGGGAAGGAGTAACTGATGATGACCTCGAGTCCAAGGAATAGGCCACTTTGGCACCTGCATTGGCAGCCAAGGTAGCCTGGGTGACAAAGGATGAGGAGGATGAGGACGGCTTGGTCATCCACTCTACAAACTCTTCGGCATGTTGTGGATCAACATGGCCAGCTGCCGAGAAAAAGGACAAGCATGCCCCATGGCCATGTGCTGATGAGGATGCACCTTGTCCACGACCAGCACTGTTGCCTCTAGACAAAGAGCCTGCTTGCCCTCTTTTATTGACCTGTGACTGTCTGCCTCTCCTTGTTGGCCTTCCAGACATACTGTCTTTGATGTATTGGAATAGGTACACAAGGAATGGCCTGCAGTGAGATGTAGCTGCACAAAGCTGGAATGTATATATACTAATTATACTGCAGCTAGCTGAAGCGCCTGCCTGCCTGTAGTATTATTAGAAAGAGAACACCAACAATTGTCTGCAGTTAGCTTTAGTTGCACACTGTGCACAGGATACAGTAGACTGACTGAAAATACTGCAGCTGCCTGCCTGTAAGTATATTAGGAAGAGAATAACAGGAACAGATCTAGCTAAACTGAATACAGTGTATATATATATATATATGTATATTATATATATATATATATATATATATATATATATATATATATATATATACACATACACACACACACACAACACCTGAGATGCATATATATACACACACAATACACTGACTGAAAATACTGCAGCTGCCTGCCTGAGGTATTATTAGGAAGAGAACACCAGCAATTGGCTGCAGTTAGCTTTAGTTGCACACTGCGCACAGGATACAGTACACTGACTGAAAATACTGCAGCTCCCTGCCTGAGGTATTATCGGAAAGAGAACACCAGCAATTGTCTGCAGTTAGCTTTAGTTGCACACTGTGCACAGTACACTGACTGAAAATACTGTAGCTGACTGCCTGAGGTATTATTATATAGAGAACACCAGCAATTGTCTGTAGTTAGCTTTAGTTGCACATTGTGCACAGGATACAGTACACTGACTGAAAATACTGCAGCTGCCTGCCCGAGGTATTATTAGAAAGAGAACACCAGCAATTGTCTGCAGTTAGCTTTAGTTGCACACTGCGCACGATACAGTACACTGACTGAAAATACTGCAGCTGCCAGCCTGTAAGTATATTAGAAAGAGAATAACAGGAACGAATCTAGCTAAACTGAAAATATATATATAAAGAAAAAGTCCAAAGGGTTGCTGCACTTAAAAACCTTTGGCTGCTTTCCAGACGAAATCATGGCAATAAATGCCTATACAATACAGATATGAATGGATCCATTCATATCTGTATTGTATAGGCATTTATTGCCATGATATAGTATGGGGCATGTACTAAATCCCCTGAGCCATGATTGGCAAAAGGCACCCTTTCTTTGGCCAATTATGGCTCTCTGTGCTGACAGCGCTGTGATTGTCCAAAGCATGCGGGTCATAGTGCATGCTTGGCCAATCATCAGCCAGCAATGCACTGCGATGCCACAGTGAATTATTGGCCGTGACGCGCCACTCTAATTTGTCGCGAACGGCCCATAATGTTCGTAATACGTTCGACTTGAACTCGAAGCTCATCCCTACTGGGGACATCTAATTTTTAGGGGATGCTGATTGGGATACCTGATGTAAAAGGGGGCACCTGTTGTAAAGGGAGACTTTGACTGGGACATCTGATGTAAAAAGGGGGCTCTGAGGAGGACTCCTTATGTTAAGTGGTTTTATTTTCTTTTACTTGATATGTGGATGTGATTGGCCTACTGTGACGAGCACAGTGAGGCTGCATATGATGGGCACAGTGAGGCTGCATATGACGGGCACAGTGAGGCTGCATATAACGGGCACAGTGAGGCTGCATATGATGGGCACAGCGAGGCTGCATATGATGAGCACAGTAAGGCTGCATATGACAGGCACAGTGAGGCTGCATATGACGGGCACAGTGAGGCTGCATATGATGGGCACAGTTGTTTCTAGCAGTAATGATACATAATCACCTGATAAATGGCTATTTACAGTCCTGCATTACTAACAGTTTAATTTTTCAGTTTGTTTGCGCCCCCCCAAAAATGTTGAGCACCAGCCGCCACTGCTGTATATGATTACAAACATTTTAGAATGTTGATCTGGGAAGTTATCTGATTGCCTTTTCGGATCAGGAAAGAACATTTTTAAACTAAAGAAAATGAGGCCGAGCTTTATATGGTTATTCTGTCTTCCTCTGTAAAAACTACTGCTTCAAAATTTTAAGTTTTCTCCTGGGTGAATTCAGTAGACATAGACCTTTTCTCCTCTGATGTAACAATGTAAATACAAACTTTATACTCATAGAAGTAATATAATAATGGAAACTGGTTCTATATTTAGTGCTTTTACTTACTTGTGTCTATATGTAGAGCAGATTCCTCCTGTTTACTTTCCATAGTCATCTCCCCCTCCTCCATAGACTGCTGATCTCCACTCACCAACCTCTCTTCTTCTTCCTCTTTATCCTCAACTTTGATGTCTTTCAGTTCTTCGCCCTAAACCCCAAAGATGGTAGAATACATTGGTAAAATAAAACAAGAGACTACACAGAAGAATATCCTCTCATAAATGCAGGGCTTTTTTTCAGGGGCAACTTGGTGGAACTCAGTTCCACTACCTCTGGCTCAGACTCTTTGGTGCCTGCTCACCACAATCACTTGTAATCACAGAAGTCTGGTTTCTGCGTTTACGTAAGTGACAGCTCTGCACTCTGTATGTAATGCAATCCTGGTATTTAATGCCCCTTTAAGACCCTCCTACTGTTTTCTTAAAATATGTCTGAACACACTATTTGATGTGATTTTGTTGGGTGTGTGTAGGGGAAAGGGTTTTGTGGGGCAGTGGTTAAGTTCCAGTACCTATTGTTTGAGAAAAAAAGCCCTGCATAGATGAGAATACATTTTTAGTTCTAGTTGCTCAGTACCACCTACCTGATGATGGTGAGGGATGGTGTAATGTTCCTGTGTTGAATCCCGGGAATACAGAGGACGAGGACATCTCTCTGGTGGGTTCACATTACTGGATCCATCTGTAGGAAACACACACACACTGACTGAATACATTGTTTCTATGTGTTTATCAGATGATGGGAGATCTAGGTGGACCCTCCGTATTGCTCTCTCCTTTACAATAAAGTCTCCTCTTACCCAGTGATGTGAGGGGCGGCTGATTGTCCATCAGGATGTCCATGTAGAGATTATTGCATCCTTCTAAATAAATCTGTTGTCAAGCAGTGAGGTGGAGGCACTGTGATGTGTGGGAGACCCGGTAGAGGGCACACAGGCGAAGTGATACAGGAGCACAACAGTAGGTGAGTGGCGACCTTGGTCTGTGATAGTCTGGGCCAGACCGCGGTCTTCACTCACCTCCTGCTGTGTGAACCAGCCATCAACAGGCCACAGACTGGTACTGGTCTGTAGCTTGGTGGTTGGGGACCCCTAGTCTATAGTGTCTACACCTCATTTGTTGGGAACATGACTTTATATTGAGGAATGGAGATGGACCTTTCGTATGGTATACAGTATCTCCTCCTCATTTGTTGGGAACATAACGTTATATTGAGGAATGGAGATGGACTTTTCATATGGTGTACAGTATCTCATCCTCCTTAATTGTGAACATTGGTTAATGTGGTAAATATAATTGCCTTCTTCTGGTGAGGACTAGAGTTGATTATTTCAAATTGTTTTCAATACACACAGTACATTGGGCGGTGGGGTAGGTACACCGATGATGTTTTTACTATCAGCAGTTAGGGTTTCTCAGTTTTTCCTGTACAGAATGATGTGACATTCTCCATTTCGTATGTGAGCAGAATAGATTGTGTGTAACTAAATAGAAAAAAACGAACCTCTGTATACGGAAGGGGTGCTTTGTTTTTAGAGCTCTGTGGATGAGGAATAATCTGGTCCCAGATGACTAAAAAAAAATGACTGGATGTTCTTATTACAAATACTGTATACTAATAATTGTAAGAAAAATATTTAGAATGTTGATCTGGGAAGTTATCTGATTGCCTCTTGGGATCAGGAAAGAACATTTTAACCTAAAGAAAATGAGGCCGAGCTTTATATGGTTATTCTGTCTTCCTCCTGGGTGAATTCAGTAGACATAGACCTTTTCTCCTCTGATGTAACAATGTAAATACAAACTTTATACTCATAGAATAAAATAATAATTGAAACTGGTTCTATATTTAGTGTTTTCTTTACTTACTTGTGTCCATATTTAGAGAAGACTCCTCCTGTTTACTTTCCATAATCATCTCCCCCTCCTCCATAGACTGTTGATCTCCACTCACCAACCTCTCTTCTTCTTCCTCTTTATCCTCAACTTTGATGTCTTTCAGTTCTTCACCCTAAACCCCAAAGATGGTAGAATACGTTGGTAAAAATAAACAAGAAATTACACAGAAGAATGTCCTCTCATGGATTAGAATACATTTTGATTTCTAGTTACTCAGTACCACATACCTGATGATGGTGAGGGATGGTGTAATGTTCCTGTGTGGAATCCCAAGAATACAGAGGACGGGGACATCTCTCTGGTGGGTTCCCATTACTGGATCCAACTGTAGGAAACACACACACTGACTGAATACATTGTTTCTAAGTGTTTATCAGATGATGGGGGATCTAGGTGGACCCTCCGTACTGCTCTCTCCTTTACAATAAAGTCTCCTCTTACCCGGTGATGTGAGGGGCGGCTGATTCTCCATCATGACGTCCTTGTAGAGATCCTTGTGTCCTTCTAAAAACCTCTGTTGTCAGACAGTGAGGTGGAGGCACTGTGATGGGTGATGTCCTGTGAAGACGGCTGCTGGGTGTTAATGGATCTCCAGATGTTTATTGCTCTATAATCCTGTGAGAAGACAGGAAGTCATAATGATCACTTCATACTTTCCAGAATTATCCCTACTTCTACCCATGTCAAAAAAATAGGATTTTTTAAAACAGCTTACCTGTAAAATCCTTTTCTTTCGAAGGACATCACGGGACACAGAGGTCCCGCCCCTCTTCTAATACACTATATTGCTTGGCTACAAAACTGAGGTATCCCTGCAAGGGGAGGGATTATATAGGGGGTTGAACTTCCTGATAGGGTGTGCCAGTGTCCAATCACCTAGTGATACCTATATAACCCATCAGTAATTACTGTGGCTCTGTGTCCCGTGATGTCCTTCGAAAGAAAAGGATTTTACAGGTAAGCTGTTTTAAAAAATCCTATTTTCTTTCTCGAACATCACGGGACACAGAGCCACAGTAATTACTGATGGGATGTCCCAGAGCAATGCTACCTGAGGGGGGGGGGAACCACGACCAAGTAGGTTGCAATCAGACCTGAGGACCCTGTACCACTGCCTGCAGCACACTACGCCCAAAGGCGATATCCTCATGCCTTCTCACATCCACCTGATAGAATCTGGTGAATGTATGGACTGAAGACCAGGTTGCGGCCTTGCAGATTTGAGCCATAGAGGCCAGGTGATGCACTGCCCAAGAAGCACCAATAGCCCTTGTGGAATGTGCCCTGATCTGAAACGGAGGAATCGTCTGTTTCAAACCGTAAGCTTGAATGATCAATTGTCGAATCCATTTAGAAATGGTAGCTTTTGACGCTGCCTGTCCTCTATTGGGACCCTCTGGCAGCACAAATAAAACATCCGTCTTGCGGATCTGAGCAGTTGCCCCTAGATAGGCCTTAACTGCTCTTACTACATCCAACGAATGTAGAGATCCCTCTTCCGGAGAACAGGGATCTGGAAAAAAGGAAGGTAGAACAATGTCTTGGTTTAAATGAAAATCAGAAACCACCTTCGGTAAAAAACTAGGATGAGGGCGTAGTACCACTCTATCCTTGTGTATAATCAAATAAGGCTCCTTACAGAAAAGAGCTGCTAATTCTGATACTCTTCTAGCAGAAGAGATGGCCACCAGAAAAATTAACTTCCTTGTCAACAAGACCAAAGGAATCTGACTTATTGGTTCAAAAGGCTGTTTCTGTAACACAGCCAGGACCAAGTTCAAGTTCCAGGGGTTTAGGGGTGCTTTAACCGGAGGATTAAGACGCATCACCCCCTGCATAAAGTTTCGGTCCAAAGAATGCGAAGCAAGTGGCCGCTGAAATAATACTGATAAAGCAGAGACCTGGCCCTTGATGGTACTCAAGGCCAGCTTCATCTCTAATCCTAATTGTAGAAAATCAAGAATTCTACCTATGACATATTTCCTGGGATGCCAACCTCTGGATTCACACCAGGTTATATAAGCTTTCCAGACTCTATGATAAATCATCCTGGAAGCTGGCTTCATTGCATTAATCAAGGTAGATATGACAGGACCTGAGAGCCCACGACTCTTCAGAACGTGGGTCTCAATAGGCAAATCGTCAAATTTAGCGTTTGTAAGGCAGGATGGAACACTGGACCTTGAGATAACAGGTCTGGGCGTTCCGGTAGTGTCCACGGGGAACCTACTGTCATCCTTACTATTTCTGCATACCAAGTCCTTCTGGGCCAAGCGGGGGCCACCAGAAATACCGAATTCCTTTCCTACTTGATCCTGCGAAGGAGTCGTGGTAATAGAAGAATAGGCGGGAATGCGTAAATCAGTGAGAACCAATGCCACGGAATCACCAACGCATCCGTCCCGCATGCAAGAGGATCTTTTGTCCTTGCCACAAATCTGTCTATCTTTTTGTTGAATCGGGATGCAAAGAGATCTACATCTGGAACCCCCCATCTTTGGCATATGGCCCAAAAGACGTCGGGATGCAGAGACCATTCCCCTGGAAGTAACTGCTGGCGACTTAGATAGTCCGCCTGCCAATTCTCTATTCCCGGGATGAAAACTGCCTATATGCATGGCACATGCATCTCTGCCCAGACTAAGATCTGGTTCACCTCTTTTTGAGCAGCTCGGCTCCGGGTGCCTCCCTGATGATTGACATAAGCCACTGCTGTGGCATTGTCGGACTGGATCCTGACTGGACAACCCTGTAGCCTTATAGTCCAGGCCTTTAGAGCTAGATGTATCGCCCGGATCTCCAGAATGTTGATGGGTAAGGTCCTCTCTGTCTTGGACCATACCCCTTGGACCGCAGCCTGTTCCAGAACTGCTCCCCAACCTGACAGACTGGCATCTGTTGTTACCACCGTCCAGGTAACCGGTAGAAAGGATTTCCCCTTCTGCAGGTTTTCGGGTATGAGCCACCAATTGAGGCTCTGACGCACCGCATGCGACAGGTGCATCGGAAAGTCTAATGCCTGAACTTTTCTGTTCCAGGTCGACAGAATACTGTGTTGCAGCATTCTTGAGTGAAACTGAGCATAGGGAACTGCTTCGAATGAAGACACCATCTTCCCTAGTAGCCTCATACAAAGGCGGACTGAGGGACCCTTCTTGGTCCTTACTGTCAGAATCAGCTCTCTCAAAGCAGTGATCTTTGCCTGGGGTAGAAATATTTTCTCCTGGCCTGTATCTATAATCAGACCTAAATACTCCAGTCTTCTTACTGGTTTTAGGAAAGACTTTTCTAAGTTGAGTATCCAACCCAGGTGTTCAAAGAGGCTACCGACCGGTCTATCAAGAGCAGGTCGTCTAGTTATGCTATGACAGTTATACCCTGAGCCCTTAATCTGGCCAGAGGAGGAGCCAAGATCTTTGTGAACACTCGAGGTGCAGTGGCTATCCCGAAAGGCAGAGCCACAAACTGGAAATGGCGCCCTCCTACCTCGAAGCGCAGAAACTTCTGATGAGCAGGAAAAATGGGCACATGCAGATATGCATCTCTGATGTCTATTGATGCCAGAAATTCTCCCCTGCAGGGTGGGAACTACTGTTCGAATTGATTCCATGCGGAAGGATTGAATCCTTAGGAATCGGTTCAGGTCCCTTAAGTCCAGAATGGGCCTGACATCCCCATTTGGCTTTTGGACCGTAAAAAGGTTGGAATAGAAGCCCAATCCCTGGTCCTTTGCGGGAACTATCATAATGACCTCCTGCGACAAAAGTCGCTCTAACGCTAGAAGGAGCGACTGCTTTTTCTCTGGGTCTCTGGGAACACTTGATCTGAGGAACCGAGGAGAGGGGAATTCCTGAAACTCCAGCTTGTACCCTAAGGTTACCATGGAGATTACCCATCTGTCCTGGAAGTCCTCCTGCCAGAGCTCTGAGAACTGTCGCAGTCTTCCCCCCACTCGAGTGAGCGGGGGCGCCCCCTCATGCAGAGGTCTTAGTGTTTTGCCTAGTAGGCTTCCTTCCCCAGGACTTCTTTTGTCCCTGGGGTTGACTCTTGTCTCTGGACCCCGATGGAGGCGGCCGTCGAGACTGCCTGGAGGCTGAAGCCGCTGGCGCTGGGGAAAGAGTCCGTTTGAAAGAGGGACGCTTACTCTTCTTCTTGACAGGTAAGAGAGTGCTTTTCCCACAAGAGATTCTCTTGATATAGTTATCCAAGTCCTCTCCAAACAACCTTGCACCACGAAATGGAAACCCAGCCAGTAGCTTCTTACATGGTGCTTCGGCTGACCAATTTTTCAACCATAGGATTCTACGTATATGCACCAACCCCAGTGAAAGACGGGAGGTTTGCACGATAGAATCTCTAATGGCGTCAACCACAAAGCAAAAGGCCGCTGGAAGTTAGCAAACCCCTGGGCCTGCTGTTCAGGTAATACTTTGATGACCTGCTTAACATGGTCTCTTAAGTATTGACAGACTCCAATCGCTGCTACTGCAGGTTGGGCCACTGATCCTGCTAAGGAGAAAACATCCTTCAATAGGGATTCCATCCTTTTATCTACAGGATCCCTGAGCATCTGAGCATTGTCTACAGGACAAGTCAGGCTATTATTTACGGAGGAAATGGCGACATCAATAGCCGGTATTCCCCACATTTTATCAAACTTTTCTTCCATCGGATAAAGTGTTGAAAACTTTCTCGGCGGAAAAAAACGTTTGTCTGGGTGATCCCACTCAGAATAAATGAGCTTTTCAAGTAAAGTATGAACAGGAAAAGCATGTGCTGCTTGGAAAGGTTTCAGTGACCCCAAAGCAGAAGAGGATTCTTTAGCAGTTTCAGGTATGGGCAACTTAAATGTGGAGCGGACCAATCCAGTAAGGATCTGCACTAAGACTTTCTCCTCTTGGGAAGTCGCAGAGAGTCCCTCTCCACCTGATTCCTCCGAAGAGGAATCATCCGTCCCATCCCGATCCTCTGAAAGGGATTCATCTCCTTTATCCCAGAGCTCCTCTGTCTGTGGGTCTTGGGGAACAGAGGAAAGCCTAGTGCGTTTTCTTCCACTGAGTGAAGACGTAATCACGGCCATTAATCTTTCCTCTAGACCATTAATGGTTGAGGAAAAAACCTCTTGTGTAATATATACAGGGGCTGAAGTGCCAGAAGCAGGTGTAGCCCCTGACCCCGATGGCTCTCCCTGGCTAGCCGTCCCTGGCCCATCTTTAGGGGGGGAGGATGCTGCCGACAGGGGGCCCTCAGAACCTGAACGAGATCCCCTAGTGTCTCTGGTTCCTGGGGTGCTTGAACCTCTTCTACTCATAGTGCAAAGCAACAAGGTGTGAGGTATACAAATGAACACTGCCCGCTGAGCGATGTAGTCTGGCTAAAAGCCTTGCTACCCAATGCTCAGTCTGGTGTTACTTCAGTAAATGCTGCCTAGGAGAATGCCTGTGTCCCACCTTACATGCGACCGTCAGCTCTGTGTCTCTCAGAAGGCTGTGTGCACCTGTACAGAGTGCCTTTAATAGCCTGCAGCTGTCCTGAGTGGGAGTCTAAGCACCTGTGCTGACGTCCCGCCCCCTCCTCTACCGCCCCCCCCCCTCGAGTTTTGAAAAAAACGAGTGCTTCCCGCGCTGGCCGACTCTCCTGTCATGCTTCTGGAGAAAGGCTGGGGGAGGGGAAGGGGAGAGAGAGAGGCTGGTAGCAAGATCTGCCTAAGCGGCTATCTTCAGAGATGGTGGCCATTAGGCCGCAGAGCCCGGGTGGTATAACCACTTTCTAGACCCCTGTGGCCCCTCTCTAGCCTGGGGGGGAACATTCAAACATGAGAAATCCCCCCTTCCATCTTACCTTGCAGCCGGCTTGAGACGCTGGGACATAAACAGCGATGAAAACACTGAGACAGACAGTCAGCATGTGCAGGTTTGTGCTCTTGGCAGCCCCCGGTGGTCACAATAGGCATAGCATGCATTTACCTTAAAGGAGAAAAGCCACTAGAACTCAAAAATTCTGTGGAATCTCCTTTTACCTTATCCAGCTGCAGGGTGCTGTTTACACAGACCCAATCTTCACCTCTCACGGTGGGCTCCGTTTGAAAAAACCGTCAGAGACTGGGGCCCCCTACGAATAGGGGGATCCAACAGTTCTGGGACCGTAAAGCACCTCGCCAGAAATTAGGAAGTTTAAAGCCATTTTCTGATCTGCGGGGTCCAGCTCTCTAAAAAGAGAAGCATTACGGGTAAAACCTCGTTTCTTCGGACACGAGGCCCGGGTACCATTCAATTCGGCCATGAAAAGACACTTTGAATGGATCCGGTTCGCCTGGCTTGCCCCAGTATAGGCTCTTAGGATATTCCCTTTGGAGCTCAGCACAGGACATCTTTACACGTCCATCACCTAAGACACTGGCGTAAAAACTGAGGTATCCCTGCAAGGGGGAGGGAATATATAGGGGGTTGAACTTCCTGATAGGGTGTGCCAGTGTCCAATCACCAGTGATACCTATATAACCCATCAGTAATTACTGAGGCTCTGTGTCCCGTGATGTTCAAGAAAGAAAGAGGGTTTTTAATTACTGGCTGGCCAGAGCCAGAAGAGTCGTGGAGAATACCTTTGGGATAATGGCCAGCCGGTTCCGCCTATTTCTAACAGCACTAAATATGGCGGAGTACAAACTTAACCACATCATGTTATCATGCTGCATACTGCACAACTTTTTAAGCGAAATACTACTAGTTATGTAGCCTCAGTTGGGACTGAGGCCGGACTTCATAAAACAACAATGATGGCCCTGGAAGCTGGCCACCCTGGCTTGCCCCCCCAAAGC
Organism: Aquarana catesbeiana; assembly: GCF_042186555.1. Lineage (NCBI taxonomy): Eukaryota > Metazoa > Chordata > Amphibia > Anura > Ranidae > Aquarana > Aquarana catesbeiana. Next base: position 299,408,885 of record NC_133331.1, on the reverse strand, counting down.
ACCCGTGAAGTGAGTCAAAAATATGTCAATTGTTTTACGGGGAGGGGGGCTATTGCTATGCCAGCAAATTTTTAAATATTTTCAAAATTAAAAAAAATTGATATGATAAAATCTTGAATTTGATTTACTGCTTGTTTTTCTTTTATCTGTCTCCTAGGTTCTCCTAGTGCAATTGTAGTGCCAAGTGGTTTTTCCATTATTTAAATAACACCCATTGTCACTGTAAACACCAACTTAATACAAAAACTGGTATTGAGCAGTGAAAGAAGAAGCCACACATTGTTGAGTATAAAACCTTTTACTCCGTGCACATTCACATGTGCGTTGTAAAACATTTTTGGTAAAAAAAAATAACATCTTGGTTTTATAAAGTTTTACTTTGAAATTTTTTTTTTAGTACATAAACAGGCATGTTTCAAAACATAACATACACAACTCAGGAACTTACAAAGTTCAACATTGAAAAACTGAAGGCAATATCAGACAGAATAGTGTCAAAAATGTGTTGATTGCCTTCATCAGATGGGGTGATATCACCCCTGTAAAAGCCAAATTTAGAAGATGCACACAAATTGGGAGTCAAACTGGGGATTTCCCTCCTGATCCCATGCCTAATGTCAACATGTGCTATCTCCCATCATGGGGGACCAACGGACGTGTTTTGGGGGTGCAACCCCTTCCTCTCACCTACTTGAGTTGCAAGGAAGGGGTTGCACCCACAAAACGCATACATTGATATCCCCTGATGGCAGATAGCACATGTTGACACAATGTGTGCATCTTCCAAATTTGGCTTTTAAACTGTAATAAAAAGTTATTTAAATTTTCTTTTAAAAAACAAAAAAAGGTGTAATATTTTTTGGATTTAGATTTTCCATAATACATCAATTATGTTCTTCATTCTTTGTTCAATCTCCTTGGTTTTTTCCTTTATGATGTCTAAATCCCGACTACAAAACATTATGTCCTGGATTAACCTTTGTGCACTGTCAGTGGTGAAATGAGGAGACTGTTCTTCCACAACATTCACATCACCTAAAACAAAAAATACACACCATGTATTATAAATATGCAGGCATACATCTATTACCTGAATCTGTGGTGTCAGACACTCACCTGCTGTGGTGACAATTTCAACCACCTCTCCTTCCTCCACATCCTGAGGTTGTGGTGTCCTCTGCTCCCCTTCTTCAGGGGATGGGGGGTTCCTGGTGTCCTCAGACATCCCAAGTCTTTTCTCCCCTATGAGAATGAAACAAAAGGTATACTTAGCACACAGATATTTGTGGCCAGAAATATGAATGTGAAACATTGCTTGGAAGTGGAGTACAATTGTCTGTTTTGGCAGAGTTCCAAGTTGAAGACATGATTTATTCCCTTAACAAAGCTTGAATGCTTACCTTTTTTAGACAAGTTTCACACATGTAGACACCCCTAGTATCCACTGAAACACCTGTGTGGGACACCCTAAAAAGTTTGTTCTTGTGTCCCACACTAGTGCTCCTGAGCCCAGATGTGTAAACAGTAGTGTCCTCTCCTTACATTACACTGAATCAAGTTTGCAATCCATTCTAGTTACAAACACATCTAGACAACAATGTCCTAAACTTCTTTTAATACAAATTAGCATGACAAAATGTAGTTAACCCTGTATCTGCCAAAAACATTGTATTTAGTTCACGAATGAACGATGTTTACTACGAAAGATTACTGTGCCCACGAGCCTGAAAGTTGCCACTTTAAACTGTACAATAGTAAAGAAAAGCACATGGAGCAGCATGCAAGTAATATTATTATTATTATTAATAGGGACACACGACAACTACTTACTTTTTAGAAGCCCTCTCTTGATCCTTCTGTACTGATCCTGCTCCCTCAATTTCAGGTCTGACCAGCTTTTCCTCAGTTGCTCCTTGGATCGCTGTACCCCAAAATTCCTGTGCAGACTCTTCACTACTTTAAACATGATCTTGGCCTTTCTCACATTTGGGTTTAGGTAAGGTCCATACTTCCCATCATAGTCGGCCCTCTTCAAGATGTCCACCATCTCTACAAAGGCAATATTTGAGGCCTTAAATCTTCTCCTCCAGGATCGTGACGTTTCTGGCTCCGGGCCTTCCTCTTCGTTACTGCTATTACGCACCTGCTGTATCTCCGCCATGTCATCTCCCACTGCACCGAAAGAGAAGGGGCAGGGAATATTCTAGAAAGAACGTCAGGAGCAGGCGACCTGGGCGGAGTCTTACTCATGTGCAGTGTATATAAAGCTAACATGCATATGTCATACCTACGTTCTGTGTGCGTAGGAAGGAGGACCAGAAGCGCCGAACGTTATAACGAAGGTAACATTTTAATTTGCGACATCAGTGGCCTATACTGATTCGAGATTGAGGCCTATATTGGGAAAAGATTAGGAGAGTTTAGCCTGATATTAGTGTTTTTGTCTTGTGTTTTGTCTTACAGCAAATATGAAACAATTCAAAGACCCTGAATTCATGGGCTAGTTCATCGACAAATACAGGGATATGCGAAATTTGTGGGAGGTTAAAAACCCCTTATATAGAAATAAACCAGCTAGGAAGGCATTGCTGGAGAAACTGCTGCAATTTGTGAAGACGCAGGTCCCCGACGTAGACATCGAGTTTGTGGAGAAGAAAATTGGTAGCTTGAGAAGCACGTATAGGAAGGAGCTTAATAAGGTCCAGGCTTCCAGGAAGTGTATGTACCCAGTCTGTGGTACTACAACAGGATGCAGTTTCTGGAAGACCAGATGGAAGTCAGGGAATCACTTTCTATACTTCCATCAACCCTTCCCTCAACCCCAGCTGAGGCTTCCAAGGACCAACCTGGGCCTTCCATCCTGGAAGAAGTGGAGGAGCCAGGTATAATATTTTTTAACATATTTATTGTCCGAAAATTATTGTTGTTAACTAGATGTTATTATTGCTAACAAATTAATGATTTAACAAAAAGTGTTTTACATATCAATAGACAGTAGGGCCAAAAATGATTGGGACAAGAATGAAAAATGCTGGGCTCAGAATGATAGTCTTTTCTATTTATTCACAGTTAAATTGCAACAGTCATGAGCTGAAAATTGTGTGTGATTGATGAACCAAAAACTAAAACTATGTCCCTTTTTCATACACAGGAAGACCTCAGCCAGGACAAGGCTCTGGAATATGGCACACAGGAGGAGGCGGGGGTAAGTGTCAGCTAAGAGGTGGTGGGGCCCTGTAGCCTCACACAATCCCAGGTGCCTCCCCTCCGCCTTCCAACAAAAAGGGCCAGGAAGGGGAGTAACATGGAGGAGGCAGCACTGGGCCTCATTAAGGACGATAATGCGGCCCTGAAAACACCCCCTGACGCTGAAGAGGCCTATGGATACTATGTAGCTGCCAAATTGCAGCAAATGGCAGAGGGCCAACGCTTCATGTGTGAGAATATAATTTTTCAGGTCCTTCAGAGGGGGTTGAGGGGCCAAATTAGTGAGAACATGCACTTATGTGCGCTCGCCCATCCTCCTCCTCCTCCTGCCACAAGTCCACCTCCAGAGCCATAGCCTCCAAGGAAGGTGTTTTGCTTGCGTCTATCTAGCAAGGTTACTCTTTGGTATAAGCAAGGAAGCTAAGACTTCTGCAGTGTGTAAATGTGCTTTTACTATACAAAGATGCTGTACAAACAAAACTATTACAATATTAGGAATACAATACAAGACTGACAGATATCTATAAGAAGCAAAATGCCTAGCAATGTGTCTGTGTGTGTCCCTAGCTTATGCCTGAATCCCCCTTTTATGTGCCAGGCTATTTACCATAGTTACCAAACAACAGAAAACATACCTTTTACTGTAGCTGTGTAGACAATGGACTGTCAATTGGATACAACAATGATATCTATGTAAACCATTGTCTACTCAAGCCAAGACCTGACAGTAATCTAACAGTCATTCTTTCAGTTTGAGAGCTGAAAGAATCTCAAACAAGTAATGTCTTACTTGTTCACTGTAGCTTTAGAGACAATAGACTGTTCTGAAACTGCCAAAGGAATACAACAATGATATCTACATTCCCATTGTATCCAACAACATTTGTTTGAGAAAGTCTGTCTCTGTGACACCAGAATGCTATGAGTCTTATAGAAAAACTATATTTTATATCAAACGCAACACGGAAGGCCGCAGGGAAGCGTAGAGAGAAGGCTGCAGGGAAGACAAGAAAGTGATGGCCTGGGTTCAGTCTGGTCTGACAGAAGACGCAGCCTGTTGTAGTACTACAGCCTGGGGACATATATGTCATCTGCTGCTGTTCCTGATCTCTGGGAGTCCTGGACCAGACTGTGCTCCCTATTATATGGACTTCTCAGGCTACCAATTTTTATTTATAAAAAGTTGATGTCTGCCCTAGGGGCCAAAGGCTTCGCAAATTCAAGCAGTTTCTCCAGCGTTGCCTTCCTCTTTATTTTGTTATTAGGAGCCAGAATAAATAGAGATTTTTTTATATGAAAATACTTGCCTATGTGTTTTTCTTCAAACAGGACAGTTTTTTTGTGAGTAGGCATAATACGATGTCAAATTAACAAGGGACACCAATCAACCTCCTCGAGCTTTAAAAATACAAGATAATTATGTTGTTGTGGATGATACGACTTATTCCTACCCGTGTGCTTTGAGTTCCTGTGTGGACTTCTTTATCTTGCTGTCAGGTTAAGTATGTTAGTAGGATCACCAAGTTATCAAACCCTTCAAATGCATTTGGGAGCAAAACACCACAGGAGACAGGTTTATGATGCTTTAACTCAAATTATATTTTAACCATTCATGGCATATATAGTATGCTTACAAGGCAAAGTATAAGAGGCGTAGTACAAGGCGGTGTATTGAGAACCAATCACAAGGATAAACTTCAAATGGTACGAGACTAATTACTGATTAATTACACATAGCGTCTTCTGGTCATTTGATCTCTTATCTACTATTTACGGTACTTTGTTGGAGCATGTCATGTTAAACTGTTCAGGGACTTTCCAAGAACTATTTAGTAGGTTACATGATCTACCTTGTCAGCAATTTCTATCTTAACTCTTATTTCTATTCACTGACTAATTCTCTATTCAAAATGCAGCTGTATACCAAAATGGAGACTGTATAGTCAATCATATCCTTACAGTGGAAACTTGACACATAAAAAAAAAAATTATGGAGATCACTGAAAACTAATTTAAAAATAATCCAAAAAACAGGAGATCTTGATAAAAAAAAAAAGACTATAAAAAATAATTCTAAACATTATTATGGAGTTCTGGCTTTAAAAAAAAAAAGATTATTCATGAGATCACAAGAAATAATAAAGAAATAAGTTTGTCATAACTCTGTGTGAATATCAGCAGCAAAACAAATTCATTATTCTAGCATTAAAAAGAACAAAAGGATGTGCTGCATTAAAAGATCCAATAATTTGCAGCGTGACGAATGTGCTATCTCCATTCCGAACGCTAGTTTTACCAGACCGAGCGCTTCCATCTCGTACTTGATTCTGAGCATGCATCATTTTTTGCACGTCGGAATTGCATACAGACGATCGCATTTTCGGATAGGAACTTTTTCTGACCGAAAAATAGAGAACATGCTCTCAATCTTTTGCTGGCTGGAATTCCGCTAGAAAAAGTCAGATGGAGCATACACACGGTCACATTTTCCAACCAGATTGCCGATCGTGTGTACGGGGCATAACACTCTACACTCAGAGTCACAATAAGTGAACACATTATACTCGCTAGTAGCAAACTGATACCTGCTCTATATATCTCCACTCCAACAACACTACAAGAGCTGGCTATGGGAAGTTAGCTTTTATAGTGTGGGGTGGGACCATGAGTACTTGATTAGGGAAAGTAACCATCACTTTGTCCAATCAGAGGGCCCTGACAGTGCTAATTGGCGAAGCTAACTGTCCAGCGGACAGTTGGAAAAATGGTTCTATATTTAGCATGTATCCGGTCTATAAACCAGAGGCTCTGGATGGAGAGTTGGATAAATAATTCTATATTTAGCATGCATCTGGTCTATAAACCAGGGGCTCTGTGTACATATTATAATACTCTATATATACGTCTGTATAGTAGTATCTGCTGGAGGTAAAAGACATCACAGTGACTATGGAGGAAGAGGATGGACATGATGTGGGAGGTTACTGGGAGTAAATATAAAGTAATTTGCATTACCTCCTCTGCTACCAATTGCAATGATATCCTTCTCTGCTTCCTGCAATCTGTCTTATCTCTAGGAACTGCCCATCTGTAGTTGTAATCACTTCCTGTCTTCTATCAATTCCTGTCTGTGCGTTTCCACTGAAAATAAGAAAGATCAGCACCTTGTGGAGAAAATACCAACTGCAGCCTGTGTTTTTAAATACTTTGAAAGCTGCTTCTTGTATTGTTCTTCAGTTTTGGTGCCTAACCACTTGCCATATACAGTAGCCGTATAAAAACAAAAAGACGGCGGTAGGGTTACACATCATCCCTTTAATCCAGGACACATATGAATTACACGGGTTCTGAGGCTGATTTAATGCAGATAATGCACCAAGTGAGTTTAATTACCACCTTAATCAGCCACAGAACCTGTGTAATTAATGTGTGTCCTGGATTAATGGGATGATGTGGCAACCCTAGACGGCGGGCTCCTGAAGGTTGGGGGCTGTATAAGAATGGCCTCCCTATTGCACTGCTCATGTGCGCCCTCTAGCGTGTGCAGTAGCGTGCTCCGTAATTACTGAGCCCATCAGTTACGGCAGATCAAGGAGCAGGGTGCAAGACCAATTAAATTTGCCATGTCCCATGTGATCACTGTGACCAATCACAGGCATCACAAATGTGAACAAAAGCTGCATGTTGGTGCCACCATAAGCACAGTACAGTGTCACCAGAGCAGCCAACCAATGTCCTTGATCACTACCAACTCCAGTACAGTATCACCATACCAGTGCAACCAGCAACAGTGTCCCTTATTGCTAGCCATCCCAGTACAAAAATCACTTGGGAACAGTGTTCCTGATTGCTGCCACCCCATGACACTGTCACTACACTAGTGTAAGCCAATAACCGTGTTCCCGATCACCGCTACACCAGTCCTACTGTCACCGGACAAGTGCAGCCATCAGCAGTGTTCCTGATCACTCCCACAGCAGTCCCAGTGTCACCTGACCAGTGTCAGCCAGCAACAGTTTTCTTGATTACCACCACATGAATTCCAAAGCCACCAGACCAGTATAGGCCAATCACACTGTTTCTGATCACTTGCCAAATCAGTCCCAGTGTCACCAGACCAGTGTAAGCCACCAACATCATTTTTTTTTTCTAATTCTTTATTCTCAGAAAGGTATTCATGTGAAAACATAGATACAATCCTAATGAAATGTACAGAAGTAACTGTAGACCCCCCAAGGGCATTCAATAGTACAAACAGTGTAGTCATAGTAAAATCACACCCTCTGTGGGTTATCATCAAGTTTTAGAAGAATAGGGAGGCTCTGCATCCCACATGTCCACCTTTAAACGCCAATCACCATTTTTATGTAAAAAAAAAGAAAAAAATAGCGGGGATCACTTTGGTCCCAGGGTCAATAAACCCAAAATAAGTAAAAGAAGATTAGTAGCTTAGGTAGAGAAACATAGAATAGGAAAGGGGAGAATGGGAGATAGGGAGGAAGGATGTCTGTGTCTCCGTCCAGCCTCACCCTCCCCCTCCGGGGGGCGTGAAAGATCATCGTAGCACTGAGAAGTTAGATCAACAGCTCGGTATATTCCTCGGAGTAGACAAATTCATGCCTGCCAGTTCAGGGACAGTGGCACAGCGGGGGGGTTGTCAGGTAATGGTTAGAATGGAGATGGTAAGGATTGTAGACGCAAAAAAAAAAAAAAAGAGAACATAGGAGAGGTACGGATGCTTTGAGGGTCCCCTGGGGAACACAATTATAGCGGAGGTCCGGGATACGATTTGGAAAAGGATGGGCAATGCGGACGGCGTTCGCCATTATGCTATCGTCATTGGAGGGAAGAATCAGATAGTGGTTCAGCGTTGTTCTGTTATATGTAGGTCATTGGTAGGTGCACAGGTTGAAAGGGGGATATGTTTGGCTACGGGATGACGAGCGGTTTAGACTGTGCAGGTCGGTATGGCTGTCTCCTCGTGGGGGATCAAAAGATAGTGGCCTCTGGATGTGGTTTCTGTAGTAGTAGAGGCCTCCGAAGCAGTTCCTTTGGGGGTGGGGGGTTTACCCCCCCTCTGTACTGTCAGCCATGAAGAAAGCGGGGTGGTTTGTTGGTGCACTGAGAGACTGTCAGTTCGGGGGTTTGCAACGTTACACTTGAGTGTTAAGGGGGTGGGGGACCCACCTGTGTATCGTGGCTTCATGTGAGGACAACGGACAGGCGAGCTTAGTCACAAATGGGATTACTTTGGGAAGGAGGCAAAGGGTTGCAGCCTTTCCTAAGTAGCTTCCCGGATACGGAAATGCTGAGGCTGATTGCCTCAGGGGTTTGTTAATAATGGTGTCACCAGCGGGGGTGGTGCATGAGAAGGAACCAAACAAGTTTCGCCTCGCTCCCCACTCATCTGTCCTAAAAAAAAAGGGGGATTTTGTCATAACCCGATGTGGTGCAACGTGTACAATACTTACGGTACGCAGCTTTACGGTGGGTTAGGTGTGCCGGGAGAGGGGCGCCTATGGCAAACTAGGACATAGAATCCGTGTTCCGATGGCTTACAGTTCATTCGGAAAGCTTCGGCTGCTTGATAGATGCTGGCAGGAGGAGTTTTTATTTAGTTCGCTGGGCATCCTCCTGGAGCATGTACCCAACACTTTGGTCAAACACTTCGAGGGACTCCTCAGGAGGACATGGTGGGGCTAGGGAAGGAGTCACTGATGACATTGAGCCGAGGGAAGAGGCCGCGTTGGCAGCTGATTTGCCAGATAGAGTACCCTGAGCATGGGTGAGAGAGGATGAGGAGGATGAGGATGGCTTGGTCATCCACTCGACCAAGTCTTCCGCATGTTGCGGCTCAACACGGCCAGCTGCCGAAAAAAAGGACAAGCGTGTCCCATGGCCACGTGCCGATGAGGATGCACCGTCTCCACGATCAGCACTGTTGCCTCTAGACACAGAGCCTGCTTGCCCTCTTTTATTGGCTTGTGACTGTCTGCCTCTCCTTGTTGGCCTTCCAGACATACTAATGGCCTGCAGTGAGATGTAGCTGCACTAAGCTGGGATAGATTATATATATATATATATTTATTTTGATACTGCAGCTAGCAAAATCAACTGCCTGCCTGTAGTATGAGAACACCACCAATCTTCTACAGGTAGCTTTAGATGAACACTGTGCAGAGGTCGCACTACACTAACTTGTAGCTTTAGCTGAACACTGTGCAGAGGACGCACTACACCAACGTTAAATGTAGCTGCCTGCGGTAGTGATAGGATCAGAAAAACACCACCAACCTTCTACAGATAGCTTTAGCCAGGGCTTTTTTTCTCAGACAATGGGTGCAGGAACTCCCCCTTTCCGAGTCACCCCTTTTCTCCACCCCTACCCACCTCCCAGTACCGTCCCTTTTAGACAATATAGAACCAAGTATCGTTTTGAGGTGCTAAGTAATTTTTATGGAATTTGTTAATGATATCAAGAAAAACAGTAAAATAGATCCCCTGCAGCCAGCAACAATAGATCCCCCTAACAACAATGAACCAACCACAACAAAATTTCCCGGCCAGCAAGAGTAGACTCCCGGCAGCATCAACAGATCTCCGCACAGCCAGCATAAATAGTCTGTCTGGCTGCCATCAACAATAGACCCCTCCCCCAACAGTAGATCTCTTTCAGCAACAACTGAACCCCCCAGCAACAATAGGTCCCCCACCAGCAACTATAGACCTCTCATGCAACAATAGACCCCCCTTGCAAAAATAGATCCCCAGCAGTGAGCATTAATACCCTGCAGCACACCCCTTGCCATTACATACAGTCAGTCCAAGAGGTGCCGGAACTGCGTTCCCCCGCGTTCCCACTGAAAAAAAGCCCTGGCATTAGCTGAACACTGTGCGGAGGACGCACTACACTAACGTTAAAATAATGTAGCTGCCTGTGGTAGTGATAGGATCAGGAAAACACCACCAACCTTCTACAGGTAGCTTTAGCTGAACACTGTGCAGAGGTCGCACTAGACTAACGTGTAAATAATGTAGCGGCCTGTGGTAGTGATAGGGTCAGGAAAACACCACCAACATTCTACAGGTAGATTTAGCTGAACACTGTGCAGAGGTCGCACTACACTAACGTTAAAATAATGTAGCTGCCTGCGGTAGTGATAGAATCAGGAAAACACCACCAACCTTCTACAGATAGCTTTAGCTGAACACTGTGCAGAGGTCACACTGCACTAACTTGTAGCTTTAGCTGAACACTGCTCAGAGGACGCACTACACTAACTTGTAGCTTTAGCTGAACACTGTGCAGAGGTCGCACTACACTAACTTGTAGCTTTAGCTGAACACTGTGAGGAGGTTGTACTACACTAACTTGTAGCTTTAGCTGAACACTGTGCAGAGGTTGTACTACACTAACTTGTAGCTTTAGCTGAACACTGTGAGGAGGACTCACTACACTAACTTGTAGCTTTAGCTGAACACTGTGCAGAGGTCACACTAAACTAACTTGTAGCTTTAGCTGAACACTGTGAGGAGGACGCACTACACTAACTTGTAGCTTTAGCTGAACACTGTGCACTACACTAACTTGTAGCTTTAGCTGAACACTGTTCAGAGGACGCGCTACACTAACTTGTAGCTTTAGCTGAATACTGTGCAGAGGTCACACTACACTAACTTGTAGCTTTAGCTCAGGGGTCTTCAAACTGCAGCCCTCCAGGTGTTCAGGAACTACAATTCCCATCATGCCTAGTCATGTCTGTGAATGTCAGAGTTTTACAATGCCTCATGGTATGTGTAGTTCTGCAACAGCTGGAGGGCCATAGTTTGAGGATCCCTGCTTTAGCTGAACACTGTGAGGAGGACGCACTACACTAACTTGTAGCTTTAGCTGAACACTGTGCACTACACTAACTTGTAGCTTTAGATGACCACTGTTCAGAGATCGCACTACACTAACTTGTAGCTTTAGATGACCACTGTTCAGAGAACGCACTACACTAACTTGTAGCTTTAGCTGAACACTGTGAGGAGGACGCACTACACTAACTTGTAGCTTTAGCTGAACACTGCAGAGGTCACACTACACTAGGGATGAGCCCCGAGTTTGAGTCGAACTCATGTTCGACTTGAACATCGGCTGTTCGCAAGTTCGCGGAACAGCGAACAATTTGGGGTGTTCGCGGCAAATTCGAATGCCACGGTACACCCTTTAAAAGTCTATGGGAGAAATCAAAAGTGCTAATTTTAAAGGCTTATATGCAAGTTATTGTCATAAAAAGTGTTTGGGGACCTGGGTCCTGCCCCAGGAGACATGGATCAATGCAAAAAAAAGTTTTCAAAAGGCCGTTTTTTCAGGAGCAGTGATTTTAATAATGCATAAAGTCAAACAAAAAAAGTGTAATATCCCTTTAAATTTCGTAGCTGGAGGGTGTAGGCATACCTATAGTATGAAGTATAAAATTGATGCGCTTTAAATAAATAGTGCACAATATGCTGCTGCGACTAAGCTTAAATCCAGGAATAAAAAATGCATACATGTGAATAAAATAGATAAATAATTATGGTATCCTTGAGAAAGTCACGTGTCAGTGATGCAACGCGTGAGAGGAGCTTAGGACGTTCAGTGCTGCAATACACCTGAAGGTTAACAGCAGCTGTTTCTCTATGGGAAACCTCGTCCACGGCGGCTGACTGCAATCTGCATATTTGAATGCTTCTAATAGACCGGGAGTTTGTGAGTGTATCTCTTGTCCCTGTTTTGCTTGTGCACTATCTAGTAAGTTCACTGCACAATGATCTATTTTTTCTTTGCTTGCTTTGCATAAAACCTTTATCCTGAGAGCCGAATCACCAGCAGTATTATGGCTAAAGTGGGATGCAAGAAAAACTAAATATCCTGGTACAAACGATCTAACCCAGTGAGTCAATCAATCTGGATTAAGGGAAGGAACTGTTTAATTATTTTTACTTTCCCCAACTATTTATCTCTGCCTGGACATTGCACTCAGAGTGTCATTATTATTTTATTTATATTCACCGTCACATCACCAATTTGAAGATTTATTTTGGCAATTTTAACACATGTATTAGCACCATAATTATTTATCTATTTTATTCACATGTATGCATTTTTTATTCCTGGATTTAAGCTTAGTCGCAGCAGCATATTGTGCACTATTTATTTAAAGCGCATCAATTTTATACTTAGTACTATTTGTTTGGTTATCTGATCACCCTATATTGATAGCAGCTTTAATTTACTGATTTTATCATAGCACTAACTATATTGGTATATATATATTTTTAAGCACAATCTATTTATATCACACATATCTATCCACATCAGCGCTTGGTTTTTATTCATTTTTTTAATACCTATAGTATGCCTGAAAAGGGGCGCATGTTTCCCGTGTTTAGAACAGTCTGACAGCAAAATAACATTTCAAAGGAACCAAAGTCATTTAAAACTACGCGGCTATTGCATTGCCGGTCCGACAATACACATAAAAGTTCATTGATAAAAACGGCATGGGAATTCCCCACAGGGGAACCCCCGAACCAAAATTTTTTTTTTAAAAATGACGTGGGGGTCCCACCTAAATTCCATACCAGGCCCTTCAGGTCTGGTATGGATATTAAGGGGAACCCGCACCACAATTAAAATAAAAACGGCGTGGGGTCCCCCCAAAGATCCATACCAGACCCTTATCCGAGCACGCAACCTGGCAGACCTCAGGAAAAGAGGGGGGACGAGAGAGCGCCCCCCCTCCTGAACCGTACCAGGCCACATGCCCTCAACATTGGGAGGGTGCTTTGGGGTAGCCCCCAAAACACCTTGTCCCCATGTTGATGAGGACAAGAGCCTCATTCCCACAACCCTGGCCGGTGGTTGTGGGGGTCTGCGGGCAGGGAGCTTATCGGAATCTGTAAGCCCCCTTTAAAAAGGGGACCCCCCAGATCCCGGCCCCCCTGTGTAAAATGGTAAGGGGGTACTTTTGTACCCCTACCATTTCACTAAAAAAGTGTAAAAAATGTTAAAAATGACAAGAGACAGTTTTTGACAATTCCTTTATTTAAATGCTTCTTCTTTCTTCTTTCTTCCTTCTTCATCTTCTTCTTCTGGTTCTTCTGGCTCTTCTGGTTCTTTCTACTGTGTTCTCATCCAGCATCTCCTCCGCAGCGTCTTCTATCTTCTCCTCCTCGGGCCGCTCCGCACCGATGGCATGGGGGGAGGCTCTCGCTCTTCTCTTCATCTTCTTCTCTTCATCTTCTTCTCTGGGCCGCTCCACACCCATGCTGGCATGGGAGGCTCCCGCTGTGTGACGCGTCTCCTCTTCCGACGGTTCATAAATAACGAGGGGGGCTGAACACTGTGCACTACACTAACTTGTAGCTTTAGCTGAACGCTGTGCAGAGGTTGCACTACACTAACTTGTAGCTTTAGCTGAATTCTGTGCAGAGGTTACACTAAACTAACTTGTATTTTTAGCTGAACACTGTGAGGAGGATGCACTACACTAACTTGTAGCTTTAGCTGAACACTGTGAGGAGGACGCACTACACTAACTTGTAGCTTTAGCTGAACACTGTGAGGAGGACGCACTACACTAACTTGTAGCTTTAACTGAACACTGTGCAGAGGTCGCACTACACTAACTTTTAGCTTTAGCTGAACACTGAGGAGGACGCACTACACTAACGTTAAAATAATGTAGCTGCCTGCGGTAGTGATAGGATCAGGAAAAAAACACCAACCTTCTACAGGTAGCTTTAGCTGAACACTGTGCAGAGGTCGCACTACACTAACTTGTAGCTTTAGCTGAACACTGTGCAGAGGTCGCACTACACTAACTTGTAGCTTTAGCTGAACACTGTGAGGAGGACACACACTACACTATCTTCTAGCTTTAGCTGAACACTGTGAGGAGGACGCACTACACTAACTTGTAGCTTTAGCTGAACACTGTGCAGAGGACACACTACACTAACTTGTAGCTTTAGCTGAACACTGTGCAGAGGACACACTACACTAACTTGTAGCTTTAGCTGAACACTGTGAGGAGGATGCACTACACTAACTTGTAGCTTTAGCTGAACACTGTGCAGAGGTTGTACTACACTAACTTGTAGCTTTAGCTGAACACTGTGAGGAGGACTCACTACACTAACTTGTAGCTTTAGCTGAACACTGTGCAGAAGTCACACTAAACTAACTTGTAGCTTTAGCTGAACACTGTGAGGAGGACACACTACACTAACTTGTAGCCTTAGCTGAACACTGTGCAGAGGTCACACTACACTAACTTGTAGCTTTAGCGGAACACTGTGCACTACACTAACTTGTAGCTTTAGATGAATACTGTGAGGAGGACGCACTACACTAACTTGTAGCTTTAGCTGAACACTGTGCACTACACTAACTTGTAGCTTTAGCTGAACACTGTGAGGAGGATGCACTACACTAACTTGTAGCTTTAGCTGAACACTGTGAGGAGGATGCACTACACTAACTTGTAGCTTTAGCTGAACACTGTGCAGAGGTCGCACTACACTAACTTGTAGCTTTAGCTGAACACTGTGCAGAGGTCGCACTACATTAACTTGTAGCTTTAGCTGAACTCTGTGCACTACACTAACTTGTAGCTTTAAATGAACACTGTTCAGAGGAGGCACTACACTAACTTGTAGCTTTAGCTGAACACTTTGCAGAGGTTGCACTACACTAACTTGTAGCTTTAGCTGAACACTGTGAGGAGAACGCACTACACTAACGTTAAAATAATGTAGCTGCCTGCGGTAGTGATAGGATCAGGAAAACACCACCAACCTTCTACAGGTAGCTTTAGCTGAACACTGTGCAGAGGTCACACTACACTAACTTGTAGCTTTAGCTGAACACTGTGAGGAGGACACACTACACTAACTTGTAGCTTTAGCTGAACACTGTGAGGAGGACGCACTAACTTATAGCTTTAGCTGAACACTGTGAGGAGGACGCACTACACTAACTTGTAGCTTTAGCTGAACACTGTGCACTACACTAACTTGCAGCTTTAGATGAATACTGTTCAGAGGACGCACTACACTAACTTGTAGCTTTAGCTGAACACTGTGCAGAGGTCGCACTACACTAACTTGTAGCTTTAGCTAAACACTGTGAGGAGGACGCACTACACTAAGTTGTAGCTTTAGCTGAACACTGTGCACTACGCTAACTTGTAGCTTTAGCTGAACACTGTGAGGAGGACGCACTACACTAACTTGTACCTTTAGCTGAACACTGTGAGGAGGACGCACTACACTAACTTGTAGCTTTAGCTGAATACTGTGCAGAGGTCACACTACACTAACTTGTAGCTTTAGCTGAACACTGTGCAGAGGTCACACTACACTAACTTGTAGCTTTAGCTGAACACTGTGCACTACACTAACTTGTAGCTTTAGCTGAACACTGTGCAGAGGTCACACTAAACTAACTTGTAGCTTTAGCTGAACACTGTGAGGAGGACGCACTACACTAACTTGTAGCTTTAGCTGAACACTGTGCAGAGGTCGCACTACACTAACTTGTAGCTTTAGCTGAACACTGTGCACTACACTAACTTGTAGCTTTAGCTGAACACTGTGAGGAGGACGCACTACACTAACTTGTAGCTTTAGCTGAACACTGTGCACTACACTAACTTGTAGCTTTAGATGAACACTGTTCAGAGGACGCACTACACTAACTTGTAGCTTTAGCTGAACACTGTGCAGAAGTCACACTACACTAACTTGTAGCTTTAGCTAAACACTATGAGGACGCACTACACTAACTTGTACCTTTAGCTGAACACTGTGAGGAGGACGCACTACACTAACTTGTAGCTTTAGCTGAATACTGTGCAGAGGTCACACTACACTAACTTGTAGCTTTAGCTGAACACTGTGCAGAGGTCACACTACACTAACTTGTAGCTTTAGCTGAACACTGTACACTACACTAACTTGTAGCTTTAGCTGAACACTGTGCAGAGGTCGCACTACACTAACTTGTAACTTTACCTGAACACTGTGAGGAGGACGCACTACACTAACTTGTAGCTTTAGCTGAACACTGTGCACTACACTAACTTGTAGCTTTAGCTGAACACTGTGCAGAGGTCGCACTACACTAACTCGTACCTTTAGCTGAAAACTGAGGAGGATGCACTACACTAACTTGTAGCTTTAGCTGAACACTGTGCAGAGGTCACACTACACTAACTTGTAGCTTTAGCTGAACACTGTGCACTACACTAACTTGTAGCTTTAGCTAAACACTGAGGAGGACGCACTACACTAACTTGTAGCTTTAGCTGAACACTGTGCAGAGGTCACACTAAACTAACTTGTAGCTTTAGCTGAACACTGTGCACTACACTAACTTGTAGCTTTAGCTGAACACTGTGAGGAGGACGCCCTACACTAACTTGTAGCTTTAGCTGAACACTGTGCAGAGGTCACACTAAACTAACTTGTAGCTTTAGCTGAACACTGTGAAGAGGACGCACTACATTAACTTGTAGCTTTAGCTGAACATTATGCACTACACTAACTTGTAGCTTTAGCTGAACACTGTGCAGAGGTCGCACTACACTAACTCGTACCTTTAGCTGAAAACTGTGAGGAGGATGCACTACACTAACTTGTAGCTTTAGCTGAATACTGTGCAGAGGTCGCACTACACTAACTTGTAGCTTTAGCTGAACACTGTGCAGAGGTCACACTACACTAATTTGTAGCTTTAGCTGAACACTGTGCACTACACTAACTTGTAGCTTTAGCTAAACACTGAGGAGGACGCACTACACTAAATTGTAGCTTTAGCTGAACACTGTGCAGAGGTCGCACTACACTAACTTGTAGCTTTAGCTGAACACTGTGAGGAGGACGCACTACATTAACTTGTAGCTTTAGCTGAACTCTGTGCAGAGGTCACATTAAACTAACTTGTATTTTTAGCTGAACACTGTGCAGAGGTCGCACTACACTAACTTGTAGCTTTAGCTGAACAGTGTGAGGAGGACGCACTATACTAACTTTTAGCTTTAGCTGAACACTGTGCAGAGGTCACACTAAACTAACTTGTAGCTTTAGCTGAACACTGTGAGGAGGACGCAACTTTTAGCTTTAGCTGAACACTGTGCAGAGGTCGCACTACATTAACTTGTAGCTTTAGCTGAACACTGTGCACTACACTAACTTGTAACTTTAGCTGAACACTGTGCAGAGGTCGCACTACACTAACTTATAGCTTTAGCTGAACACTGTGCACTACACTAACTTGTAGCTTTAGCTGAACACTGTGCAGAGGTCGCACTACACTAACTTGTAGCTTTAGCTGAACACTGTGAGGAGGACACACTACACTAACTTGTAGCTTTAGCTGAACACTGTGAGGAGGACGCACTAACTTATAGCTTTAGCTGAACACTGTGAGGAGGACGCACTACACTAACTTGTAGCTTTAGCTGAACACTGTGCACTACACTAACTTGCAGCTTTAGATGAATACTGTTCAGAGGACGCACTACACTAACTTGTAGCTTTAGCTGAACACTGTGCAGAGGTCGCACTACACTAACTTGTAGCTTTAGCTAAACACTGTGAGGAGGACGCACTACACTAAGTTGTAGCTTTAGCTGAACACTGTGCACTACGCTAACTTGTAGCTTTAGCTGAACACTGTGAGGAGGACGCACTACACTAACTTGTACCTTTAGCTGAACACTGTGAGGAGGACGCACTACACTAACTTGTAGCTTTAGCTGAATACTGTGCAGAGGTCACACTACACTAACTTGTAGCTTTAGCTGAACACTGTGCAGAGGTCACACTACACTAACTTGTAGCTTTAGCTGAACACTGTGCACTACACTAACTTGTAGCTTTAGCTGAACACTGTGCAGAGGTCACACTAAACTAACTTGTAGCTTTAGCTGAACACTGTGAGGAGGACGCACTACACTAACTTGTAGCTTTAGCTGAACACTGTGCAGAGGTCGCACTACACTAACTTGTAGCTTTAGCTGAACACTGTGCACTACACTAACTTGTAGCTTTAGCTGAACACTGTGAGGAGGACGCACTACACTAACTTGTAGCTTTAGCTGAACACTGTGCACTACACTAACTTGTAGCTTTAGATGAACACTGTTCAGAGGACGCACTACACTAACTTGTAGCTTTAGCTGAACACTGTGCAGAAGTCACACTACACTAACTTGTAGCTTTAGCTAAACACTATGAGGACGCACTACACTAACTTGTACCTTTAGCTGAACACTGTGAGGAGGACGCACTACACTAACTTGTAGCTTTAGCTGAATACTGTGCAGAGGTCACACTACACTAACTTGTAGCTTTAGCTGAACACTGTGCAGAGGTCACACTACACTAACTTGTAGCTTTAGCTGAACACTGTGCACTACACTAACTTGTAGCTTTAGCTGAACACTGTGCAGAGGTCGCACTACACTAACTTGTAACTTTACCTGAACACTGTGAGGAGGACGCACTACACTAACTTGTAGCTTTAGCTGAACACTGTGCACTACACTAACTTGTAGCTTTAGCTGAACACTGTGCAGAGGTCGCACTACACTAACTCGTACCTTTAGCTGAAAACTGAGGAGGATGCACTACACTAACTTGTAGCTTTAGCTGAACACTGTGCAGAGGTCACACTACACTAACTTGTAGCTTTAGCTGAACACTGTGCACTACACTAACTTGTAGCTTTAGCTAAACACTGAGGAGGACGCACTACACTAACTTGTAGCTTTAGCTGAACACTGTGCAGAGGTCACACTAAACTAACTTGTAGCTTTAGCTGAACACTGTGCACTACACTAACTTGTAGCTTTAGCTGAACACTGTGAGGAGGACGCCCTACACTAACTTGTAGCTTTAGCTGAACACTGTGCAGAGGTCACACTAAACTAACTTGTAGCTTTAGCTGAACACTGTGAAGAGGACGCACTACATTAACTTGTAGCTTTAGCTGAACATTATGCACTACACTAACTTGTAGCTTTAGCTGAACACTGTGCAGAGGTCGCACTACACTAACTCGTACCTTTAGCTGAAAACTGTGAGGAGGATGCACTACACTAACTTGTAGCTTTAGCTGAATACTGTGCAGAGGTCGCACTACACTAACTTGTAGCTTTAGCTGAACACTGTGCAGAGGTCACACTACACTAATTTGTAGCTTTAGCTGAACACTGTGCACTACACTAACTTGTAGCTTTAGCTAAACACTGAGGAGGACGCACTACACTAAATTGTAGCTTTAGCTGAACACTGTGCAGAGGTCGCACTACACTAACTTGTAGCTTTAGCTGAACACTGTGAGGAGGACGCACTACATTAACTTGTAGCTTTAGCTGAACTCTGTGCAGAGGTCACATTAAACTAACTTGTATTTTTAGCTGAACACTGTGCAGAGGTCGCACTACACTAACTTGTAGCTTTAGCTGAACAGTGTGAGGAGGACGCACTATACTAACTTTTAGCTTTAGCTGAACACTGTGCAGAGGTCACACTAAACTAACTTGTAGCTTTAGCTGAACACTGTGAGGAGGACGCAACTTTTAGCTTTAGCTGAACACTGTGCAGAGGTCGCACTACATTAACTTGTAGCTTTAGCTGAACACTGTGCACTACACTAACTTGTAACTTTAGCTGAACACTGTGCAGAGGTCGCACTACACTAACTTATAGCTTTAGCTGAACACTGTGCACTACACTAACTTGTAGCTTTAGCTGAACACTGTGCAGAGGTCGCACTACACTAACTTGTAGCTTTAGCTGAACAGTGTGAGGAGGACGCACTACACTAACCATGTAGCTTTAGCTAAACACTGAGGAGGACGCACTACACTAACTTGTAGCTTTAGCTTAACACTGTGCAGAGGTCGCACTACACTAACTTGTAGCTTTAGCTGAACACTGCAGAGGTCGCACTACACTAACTTGTAGCTTTAGCTGAACACTGCAGAGGTCGCACTACACTAACTTGTAGCTTTAGCTGAACACTGTGAGGAGGATGCACTACACTAATTTGTAGCTTTAGCTGAACACTGTGAGGAGGACGCCCTACACTAACTTGTAGCTTTAGCTGAACACTGTGCAGAGGTCACACTAAACTAACTTGTAGCTTTAGCTGAACAGTGTGAGGAGGACGCACTACACTAACTTATAGCTTTAGCTGAACATTGTGCACTACACTAACTTGTAGCTTTAGCTGAACACTGTGCAGAGGTCGCACTACACTAACTTGTAGCTTTAGCTGAACACTGTGAGGAGGACGCACTACACTAAATTGTAGCTTTAGCTGAACACTGTGCAGAGGTCGCACCACACTAACTTGTAGCTTTAGCTGAACACTGTGAGGAGGACGCACTACATTAACTTGTAGCTTTAGCTGAACACTGTGCAGAGGTCACACTAAACTAACTTGTATTTTTAGCTGAACACTGTGAGGAGGACACACTACACTAACTTGTAGCTTTAGCTGAACACTGTGCACTACACTAACTTGTAGCTTTAGCTGAACACTGTGAGGAGGACGCACTACACTAACTTGTAGCTTTAGCTGAACACTGTGCACTACACTAACATGTAGCTTTAGCTGAACACTGTGCAGAGGTCGCACTACACTAACTCGTACCTTTAGCTGAAAACTGTGAGGAGGATGCACTACACTAACTTGTAGCTTTAGCTGAACACTGTGAGGAGGACGCACTACACTAACTTGTAGCTTTAGCTGAACTCTGTGCAGAGGTCGCACTACACTAACTTGTAGCTTTAGCTGAACACTGTGAGGAGGACGCACTACATTAACTTGTAGCTTTAGCTGAACTCTGTGCAGAGGTCACACTAAACTAACTTGTATTTTTAGCTGAACACTGTGAGGAGGACGCACTACACTAACTTGTAGCTTTAGCTGAACACTGTGCACTACACTAACTTGTAGCTTTAGATGAACACTGTGCGGAGGTCGCACTACACTAACTTTTAGCTTTAGCTGAACACTGTGAGGAGGACGCACTACACTAACTTGTAGCTTTAGCTGAACAGTGTGAGGAGGACGCACTACACTAACTTGTAGCTTTAGCTGAACACTGTGCAGAGGTCACACTAAACTAACTTGTAGCTTTAGCTGAACACTGTGAGGAGGACGCACTACACTAACTTGTAGCTTTAGCTGAACACTGTTCAAGGTACGCACTACACTAACTTGTAGCTTTAGCTGAACACTGTGCACTACACTAACTTGTAGCTTTAGATGAACACTGTGCGGAGGTCGCACTACACTGACTTGTAGGTTTAGCTGAAAACTGTGCAGAGGTCACACTACACTAACTTGTAGCTTTAGCTGAACACTGTGAGGAGGACGCACTACACTAACTTGTAGCTTTAGCTAAACACTGTGCAGAGGTCGCACTACACTAACTTGTAGCTTTAGCTGAACACTGTGCACTACACTAACTTGTAGCTTTAGATGAACACTGTTCAGAGGACGCACTACACTAACTTGTAGCTTTAGCTGAACACTGTGCACTACACTAACTTCTAGCTTTAGCTGAACATTGTGCAGAGGTCGCACTACACTAACTTGTAGCTTTAGCTGAACACTGTGCACTACACTAACTTGTAGCTTTAGCTGAACACTGTTCAGAGGATGCACTACACTAACTTGTAGCTTTAGCTGAACACTGTGCACTACACTAACTTGTAGCTTTAGATGAACACTGTTCAGAGGACGCACTACACTAACTTGTAGCTTTAGCTGAACACTGTGCACTACACTAACTTCTAGCTTTAGCTGAACATTGTGCAGAGGTCGCACTACACTAACTTGTAGCTTTAGCTGAACACTGTGCACTACACTAACTTGTAGCTTTAGCTGAACACTGTTCAGAGGACGCACTACACTAACTTGTAGCTTTAGCTGAACACTGTTCAGAGGATGCACTACACTAACTTGTAGCTTTAGCTGAACACTGTGCAGAGGTCGCACTACACTAACTTTAGTAGCTTTTGCTGAAGACTGTGAGGAGGACGCACTACACCAACTTGTAGCTTTAGCTGAACACTGGGGATGAGCTTCGTGTTCGAGTCGAACCCATGTTCAACTTGAACATCGTCCGTTTGCCAAATTGCAAACGTTATGGGCCGTTCTCGCCAAATTCGTGTCTCGCATCACGGCCCATAATTCACTGCGGCATCGCAATGCATTGCTGGCTGATGATTGGCCAAGCATGCACTATGACCCGCATGCTTGGCCAATCACAGCGCCGTCAGTAGAGAGAGCTGTAATTGGCCAAAGCCAGTGTGGCTTTGGCCAATTATGGCTCAGAGGGTTTAGAACACGCCCCACACTATATTAGGCCGCCTGCACGGCGGCCCTGTGTAGTGTGTTCCGGCATGCTTAGAAAGAGACAGTGTCATTTCATTTGAGTTAGCTAGATTAGGCAGGACAGTCAGTGAGTTAGCTGCACTTACAGTGTATTGTGTGTGTATATATATATATATATATATATATATATATATATATATATATATATGCATCCCAGGTGTTGTGTGTGTGTGTGTATATATATATATATATATATATATATATATATATATATATATATTATAGTTTAGCTAGATCCGTTCCTGTTATCTTCCTACTGACAGGCAGGCTTGTCTTGTTACAGTATTTACAGCTACCTGAAGAAAATTGCTGGTGTTCTTTTGATCCTATTAGTACTACAGTCAGGCAGCTAGACTATTTACAGTTAGTGTAGTGCATCCTCCTCACAGTGTTCAGTTAAAGCTACAAGTTAGTTTAGTGTGACCTCTGCACTGTGTTCAGCTAAAACTACAAGTTAGTGTAATGCGTCCTCACAGTAATCAGCTAAAGCTACAAGTTAGTTTAGTGTGACCTCTGCACAGTGTTCAGCTAAAGCTACAAGTTAGGGTAGTGCGTCCTGCTCACAGTGTTCGGCTAAAGCTACAAGTTGGTGTAGTGCGTCCTCCTCACAATGTTCAGCTAAAACTACAAATTAGTGTAGTGCGACCTCTGCACAGTGTTCAGCTAAAGCTACAAGTTAGTGTAGTGCATCCTCCTCACAGTGTTCAGCTAAAGCTACAAGTTAGTGTAGTGCGACCTCTGCACAGTGTTCACCTAAAGCTACCTGTAGAAGGTTGGTGGGGTTTTCCTGATCCTATCACTACCGCAGGCAGCTAAATAAGCTATGAAAAAAGAAATTATTAATGCGCTACCTAAAAAGAAGAAAAAAAGAAAAGAACGAAAGCTGCTACAAACCATATGACCAAAATGTGAACAAATGCTAAATAAATTGTAGCGCTGAAAAACACATAGCATATGAACAGAATGTCTCTGTAAACATAAAATAGTGTCCCAATGGTGACGTGTAGTCAAAGAAACCAATAATAATCCACAGTGAATGGGTGTAAACAATATGACAGTTCCTTCTGCTTCCCAAATCTCAACTCAGATGTCATCAAACTCATGAATAGATGGGGTACGCTTACCAGAACTGTTGGATTCTACTGCCATTAGCATAGAATCAATCGAGCTATATGGAGTAATGGCGGACAGATGGAGCCTCTGAAGAGCCTGGATGTTGCCTCTGGATACACGGGAAAGAAGCCAAAAACTGGTTCCAAGGTGGAAGTGATTTCTCAAATCCCGGAGGTGTATAGAAAAAAAGAGGGATACCTCCACATGGTGTAAATCTGGGTGATTTATTACTAAAAAACCGCAATACATAAAAGTGATCACAAATGTAAAAAGGCAGTGTATAGGGTATGAGAACCGCCCTATGCGTTTCGATCAAAAGACCTTCAACAGGGGCATGAAAGTACCATCTGTCCGCGATTACTCCATATATCTGCCCTTGGTGGCACACAGCTCGATTGATTCTATGCTAATGACAGTAGAATCCAACAGTTCCGGTAAGCGTACCCCATCTATTCATGAGTTTGATGACATCTGAGTTGAGATTTGGGAAGCAGAAGGAATAGTCATATTGTTTACACCCATTCACTGTGCATTATTATTGGTTTCTTTGACTACACATCACCATTGGGACACTATTTTATGTTTACAGAGACATTCTGTTCATATGCTATATGTGTTTTTCAGCGCTACAGCTAAATTTTATTTTTTTTGCGAGCTCTGCACAGTGTTCACCTAAAGCTACCTGTAGAAGGTTGGTGGTGTTTTCCTGATCCTAACACTACCGCAGGCAGCTAAATAAGCTACAAGTTAGTTTTTTGCGAGCTCTGCAGTGTTCAGCTAAAGCTACCTGTAGAAGGTTGGTGGTGTTCTCATACTACAGGCAGGCAGTTGATTTTGCTAGCTGCAGTATCACTTTTTCTCACGGAAGGCGATTCCGGCTCTCTACCGCCATGTAGAAGGCAATGTCCATGCCTCGCTGGACAGGGTGGTCAGCAGTAAGGTGCATATTACCGTTGACTCATGATCCAGAAGGCATGGACAAGTACGTTAACCTAAGTTTCACCGTGCATTGGGTCACTCTGCTGGCAGCTGGGAAGGATGCAGGACAAGGTGCAGTAGTGTTGGAGGTTGTTCCGCCACCACGCCTCCAAAATGCCACTACTAATGATTGTGACACAACTCTCTCCTCCACCCCCTCCTCTTCTTCTTCCTCCATGGCCTCTTCCATTGCTTTGTCCTCAGAACCAGCGGTGCTCTGTAGCCATTCAAAGGGCTACGCAAGTATGCAGGCCAAAAGATGCCATGCGGTGCTTGAGCTGGTGTGCTTGGGGGACAGGAGCCACACTGGGGCAGAGGTTCTGTCAGCTCTGCAGGGGCAGGTTCAGAGGTGGTTGACGCCACGCCAACTTAAGGCAAGAATGGTGGTTTGCGACAATGGCACCAACCTCCTCTCTGCCGTCCAACAGGGACAAATGACCCATGTGCCCTGTTTGGTTCACGTCCTTAACTTGGTGGTGCAGCAGTTCTTGGGCAGGTACCCGGGCTTACAGGATGTCCTGAGGCAGGCCAGGAAAGTCTGTGTGCATTTCCGCCAGTCATATAATGACAGTGCTCGGCTGGCAGACCTCCAAAAGGAGTTTAACCTGCCCAAGAACCGCCTAATCTGTGACATGCCCACCAAGTGGAACTTAACGTTGGCCATGCTGCAGTGGCTGCACACACAGCGGAGGGCCATCAATGAGTACCTGTGCGACTATGGTACCAGGACAGAGTCAGGGGAGCTTGTTTTTTTTTCCCCACGCCAGTGGCCATGATCAGGGATGCATGCACTGTCCTGTCACCATTTGAGGAGGCCACGAGGATGGTGAGCAGTGACAGTGCATGCATCAGTGACAATGTCCCCCTTGTCCACCTGTTGGAGCACACGCTGCGTGTAGTGCGACCTCTGCACAGTGTTCAGCTAAAGCTACGAGTTAGTGTAGTGCGTCCTCTGAACAGTGTTCAGTTAAAACTACAAGTTAGTGTAGTGTGACCTCTGCACAGTGTTCAGCTAAAACTACAAGTTAGTGTAGTGCGTCCTCCTCACAGTGTTCAGCTAAAGCTACAAGTTAGGGTAGTGCGTCTTCGTCACAGTTTTCAGCTAAAGCTACAAGTTTGTACTGTGCGTCCTCCTCACAGTGTTCAGCTAAAACTACAAGTTAGTGTAGTGCGTCCTCTGAACAGTGTTCAGCTAAAGCTACAAGTTAGTGTAGTGCGTCCTCCTCACAGTGTTCAGCTATAACTACAAGTTAGTTTTTTGCGAGCTCTGCACAGTGTTCAGCTAAAGCTACCTGTAGAAGGTTGGTGATATTTTCCTGATCCTATCACTACCGCAAGCAGCTAAATAAGCTACAAGTTAGTTTCTTGCGAGCTCTGCACAGTGTTCAGCTAAAACTACAAGTTAGTGTAGTGCGAGCTCTGCACAGTGTTCAGCTAAAGCTACCTGTAGAAGGTTGGTGGTGTTTTCCTGATCCCATAACTACCGCAGGCAGCTAAATAATAACCTACAAGTTAGTTTTTTGCTAACTCTGCACAGTATTCAGCTAAAGCTACCTGTAGAAGGTTGGTGGTGTTTAACTACAGGCAGGCAGTTGATTTTGCTAGCTGCAGAATCAATATATATATATATATATATATATATATATATATATATATATATATATATATCCCAGCTTAGTGCAGCTACAGGCCATTAGTATGTCTGGAATGCCAACAAGGAGAGGCAGACAGTCACAAGCCAATAAAAGAGGGCAAGCAGGCTCTGTGTCTAGAGGCAACAGTGCTGGTCGTGGAGACGGTGCATCCTCATCAGCACGTGGCCGTGGGACACGCTTGGCCTTTTTTTCGGCAGCTGGCTGTGTTGAGCCGCAACGTGCGGAAGACTTGGTCGAGTGGATGACCAAGCCATCCTCATCCTCCTCATCCTCTCTCACCCATACTCAGGGTACTTTGTCTGGCAAAGCAGCTGCCAACGCGGCCTCTTCCCTTGGCTCAATGGCATCAGTGACTCCTTCCCTAGCCCCACCATGTCCTCCTGAGGAATCTCTCGAACTGTTTGACCACAGTGTTGGGTACATGCTCCAGGAGGATGCCCAGCATTTGGAAGGCTCTGATGATGATACTGAGCTAGATGAAGGCAGTAACATGAGCACGGACAGAGGGGGTGCCCAAGAAGGACAGCAATCTGGCAGTCATGCTCCCCCTGCTGCAGCATACTGCCAGGTTTGCTCCAGTGATGAGGAGGGAGGGGATGATGAGATCAATGACTCAACGTGGGTGCCTGATAGGAGAGAGGAGGAGAAAGAGGAGGAGGCACATCACCAACAAGGCAGGATGCCCTCCAGGGGCCAGCCTATGGGCAGCACACTGACTGCATCACACCCCAAAGCTCCGCATGTGCAGGGCGCTGCTGTCTCTGCACGTTATTGAAAAAGTTCTTTGGTGTGGGCCTTTTTTGAGACGAGTGCATCAGATCGCACCGCTGCTATTTGCAAACATATGTCTTAAGCATATCTCGCGTGGCCAAAACATCTCCCGCTTGGACACCACATGCTTGACCAGACATATGTTGACCTTCTATGCAGTTCGTTGGCAAGCATATCTAAAAGACCCACACCAAAGAACAAAGAGGACCTCTCCTTGCTCTTCATCAGCTGAGATCTCCAACCCCACTATACCTTCAGTCCTCTGAGACCTGCACTGAGAGGAATGAAGGTGTAGAATTAGGTGTGTCACAGCCAAGTACTTGTGGGCAATCTGCTTTCGGTACACCAACGTCAGATTGTACCAGGCAAATTTCCCTGCCCCAGCTGCTGCACCGCAGCTGTTGACGCCATGCCATCTTAAGGCAGGAATGGTGGTTTGCGACAATGGCACCAACCTCCTCTCTGCCCTCCGACAGGGACAAATGACCCATGTGCCCTGTTTGGCTCACATCCTTAACTTGGTGGTGCAGCGGTTCTTGGGCAGGTACCCGGGCTTGCAGGATGTCCTGAGGCAGGCCAGGAAAGTCTGTGTGCATTTCTGCTGGTCATATAATGCCAGTGCTTGGCTGGCGGACCTCCAAAAAGGAGTTTAACCTGCCCAAGAACCGCCTAATCTGTGACATGCCCACAAGGTGGAACTCAACGTTGGCCATGCTGCAGCGGCTGCACACACAGCAGAGGGCCATCAATGAGTACCTGTGCGACTATGGCACCAGGACAAGGTCAGGGGAGCTTGTTTTTTTTTCGCCACACCAGTGGGCCATGATCAGGGATGCATGCACTGTCCTGTCACTATTTGAGGAGGCCACGAGGATGGTGAGGAGTGACAGTGCATGCATCAGTGACACTGTCCCCCTTGTCCACCTGTTGGAGCACACGCTGCATGGAATAATGGACAGGGCCCTTGAGTCAGAACAGAGGCAAGAAGAGGAGGACTTCCTTAACTCTCAAGGCCCCCTTTATCCAAACAGTGTTCCTGCGTGCCCGCCGATCACACAGGAAGAGGATGAGGAGGAGGATTGTGTCAGTATGGAGGTGGAGCCTGGCACTCAGCATCAGCAGCAGTCTTTAAGGGATCAGTCTCAAGAAACACATGGACTTGTAGGAGGCTGGGAGGAGGTGGCTGCGGACCATGTCATCGTTAGTGACCCAGAGGACTCCGGACCGAATGCCTCAGCAAACCTACGCTGCATGGCCTCCCTGATCCGGCACAGCCTGCGTAAGGATCCTCATATTCGTGGTATCAAGGAGAAGGCCCAGTACTGGCTGGCAACCCTCCTTGATCCACGTTACAAGGGTAAGGTTGCGGACCTTATCTTGCCATAGCAGAGGGAGCAGAGGATGAAACATCTTCGGGAGGCCTTGCAGAAAGGTCTGTGCAATGCGTTTCCAGAGACTGGAAGGTTACAAACTCCTGTTTCTGGACAACGTGTTGCTGAGGCTTCGGTCAGTCAAATAAGGAGCAGTGGAGAAGGTGGCCGTCTGACTGATGCGTTCAGACAATTTTTTAGTCCACAGTCCCAAGGTATGATCGGTTCCAGCAACCATCGCCAGCATCTGTTTTACATGGTGCAGGAATACCTAGGGGCAAGATCTGACTTGGACACATTTCCCACCGAAAATCCCCTGGGTTACTGGGTGTTGAGGATGGATCACAGGCCAGAGCTTGCACAGTATGCAATTGAGCTACTGGCCTGTCCTGCATCCAGCGTTCTTTCGGAACGCACATTCAGTGCTGCTGGAGGCTTTGTAACCGATCACAGGGTGCGTCTGTCCACCGACTCGGTCGATCGACTGACCTTCATAAAAATGAATCAGTCTTGGATCACCACCAGCTACCAAGCACCTGATGCTGATGTAACTGAATAATTTTTTTTTGAAATCTCAGATCCCTTCAAAGTCTGCCTATGCTGATGCTGAGTGACTATCTTGAGTAATTATCTTCTTCCTCCTCAATGATCACGCTGATAGCTTGTAAGAACATTTTTGGTTCTGGGCGCAGCCACCAGTGCCTAAGGCCCAATTTTTCAGCCCCTGTTTAACAGGGGCGTGTAATTAAAATTTTTGATCTAACATTTCACAGCAGGGCCCATTTCTGCGCCCACCAAGAGCGAGTGAGGACTTACAGTGTTGTGGCACCAGCACCACCACCAAAGGCCCAATTTTTCTGCCCCTGTTCAACAGGGACATGTAATTACAATTCTTGATCTAATATTTCACAGCAGGGCCCTGTGAGGGCTTACAGTGTTGTGGCAACAACACCTAAGGCCCAAATTTCTGCTGAGTATATAGGGCAGGCCCCTACTTTCAAACATCCAACTTACAAACGACTCCTACTTGCAAACGGAAGGAGACAACAGGAAGTGAGATGAAATCTACCCCTAGGAAGGGAAATTCTCTCCTGTTATGCCCTGTACACACGGTCGGATTTTCCGACGGAAAATGTGTGATAGGACCTTGTTGTCGGAAATTCCGACCGTGTGTGGGCTCCATCACACATTTTCCATCGAATTTTCCGACACAAAGTTTGAGAGCAGGTTATAAAATTTTCCGACAACAAAATCCGTTGTCAGAAATTCCGATCGTGTATACACAAATCCGACGCACAAAGTGCCACGCATGCTCAGAATAAATAAAGAGATGAAAGCTATTGGCTACTGCCCCGTTTATAGTCCCGACGTACGTGTTTTACGTCACCGCGTTCAGAATGATTGGATTTTCCAACAACTTTTTGTGACCGTGTGTATGCAAGACAAGTTTGAGCCAACATCCGTTGGAAAAAAATCCTAGGATTTTGTTGTCGGAATGTCAGATCAATGTCCGACCGTGTGTACAGGGCATATGAGTTAATATGGGAAAAACATTTCTCCTTTCCACTGATGCTTTATCACCAATCCTTGTTTCACAAAAAAAAAACAAATTTTCAAAAAACATTTGTCATTGGGACAAAAAGTGAGGTGAAATCTTCTGAAGAGGAGCACAGACAGAAAAATAAATGTCACAGGGGTGATAACCCTTATCTATGTTTTCCAAAAAGCTTAAAATAGATTTTTTGGCTGGAGCTAAACACGTTAAAAATGTACCAGTTCAAAATTACAAACAGATTCTACTTAATAACAAACCTACAGTCATGGTCTTGTTTGCACCGCCTGTATACTGCTGTTCAGAGTACAGAGCCTGTATACTGTTGTTTCCTTTTTTAATTTGGGTTCCCCTTAATATCCATACAAGACCCAAAGGGCCTGGTAATAGACTGGGGGGTACCCATGCCATTTGTCTCACTGATTTTCATCCATATTGCCAGGACCCGACATTACATTAAAGCCGCAAGCAGTTTTAAATGACTTTTTTTCCTTTAAAAATTACATTTTGTGCAGGGACTGTTCTAAGCACGGGAAACACGCACCACTTTACAGGCATACTATAGACACCCCCCAGGTACGATATTTAAAGGAATATTTAACTTTTTTTTTTTTACTTTAAGCATCATTAAAATCACTTCTCCCGAAAAAACGTCCGTTTTTAAAACTTTTTTTGCATTGATACATGTCCCCTGGGACAGGACCCGGGTCCCCAAACCCTTTTTAGGACAATACCATGCAAATTAGCCTTTAAAATGAGCAGTTTTAATTTCGAACGTTCGAGTCCCATAGATGTCAATGGGGTTCTAACGTTCGTGCAAATTTTTGGTCCGTTCGCAGGTTCTGGTGCGAACCGAACCGGGGGGGGGTGTTTGGCTCATCCCTACTGAACACTGTGAGGAGGACGCACTACACTAATTTGTAGCTTTAGCTGAACACTGGGCAGAGGTCAAACTAAACTAACTTGTAGCTTTAGCTGAACACTGTGAGGAGGACGCACTACACTAACTGTAAATAGTCTAGCTGCCTGACTGTGGTACTAATAGGATCAGAAGAACATCAGCAATTTTCTTCAGGTAGCTGTAAATACTGTAACACAAGCCTGCCTGTCAGTAGGAAGATAATAACAGGAACGGATCTAGCTAAACTGAATACAGTATATATATATATATATATATATATATATATATATATATATATATATATATATATACACACAATACACTGTAAGTGCAGCTAACTCACTGACTGTCCTTCCTAATCTATCTAACTTAAATCAAATGACACTGTCTCTCTGTCTCTGTCTCTCAACGCTGAAACACACTACACTGGGCCGCCGTGCAGGCGGCCTTATATAGTGTGGGGCGTGTACTAAACCTCCTGAGCCATAACTGGCCAAAGCTACCCTGGCTTTGGCCAATTACAGCTCTCTCTACAGAAGGCACTGTGATTGGCCAAGCATACGGGTCATAGTGCATGCTTGGCCAATCATCAGCCAGCAATGCACTGCCGCAGTGAATTATGGGCCGTGACGCGCCACACGAATTTGACGCGAACGGCCCATATCGTTCGCAATTTGGCGAACGGGCGAACAGACGATGTTCGAGTGGTACATGGGGTCAACTCGAACACGAAGCTCATCCCTAATTGTGCAAGTGAGTGAGCTGTGACTAGACTCTCCCCTCCTCCCTCTCTTCCTTTCTACTCTGTCTCTCCCTCAGCCTTATCATTTAACCTCTTGTCTGCTTGGCACCTTCACCCCCTTCCTGCCCAGGACAATTTACAGCTTTCAGTGCTCTCACATTAAACCCAGGTTCACATTGGGGCGATTTGGCATGCAATTTGACATGCCAAATCGCATGCCAAATTGGTGGCAATTGCCGGCGATGGCACCATCCGGATCGGTGCAACGCCACATCGACACTTGTGGTGTCACACCGATTCCCAAAAGTAGTTTCTGTACTACTTGTGGCAACTTCGGAGTGCGATTCAATAGACATATGTTCAGGAACCCGCACAGATGTGTCTGAAATTGCACCCCAAAGTTGGGACTGACATGGGAGTATGAAATCGTATGAAATCGTTCAATAGTTCAGCTGAACTCGCTCGATTTCATTCCCGATGTCAGTATGAACCTGGGCTCTGAATGACAATTACGCGGTCAAGCAACATTGTACCCATATTACATTGTTGTCCTTTTTTTCACACAAATGTTTGTTTTGGTGGTATTTAATCACCACTGGGGGGTTTATTTTTTGCTAAAATATGAAAAAGACCAAATTTTTTTTGTAAATACAGTGCCTTGAAAAAGTATTCATACCCCTTGAAATTTTCCACATTTTGTCATGTTCCAATCAAAAACGTAAATGTACTTTATTGGGATTTTATGTGATAGATCAACACAAAGTGGCACATAATTGTGAAGTGGAAGGAAAATAATAAATGATACAAATAAATATGTGAAAAGAGTGCCGTGCATTTTGTATTCAGCCCCCTTTACTCTGATACCCCTAACTAAAATCTAGTGGATCTAGTTGCCTTCAGAAGTCACCTAATTAGTAAATAGAGTCCACCTGTGTGTAATTTAATCTCAGTATAAATGCAGCTGTTCTGTGAAGCCCTCAGAGGTTTGTTATAGAACCTTGGTGTACAAACAGCATCATGAAGGCCAAGGAACACACCAGACAGGTCTGGGATAAAGTTGTGGAGAAGTTTAAAACAGGGTTAGGTTATAAAAAAATATCCCAAGCTTTGAACATCTCACTGAGCACTGTTCAATCCATCATTCGAAAATGGAAAGAGTATAACCTTGTACACACGATCGGATTTTCTGACAACAAATGTGTGATGGCAGGGTTTTGTCGGGTAATCCGACCGTTTGTTCGCTCCATCGGACAATTGTTGTCGGAATATCCGATCGTGTGTACAGGCCTTTAGAAGAAAACCTGTTAAATCCTTTACACATGATCGGATAAGTGGAACTTATGGGCGGTACTGTTGGGCACTGATGGATGGCAATGATGGGTATTAATGGGTGGCACTGATGGGCACTGAAAGGCAGCACTGATTGGTGTCATTGCTGGGCACTGCTAGGGCTGCCCTGTAATCAGTGCCCTAACTATCTGTACAGTCTCCCCTGCAAGGAGATGCCGCTGATCGGCTCTCTCACACATGCTGTCATTTACATGTGATTGGCTGTTATTGGACACAGTCAATCACATGGGTAAAGAGCAGCGTAATCCGCTCTTTACCAAGATCAGGGTCATGCTGTCATTGCTGTGTCATATTTGTCTTGCTTCATAACGTTAATATCTGTTATAAAACCTGGTGGGCATGGATGGTGGGCTGATTTGGTGGTACAATGGGCCACTAAACTGGACTTGCCCCCCAGGCTTAAGGCTGCCAGCCCTCCCCTGGCTAGGGGTATAAGGGTTGTGGTGGAGCAAGGAAGTGGAACGTTAGGCGGCGGGATAGACCGCCAGTCGTGTGGGTTCTGCAAGCAGGTGGTAATGCTTTAGGGTCCGGATGATCAGAGAGCTGATCTGGGACGTCAAGTCAGATATTTTACAACTTTGGAGGGTTGCATAACCCTCTGGTGGTGCAGAGGTTTGGGGCTTAGAATGGGGCATGGTGATCAGGCAAGGAGAGGTGGAAACTAACAGGGGCTTGTAATTGAGGGCGATGGAATGCACCTCTCGGTAGTGGGGATTGTTTTCTGGGTGCTAGGGCTGCAAGAGGGGATTCAGCAGGCCCTGTGGGTGTGGGGAGCCCTTAAGGATAAGGTATCATCCTTGCGGTATGTGGCGGTGTTTTGAATGAATGTATGTTGTATGTGCCCGTCCCAAAAAAACAACAATGCTCTGCGCTTAGTACAATATTCTAACGGTGTATGTGCGGCACATAAATGATTATATGACTAGTAGCAGCTGCTTAAATAGTAGAACATGTATACAGGCAATAATGAATCAATTAAATTAGATAAATATATAAATACACAATTATAAATATATAAAGTGTCTCTTCAGTATTGCAGCAGTGCTGTGCACCCCAATTGAACAGGGTCTCTTTCTTAATCTAATTCAGAAAGTTCAAACAGGGATCTGATAGCCAGAGTCCCACCAATAAATAATCAAGATGTATTCTGTGAGGGTAGTAATCCTTTCACCAAGCGATACACCACGTGCTGGGGTCCCCAATGAAAACTCACTCACCAGAAATCAGATCAATAAAAGCCTTGATTAATAGTAGTAAATCTGCATCAATATTCAAAGTGACCACCAGATGTCAGTATTATTCCCAGTAGTTCCAATAGGATATGTAGAAGAAACAAAAATGTTCACATAGCGTGATACTGCTAAACATCTTTATTTAAACCATCCAAACATCCCCTTAAAAAAATGCATACCAAAATTTAATAAACATTGAGCAAAGATAACAAAGTGCACTGTGCCTGATTGCGTCCTCCAGTCGTGAAAACCTGTCAGGAGCGCTCCCTGTGTGTAGCCACAGTCACACGCTTCCTGGTTCCTTGGTTGGTGGAGCGCATGCGTCACTTCCTCTGCGACACGTCCCTAACGTTTCGTCACTTCCTGGACTTCTTCTGAGGGCATGACACACCAGAAAGGAGGCCAGTATTTATATAAGTGGCAGGCGGAACAACCAATCAGCAGAAGCAAACGCCCGGATGACTCACACATCCCCGCCCCTAATGCTAAATACTGTCAGCAATGCGTGAAATAACATCATCCGGACATTCTGCTCCCACAGGTCGTATTAAGCATGACAATACCGGTTCTAGTGGAAGATGACCTAATGCATAAAAAACAAGTACCTTGAATACCTGCAATCATTCAGTGTATGCGGCGCGGACAGTGATCCACAGCGCTATCACTGAGTAAGCACACTTTCGGTATTCATTAAAACTGATTAAAATATTCACTCTCAAAATATAAAAGTTTTCAGTAAACAAGAATTGTCTAGCAATTTAACATCATACATACAGAGGCCTATTGAAGGAGCGCGTAGCCTTCTCTCAACCTCTCTGCTAGCCCTCCTCCCTGGACGATCCCTCCCCTGGATACCGAACCCGGAAGCAGACGGACGACCTGTGACGTTATGCACACTTCACGTGCGCTCCACGCCGGCCCCTAGTCTCTTCCTGATGGCCACAGAAGGAGCTCCCGGCTGGTAATCCACCTTCTGCAGCCCAGCATCCCTGCAGCGTCACCACCACAGGATCAGAGGGAACACCAAGGACCACATACCTATACAGATGAGCCTTTTATA
The DNA here is from genome assembly GCF_042186555.1 of Aquarana catesbeiana. Lineage (NCBI taxonomy): Eukaryota > Metazoa > Chordata > Amphibia > Anura > Ranidae > Aquarana > Aquarana catesbeiana. Next base: position 299,373,504 of record NC_133331.1, on the reverse strand, counting down.
TGTTTTTATCCTGTAAGTGTGTTTTTACCTGGTGTCATTAAACATCATTTGTTAATACTACACTCAGGTGGCGCTTCCTTCTCCACCCCTCTTACATCATACATTGCTTATCCTATGAATAAAGATAAAAACTGCATAGCGATTTCCTAGCACGTATTGAATAACCGCATACGCTAAATTGCACCTGATAAACATATGTTGGAAAAATAAATGTATTGTCTAGCAATTTTACATCATACATTGCTTATCCTATAAATAAAGATAAAAACTGCATAGAGATTTCCTAGCACGTATTGAATAATCGCATACGCTAAATTGCACCTGATAAACATATGTTGAAATATTAAAATAAATATATATTAAAATTGTATATCTAAAATGTATATATGTATATATATGAACATATGACAATCCACATGTAAACATATGTACATAAAACATCTATATATAAAAAAAATGATCATATTGGAGTCAAGATTTCATTATAATAAAACATTACACTGTGATAAAAAGAAACATTACACTATGATAAAAAGAAACTGGAACCATACCCCAGGGTATGTCTATGTGTCACTGATGAAACAATTTATGTCAAGCTCTATGTTAAGACCCTTGGGGGCAATCACATCCACAGAATAGATCCAATGGGTTTCACGTTTGGATAACTCTCGGATGCGATTTATGCCCCTCCAATGGGACTGGAGATGTTCAACCCCCCAAAATTCCAATCCCATCGGGTCACTATTATGTTTTAATTTAAAATGCAGTGAGACGTTATGATCCTTATAGCCTATTTTTATGTTGTTTATGTGTTCAGCTATTCTCACCCGTAATAGCCTTTTTGTACGGCCTATATAGATTAAACCGCAAGGACATTTCAATGCATACACCACAAAGGTGCTGTTGCATGTAATGAATTGTTTAATCCCGAAACTGCGATTATTAATCGGGGAAAGGAAACTATCAATTCCTCTAAGAGGTCTGGAAACCTCCCTGCAGGCTTTGCATCTCCTGCACGCAAAAAAGCCGTTGCGATCCCAAAATGTCGGAGGACGTTTAGGAGGGTCAATCACTTTCTTCACCACTCTGTCTCCAAAACTCATGGTTTTTCTATAAATGAACTGGGGCTCAGAAGGTAATACTGAGGTGAGTTTCTTATCTAACCGGAGTATATGCCAGTGTCTTCTGAAGATCTCCTCCACTTCCTTGTATTGAGTATGAAATTGGGAAGTAAAACCCCACTCTTTATTACGATTTTTTTCTGTTGGTACTACCTCAGAACCCACCGGCCGTGATTCTTGTAAGCATGTAATTCTAGGTATTTCAGCCACTTCCTCCACCACCTTCTTCAGTTTCTTCGGGTCATATCCCTTGGCTTCAAATCTCTCTGTAAGGACTTTAGATTGAATCCAGAATTGTGTATCTTCAGAGTAGTTTCTTCTTACTCTCATAATCTGTCCTTTTGGGATATTCCAGAGCCATAATGGATGATGACCACTTGAAATGGGCAAATAACTGTTCCTGTCTGTTTTTTTAAAATAAACTCTTGTTTCTAATTTGTTGTTCACCCTATAAATGGTGACATCCAAAAAGTTTATTTCTTCTTTATGTCATTCTGAAGTAAGCTTAATATTGTTGTTATTACTATTCAGGGCCTGTATAAATGCTCCTAACGACTCAGATGTACCATTCCAGATAAAAAAACAGGTCATGAATGAAGCGTTTGTAAAATATAAGTTCCGGCCTTTGTTCTCTAAAAATGGTCTTATCCTCCCACTCCGCCACGAACAAATTGGCTATGCTGGGCGCAAATTTCGCGCCCATCGCAACGCCTCTTTGTTGTGAGTAGAATGTAACATCATACCAAAAATAGTTATGTCTAAGGCAGAAATCCAAGGCATTCCTAAGGAAAATATTTTGGTTGTGGGGGAGATCCTCTCTTTTACTAAGGGCCCAATTGAGCGCCAATAAGGCATCATCATGCTGTATGATGGAGTAAAGAGAGGAAACGTCGGCTGTGACCAAGATTGTCTGCTCTCTTCCTATCAGGCTCACATTCTGCAAACAATTAAAAAAATTCTTAGTGTCCCTTATATATGAACGGGTATTAGTGACACTCTTTTGCAAGAACCGGTCCTAATACCGACCCAATCTGGCAGAGACCGAATCAATACTGTTGACAATAGGTCTTGCTGGAGGATTAGAGGGGTCTTTGTGAATCTTCGGCAAGGTGTAGAGCGTGGGGATCCGACTGCTGGTAGGTAACAGGAACCTTTTCTCTTTGTCCGTTAGTACCCCGCTTTTTGAACCCATGTGTACTAGAATATCCAATTCATCCCTATAGGGCAGGGTGGGGTTATTCTTCAGACGTTTATATGTTACTTCATCTGAGAGCATCTCCATAATCTGGTTATGATAGAACTCCTTTGAGAGTATTACTACCCCACCCCCCTTATCTGCTGGTCTTATGATGATATCTTTTTGTTTCTCCAACATGGTAATCCCCTCACTGATATGCCTTACATTCATTTGTTTATTGGGTTTCAGATGTTCCAGATCTCGTAGTATTAACCCTTTGAATACCTCAACTTGATGGTTGGGATTGTTGAGGGGGTTAAATAGGGACTTATTTTTAAGACCACTATTGACCACCTCCCCTGGCTTATGGGTTACCACTGATATATTAGGGGTGCATCCCAAAAAATACTTTTTAATATTTATCTTCCTAATATATTTGTGGTTGTCAATGAAGACATCGAACTTATTCATTGGTTTTTTCAAGCCACATTTTAGGCCTAGATTCAGAATGTTCATCTCTTTGTGTGTTAGTTGTTTGTCAGTCAGATTGAAGATGCCCTCTACTCCGACTCCCTTCTTCTTTTTTTGGGTCCTAGATCCTGCTCTGCAACCACGATATTTTCTTCCTTTGATTGTGGGCATTGCGGAGGGTCCCTCTTTCGTTGCGGATGTTGAGTCTTCCAATATGGGGTATTGGGGTTGTTCTGGGGTTGCTGGTCCCTGTATTGAACCCACGGGGGGGGGTCTCCCTCCACGTGGGGGTTGGTTCCGAACTCTGGACGAGCGACCCCTTCCTCTCCCTAAAAAAGGACGGGGGTGTGGGTGATTGTTAGCATAATTCTCTTGATTATTTCGATATTCCTGCAGGGGCTGAAACCTGTTGAGTGTGGGTATGTCATAGGTGTTGGGTTGTGGATATCCGTTCTGATTAGAACGTCTTCCATTCCCCTTTAGTTTCCTTCCTCCTTTCTGTATGGGAGTGGAACACCTAATCGGTGAATTTGCATACGTGGTGTTCCCTGCACGATCATTCGTATATACCGGATGGTTAACCAATGGTAATTCTGGTATCAATCGCCGGATCTGCTGTGGAGGTGCAGAAGGCTCTTGTATAGATTGATCTCCTGCCTCATTTCTACAAGGCACTTGTTGCCACGGTTTTAAGGGGATGTTTGGATGGTTTAAATAAAGATGTTTAGCAGTATCACGCTATGTGAGCATTTTTGTTTCTTCTACATATCCTATTGGAACTACTGGGAATAATACTGACATCTGGTGGTCGCTTTGGATATTGATGCAGATTTACTACTGTTAATCAAGGCTTTTATTGATCTGATTTCTGGTGAGTGAGTTTTCATTGGGGACCCCAGCACGTGGTGTATTGCTTGGTGAAAGGATTACTACCCTCACAGAATACATCTTGATTATTTATTGGTGGGACTCTGGTTATCAGATCCCTGTTTGAACTTTCTGAATTAGATTAAGAAAGAGACCCTGTTCAATTGGGGTGCACAGCGCTGCTGCAATACTGAAGAGACACTTTATATATTTATAATTGTGTATTTATATATTTATCTAATTTAATTGATTCATTATTGCCTATATACATGTGGCGGTGTTTTGTTGGTCTTTGACGGTGGCAGTAAACATATGTGATGGAAAAGGGGTGGGAGGCTCATCGGTAGTATGTGCCCCTCTGGTGTATTCCAGCGAAAGGTTAGCTGGAATACTGTAATGGTTGCACTGCGAGAAGGGGATTGTCTCCGAGCTGATTATCCGCTGGAGGCCTATCATGTGGAAAAAGGTCCTGCAGTGTATTGGTGGAATATGTGTTGGAGGTCGGGGGTGCTGTCAAAGACCAACAGACTAGAGTTAAACAAGTTGTTACGGATGTGATATTTTGGTATATATATATTATATTGGAGTTATTTATGGTGTGAATAATAAATAGGCTGCCATGGCCATTTATACTCCAAAATTAAGGTGTGGTCTCTTCATATTAGAAGGATAAGAAATGGGGGTGTTGGAGTACAAGTGGTATAGTGGTAAGAAGCAGGTTGGGTACCTCTGAACTACACTGGTCATGCACAGACAGCCAGGCACGCAGCAACAGTCACTCTTTTTTTTGGCTCAATAAAACAATCTAGAGGTTTCCTGGTCTGTGGTCTGTACGCACAATGTTTCTGCATAACTTGATGCCCCCTTCCAATATCAGTCCAACATTCACCACTGAGCTCTCCAGACAAGATCCCGAGTGAAATCCCTTGATTAGAAAGAATCCTCAGAAGTAGCCCCCGTAGCCCTGGACTAGCTGGGACCACGATGAACACCTAAAGAAGAACATCAGCTGGGCTGCTGATTTGCTTCAACCAGCCCACTACATTCTAGAAACCTTCAGAAGGCAAGGGGAAATAATCAAACCTGCAGCCGGCGAAACCCAGAACAGCCCAAAGCAATCACAAACTGCTCCTCAACCAAAAAGAACTACATTTTCCCAATCATTATAGCAACCTATTTAGACGGGTGATGCACTCCTTAAAAGTCTGAAGGTACTCCTTGGATTTTGGGCTTCTCTATGTGGTTAAGGCCTTAAAAAGTCAATATATAATCGGTTCAAACATTAAAAATGTCTCACATATGTGTTATTCCCATACTTGGGAGGAGTAGTAGAATGTATTTTTTTGTAGTCATTTTTTGTTGGAGCCACGAGGGAGCTATAATGCCAAACACATCACAAAACTTTATCTGCATATAAACCTACCCCTTTTGGATATAAAGAAAAAGGTAAAACGTGAGCCTCACCTGCAGTAATTACTAGGAACCATGCAGCTTATAGATAAGGGAACTTTATTACACAAAAATATTAAATGGTAATACAAAAACACCGGATAAAAATCCCATTAGCAGCACCTCAGTAAAAAAAATAAAAGTAGACAACGTTGTCTGATCAAGATGCAGCTTGATCAGACAACGTTGTCTATTTTTTAATTTTTTACTGCGGTGCTGGTGGTGGGATTTTTATCCAGTGTTTTTTGTATTACCATTTGATATTTTTGTGTAATAAAATATCTATAAGCTGCATGGTCCCTAGTAATTACTGCAGGTGAGGCTCTCTTTTCACCTTTTTCTTTTGTATGCTTGGTTGATTACCAGTATCACATCTTATTGAGGTGAGTCAGCTATTTGAGGGATGCTGTGTTTGCTCTCATACAGAGCCTTGCCAGCCCATACACCCCAGTGAGCTACTGGCTATCTCCCTGGTTTTCTTTCCCTTATGGATACACCAGCTACATAAGCAGGACCTGAAGTTACTTCTGAGTGACACAATAGATTAGTGGCCCCTTTCCTGGACTTTTTGTCCTCCCTATGGCCATCTATTCAGCTCCCTTGATTATCAGTACATGGGCTCCAGTTGTTGATGTAAATACTGATAATATCTCTTCCATCACTCTCATTTTTATGATTTAACAGATTGAAATTGATGCATAAACTCCTGAAGAAGTCGAAAACTTTTGGCGAAACTGAGATTGGGATTGACACCTCTATTGTAACATGGAATATGTAAAATATGTTTGGTGATCAAAACACAGTGAGATTCATGGTTTTAACCAGTTCCCGAACGGCGCACATCAATGTACATCGGCAGAATGGCACGGCTGGGCAAATGGGCGTACCTGTATGTCTTTTTGAATTTGCCGCCGTGCCATCGCGTGCGAGCCGCTGGCGCCACGCCGGCCGAGACCTCCGTGAGTAGGATCATGGGTCCTGTGGACTCGATCGTCTCACGGAGAGGAAGAACGGGGAGATGCTAATGTAAACAAGCATCTGCCCATTCTGCCTAATGGCACTGTCACTGATCATAGCTCCCTGTGATCGGGAGCTATGATCAGAGATGTGTCACAGCTAGCCCATCCCCCCTACAGTTAGAACACATCCCTAGGACACACTTAACCCCTACAGCGCCACCTAGTGTTAATCCCTTCACTGCCAGTAACATTTACACAGCAATCAATGCAATTTTAATCGCACTGATTGCTGTATAAATGTAAATGGTCCCAAAATCACGCCAAAATTGTCCGACGTGTCCGCTATAATGTGGCAGTCATGATAAAATCGCTGATCGCCGCCATTACTAGTAAAAAAAAAAATATTAATAAAAATGCCATAAAACTATCCCCTATTTTGTAGACGCTATAACTTTCGCGCAAACCAATCAATAAATACTTATTGTGATATGTATGTATATGTAGAAGAATGCATATCGACCTAAACTGAGGAAAAAAAAATGTTTTTTTATATATTTTTGAGGGATATTTATTATAGCAAAAAGCAAAAAATAATGCGTTTTTTTCAAAATTGTCGCTCTTTTTTTGTTTATAGCGCAAAAAAAAAAAACCGCAGAGGTGATCAAATACCACCAAAAGAAAGCTCTATTTGTTGGGAAAAAAAGACATCAATTTTGTTTGGGAGCCACGTTGCACAACCGCACAATTGTCAGTTAAAGCGACGCAGTGCCGAATCGCAAAAAGTGCTCTGGTCTTTGGCCAGCAAAATGGTCCGGGGCTTAAGTGGTTAATTAATATTTTAACTGCAATGAAACAAAAAATAGTTCAATTTTAACATTTGTGTATTAATCAGCACCTTAAAAACCCCTATTTTTTTGTACTATATACTTACATGAGTAGTAGAATGTATTTTGGGGGAAATTGTAAATATTCCCATACTGTGTGTTACAATATTTTATTAATTGACAGGTTTGTGTAAAAAAATTAAATGATTTTAATTTACTTCCTGTAATTTCTAAAAATTTGTCAGAAAAATAGGATTTTTTAAAACAGCTTACCTGTAAAATCCTTTTCTTTCGAAGGACATCACGGGACACAGAGCCACAGTAATTACTGATGGGTTATATGGGTATCACTAGGTGATTGGACACTGGCACACCCTATCAGGAAGTTCAACCCCCTATATAATCCCTCCCCTTGCAGGGATACCTCAGTTTTGTAGCCAAGCAATATAGTGTATTAGAAGAGGGGCGGGACCTCTGTGTCCCGTGATGTCCTTCGAAAGAAAAGGATTTTACAGGTAAGCTGTTTTTAAAAATCCTATTTTCTTTCTCGAACATCACGGGACACAGAGCCACAGTAATTACTGATGGGATGTCCCAGAGCAATGCTACCTGAGGGGGGGGAACCACGACCAAGTAGGGTGCAATCAAACCTGAGGACCCAGTACCGCTGCTTGCAGCACACTACGCCCAAAGGCGATATCCTCATGCCTTCTCACATCCACCTGATAGAATCTGGTGAATGTATGAACTGAAGACCAGGTTGCGGCCTTGCAGATCTGAGCCATAGAGGCCCGGTGATGCACTGCCCAAGAAGCACCAATAGCCCTTGTGGAATGTGCCCTGATCTGAAACGGAGGAATCTTCTGTTTCAAACCGTAAGCTTGAATGATCAACTGTCGAATCCATTTAGAAATGGTAGCTTTTGACGCTGCCTGTCCTCTATTGGGACCCTCCGGCAGCACAAACAAAACATCCGTTTTGCGTATCTGAGCAGTTGCCTCGAGATAGGCCTTAACTGCTCTTACTACATCCAACGAATGTAGAGATCTCTCTTCCGGAGAACAGGGATCTGGAAAAAAGGAAGGTAGAACAATGTCTTGGTTTAAATGAAAATCAGAAACCATCTTCGGTAAAAAACTAGGATGAGGAGTCCGTAGTACCACTCTATCCTTGTGTATAATCAAATAAGGCTCCTTACAAGAAAGGGCTGCTAATTCTGAAACTCTTCTAGCAGAAGAGATGGCCACCAGAAAAATTAACTTCCTTGTCAACAAGACCAAATGAATCTGACTTATTGGTTCAAAAGGCTGTTTCTGTAACACAGCCAGGACCAAGTTCAAGTCCCAGGGGTTTAGGGGCGCCGCCTGCCAGTTCTCTATTCCCGGGATGAAAACTGCCGATATGCATGGCACATGCATCTCTGCCCAGACTAAGATCTGGTTCACCTCCTTTTGAGCAGCTCGGCTCCGGGTGCTTCCCCGATGATTGACATAAGCCACTGCTGTGGCATTGTCGGACTGGATCCTGACCAGACAACCCTGTAGCTTGATAGTCCAGGCTTTTAGGGCTAGATATATCGCCCGGATCTCCAGAATGTTGATGGGTAAGGTCCTCTCGGTCTTGGACCATATCCCCTGAACCGCAGACTGTTCCAGAACTGCTCCCCAACCTGACAGCCTGGCATCTGTTGTTACCACCGTCCAGGTAACCGGTAGAAAGGATTTCCCCTTCTGCAGGTTTTCGGGTATGAGCCACCAATTGAGGCTCTGACGCACCGCATGCGACAGGTGCATCGGAAAGTCTAATGCCTGAACCTTTTTGTTCCAGGTCGACAGAATACTGTGTTGCAGCATTCTTGAATGAAACTGAGCATAGGGAACTGCTTCGAATGAAGACACCATCTTCCCTAGTAGCCTCACACAAAGGCGGACAGAGGGACCCTTCTTGGTCCTGACTGCCAGAATCAGCTCTCTTAAAGCAGCGATCTTTGCCTGGGGTAGAAATATTTTCTCCTGGCTTGTATCTATAATCAGACCTAAATACTCCAGTCTTTTTACTGGTTTTAGGAAAGACTTTTCTAAGTTGAGGATCCAACCCAGGTGTTCTAGATACCTGACTGTGGTCCTCAAGTTTCCATTCAAAGAGGCTACCGACCGGTCTATCAAGAGCAGGTCGTCTAGGTATGCTATGACAGCTATACCCTGAGCCCTTAATCTGGCCAGAGGAGGAGCCAAGATCTTTGTGAACACCCGAGGTGCAGTGGCTATACCGAAAGGCAGAGCCACAAACTGGAAATGGTGCCCTCCTACCTCAAAGCGCAGAAACTTCTGATGAGCAGGAAAAATGGGCACATGCAGATATGCATCTCTGATGTCTATCGATGCCAGAAATTCTCCTCCCTGCAGGGTGGGAACTACTGTCCGAATTGATTCCATGCGGAAGGATTGAATCCTTAGGAATCGGTTCAGATCCCTTAAATCCAGAATGGGTCTGACATCCCCATTTGGCTTTTGGACTGTAAAAAGGTTGGAATAGAAGCCCAATCCCTGGTCCTTTGTGGGAACTATCATAATGACCTCCTGCGACAAAAGTCGCTCTAACGCTAGAAGGAGCGACTGATCTTCTCTGGGTCTCTGGGGACACCTGATCTGAGGAACCGAGGAGAGGGGAATTCCTGAAACTCCAGCTTGTACCCTAAGGTTACCATGGAGATTACCCATCTGTCCTGGAAATCCTCCTGCCAGAGCCCTGAGAACTGTCGCAGTCTTCCCCCCACTCGAGAGGCGCCCCCTCATGCAGAGGTCTTAGTGTTTTGCCTAGTAGGCTTCTTCCCCCAGGACTTCTTTTGTCCCTGGGGCTGAGTCTTGTCTCTGGACCCCGATGGAGGCGGCCGTCGAGACTGCCTGGAGGCTGAAGCCCCCGGCGCTGGGGAAAGAGTCCGTTTGAAAGAGGGACGCTTACTCTTCTTCTTGACAGGTAAGAGAGTGCTTTTCCCACAAGAGATTCTCTTGATATAGTTATCCAAGTCTTCTCCAAACAACCTTGCACCACGAAATGGAAACCCAGCCAGTAGCTTCTTACATGGTGCTTCGGCTGACCAATTTTTCAACCATAGGATTCTACGTATATGCACAAACCCCAGTGAAAGACAGGAGGTTTGCACGATAGAATCTCTAATGGCGTCAATCACAAAGCATAAGGCCGCTGGAAGGTTAGCAAACCCCTGGGCCTGCTGTTCAGGTAATACCTTGATGACCTGCTTAACCTGGTCCCTTAAGTATTGACAGACTCCAATCACTGCTACTGCAGGTTGGGCCACTGATCCTGCTAAGGAGAAAACATCCTTCAACAGGGATTCCATCCTTTTATCTACAGGATCCCTGAGCATCTGAGCATTGTCTACAGGACAAAAACGTCTGTCTGGGTGATCCCACTCAGAATAAATGAGCTTTTCAAGTAAATTATGAACAGGAAAAGCCTGTGCTGCTTGGAAAGGTTTCAGTGACCCCAAAGCAGAAGAGGATTCTTTAGCAGTTTCGGGTAGGGGCAACTTAAATGTGGAGCGGACCAATCCAGTGAGGATCTGCACTGACTTTCTCCTCTTGGGAAGTCGCAGAGGGTCCCTCTCCACCTGATTCCTCCGAAGAGGAATCATCTGTCCCATCCCGATCCTCTGAAAGTGATTTGTCTCCTTTATCCCAGAACTCCTCTTCCTGCGGGTCTTGGGGAACAGAGGAAGGCCTAGTGCGTTTTCTTCTACTGAGTGAAGACGTAATCACGGCCATTAATCTTTCCTCTAGACCATTAATGGTTGAGGAAAAAACCTCTTGTGTAATATATACAGGGGCTGAAGTGCCAGAAGCAGGTGTAGCCCCTGACCCCAATGGCTCTCCCTGGCTAGCCGTCCCTGGCCCATCAGGGGGGGAGGATGTTGCTGACAGGGGGCCCTCAGAACCTGAACGAGATCCCCTAGTGTCTCTGGTTCTTGGGGTGCTTGAACCTCTTCTACCCATAGTGCAAAGCAACAAGGTGTAAGGTATACAAATGAACACTGACTGCTGAGCGATGTAGTCTGGCTAAAAGCCTTGCTACCCAATGCTCAGTCTGGTGTTACTTCAGTAAATGCTGCCTAGGAGAATGCCTGTGTCCCACCTTACATGAGACTGTCAGCTCTGTGTCTCTCAAAAGGCTGTGTGCACCTGTAAAGAGTGCCTTAATAGCCTGCAGCTGGCCTGAGTGGGAGTCTAAGCACTCTGTGCTGACGTCCCGACCCCCCCTCTACCACCCCCCCTCGAGTTTTAAAAAAAAACAGTGCTTCCCGCGCTGCCCGACTCACCTGTAATACTATGGAGGAAGGCTGGGAGAGGGGGAGGGGGAGGAGGGAGAGAAGCTGGTAGTGAAGACCTGCCTAAACAGCAATGGTCAGAAAATGGTGGCCTAAGGCAGCAGAGCCCGAGTGGTATAACCACTTTCTAGACCCGTGTGGCCTCTCTCTAGCCTGGGGGGAACATTCAAACAATCCCCCCATCCATCCTACCTTTGCAGCCGGCCTGAGACGCTGTGAAAAATGTGCAGCGATGGACACACTGAGACAGACAATACAGCATGTGAAGGTTTGTGCTCTTGGCAGCCCCCGGTGGTCACAATAGGCATAGCATGCATTTACCTTAAAGGATAAACCTACTAGAATTAGAAAATTCTGTGGAATCTCCTCTTACCTTATCCAGCCGCAGGGTTCAGTTTACACAGACCCAATCTTCGCCTCTCACGGTGGGCTCCGTTTGAAAAAACCGTCAGAGACTGGGGCCCCCTACGAATAGGGGGATCCTGCAGTTCTGGTCCTGTAAAGCACCCAGCCAGAAATTAGGAGGTTTAAAGCCATTTTCTGATCTGCGGGGTCCAGCTCTCTAAAAAGAGAAGCATTACAGGTAAAACCTTGTTTCTTCGGACACGAGGCCCGGGTACCATCCAATTCGGCCTAGAAAGGACACTTTGAATGGATCCGGTCTGCCTGGCTTGCCCCAGTATAGGATATAGGATATTCCCTTTGGAGCTCAGCACAGGACATCTTTACACGTCCATCACCTAAGTCACTGGCGGAAAAACGGAGGTATCCCTGCAAGGGGGAGGGATTATATAGGGGGTTGAACTTCCTGATAGGGTGTGCCAGTGTCCAATCACCAGTGATACCCTTTATAACCCATCAGTAATTACTGTGGCTCTGTGTCCCGTGATGTTCGAGAAAGAAAATGAAATCTTCAAAAGACTCATCATGCCTCTTACAAAGATACCTTGGGGTGTTTACTCTCCAAAATGTGGTCATTATGTGGGTGTTTCTCTTATCCTGGCACTGCAGGGCCTTAAGAAATGTGATAGAAAGTCAGCTGCAATATTTATGCACTTTGAAAGCCTGAAGGTGCTCCTTGGATTTTGGACCCCTTTATGTATCTAGGCATAAAAAGTCTCACACATGTGGTATCCCCATGCTTGAAAGGAGTAGAAGAAAGTGTTTTGAAGTGTAATGCCCTGTGCACACGATCGGATTTTCCCATGGAAAATGTGTAATAGGACCTTGTTGTCGGAAATTCTGACCGTGTGTGGGCTCCATCACACATTTTCCATCGGAATTTCTGACACACAAAGTTTGAGAGCTTGCTATAAAATTTTCCGACAACAAAATCCGTTGTCGGAAATTCCGATCGTGTGTACACAAATCCGACGCACAAAGTGCCACGCATGCTCATAATGAATTAAGAGACGAAAGCTATTGGCTACTGCCCCGTTTAGAGTCCAGACATTCGTGTTTTACGTCACCGCGTTCAGATTTTCCGACAACTTTGTGTGACCGTGTGTATGCAAGACAAGTTTGAGCTAACATCCGTCGGAAAAAATCCATGGATTTTGTTGTCGGAATGTCCGATCAATGTCCGACCGTGTGTACGGGGCATAATTGTAATGCCGCGTACACATGATAGGAATTTCCGATGGGAAATGTTCGATGTGAGCTTGTTGTCCGACTGTGTGTATGTTCCATCAAACATTTGCTGTCGGAATTTCCGCACACAAATGTTTCAGAGCAAGCTCTCAAACTTTCTGACAACAAAACTTGTCAGAAAGTCTGATTGTGTGTACACAAGTCCGTCGCGCAAAAGTTCACGCATGCTCTGAATCAAGCAGAAGGAGCCGCACTGGCTATTGAACTTTCTTTTTCTTGGCTCATTGTACGTGTTGTACGTCACCGCGTTCTTGACATTCGGAATTTCCAACAACATTTGTGTGACCGTGTGTATGCAAGACAAGTTTGAGCAAACATCACTCGGAAATAAATCCACGGTTTTGTTGTCAGAAAATCCGATCGTGTGTACGGGGCATAAGTATACCCATGTTGTGTGTGAGAAATAAATTGTTAAAATGACAACTTTGTGAAATAATAAATAATAACAAAGGGGGTCCCCAGATCCCAGCCCCCCATGTGAATAAGTACGGAGTACATAGTACCCCTATTTGTTCACCAGAAAAGTATCAAAAATAAATAAAAACACAAACCGTTTCTGACAAATCTTTATAAAAAAAATGCCCCTGAAGTAAATCCAGTGTCAAGCGCTATGAAAGCCGACCACCGATCCAAAAAAACAAACAAAAAAAAGAGGTGCCCACGCAATGCTTACCTTATGGCAACTGACACAGCTCTGGTTCCCACCAACGGTAAATAAACAAAAAGGTAGGGTCACCTGTTATCGGCATTCCAGGGCCTCCAAAATGTAATAGGTAGTCAGGAAATTAAATGTGTCATTTACAGTATGATTCTTTAAAGCCTAAAGGTGCACCTTGGACTTTGGGCCTCTCTATGTGATTAGACTCTGAAAAAGTCTCACATATGTTGTATCACCATACTAGGGGAAAGTAGTAAAATGCATTTTGGAGTGTAATTCTAAGTGTGACCATACTGTGTGTTATGATATTTTATTAATTGACAGCTTTGTGTAAAAAAATAAGTTTTCTTTTTATATTTTTTTTTAAAACTTGTGGCAGAAAAATTAAATCCTCAAAAGACTCATCATGCCTATAAAAAATACCTTGAGGTGTTTACTCTTCAAAATGTGGTGATTTTGTGGATTTTTCTCCTATCCTGGCACTTTAGTGCCTCAAGAAATGTGAGTGATGGTCAGGAAATCAGATGCACTATTTGCCTGAAGGTGTTCCTGGGATTTTGGGCCCTTCCATGCATCCACACAGAACAAAAAGTCTCACACATGTGGTATCCCCATGCTTGGAAAGTGTGGAAGAATGTGTTTTGTGGTGTAATTCTTGTGCCCCGTACACACGGTCGGATTTTCAGATGGAAAATGTGTGATAGGACCTTGTTGTCGGAAATTCTGACAGTGTGTGGGCTCCATCACACATTTTTCATCGGAATTTCTGACACACAAAGTTTGAGAGCTTGCTATAAAATTTTCCGACAACAAAATCCGTTGTCGGAAATTCCAATCGTGTGTACACAAATCCGACGCACAAAGTGCCACGCATGCTCAGAATAAATTAAGAGACGAAAGCTATTGGCTACTGCCCCGTTTATAGTCCCGACATACGCGTTTTACGTCACCGCGTTTAGAACGATCGGATTTTCCGACAACTTTGTGTGACCATGTGTATGCAAGACAAGTTTGAGCCAACATCCGTCTGAAAAAATCCTAGGATTTTGTTGTCGGAATGTCCGATCAATGTCTGACCGTGTGTACGGGGCATAAGTATACCCATGTTGTGTGCGAGAAATAACTTGTTAAAATGACAACTTTGTGAAATAAAATCAGATTTTATTTAATTTCTATATTTTCCAAAAAAGATTGTGGAAAAAATGTACATCAAAAAGATCATTCTGTCTCTTACTAAAAACCTTGGACTGTTTACTTTCCATAAAGGTGTCATTTGGGGGTATTTGTACTGTCCTGGCATTTTAGAGACTCATAAATTTAGATATTCAGTCAGAACATCAGGATTGATTAATTTTCATTATATACACTATACATTGTAGACTTTATAACTTTCACGCAGAGTAGATAATATACACAGATTTTCCTTGTATTTTAACCAAAGAAATGTAGAAAAATACATTTTGCCCTAAATTTACGAAGAAAGATTATCTACTTGCAATTTTTTATTAAAAAAAAAAATATATTTATGTTCAGTTTTTTTTTCTATTATATATTAACTAAAAGAAAGCTTTACAGGTCTCAAAAAATGATATAAAATTATTTTGGGTACAGTGTTGCATGACCGAGTAATTGTCAGTCAAATTATCACTGTGCTGGAAATGAAAGAATGGCGTATACAGGAAGGGGGAATAACATGGCGGTCTTTAAGTGGTTAACAAACAATAAAAACTAAGCTAGAATATAAATCAAAACCTTTATAATTGAAGATAATAAACCATAAAGTGTATTTATTATTGGTTGGACCAATGAGAAGCCGCCTTCTTCAGTAATACATAAAAAGAGTAATAATGTACAGAAACCGATATCAACCAATAAGAAGTGTTGTCCATGTATTGTCATATCTGGCCATGTATTAGCACAGTTTAGTTGTATGGTGCGGTCTGTGTGAGTGCGGGACCGAGTCATCTCTGTATGTTTAGAGGATCGTATTACTAGAATTCAATCCCTGCAGACTCAGATCTATCAAACCGAACCTGAAAAACATTCAATATATTCCGCCCCACCCCCAACACACCACTGTTATCATGAGAACGATTGTTATCTTATGTGAATTCTCTGATGTAGCACAAGGTTTCCCTTCGTCATGAAAGATTTCCCGCACACTGAGCATGAATAAGGACGCTCACCTGTGTGAACTCTCTGGTGTACAATTAGTTTATCTTTTGTAATGTAACCTTTCCCGCACTCTGAACATGAATGGGGGCGCTCCCCTGTGTGAAGCTTCTGGTGTGTATTAAGATTGCCTTTCAGAGTGAAACCTTTCCCGCACTCTGAACATGAAAAGGGCCACTCACCTGTGTGACGTTTCTGATGTTTAAGAAGGCTTTGTTCTTTATTGAAACATTTCCCGCACTCTGAACATGAATAGAGACACTCTCCCGTGTGAATCATCTGGTGTTCGTCAAGACTTTTTTTCTCAGTGAAACCTTTCCCGCACTCTGAACATGAAAAGGGACTTACACCTGTGTGAATTGTCTGATGTCTAAGAAGGCTTATTTTTTGAATGAAACATTTCCCGCACTCTGAACATGAATAGGGACGCTCACCCGTGTGAATCATCTGGTGTCTATCAAGACTATTTTTCTCGGTGAAATTTTTCCCGCACTCTGAACATGAAAAGGGACTTACACCTGTGTGAATTGTCTGATGTGTAAGAAGTCTGTGTTTTGTAGTGAAACATTTCCCGCACTCTGAACATGAAAAGGGACTTACACCTGTGTGAATTGTCTGATGTGTAAGAAGTGTGTGTTTTGTAGTGAAACATTTCCCGCACTCTAAACAAGAAAAGGGGCGCACACCAGTGTGAATTTTCTGATGTAGAAGAAGTTGTCCTTTACTAATAAAACATTTCCCGCACTCTGAACAAGAAAAGGGACGCTCACCAGTGTGAATTTTCTGATGTTCAAGAAGCTGTCCTTTCCTAATAAAACATTTCCCGCACTGAGAACATGAATAGGGACGCTCAGCAGTGTGAATTTTCTGATGTTCAAGAAGTTGTCCTTTACTAGTAAAACATTTCTCGCACTCTGAACATGAATAAGGACGCTCCCCGGTGTGACTGTACCAGTGTGTGAGAAGGTTTTGTTTGCTAGTGTAACATTTCCCGCACTCTGAACATGAATAGGGACGCTCAGCATTGTGATATTTCTTGTGTTTAAGAAGGTCTCTCTTTTTTGTGAAAAGTTTCCCACACACTGAACATGACAATGAAGTCTCTTCTGTGTGATCTCCTTCCTGCCCTGAAGAAGATTCCTCGGGAATAGACGGATCTATTAAAGTATTTCTACTGTGAGATCTTAGAGTCCTGGAATGTGATTTATCAGAAGATTCCTCAGACGTATTCCGCACATTATGGTCATCTGCTGAGAAATAATTTTACAATAAATGTTAGAAGAATTTTTGGAATCTTGTATTCAATGTCCCTTTACAGTGCGGTCCCCTTTATATCACTGTGCCCCTTTACATTACAGTGCCCCCCGCAATCACAGCCCTCCATCACTGTGCCCCTTTACATTACAGTGCCCCCCGCAATCACAGCCCCCTCCCCCTTACAGTGCCCCCCGCAATCACAGCCCCCTCCCCCTTACAGTGCCCCTTTACATTACAGTGCCCCCCGCATTCACAGCCCCCCATCATTGTGCCCCTTAACATTACATTGCTCCCCCGCAATCACAGCCCCCTCATCACTGTGCCCCTTTACATTACAGTGCCCCCCGCAATTACTGTGCCCCTTTACATTACAGTGCCCCCCACATTCACAGCCCCCCATCATTGTGCCCCTTTACATTACATTGCCCCCAGCAATCACAGCCCCCTCGTCACTGTGCCCTTTTACATTACAGTGCCCCCCGCAATCACAGCCCCCAGCACAGTGCCCTTTTACATTACAGTGCCCCCCGCAATCACAGCCCCCAGCACAGTGCCCCTTTACATTACAGTGCCCCCCGCAATCACAGCCCCCATCACTGTGCCTCTTTACATTACAGTGCCCCCCACAATCACAGTCCCCCATCACAGTGCCTCTTTACATTACAGTGCCCCCCCGCAATCACAGCCCCCATCACTGTGCCCCTTTACATTACAGTGCCCCCCTCCCCTGCAATCACAGCCCCCCATTACAGTGCCCCTTACAGTCATGGTCCCCCCCATCACTGCCTCTTTAAATCTCTTCCTCCCCTGCACAGTCCTACCTTCAGTAGAGCAGAGGCAGTTATCAGCCCTCTGTGTCCTCTCCCGGGTCTCCCGCCCCACAGACGATGTCATCCAATCAGCAGGGCAGGGGGTGGGAGGAGCTGCAGATCTGAATGCTTGGTAATATGAAAAGACTCCCACTCTCTCTCCAGATCTCCTGCCCCCTTCCCTGCCGATTAACTTATATAGTCAGTGAGGTGAGAGGCCCGGGGGAGGGCACACAGGCTGTTATGACCGTACAGCAGGAGGTGAGTGGTGACCGTGCTCTGTAATAGTCCTGTCCGGACTGCAGTCGCCACTCACCTCCTGCCACGTGGACCGGTCATCAACAGGCCATGGACTGGTACTGGTCTGCAGCTTGGGGACCCCTAGTCTACACCTCATTTGTTGGGAACATGACGTTATATTGAGGAATGGAGATGGGCCTTTCATATGGTATACAGTATCTCCTCCTCATTTGTTGGGAACATGACGTTATATTGAGGAATGGGGATAGAATTTTCATATAGTGTACAGTATCTCCTCCTCATTAATTGTGAACATTGGTTAATGTGGTAAATATAATTGCCTTCATCTGGTGAGGAATAGAGTTGATTCTTTCAAATGGTTTTCAATACACACAGTACATTGGGCGGTGGGGTAGGTACACCGATGATCTTTTTACTATTAGAAGTTAGGGTTTCTCAGTTTTTCCTGTACAGAATGATGTGGAATTCTCCATTTTGTATGTGAGCAGAATAGATTGTGTGTAATTAAATAGAAAAAAAACAAACCTCTGTATACGGAGGGGGTGCTTTGTTTTTAGAGCTTTGTGGATGAGGAATAATCTGGTTCCAGATGACTAAAAAAAATGACTGGAGGTTCTTCTTATTAAAAATACTGTATACTAATAATTGAAGGACAAACATTTTAGAATGTTGATCTGGGAAGCTGATTGCCTCTTGGGATCAGGAAAGAACATTTTAACCTAAAGAAAATGAGGCCGAGCTTTATATGGTTATTCTGTCTTTCTGCTGGGTGAATTCAGTAGACATAGACCTTTTCTCCTCTGATGTAACAATGTAAATACAAACTTTGTACTCATAGAAGTAAAATAATAATGGAAACTGGTTCTATATTTAGTGTTTTTTTACTTACTTGTGTCCATATGTAGAGAAGATTCCTCCTGTTTACTTTCCATAGTCATCTCCCCCTCCTCCATAGACTGCTGATCTCCACTCACCAACCTCTCTTCTTCTTCCTCTTTATACTCAACTTTGATGTCTTTCAGTTCTTCACCCTAAACCCCAAAGATGGTAGAATACATTGGTAAAAATAATCAAGAGATTACACAGAAGAATGTCCTCTCATGAATTAGAATACATTTTGAGTTCTAGTTATTGAGTCCCACCTACCTGATGATGGTGAGGGATGGTGTGATGTTCCCGTGTGGAATCCCGGGAATACAGAGGAAGGGGACATCTCTCTGGTGGGTTCCCATTACTGGATCCATCTGTAGGAAACACACACACTGATTGAATACATTGTTTCTATGTGTTTATTAGCTGATGGGGGATCTAGGTGGACCCTCCGTACTGCTCTCTCCTTTAGAATAAAGTCTCCTCTTACCCGGTGATGTGAGGGGCGGCTGATTCTCCATCATGAAGTCCTTGTAGAGATCCTTGTGTCCTTCTAAATACTCCCACTCCTCCCAGCTGCTGGGTTTTAATGGATCACCAGATATTTTCTTCACCACTTAAAAATCCTGTGTAAAGACAGAAAATAATAACAGTGATCACCAAAAATATCCCAGAATCCTCCTCACCTCTTTGATCAGGCTTGTATTTTATTAATAGAAAAAAAAATGATGTCATATGAGCTCCCAAAATCTTACTCACCTCTTCCTGATATATATATACAGGACTCTTCTCTCTGGACAGATAACAAACTGAGAATTATCTGGACTGTACCGGCATGAATGATGTCTAGGTCTCTGGTCTATAAACTAGAAGCTCTGGATGAACAGTTGGATAAATGGTTCTATATTTAGGATGTATCTGGTCTATAAACCAGAAGCTCCGGATGGACAGTTGGATAAATGGTTCTATATTTAGGATGTATCTGATCTATAAACCATAACAGACGTCACAGTGACTATGGAGGAAGAGGACGGACATGACGGGGGGGTTACTGGGTGTAGATATATAATAATATTTTATTACCTCCTCAGCTGTAGGAATATCTCCCTCCTCTTCCAGCATGTGTTCCACTCTGAAGATGACATCACTTCCTGTTTGTATCTTCTATCACTTCCTGTCTCTGCATTCCATGAACAATAAGTGAGATTACCACCTTGTGGAGAAGATACACACTGCAGCCGGTGTTTTTTTAAAAACTTTGACAGATACTTCTTGATTTTTTCTTTAGCTTTGGTGCTTAAAGTGGAACTTTAGTCAGAAAATGAGGTCCTGCTAGATTACCTCAGGCTGGCCCCTTTTGCACGTACAGCTTTTTAAAATATTAAAAATAAGTGCCTATCAGTGTTTAAAATCCAGTAATATACAATCTATTGTAAAGCGCTGTGTAAACTGTTGGCGCTATATAAATTTTGTATATGAATAACAATGTATAGTAATCTCACCCTTCTCTGCACATGCTCATTTGCTCTCTATTTTCAGGCATGGTGCAGAATTTGTAGAGGCCAATAGGCTGCTCAGGGGCTCTGGGCTTCAGCAAAATGGCCGCCTCTGACCATAAAAAATAGGAGCAATACTGGAGGCAATTTACATTGCACATTTAATTTGGAAGCATAATTATTATAGTGGAATGTATGCTTTTTGCTAAAGAAAATTAATTTATTTTTTATTTTTTATTACCTCCAGTAATCATTTTTCAATTTCCCTTTGGGATTAATAAAGTATTCTGTATTGTATGACGTTGTTTTTGGTAAAGTTCCACTTTAACGGCATGTCATACCACTGTTATATAAAAAAAGCAAGGACAAGACAGCTGACTCCTAAAGGTAATGGGCTGCTTTGGAATGGCCTCCCTTTTGCGCTGCTCATGTGCGCCCTCTAGAGCATTCAACAGCATTCTCCATGATCACTGAGTCCATCAGACATGGCAGATCACAGAGCGGGGCACAGGACCAATGAAATTGGCCCTGTCGCATGTGATCACTGTGACCAATCACAGCCATCACAAATGTGATCAAAGGCTGCATGTTGGAGCCACAACTCTGTTTCTTCTTACATCGATTGGCTGTGAGAGGAAACAATGCTACCCCAGTGATCTGCACAGTACAGTGTCACCAGAAAAGCCAACCAATGTCCCTGATCACTACTACCTCCAGTGCACTATCGCCATACCAGTGCAACCAACAATAGAGTCCCTGATTGCTAGCCACCCCTGCACAAAGTCACAAGACCAGTGCAACAAGTCACAGTGTTCCTGATTGCAGCCACCCAGTACAGTGTCAATAGATCACCACAACCAGCAACAGAGTTCCTGACTGTCGCAACCCCGGTACACAATCAGCAGATGAGTGCACCCAGCAGTAGTGTTCCTCATCACTTCCACACCAGTTCTAGTGTCACCAGACTAGTGTCAGTCAGTAGCAATGTTCTTGATCACCAACACACCAGTTCCAATGTTTCCAGTCTAGTGTAAGCCAGCCACAGTGTTCCTGATCACTAGCCAAACCAGTTCCAATTTCTCCAGACCAATGTAAGTCAGCCACGGTGTTCCTTACACCAATCCCAGTGTCACCAGACCCGCACAGCCAGCAACAGTTTTCCTTATCACCACAAGTCCCATTGTCACCAGACCAGAGTAACTCACAACAATATTGTTCCTGATTGTTGACAGACCAGAGCAGTCCAGCAACATTGTTCCTGATTGCTACGACACCACTGCCAGTGATTCAGAGTAGTGCAGGCAGCAACAGTTGGACTGGTCATCGCTGCCTCAGTCACCAGTGTCACCAAATCAGTGTAAAAAGCAACAATGTTCCCAATCACCACCACACCAGTCCCAATGTTACCAGTAGACATGTGCAGAACAAAAAAAATAATTTTGTTTCATTTTAATTCTTTAACCACTTGACAACTGGGCACTTAAACCCCCCTCGTGACCAGACCAATTTTCAGCTTTCAGCGCTCTCACACTTTGAATGACAATTACTCAGTCATGTAATACTGTACCCAAATGAATTTTTTGTCCTTTTTTTCATACAAATAGAGCTTTATTTTGGTGGTATTTGATCACCTCTGGGTTTTTTATTTTTTGCGCTATAAATGAAAAAAGACCGAAAATTTTGAAAAAAAACGCATTTTTCTTTGTTTCTGTGATAAAATTTTGCAAATTAGTAATTTTTCTTCATAAATTTTGGCCACAATTTATACTGCTACATATCTTTGGTAAAAATAACCCAAATTAGTGGATATTATTTGGTCTTTGTGAAAGTTAGAGAGTCTACATGTTATGGTGCAAATCATAAAAAATTGATCACATCTGAAGTACTGGTGGCCTATCTCATTTCTTGCCACCCGAACAAGTCAGGAAAGTACAATTACCCCCCAAATGACCCCTTTTTTGAAAGTAGACATTCTAAGGTATTTAGTAAGATGCATGGTGAGGTTTTTGATGTTGTCATTTTTTCCCACAATTCTTTGCAAAATGAAGATTTTTTTTTTCCCCACAAAATTGTCATTGTAATAGGTTATTTCTCTCACATGGCATGTATATACCACAAATGACACCCCAAAATACATTCTGCTACTCCTCCTGAGTATTACGATACCACATGTGTGGGACTTTTTCACAGCCTGGCCACATAGAGAGGCCCAACATGCAGGGAGCGCCATCACGTGTTCTAGGAGCATAAATTACACATCTGACTTGTTGACTACCTATTACACTTTTGAAGGCCCTGGAGAACCAGGACAATGACATGTGACACTGACGTGGCACTGATGACAAATGGCACTGATACGTGGCACTGATGTGGCACTGATGACAGATGGCACTGATACGTGGCACTGACACTGATGTGGCACTGATGACAGATGGCACTAATACATGGCACTGATGACAGATGGCACTAATACGTGACACTGATGACAGATGGCACTAATACGTGGCACTGACAGATGGCACTAATACGTGGCACTGATGACACGTGACACTGATGACAGATGGCACTAATATGTGGCACTGATGACATGTGGCGCTGATGACAAATGGCACTGATGACAGATGGCACTAATATGTGGCACTGATGACACGTGGCACCGATGAAAGATGGCACTAATACATGGCACTGATGACAGATGGCACCAATATGTGGCACTGATGACAGATGGCACTAATACGTGGCACTGATGACACTGATGACAGATGGCACTGATACGTGGCACTGATGACACTGATGACACTGATACGTGGCACTGATGACACGTGACACTGATGACAAATGGCACTATGTGGCACTGATGACAGATGGCACTTATACATGGCACTGGGGACAGATGGCACTGGGGACAGATGGCAGGGGCAGATGGCAGGGACAGATGGCAGGGGCAGATGGCAGGACAGATGGCAGGGGCAGATGGCAGGACAGATGGCAGGACAGTTGGCAGGGGCAGATGGCAGGACAGTTGGCAGGGGCAGATGGCAGGACAGATAACAGTGGGGACACTTTTCTTTTTCTTTTTTTTTTTACACTTACCGCCGCAGCGGTTCGCTCTCCCTCCTCACATGCTGTCTCTGTGTGAGGAGGGAGAGCCGGCGATGAGAGATGATCTCATATGTTTATATATGAGATCCTCTCTCATTGGTAGAGCGATCGCACTGTAAAAGGCCGCTGTCATTGGCCGTTTACGGCGATCTGTGACTGGCCGTGTCCGAGGGACACGGCCAGCATAAAACTTCCGCGATGCGCGCCCGCGGGAGCTCGGTTAAACTCGGTTAAATTGATGATAGGCAACTCCTATCCTCATATTGATTAGTGGTTCCAAATAATAGCTACTGCAGTAGGGAACAGACACAAAAGATACGCTCAGCATCTTTCCAAATTACTGTTCTGCTTTATTATGACGCAATTGAAGGTTTTTATGCACATGATTACGTAGGTATCACATTAATATTACAATTGTACATTTATGGTAACAAGGGGCGTTACATAGGCAGGCTAATTCTAATCAGGACTCGAAAGAATGTAAACATGTACTGAAAACATTATTAGTGCTGTGTGCACAGTGAGGGCAATGTGCAACACATACAAAATACAATACAATTATATACAGAACTTACAAATTTCCATTACAGTCTCCCCTCTTTTGATCAATATTTTGATCACTAACCATACCTGCTATCACCTTTAACCTGGAACCTCCACACGCTTAGGTGGAGGTAGTCCTGGCCAAAGAGGCAAAAACTCCATTGTGATGAAAATAATAGCTGAGCAACTTTTTCATTACCAAATGACTTTTCATTGTGAAAAACAAATGATTGATAAGACATATTTACAAAGTACTGGCTGTACACTCTTGTGACCAGAATGGCCTTCTAGCTGAATTGTTGGCATGCTGACTTATCAGCACATGTAAACACAGACAATTCTACATAAAATGGAAGACATACAAAAGACAAAATATGACTTCAAAATGGCTGAACTACTTTTCAAATATATATATATATCCCTTACAATTAAAGTAATTTAATCAAAAAGTACCCTAGACTGTGATCACAAGAGGGAAACAAATCAAACTCAGAGATTTCTTTAATTAAGTCATTTTTGCAGTGTCTGGTGTGGATCCAGGTGACTTTTTCTTCACGGTTTGCAAAAACTGTACATGAAATAGATGCTGTATTGAGTCTCCAAACATTTCCTTATATATAAATGTCTCTTAACAATCCACAAGTCACCTGGCTTTAGTTTTAGATCCTTCCAAACTTTTAGGATCTGGAATTGGGGAGAAAACACATAAATGAGTTTGTCAAAAAACCTTAAAAGATCAGCAACATTATCTGTGAGATCCGAATGAAGGACTTCAGCTGCTGAGACAAAATATAAGCAAGTGAGTAACACACTCCCAAACCAAATCCCATAGGGAGAGAGTCCAACATCCCCCTTAGGGGCTTCATAAAATATAAGAAAACATTCAGGCAAAAGTTTTCTAGTTTCTTACTCTACTTTGTCCGCTATATTGTAGACAGTAAAGGGGTGTAAAAATAAAACCTCAAAACTTCTATTAAGGACTCTCCTATAAAAAATTATTTCCTCTGTTACTCTCTGTACTTTCTGGCACTCTGTACTTACAAACTACTTCTGATAACACTTTTTACTGTGGCCTTTGCAGTAGCATTTGCCACTGGACATCCAAAAAACATGTCCATACAGACAAAATGCATACTCGTAAGATCCTAACTTGGGCATCTGGATATATCTTTTTGTAATCTCTGGAAGGGATGTTCAGCTTTTGGTAACACCTTTGGTAACAGGTAAAACAAGAAGTGGTATGTTATAAAAACAACTGTGGAGAACCCTGGCTCTATCCCATGCTCATTTACTAAGGCAGCCATAACTGCTTGTGACTGATGACACGGTCCATGTGTCAAGCTGGAGGGAAAAGAGTGGCTGGCAGACATAAATGATCACCTTTTCCAAAGTCCTGTTTCATAAGAAGTTGCCCCCTGTGGACCACTTGTTCTTCTCGTTCTGGGGTCCTTAAAGTTGAATTATTAATCCCAGCTATACTGGGCCAGAACTAGGGTGGAATCTGTGAGTTGCACAGACCCATCAAGTGTCCGGGGCTGTAAATGCAGCATCCTTAGTCACCTGGTCTGCTTCCATGTGTGAAAGTTAATATGGCTACCTCAGTAAGAACCTGGAAGGCTGAAAACAGCCGATCAAATTAACTTGGCATGCTTGGTTGGTTTACCTGCTGAAGTAAAAACAAACTTCTGGCCCTTTAAATGGAACCAAAAGCTCTCTATATCTCGACTATCTATATAAATATACACTCTTTTTATAGCTCACAGGCTTTACTAAAACATGGAGCTCTGCTTCTTGAGATGGGCAAAAAGGATCCAATGACTTTGAATACAGAGTATCCTTCTGGGTGATAAACTGCATACTCAAATCTACAAAAAATTTAACATCTGGGTCTTCAGGGAGTGTGTCCCGCACTGGGCTCACAGCAGCTGATTCCTACACCATCAATTTAACACACGTGTCTTCCTTTGTCAGCCTCCTCCAATAGAGGCAATAAGGTGTCTGGATTCAAATGTACACATTTTTCATTGTTAGATTTGTACATAAACAAACTCATATTTTAAACCTTTCATTAGACAGACATTTAGTTATCTGTATATTTGCTGCACAGAATGTCGGACCATTAAAAATTAAATGTTTGACCAAAACAATATCTAACTTTGTCTAATAGCACCTTTGCATAAAAGCTGCAGCTCTGATATATCGGGGTGAACCATTCATTACTGGGTCCAGCTTGCATAAATATATTACAATGGCTTGTTTTCTATCACGCTGTTTGTGTAAGAACTCCAGTTTCATGTTTCAAAAGACAACTTCTTCCTGGCAATATTATAATAAATGATAACAATACCCTGCGGTCATGCAGAGATGCCCATAAATCCAAAATATTCTTCTGCTTATACCACTGTACTTACAAGGAAAAGGGGCTCATCATTTCACAATCCACACATTCTGCTTTGGATTTCAAAAATAAAAATAAATAAAACAAAAGGATCAACAATCTGTATGATGGACCAGAAAGCATCAAAAACTATAAAACAACTGGCTGCAGGTGGCATCTATCCTAACAGGGTGTGTGGATTTGATGTGATGGGTCTGTTATATTTACATTCTATTTATTATAACTCTCACATCATGGACCCCACATCAAGTTGTTATCAAAAACCTTAAAATTTCATTTTTGTAGAAAAACTTCTTATGTATTCCATCCATCTTGGTTTTGTTAAATATTATGGCAGCTTTATTCAAAATAACAACCTCATCTTAATCTTTTTTTTCTCTCAATAAGGGCTTATTGTATAAATGTAAAATGACAAAATTGTTATCTTAATCTAAACTAATCTCATTCATTACAAATTTCCCCAATAACCTCGACTTCATTTCCAACCAAAGGTTGTCTAAAACAGTTTTAATATATCTATATTATTAATAAAATTGTTAAACTCATATTAGAAATTAATACTCATTATTATTTAATTTTACTTAATTTCCCTTTTTTAAATGCACTGTTTCCACTATCAAAGAATATTCAATTTGTGTAATACACGGTTAAATGTAACCTTCATTTTACCATGTTTGGAAAACAGATTCAAAATAATTGTGATCACATTGTTTACCATTAGATTCGTTAACCCGGCACATTTTGTTATAAATGTTTTGTCTAAAAAACAGAAATTGGCATGGTGTCCTTCCAGCTTATCATTAACCTCTCATCCCAGCCACATTTCTTTCATGAGAGCACAAAGGAGGGGGTCACATCTGCGTACATGACACACACAAGCCATAGAACTAAAGGTCCCAGCATTCGCACACACATACACCAATATCTCTCTCACTTTCTTTTAACTCTCATTAATATTTTCCTGTCTAAATTCTACTTTCTTTATTTTGTTCAGATATCTTTTATATCTAGCTTCTATGATCAGACGGGCAGCCAGAGTGCTCATCCCATCTTCCCTCTCTGACAACATATAAAGTATTCTGTTTTACCTCTCATTTCTCTGTTTCTGATTCTAATAGTTGTAGTGCCTGATCCCAAATTCATCCTACAACTTAACATGAAAATGTCCCTTTCTGTCTAGTGTTAATGTCACCCTTGATCCATCCTGCTCACATAGATAGCTGTTTCTCTAGCTGTTTACTCTGCATGATTCTTAGTCCCTGTGGACCTTGGTAACCCAGTTACCCATTGTGGATCCCTGTCCACTCTAACCATTAATCTAGGGGCTCAGTATAGGCGGAACCGCACCTTTGGTTCATATGTAGCGCTCCTCTTGCGCTGGGCATTTTTGAGGGTCTCTTACCCTTCATTCCCTTACTTAATTCAATGCCCATAATGACTGGCCAGTCTTCTCTCTTCTCTACTTGTGCCTATACCCTCTTGCCTCTAAACTACTTTATCTAGCAGATGTACTACATATACCTGTGAACAGCACTATTCTTCCCTTTCTTAACTATAACACTCCAATGGACAATAGACAGGGACAACATAACATATAACCACCAATCAATACAGTTCGATTAAGGGGAGTAAAATAGGTACCCTTTGTCCCGAAAATGCCTTACCGATCAAGGAAATCTGATAACTCAAATGTAAGCAAAAGGCTTACCTCAGCCGGCTGATTATCAGAAATTCCCGGATCGTCTCAAGCTCCTCGTTTCGGATACTCAGGGTCACCTGGAATCCCCTCCTAAGGCAAAGCTCGCCATGCTGACTCGGTTAAATTGATGATAGGCAACTCCTATCCTCATATTGATTAGTGGTTCCAAATAATAGCTACTGCAGTAGGGAACAGACACAAAAGATACGCTCAGCATCTTTCCAAATTACTGTTCTGCTTTATTATGACGCAATTGAAGGTTTTTATGCACATGATTACGTAGGTATCACATTAATATTACAATTGTACATTTATGGTAACAAGGGGCGTTACATAGGCAGGCTAATTCTAATCAGGACTCGGTGCACGGTGCATCCTCATCAGCACGTGGCCATGGGGCACGCTTGTCTTTTTTCTCGGCAGCTGGCCGTGTTGAGCCACAACATGCCGAAGAGTTGGTAGAGTGGATGACCAAGCCGTCCTCATCCTCCTCATCCTCTGTCACCCAGGCTACCTTGGCTGCCAATACAGTGCCAGAGTGGCCTATTCCTTGGACTTGAGGTCTTCATCAGTCATTCCTTCCCTAGCCCAACCGGAGGAGTCCCCTGAACTGTTCGACCACAGTGTCGGGTAAATGCTGCAGGAGGATGTGCAGCGTTTTGAAGGCTCCGATGATGGTACCCAGCTTGAGGAAGGCAGTAACGTGAGCCCAGAGAGAGGGATTGCCCAAGAAGGACAACAAACTGGCAGTCATGTTCCCCCAGCTGCAGCATACTGCCAAGTTTGCTCCAGTGATGAGGCGGGAGGGGATGATGAGCTCACTGACTCTACGTGGGTGCCTGATAGGAGAGAGGAGGAGAGGGCAGAGGAGGAGGAGGCACATCTCCAATGAGGCAGGATGCCCTCCAGGGGCCAGCTTAAGGGCAGCCAACCGACCGCATCACACCTCAGAGCTCCGCAAGTGTAGGGCGCTGGTGACTCCACGCGTTATTCCAAAAGTTTTTCGGTGTGGGCCTTTTTTGAGACGTGTGCAGCAGATCGCACCATTGCTATTTGCAATATATGTTTGAAGTGTATCAAGGCTGGACTAGACATCAAGCGCTTGGGCACCACATGCTTAATCAGACATATGTCAAGCTCCCATGCAGCCCGTTGGCAACACTACCTAAAAGACCCACACCACACCAGCGGTTGAATGCTAGCTTGGCTAAATTGCTAGCAGTTCAACTGCTGCCTTTTCAGTTGGTAGATTCTGCCCCTCCCGTGAGTTTGTGGAATGTGCACTACCTCAGTGGCAGATTCCCAAACGCCACTTTTTTTCATGCAAAGCGATTCCGGCTCTCTACTGGATGTGGAAGTCAATGTCCATGCCTCGCTGGACAGGGTGGTCAGCGGTAAGGTGCATATTACTGCTGACTCATGGTCCAGCAGGCAAGGACAGGGACGTTACCTATCTTTCACCGCGCACTGGGTGACTCTGCTGTCAGCTGGGAAGGATGCAGGACAGGGTGCAGTAGTGTTGGAGGTTGTTCCGCCACCACGCCTCCAAAATTCTACTAGTGGTGATTCTGCCACACCTCTCTCCTCCACCCCCTCCTCTCTTCTTTCTCCATGGCCTCTTCCCGTGCTGATTTGTCCTCGGAACCAGCGGTGTTCCGTAGGCGTTCAAGGGGCTACTCAAGCATGCAGGCAAAAAGATGCCATGCGGTGTTTGAGCTGGTGTGCTTGGGGGACAGGAGCCACACTGGGGCAGAGATTCTGTCAGCTCTGCAGGGGCAAGCTCAGAGGCGGTTGACGCCACGCCAGCTTAAGCCAGGTATAGTGGTTTGAGACAATGGCACCAACCTCCTCTCCGCCCACCGACAGGGACAACTGACCCATGTGCCCTGTTTTGCTCACGTCCTTAACTTGGTGGTGCAGCGGTTCTTGGGTAGGTACTCGGGCTTACAGGATGTCCTGAGGCAGGCCAGGAAAGTCTGCGTGCATTTCCACCAGTGCTCGGCTGGCTGACCTCCAAAAGGAATTTAACCTGCCCAAGAACCGCCTAATCTGTGACATGCCCACCAGGTGGAACTCAACGTTTGCCATGCTGCAGCGGCTGCACATGCAGCAGAGGGCCATCAATGAGTACCTGTGCGACTATGGCACCAAGACAGGGTCAGGGAAGCTTGGTTTTTTCCCCATGCCAGTGGGCCATGATCATGGATGCATGCACTGTCCTGTCACCATTTGAGGAGGCCACGAGGATAGTGAGCAGTGACAGTGCATGCATCAGTGACACTGTCCCTCTTGTCCACCTGTTGGAGCACACGCTGCGTGGAATAATGGACAGGGCACTTGAGGCAGAACAGAGGAAGAAAGAGGAGGACTTCCTTACCTCTGAAGGCCCCCATTATCCAGACAGTGTTCCTGCGTGCCCGCCAATCACACAGGAAGAGGAGGAGGAGGATTGTGTCAGCATGGAGGTAGAGCCTAGCACTCAGCATCAGCAGCAATCTTCAAGGGATCATTTACAGTCCGAAGAAACCCATGGACTTGTACGTGGCTGGGAGGAGGTGGCTGCGGATCATGTCGTCCTTAGTGACCCAGAGGACTCCGGACTGAATGCCTCAGCAAACCTACGCTGCATGGCCTCCCTGATCCTGCAAAGCCTGCGGAAGGATCCTCGTATCCGTGGTATCAAGGAGAAGGATCATTATTGGCTGGCAACCCTCCTTGATCCAGGTTATAAGGGTAAGGTTGCGGACTTTATCTTGCCGTCGCAGAGGGAGCAGAGGATGAAACATCTTTGGTAGGCCTTGCAGAAAGGTTTGTGCAATGCGTTTCCAGAGCCTGGGAGGTTACAATTTCCTGGTCCTCTTGGACAAGGTGTTGCTGAGGCTTCAGTCAGTCACAGAAGAAGCGGTGAAGCAATGAATTTTTTAGTCTGCAGCCCCAAGGTATGATCGGTTCCTGCAACCATCGCCAGCGTCTGATTCACATGTTGCAGGAATGCCAAGGGGCAAAATCAGACTTGGACACCTTTCCCACCGAAAATCTTCTGGGTTACTGGGTCTTGAGGATGGATCAAGGCCAGAGTTTACACAGTATGAAATTGAGCTACTGGCCTGTCCTGCATCCAGCGTTCTTTCGGAACGCACGTTCAGTGCTGCTGGAGACTTTGTAACGGATCACAGGGTGCGCCTATCCACCTAATCAGTCGATCGGCTGACCTTCATAAAAATGAATCAGTCTTGGATCACCAGCTACCAAGCACCTAATGCTGATGTAACCGAATATTTTTTTTTAAATGTGAGATCCCTTCAAGACTGCCTATGCTGATGCTGAGTGACTATCCTGTTATGCTAAGTGACTATCCTCTTCCTCCTCAATGTTCATGCTGATAGCTTATAAGAACATTTTTGGTTCTGGGCACCGCCACCAGTGGCTAAGGCCCAATTTTTCAGCCCCTGTTTAACAGGGGCGTGTAATTACAATTTTTGGTGCAATACTTTGCAGCAGGGCTCATTCCTGCCCGCCAACTAGAGTATCTGTGAGGGCTTGTAGTGTTGTGGTACCAGCACCAGTGCCTAAGGCCCAATTTTTCAGCCCCTGTTTAAGAGGGGCGTGTAATTACAATTTTTGATGCAATATTTTGCAGCAGGGCTCATTCCTGCGCTCCAGCTAGAGTATCTGTGAGGGGTTGCAGTGTTGTGGCACCAGCACCAGTGCCTAAGGCCCAATTTTTCAGCCCATTTAACAGGGGTATGTAATTACAATTTTTGATGCAATAATTTTCAGCAGGGTTTATTCCTGCGCTCCAACTAGAGTATCTGTGAGGGGTTGCAGTGTTGTGGCACCAGCACCAGTGCCTAAGGCCCAATTTTCAAGTGGTCCGTTCGAATGTTCTGATGGGAACCAAACCAGTTTTTAAAAAAAAAGTGTGGGGTCAAACCCAAAATCTGTACCAGACCCTTATCCAAGCATGTAGCTTGGCAGGCCACAAAAGGAGGGGGGTAAGCGAGGTCCCCCCTCTCTGAACCATAACAGGCCACAACATTGGGGGGTGCTTTGGGGCAGGGGGGACAAGGGCTTCTCATCCCCACAACCCTTGCCCAGTGGTTGTAGGGGTATACAGGCAGGGGGCTTATTAGAATCTGGTGGAAGCCCCCTTTAACAAGAGGGTCTGCAGATCCCAGCCCCCCCTATGGGAATGAGTACGGAGTACGCAGTACCCCTATTTATTCACCAGAAAAGTGTAAAAAATACATAAAAACACAAACGCAGTTTCTGACAAATCCTTTATTAAAAAGAATGCCCCCTGAAGTAAATCCAGTGTCAATCGCTATGAAAGCCGACCACCGATCCAAAAAACAAACAAAAAAAAAAGGTGCGCACACAATGCTTACCTTATGGCAACTGACACAGCTCTGGTTCCCACCAACGGTAAATAAACAAAAAGGGTCACCTGTTATCGGCACTCCAGGGCCTCCAAAATGTGATAGGTAGTCAGAAAAATAAATGTGTAATTTACAGTATGCTATTTTAAAGCCTAAAGGTGCTCCTTGGATTTTGGGCCTCTATGTGATTAGACTCTGAAAAAGTCTCACATATGTTGTATCACCATACAAGGGGAAAGTAGTAAAATGCATTTTGGAGTGTAATTCTAAGTGTGACCATACTGTGTGTTATGATATTTTATTAATTGACAGCTTTGTGTAAAAAAATACGTTTTCTTTTTATATTTTTTTAAAAACTTGTGGCAGAAAAATTAAATCCTCAAAAGACTCATCATGCCTATAAAAAATACCTTGAGGTGTTTACTCTTCAAAATGTGGTGATTTTGTGGATTTTTCTCCTATCCTGGCACTTTAGTGCCTCAAGAAATGTGAGTGATGGTCAGGAAATCAGATGCACTATTTGCCTGAAGGTGTTCCTGGGATTTTGGGCCCCTCCATGCATCCAGACAGAACAAAAAGTCTCACACATGTGGTATCCCCATGCTTGGAAAGTGTGGAAGAATGTGTTTTGTGGTGTAATTCTTGTGCCCCGTACACACGGTCGGATTTTCAGACGGAAAATGTGTGATAGGACCTTGTTGTCGGAAACTATCGACCGTGTGTGGGCTCCATCACACATTTTCCATCGGAATTTCTGACACAC
Source organism: Aquarana catesbeiana (assembly GCF_042186555.1). Taxonomy (NCBI): domain Eukaryota; kingdom Metazoa; phylum Chordata; class Amphibia; order Anura; family Ranidae; genus Aquarana; species Aquarana catesbeiana. The sequence continues at coordinate 299,340,234 of NC_133331.1, read as the reverse complement.
AAAGTTTGAGAGCTTGCTATAAAATTTTCCGACAACAAAATCCGTTGTCGGAAATTCCAATCGTGTGTACACAAATCTGACGCACAAGGTGCCACGCATGCTCAGAATAAATTAAGAGATGAAAGCTATTGGCTACTGCCCCATTTATAGTCCCGACATACGTGTTTTACGTCACCGCGTTTAGAACGATTGGATTTTCCGACAATTTTGTGTGACCGTGTGTATGCAAGACAAGTTTGAGCCAACATCCGTCTGAAAAAATTTATGGATTTTGTTGTCGGAATGTCCGATCAATGTCCGACCGCGTGTACGGGGCATAAGTATACCCATGTTGTGTGCGAGAAATAACTTGTTAAAATGACAACTTTGTGAAATAAAATCAGATTTTATTTAATTTCTATATTTTCCAAAAAAGATTGTGGAAAAAATGTACATCAAAAAGATCATTCTGTCTCTTACTAAAAACCTTGGACTGTTTACTTTCCATAAAGGTGTCATTCGGGGGTATTTGTACTGTCCTGGCATTTTAGAGACTCATAAATTTAGATATTCAGTCAGAACATCAGGAATGATTAATTTTCATTATATACACTATACATTGTAGACTTTATAACTTTCACGCAGAGTAGATAATATACACAGATTTTCCTTGTATTTTATCCAAAGAAATGTAGAAAAATACATTTTGCCCTAAATTTACGAAGAAAGATTATTTACTTGCAATTTTTTATTAAAAAAAAAAAATATTTATGTTCAGTTTTTTTTTCTATTATATATTAACTAAAAGAAAGCTTTACATGTCTCAAAAAATGATATAAAATTATTTTGGGTACAGTGTTACATGAGTAATTGTCAGTCAAATTATCACTGTGCTGGAAATGAAAGAATGGCGTATACAGGAAGGGGGAATAACATGGCGGTCTTTAAGTGGTTAACAAACAATACAAACTAAGAGAGAATCTAAATCAAAACCTTTATAATTGAAGATAATAAACAATAAAGTGTATTTATTATTGGTTGGACCAATGAGAAGCCGGCTTCTTCAGTAATACATAAAAAGAGTAATAATGTACAGAAACCGATATCAACCAATAAGAAGTGTTGTCCATGTATTGTCATATCTGGCCATGTATTAGCACAGTTTAGTTGTATGGTGCGGTCTGTGTGAGTGCGGGACCGAGTCATCTCTATATGTTTAGAGGATCGTATTACTAGAATTCAATCCCTGCAGTCTCAGATCTATCAAACCGAACCTGAAAAACATTCAATATATCCCCCCCCCCCCCCAACACACCACTGTTATCATGAGAAAGATTGTTATCTTATGTGAATTCTCTGATGTAGCACAAGGTTTCCCTTCGTCGTGAAAGATTTCCCGCACACTGAGCATGAATAAGGACGCTCACCTGTGTGAACTCTCCGGTGTACAATTAATTTTTCGTTTGTAATGAAACATTTCCCGCACTCTGAACATGAATGGGGGCGCTCCCCTGTGTGAAGCTTCTGGTGTCTATTAAGATTGCTTTTCAGAGTGAAACGTTTCCCGCACTCTGAACATGAATAGGGACGCTCACCTGTGTGAATCATCTGGCGTTTAACAAGAATTTTTTCCCCAGTGAAACCTTTCCCGCACTCTGAACATGAAAAGGGATACTCACCTGTGTGAATTGTCTGATGTTTAAGAAGGCCTATTTTTTGAATGAAACATTTCCCGCACTCTGAACATGAATAGGGACGCTCACCCGTGTGAATCATCTGGTGTTTATCAAGACTATTTTTCTCAGTGACATTTTTCCCGCACTCTGAATATGAAAAGGGACTTACACCTGTGTGAATTGTCTGATGTGTAAGAAGTCTGTGTTTTGTAGTGAAACATTTCCCGCACTCTGAACATGAAAAGGGACTTACACCTGTGTGAATTGTCTGATGTGTAAGAAGTGTGTGTTTTGCAGTGAAACATTTCCCGCACTCTAAACAAGAAAAGGGGCGCACACCAGTGTGAATTTTCTGATGTAGAAGAAGTTGTCCTTTACTAATAAAACATTTCCCGCACTCTGAACAAGAAAAGGGGCGCACACCAGTGTGAATTTTCTGATGTTCAAGAAGCTGTCCTTTCCTAATAAAACATTTCCCGCACTGAGAACATGAATAGAGACGCTCAGCAGTGTGAATTTTCTGATGTTCAAGAAGTTGTCCTTTACTAGTAAAACATTTCTCGCACTCTGAACATGAATAAGGACGCTCCCCGGTGTGACTGTACCAGTGTGTAAGAAGGTTTTGTTTGCTAGTGTAACATTTCCCGCACTCTGAACATGAATAGGGACGCTCAGCATTGTGATATTTCTTGTGTTTAAGAAGTTCTCTCTTTTTTGTGAAAAGTTTCCCACACACTGAACATGACAATGAAGTCTCTTCTGTGTGATCTCCTTCCTGCCCTGAAGAAGATTCCTCGGGAATAGACGGATCTATTAAAGTATTTCTACTGTGAGATCTTAGAGTCCTGGAATGTGATTTATCAGAAGATTCCTCAGACGTATTCCGCACATTATGGTCATCTGCTGAGAAATAATTTTACAATAAATGTTAGAAGAATTTTTGGAATCTTGTATTCAATGTCCCTTTACAGTGCGATCCCCTTTATATCACTGTGCCCCTTTACATTACAGTGCCCCCCGCAATCACAGCCCCCCATCACTGTGCCCCTTTACATTACAGTGCCCCCCGCAATCACAGCCCCTCCCCCTTACAGTGCCCCCCGCAATCACAGCCCCCTCCCCCTTACAGTGCCCCTTTACATTACAGTGCCCCCCGCATTCACAGCCCCCCATCATTGTGCCCCTTAACATTACATTGCTCCCCCGCAATCACAGCCCCCTCATCACTGTGCCCCTTTACATTACAGTGCCCCCCGCAATTACTGTGTACCTTTACATTACAGTGCCCCCCACATTCACAGCCCCCCATCATTGTGCCCCTTTACATTACATTGCCCCCAGCAATCACAGCCCCCTCGTCACTGTGCCCTTTTAAATTACAGTGCCCCCCGCAATCACAGCCCCCAGCACAGTGCCCCTTTACATTACAGTGCCCCCCCGCAATCACAGCCCCCATCACTGGGCCCCTTTACATTACAGTGCCCCCCACAATCACAGTCCCCCATCACAGTGCCCCTTTACATTACAGTGCCCCCCACAATCACAGCCCCCCATCACAGTGCCCCTTTACATTACAGTGCCCCCCGCAATCACAGCCCCCTCATCACTATGCCCGTTTACATTGCAGTGCCCCCATAATCACAGCCCCCCATCACTGTACCCCTTTACATTACAGTGCCCCCCCACAATCACAGCCCCCCATCACTGTGCCCCTTTACATTACAGTGCCCCCCACATTCACAGCCCCCCATCACAGTGCCCCTTTACATTACAGTGCCCCCCACATTCACAGCCCCCCATCATTGTGCCCCTTTACATTACATTGCCCCCAGCAATCACAGCCCCCTCGTCACTGTGCCCTTTTACATTACAGTGCCCCCCGCAATCACAGCCCCCAGCACAGTGCCCCTTTACATTACAGTGCCCCCCCGCAATCACAGCCCCCATCACTGGGCCCCTTTACATTACAGTGCCCCCCACAATCACAGTCCCCCATCACAGTGCCTCTTTACATTACAGTGCCCCCCACAATCACAGCCCCCCATCACAGTGCCCCTTTACATTACAGTGCCCCCCGCAATCACAGCCCCCTCATCACTATGCCCGTTTACATTGCAGTGCCCCCATAATCACAGCCCCCCATCACTGTACCCCTTTACATTACTGTGCCCCCCCACAATCACAGCCCCCCATCACTGTGCCCCTTTACATTACAGTGCCCCCACAATCACAGCCCCCATCACAGTGCCCCTGCACAATCACAGCCCCCCATCACAATGCCCCTTACAGTCATGGTCCCCCATCACTGCCTCTTTAAATCTCTTCCTCCCCTGCACAGTCCTACCTTCAGCAGGGCAGAGGCAGTTATCAGCCCTCTGTGTCCTCTGCCGGGTCTCCCGCCCCACAGACAATGTCATCCAATCAGCAGGGCAGGGGGTGGGAGGAGCTGCAGATCTGAATGCTTGGTAATAAGAAAAGACTCCCACTCTCTCTCCAGATCTCCTGCTCCCTTCCCTGCCAATTAACTTATATAGTCAGTGAGGTGAGAGGCCCGGGGGAGGGCACACAGGCTGTTATGACCGCACAGCAGGAGGTGAGTGGTGACCGTGCTCTGTAATAGTCCTGTCTGGACTGCAGTCGCCACTTACCTCCTGCCACGTGGACCGGTCATCAACAGGCCATGGACTGGTACTGGTCTGCAGCTTGGGGACCCCTAATCTACAGTGTCTACACCTCATTTGTTGGGAACATGACGTTATATTGAGGAATGGAGATGGGCCTTTCATATGGTATACAGTATCTCCTCCTCATTTGTTGGGAACATGACGTTATATTGAGGAATGGGGATAGAATTTTCATATAGTGTACAGTATCTCCTCCTCATTAATTGTGAACATTGGTTAATGTGGTAAATATAATTGCCTTCTTCTGGTGAGGACTAGAGTTGATTCTTTCAAATGGTTTTCAATACACACAGTACATTGGGCGGTGGGGTAGGTACACTGATGATCTTTTTACTATCAGAAGTTAGGGTTTCTCAGTTTTTCCTGTGCAGAATGATGTGACATTCTCCATTTTGTATGTGAGCAGAATAGATTGTGTGTAATTAAATAGAAAAAAAACAAACCTCTGTATACGGAAGGGGTGCTTTGTTTTTAGAGCTCTGTGGATGAGGAATAATCTGGTTCCAGATGACTAAAAAAAAATGACTGGAGGTTCTTCTTATTAAAAATACTGTATATTAATAATTGAAGGACAAACATTTTAGAATGTTGATCTGGGAAGCTGATTGCCTCTTGGGATCAGGAAAGAACATTTTAACCTAAAGAAAATGAGGCCGAGCTTTATATGGTTATTCTGTCTTTCTGCTGGGTGAATTCAGTAGACATAGACCTTTTCTCCTCTGATGTAACAATGTAAATACAAACTTTGTACTCATAGAAGTAAAATAATAATGGAAACTGGTTCTATATTTAGTGTTTTTTTACTTACTTGTGTCCATATGTAGAGAAGATTCCTCCTGTTTACTTTCCATAGTCATCTCCCCCTCCTCCATAGACTGCTGATCTCCACTCACCAACCTCTCTTCTTTTTCCTCTTTATACTCAACTTTGATGTCTTTCAGTTCTTCACCCTAAACCCCAAAGATGGTAGAATACATTGGTAAAAATAATCAAGAGATTACACAGAAGAATGTCCTCTCATGAATTAGAATACATTTTGAGTTCTAGTTATTGAGTCCCACCTACCTGATGATGGTGAGGGATGGTGTGATGTTCCCGTGTGGAATTCCGGGAATACAGAGGAAGGGGACATCTCTCTGGTGGGTTCCCATTACTGGATCCATCTGTAGGAAACACACACACTGATTGAATACATTGTTTCTATGTGTTTATTAGCTGATGGGGGATCTAGGTGGACCCTCCGTACTGCTCTCTTCTTTACAATAAAGTCTCCTCTTACCCGGTGATGTGAGGGGCGGCTGATTCTCCATCATGAAGTCCTTGTAGAGATCCTTGTGTCCTTCTAAATACTCCCACTCCTCCCAGCTGCTGGGTGTTAATGGATCACCAGATATTTTCTTCACCACTTAAAAATCCTGTGTAAAGACAGAAAATAATAACAGTGATCACCAAAAATATCCCAGAATCCTCCTCACCTCTCTGATCAGGCTTGTATTTTATTAATAGAAAAAAAAAATGATGTCATATGAGCTCCCAAAATCTTACTCACCTCTTCCTGATATATATATACAGGACTCTTCTCTCTGGACAGATAACAAACTGAGAATTATCTGGACTGTACCGGCATGAATGATATCTATGTCTCTGGTCTATAAACTAGAAGCTCTGGATGAACAGTTGGATAAATGGTTCTATATTTAGGATGTATCTGGTCTATAAACCAGAAGCTCTGGATGGACAGTTGGATAAATGGTTCTATATTTAGGATGTATCTGATCTATAAACCATAACAGACGTCACAGTGACTATGGAGGAAGAGGACGGACATGACGGGGGGGGGGGGGGGGGTTACTGGGTGTAGATATATAATAATATTTTATTACCTCCTCAGCTGTAGGAATATCTCCCTCCTCTTCCAGCATGTGTTCCACGCTGAAGATGACATCACTTCCTGTCTGTAGATTACATTTCCTGTCTTTGTTGACATCACTTCCTGTTTGTATCTTCTATCACTTCCTGTCTCTGCATTCCATGAACAATAAGTGAGATTACCACCTTGTGGAGAAGATACACACTGCAGCCGGTGTTTTTTTAAAAACTTTGACAGATACTTCTTGATTTTTTCTTTAGCTTTGGTGCTTAAAGTGGAACTTTAGTCAGAAAATTAGGTCCTGCTAGATTACCTCAGGCTGGCCCCTTTTGCACGTACAGCTTTTTAAAATATTAAAAATAAGTGCCTATCAGTGTTTAAAATCCAGTAATATACAATCTATTGTAAAGCGCTGCATAAACTGTTGGCGCTATATAAATTTTGTATACGAATAACAATGTATAGTAATCTCACCCTTCTCTGCACATGCTCATTTGCTCTCTATTTTTAGGCATGGTGCAGAATTTGTAGAGGCCAATAGGCTGCTCAGGGGCTGTTTTCGGATGGATTAGAACTTTTTCAGAAGTATTCGAATTGAATCAAAAATAGTGAACCCTTCCGAATTCAGTGTGAAAAGTAGCTGGTTGTTAAGGACCAAGTGGCTGTAGTGTCCTTAATAGGGATGAGCTTCGAGTTCGAGTCGAACGTAAGTTCAACTCGAACATCGGCTGTTCGACCGTTCGTCGAATTATGAACATTATGGGCCGTTCACACCAAATTTGTGTGGCGCGTCACGGCCCACAATTCACTGCGGCATCGCAGTGCATTGCTGGCTGATGATTGGCCAAGCATGCACTATGACCCATATGCTTTGGCCAATCACAGTGCGGTAAGAACGAAGAGCCATAATTGGCCAAAGGCAGGGTGGCTTTGGCTAATTATGCTTCAGGGGATTTAGTACACGCCCCACAATATATCAGGCCGCCTGGAAGAGAGAGAGAGAAAGACAGTGTCATTTCATTTGAGTTAGAGCAGGCAGGTGAGTCAGTTAGCTGCAGTCAGTGTATTGTGTATATATATGCATCCCAGGTGTTGTGTGTATATATATATATATATATATATATATATATATATATATATAAATGAACATCAGGTGGGTTACCCTCTTGTCTTGATATCTTTGTTAGACCAAAGCACCGTCAGGGTGGACTCCCAAACTTCCACCATAAATAATAGAAAAACTCATGGAACGATGCTTGATGCCAAAATGAGTGTCCTTTACTGAAAAGTTAATCCATAGAATATTGCAAAATACAAGCAAGCCACTGTACAGTTCCGAGCGCCACTCGCTCTTCGTCAGGCTTTTCAGCCTGAAAAGCCTGACGAAGAGCGAGTGGCGCTCGGAACTGTACAGTGGCTTGCTTGTATTTTGCAATATTCTATGGATTAACTTTTCAGTAAAGGACACTCATTTTGGCATCAAGCATCGTTCCATGAGTTTTTCTATATATATATATATATACACTGTATTCAGTTTAGCTAGATCCGTTCCTGTTATTCTCTTCCTAATATACTCTTATGCCGCGTACACACGAGCGGACTTTGTGGCATACTTTGCCCGGCGGACTTTTCGACGTACTTTACGACGGACTTTCTGAATGAACGGACTTACCTACACACAATCAACCAAAGTCCGACAAATTCGTACGTGATGACGTACGACCGGACTAAAACAAGGAAGTTCATAGCCAGTAGCCAATAGCTGCCCTAGCTTGGCTTTTTGTCTGTCGAACTAGCATACAGACGAGCGGACTTTTCGACTGGACTCGAGTCCGTCGGATAGATTTGAAACATGTTTCAAATCTAAGTCTGGCAAACTTTTGAGAAAAAAAAGTCCGCTGGAGCCCACACACGATCGAATTGTCCGAAGGACTCCGGTACGCCGGAAAAGTTTGCCGGAAAGTCAGCTCGTGTGTACGCGGCATTACAGGCAGGCAGCTGCAGTATTTTCAGTCAGTGTACTGTATCCTGTGCAAAGTGTGCAACTAAAGCTAACTGCAGACAATTGCTGGTGTTCTCTTCCGAATAATACCTCAGGCAGGCAGCTGCAGTATTTTTAGTTAGTGTACTGCATCCTGTGCACAGTGTGCAACTAAAGATTAATGCAGACAATTGCTGGTGTTCTCTTCCTAATAATACCACAAGCAGACAGCTGCAGTATTTTCAGTCAGTGTACTGTATCCTGTGCACAGTGTGCAACTAAAGCTAACTGCAGACAATTGCTGGTGTTATCTTCCTAATAATACCACAGGCAGGCAGCTTCAGTATTTTCAGTTAGTGTACTGTATCCTGTGCACAGTGTGCAACTAAAGCTAACTGCAGACAATTGCTGATGTTCTCTTCCTAATAATACCACAGGCAGGCAGTTGATTCAGCTAGCTGCAGTATATTAGTGTACTGTATACTGGGCACAGTGTGCAACTAAAGCTAACTGCAGACAATTCCTGTTGTTTTCTTCCTAATAATACTACAGGCAGGCAGGCAATTCAGCTAGCTGCAGTATAGTCTGTATATATATATACATCCCAGCTTTGTCCAGCTACATCTCACTGCAGGCCATTCCTTGTGTACCTATTCCAATACATCAAAGACAGTATGTCTGGAAGGCCAACAAGGAGAGGCAGACAGTCACAGGCCAATAAAAGAGGGCAAGCAGGCTCTGTGTCTAGAGGCAACAGTGCTGGTCGTGGACATGGTGCATCCTCATCAGCACGTGGCCATGGGGCGCGCTTGTCTTTTTTCTCGGCAGCTGGCCGTGTTGAGCCACAACATGCCGAAGAGTTGGTAGAGTGGTTGACCAAGCCGTCCTCATCCTCCTCATCCTCTGTCACCCAGGCTACCTTGGCTGCCAATACAGGTGCCAGAGTGGCCTATTCCTTGGACTCGAGGTCTTCATCAGTCATTCCTTCCCTAGCCCAACCGGAGGAGTCCCCCGAACTGTTCGACCACAGTGTCGGGTAAATGCTGCAGGAGGATGTGCAGCGTTTTGAAGGCTCCGATGATGGTACCCAGCTTGAGGAAGGCAGTAACGTGAGCCCAGAGAGAGGGATTGCCCAAGAAGGACAACAAACTGGCAGTCATGTTCCCCCAGCTGCAGCATACTGCCAAGTTTGCTCCAGTGATGAGGAGGGAGGGGATGATGAGCTCACTGACTCTACGTGGGTGCCTGATAGGAGAGAGGAGGAGAGGGCAGAGGAGGAGGAGGCATATCTCCAATGAGGCAGGATGCCCTCCAGGGGCCAGCTTAAGGGCAGCCAACCGACTGCATCACACCTCAGAGCTCCGCAAGTGTAGGGCGCTGGTGACTCCACGCGTTATTCCAAAAGTTTTTCGGTGTGGGCCTTTTTTGAAACGTGTGCAGCAGATCGCACCATTGCTATTTGCAATATATGTTTGAAGTGTATCAAGGCTGGACTAGACATCAAGCGCTTGGGCACCACATGCTTAATCAGACATATGTCAAGCTCCCATGCAGCCCGTTGGCAACACTACCTAAAAGACCCACACCACACCAGCGGTTGAATGCTAGCTTGGCTAAATTGCTAGCAGTTCAACTGCTGCCTTTTCAGTTGGTAGACTCTGCCCCCTTCCGTGAGTTTGTGGAATGTGCACTACCTCAGTGGCAGATTCCCAAACGCCACTTTTTTGCATGCAAAGCGATTCCGGCTCTCTACCGGCATGTGGAAGTCAATGTCCATGCCTCGCTGGACAGGGCAGTCAGCGGTAAGGTGCATATTACTGCTGACTCATGGTCCAGCAGGCAAGGACAGGGACGTTACCTATCTTTCACTGCGCACTGGGTGACTCTGCTGTCAGCTGGGAAGGGTGCAGGACAGGGTGCAGTAGTGTTGGAGGTTGTTCCGCCACCACGCCCCCAAAATTCTACTAGTGGTGATTCTGCCACACCTCTCTCCTCCACCCCCTCCTCTTCTTCTTTCTCCATGGCCTCTTCCCATGCTGATTTGTCCTCGGAACCAGCGGTGCTCCGTAGGCATTCAAGGGGCTACACAAGCACGCAGGCAAAAAGATGCCATGCGGTGCTTGAGCTGGTGTGCTTGGGGGACAGGAGCCACACTGGGGCAGAGATTCTGTCAGCTCTGCAGGGGCAGGCTCAGAGGTGGTTGACGCCACGCCAGCTTAAGCCAGGTATAGTGGTTTGAGACAATGGCACCAACCTCCTCTCCGCCCACTGACAGGGACAACTGACCCATGTGCCCTGTTTGGCTCACGTCCTTAACTTGGTGGTGCAGCGGTTCTTGGGTAGGTACTCGGGCTTACAGGATGTCCTGAGGCAGGCCAGGAAAGTCTGCGTGCATTTCCACCAGTGCTCGGCTGGCTGACCTCCAAAAGGAATTTAACCTGCCCAAGAACCGCCTAATCTGTGACATGCCCACCAGGTGGAACTCAACGTTGGCCATGCTGCAGCGGTTGCACATGCAGCAGAAGGCCATCAATGAGTACCTGTGCGACTATGGCACCAAGACAAGGTCAGGGAAGCTTGTTTTTTTTTTCCCATGCCAGTGGGCCATGATCATGGATGCATGCACTGTCCTGTCACCATTTGAGGAGGCCACGAGGATAGTGAGCAGTGACAGTGCATGCATCAGTGACACTGTCCCTCTTGTCCACCTTTTGGAGCACACGCTGCGTGGAATAATGGACAGGGCACTTGAGGCAGAACAGAGGCAGGAAGAGGAGGACTTCCTTACCTCTGAAGGCCCCCTTTATCCAGACAGTGTTCCTGCGTGCCCGCCAATCACACAGGAAGAGGAGGAGGAGGATTGTGTCAGCATGGAGGTAGAGCCTAGCACTCAGCATCAGCAGCAATCTTCAAGGGATCATTTACAGTCCGAAGAAACCCATGGACTTGTACGTGGCTGGGAGGAGGTGGCTGCGGATCATGTCGTCCTTAGTGACCCAGAGGACTCCGGACCGAATGCCTCAGCAAACCTACGCTGCATGGCCTCCCTGATCCTGCAAAGCCTGCGGAAGGATCCTCATATTCGTAATATCAAGGAGAAGGATCATTATTGGCTGGCAACCCTCCTTGATCCACGTTACAAGGGTAAGGTTGCGGACTTTATCTTGCCGTCGCAGAGGGAGCAGAGGATGAAACATCTTCGGGAGGCCTTGCAGAAAGGCTTGTGCAATGCGTTTCCAGAGCCTGGGAGGTTACAATTTCCTGGTCCTCTTGGACAAGGTGTTGTTGAGGCTTCAGTCAGTCACAGAAGAAGCGGTGAAGCAATGAATTTTTTAGTCTGCAGCCCCAAGGTATGATCGGTTCCTGCAACCATCGCCAGCGTCTGATTCACATGTTTCAGGAATACCAAGGGGCAAGATCAGACTTGGACACCTTTCCCCCCTCTCTGAACCATAACAGGCCACAACATTGGGGGGGTGCTTTGGGGCAGGGGGGACAAGGTCTTCTCATCCCCACAACCCTTGCCCAGTGGTTGTAGGGGTATACAGGCAGGGGGCTTATTGGAATCTGGTGGAAGCCCCCTTTAACAAGGGGGTCTGCAGATCCCAGCCCCCCCTATGGGAATGAGTACGGAGTACGTAGTACCCCTATTTATTCACCAGAAAAGTGTAAAAAATACATAAAAAAACAAACGCAGTTTCTGACAAATCCTTTATTAAAAAGAATGCCCCCTGAAGTAAATCCAGTGTCAATCGCTATGAAAGCCGACCACCAATCCAAAAAAACAAACAAAAAAAAGAGGTGCGCACACAATGTTTACCTTATGGCAACTGACACAGCTCTGGTTCCCACCAACGGTAAATAAACAAAAAGGGTCACCTGTTATCGGCACTCCAGGGCCTCCAAAATGTGATAGGTAGTCAGAAAAATAAATGTGTAATTTACAGTATGCTATTTTAAAGCCTAAAGGTGCTCCTTGGATTTTGGGCCTCTATGTGATTAGACTCTGAAAAAGTCTCACATATGTTGTATCACCATACTAGGGGAAAGTAGTAAAATGCATTTTGGAGTGTAATTCTAAGTGTGACCATACTGTGTGTTATGACATTTTATTGACAGCTTTGTGTAAAAAAATACGTTTTCTTTTTATATTTTTTTTTAAAACTTGTGGCAGAAAATTAAATTCTCAAAAGACTCATCATGCCTATAAAAAATACCTTGAGGTGTTTACTCTTCAAAATGTGGTGATTTTGTGGATTTTTCTCCTATCCTGGCACTTTAGTGCCTCAAGAAATGTGAGTGATGGTCAGGAAATCAGATGCACTATTTGCCTGAAGGTGTTCCTGGGATTTTGGGCCCCTCCATGCATCCACACAGAACAAAAAGTCTCACACATGTGGTATCCCCATGCTTGGAAAGTGTGGAAGAATGTGTTTTGTGGTGTAATTCTTGTGCCCCGTACACACGTTCGGATTTTCAGACGGAAAATGTGTGATAGGACCCTGTTGTCGGAAATTACGACCGTGTGTGGGCTCCATCACACATTTTCCATCGGAATTTCTGACACACAAAGTTTGAGAGCTTGCTATAAAATTTTCCGACAACAAAATCCATTGTCGGAAATTCCAATCGTGTGTACACAAATCTGACGCACAAAGTGCCACGCATGCTCAGAATAAATTAAGAGATGAAAGCTATTGGCTACTTCCCCATTTATAGTCCCGACATACGTGTTTTACGTCACCGCGTTTAGAACAATTGGATTTTCCGACAATTTTGTGTGACCGTGTGTATGCAAGACAAGTTTGAGCCAACATCCGTCTGAAAAAATTTATGGATTTTGTTGTCGGAATGTCCGATCAATGTCCGACCGTGTGTACGGGGCATAAGTATACCCATGTTGTGTGCGAGAAATAACTTGTTAAAATGACAACTTTGTGAAATAAAATCAGATTTTATTTAATTTCTATATTTCCCAAAAAAGATTTTGGAAAAAATGTACATCAAAAAACTCATTCTGTCTCTTACTAAAAACCTTGGACTGTTTACTTTCCATAAAGATGTCATTTGGGGGTATTTGTACTGTCCTGGCATTTTAGAGACTCATAAATTTAGATATTCAGTCAGAACATCAGGATTGATTAATTTTCATTATATACACTATACATTGTAGACTTTATAACTTTCACGCAGAGTAGATAATATACACAGATTTTCCTTGTATTTTATCCAAAGAAATGTAGAAAAATACATTTTGCCCTAAATTTACGAAGAAAGATTAGATTATTTACTTGCAATTTTTTATTAAAAAAAAAAATATTTATGTTCAGTTTTTTTTTCTATTATATATTAACTAAAAGAAAGCTTTACATGTCTCAAAAAATGATATAAAATTATTTTGGGTACAGTGTTACATGAGTAATTGTCAGTCAAATTATCACTGTGCTGGAAATGATAGAATGGCGTATACAGGAAGGGGGAATAACATGGCGATCTTTAAGTGGTTAACAAACAATAAAAACTAAGAGAGAATCTAAATCAAAACCTTTATAATTGAAGATAATAAACCATAAAGTGTATTTATTATTGGTTGGACCAATGAGAAGCCGGCTTCTTCAGTAATACATAAAAAGAGTAATAATGTACAGAAACCGATATCAACCAATAAGAAGTGTTGTCCATGTATTGTCATATCTGGCCATGTATTAGCACAGTTTAGTTGTATGGTGCGGTCTGTGTGAGTGCGGGACCGAGTCATCTCTATATGTTTAGAGGATCGTATTACTAGAATTCAATCCCTGCAGACTCAGATCTATCAAACCGAACCTGAAAAACATTCAATATATCCCCCCCCACCCCCAACACACCACTGTTATCATGAGAAAGATTGTTATCTTATGTGAATTCTCTGATGTAGCACAAGGTTTCCCTTCGTCGTGAAAGATTTCCCGCACACTGAGCATGAATAAGGACGCTCACCTGTGTGAACTCTCCGGTGTACAATTAATTTTTCGTTTGTAATGAAACATTTCCCGCACTCTGAACATGAATGGGGGCGCTCCCCTGTGTGAAGCTTCTGGTGTCTATTAAGATTGCTTTTCAGAGTGAAACGTTTCCCGCACTCTGAACATGAATAGGGACGCTCACCTGTGTGAATCATCTGGCGTTTAACAAGAATTTTTTCCCCAGTGAAACCTTTCCCGCACTCTGAACATGAAAAGGGATACTCACCTGTGTGAATTGTCTGATGTTTAAGAAGGCCTATTTTTTGAATGAAACATTTCCCGCACTCTGAACATGAATAGGGACGCTCACCCGTGTGAATCATCTGGTGTTTATCAAGACTATTTTTCTCAGTGACATTTTTCCCGCACTCTGAATATGAAAAGGGACTTACACCTGTGTGAATTGTCTGATGTGTAAGAAGTCTGTGTTTTGTAGTGAAACATTTCCCGCACTCTGAACATGAAAAGGGACTTACACCTGTGTGAATTGTCTGATGTGCAAGAAGTGTGTGTTTTGTAGTGAAACATTTCCCGCACTCTAAACAAGAAAAGGGGCGCACACCAGTGTGAATTCTCTGATGTTGAAGAAGTTGTCCTTTCCTAATAAAACATTTCCCGCACTCTGAACAAGAAAAGGGACGCTCACCAGTGTGAATTCTCTGATGTTGAAGAAGTTGTCCTTTACTAATAAAACATTTCCCGCACTCTGAACATGAATAAGGACGCTCCCCAGTGTGACTGTACCAGTGTGTAAGAAGGTTTTGTTTGCTAGTGTAACATTTCCCGCACTCTGAACATGAATAGGGACGCTCAGCAGTGTGACTGTACCAGTGTGTAAGAAGGTTTTGTTTACTAGAGTAACATTTCCCGCACTCTGAACATGAATAGGGATGCTCAGCAGTGTGACATTTCTCGTGTCTAAGAAGTTCTCTCTTTTTTGTGAAAAGTTTCCCGCACACTGAACATGACAATGAAGTCTCTTCTGTGTGATCTCCTTCCTGCCCTGAAGAAGATTCCTCGGGAATAGACGGATCTATTAAAGTATTTCTACTGTGAGATCTTAGAGTCCTGGAATGTGATTTATCAGAAGATTCCTCAGACATATTCCGCACATTATGGTCATCTGCTGAGAAATAATTTTACAATAAACGTTAGAAGAATTTTTGAAATCTTGTATTCAATGTCCCTTTACAGTGCGGTCCCCTTTATATCACTGTGCCCCTTTACATTACAGTGCCCCCCCGCAATCACAGCCCCCCATCACTGTGCCCCTTTACATTACAGTGCCCCCCGCAATCACAGCCCCCTCCCCCTTACAGTGCCCCTTTACATTACAGTGCCCCCCCCCGCAATCACAGCCCCCACATCACTGTGCCCCTTTACATTACAGTGCCCCCCGCATTCACAGCCCCCCATCATTGTGCCCCTTAACATTACAGTGCCCCCCGCAATCACAGCCCCCTCATCACTATGCCCGTTTACATTGCAGTACCCCCATAATCACAGCCCCCCATCACTGTGCCCCTTTACATTACAGTGCCCCCCCACAATCACAGCCCCCATCACAGTGCCCCCCCACAATCACAGCCCCCCATCACAATGCCCCTTGCAGTCATGGTCCCCCCATCACTGCCTCTTTAAATCTCTTCCTCCCCTGCACAGTCCTACCTTCAGCAGGGCAGAGGCAGTTATCAGCCCTCTGTGTCCTCTGCCAGGTCTCCCGCCCCACAGACGATGTCATCCAATCAGCAGGGCAGGGGGTGGGAGGAGCTGCAGATCTGAATGCTTGGTAATATGAAAAAACTCCCACTCTCTCTCCAGATCTCCTGCCCCCTTCCCTGCCAATTAACTTATATAGTCAGTGAGGTGAGAGGCCCGGGGGAGGGCACACAGGCTGTTATGACCGCACAGCAGGAGGTGAGTGGAGACCGTGCTCTGTGATAGTCCTGTCCGGACTGCAGTCACCACTCACCTCCTGCCACGTGGACCGGTCATCAACAGGCCACGAACTGGTACTGGTCTGCAGCTTGGGGACCCCTAATCTACAGTGTCTACACCTCATTTGTTGGGAACATGACGTTATATTGAGGAAAGGAGATGGGCCTTTCATATGGTATACAGTATCTCCTCCTCATTTGGTGGGAACATGACGTTATATACTTTATACTCATAGAAGTAAAATAATAATGGAAACTGGTTCTATATTTAGTGTTTTTTTACTTACTTGTGTCCATATGTAGAGAAGATTCCTCCTGTTTACTTTCCATAATCATCTCCCCCTCCTCCATAGACTGCTGATCTCCACTCACCAACCTCTCTTCTTCCTCTTTATCCTCAACTTTGATGTCTTTCATTTCTTCACCCTAAACCCCAAAGATGGTAGAATACATTGGTAAAGAGAAACAAGAGATTACACAGAAGAATGTCCTCTCATATATTAGAATACATTTTGAGTTCTAGTTATTGAGTCCCACCTACCTGATGATGGTGAGGGATGGTGTGATCTTCCTGTGTGGAATCCCAGGAATACAGAGGACGGGGACATCTCTCTGGTGGGTTCCCATTACTGGATCCATCTGTAGGAAACACACACACTGACTGAATACATTGTTTCTATGTGTTTATCGGATGATGGGGGATCTAGGTGGACCCTCTGTACTGCTCTCTCCTTTACAATAAAGTCTCCTCTTACCCGCTGATGTGAGGGGCGGCTGATTCTCCATCATGATGTCCTTGTAGAGATCCTTGTGTCCTTCTAAATATATCTGTTGTCAAGCAGTGAGCTGGAGGCACTGTGATGTGTGGGAGACCCGGGAGAGGGCACACAGGCAAAGTGATACAGGAGCACAACAGTAGGTGAGTGGTGACCTTGGTCTGTGATAGTCTGGGCCAGACCGTGGTCATCGCTCACTTCCTGCTGTGTGGACCAGCCATCAACAGGCCACAGACTGGTACTAGTCTGCAGCTTGGCGGTTGGGGACCTCTAGTCTATAGTGTCTACACCTCATTTGTTGGGAACATGACTTTAAATTGAGGAATGGAGATGGACCTTTCATATGGTGTACAGTATCTCCTCATTTGTTGGGAACATGATGTTATATTGAGGAATGGGGATAGAATTTTCATATAGTGTACAGTATCTCCTCCTCATTAATTGTGAACATTGGTTAATGTGGTAAATATAATTGCCTTCTTCTGGTGAGGACTAGAGTTGATTCTTTCAAATGGTTTTCAATACACACAGTACATTGGGCGTGGGGTAGGTACACTGATGATCTTTTTACTATCAGAAGTTAGGGTTTCTCAGTTTTTCCTGTACAGAATGATGTGGAATTCTCCATTTTGTATGTGAGCAGAATAGATTGTGTGTAATTAAATAGAAAAAAAGAACCTCTGTATACGGAAGGGGTGCTTTGTTTTTAGAGCTCTGTGGTTGAGGAATAATCTAGTTCCAGATGACTACTAAAAATGACTGGATGTTCTTCTTATTAAAAATACTGTATACTAATAATTGAAGGACAAACATTTTAGAATGTTGATCTGGGAAGCTGATTGCCTCTTGGGATCAGGAAAGAACATTTTAACCTAAAGAAAATGAGTCCGAGCTTTATATGGTTATTCTCTTTCTGCTGGGTGAATTCAGTAGACATAGACCTTTTCTCCTCTGATGTAACAATGTAAATACAAACTTTGTACTCATAGAAGTAAAATAATAATTGAAACGGGTTCTATATTTCGTTTTTTTTTTACTTACTTGTGTCCATATGTAGAGAAGATTTCTCCTGTTTACTTTCCATAGTCATCTCCCCCTCCTCCATAGACTGCTGATCTCCACTCACAAACCTCTCTTCTTCTTCCTCTTTATCCTCAACTTTGATGTCTTTCAGTTCTTCACCCTAAACCCCAAAGAT
This sequence comes from Aquarana catesbeiana, assembly GCF_042186555.1. Taxonomy (NCBI): domain Eukaryota; kingdom Metazoa; phylum Chordata; class Amphibia; order Anura; family Ranidae; genus Aquarana; species Aquarana catesbeiana. Next base: position 299,322,128 of record NC_133331.1, on the reverse strand, counting down.
GGTAGAATACATTGGTAAAAATAAACAAGAGATTACACAGAAGAATATCCTTTCATGGATTAGAATACATTTTGAGTTCTAGTTATTGAGTCCCACCTACCTGATGATGGTAAGGGATGGTGTGATCTTCCTGTGTGGAATCCCGGGAATACAGAGGAAGGGGACATCTCTCTGGTGGGTTCCCATTACTGGATCCATCTGTAGGAAACACACACACTGACTGAATACATTGTTTCTATGTGTTTATTAGCTGATGGGGGATCTAGGTGGACCCTCCGTACTGCTCTGTCCTTTACAATAAAGTCTCCTCATACCCGGTGATGTGAGGGGCGGCTGATTCTCCATCATGAAGTCCTTGTAGAGATCCTTGTGTCCTTCTAAATACTCCCACTCCTCCCAGCTGCTGGGTGTTAATGGATCACCAGATATTTTCTTCACCACTTAAAAATCCTGTGTAAAGACAGAAAGTAATAACAGTGATCACCAAAAATATCCCAGAATCCTCCTCACCTCTTTGATCAGGCTTGTATTTTATTAATAGAAAAAAAAATGATGTCATATGACCTCCCAAAATCTTACTCACCTCTTCCTGATATATATATACAGGACTCTTCTCTCTGGACAGATAACAAACTGAGAATTATCTGGACTGTACTGGCATAAATGATGTCTAGGTCTCTGGTCTATAAACTAGAAGCTCTGCATGGACAGTTGGATAAATGGCTCTATATTTAGGATGCGTCTGGTCTATAAACCAGAGGCTCTGGATGGACAGTTGGATAAATGGTTCTATATTTAGTATGTATCTGATCTATAAACCATAAAAGACGTCACAGTGACTATGGAGGAAGAGGACGGACATGACGGGGGGTTACTGAGTGAAAATATATAATAATATCTTATTACCTCCTCAGCTGTAGGAATATCTCCCTCCTCTTCCAGCATGTGTTCCACTCTGAAGATGACATCACTTCCTGTCTGTAGATTACATTTCCTGTCTTTGTTGACGTCACTTCCTGTTTGTATCTTCTATCACTTCCTGTCTCTGCATTCCATGAACAATAAGTGAGATTACCACCTTGTGGAGAAGATACACACTGCAGCCGGTGTTTTTTAAAAACTTAGACAGATGCGTCTTGATTTTTTCTTTAGCTTTGGTGCTTAAAGTGGTTGTATACCTTTATTTTTAACTTTTACCTACAGGTAAGCCTATAATAAGGCTTACCTGTAGGTAAAAAAAATATCTCCTAAACCTACAGGTTTAGGAGATATTCCCCTCGCAATGAGCCGCTGACTGCAGCGGCACATGCGCACATGGGGATTCTCGGCTGACAGCCCGGCAAACTCTGGAGCTTGCCGGGCAGAAGTTTCCCGCGTGCATGCGCGGGAGTGACGACATCGCGGCTCCGGCCACTCACAGCGCCGGAGCCGCGATACCCGGAAGACACGCCGAGGGGAGATGTCAGCTCCCTTGGCGTGGACCAGGTGAGATGCCGGCGCCTCGTTCTAAGGTAAGTATCTGATAATGAGCTAGTTTGCGGCGCAAACTAGCTCATTATGCCTTTTTCCTTGCAGGTGTAGAAAAAAAAAAAAGACAGCGGGTATACAACCGCTTTAAAGTGGAACTTTAGTCAGAAAATGAGGTCCTGCTAGATTACCTCAGGCTGGCCCCTTCTGCACATACTGCTATTTAAAATATTAAAAATAAGTGCCTATAAGTGTTTAAAATCCAGTAATATACAATCTATTGTAAAGCGCTGCGTAAACTGTTGGTGCTATATAAATTCTGTATACGAATAACAATGTATAGTAATCTCACCCTTCTCTGCACATGCTCATTTGCTCTCTATTTTCAGGCATGGTGCAGAATTTGTAGAGGCCAGTAGGCTGTTCAGGGGCTCTTGGCTTCAGCAAAATGGCCGCCTCTGATCATAAAAAATAGGAGCAATGCTGGAGGCAATTTACATTGCACATTTAATTTGGAAGCATAATTATTATAGTGGAATGTATGCTTTTTGCTAAAGAAAATTAGTTTATTTTTAATTTTTTATTACCTCCAGTAATCATTTTTCAATTTCCCTTTGGGATTAATAAAGTATTCTGTATTGTATGACGTTGTTTTTGGTAAAGTTCCACTTTAACGGCATGTCATACCGCTGTTATATAAAAAAAAGCAAGGACAAGACAGCTGACTCCTAAAGGTAATGGGCTGCTTTGGAATGGCCTCCCTTTTGCGCTGCTCATGTGCGCCCTCTAGAGCATTCAACAGCATTCTCCATGATCACTGAGTCCATCAGACACGGCAGATCACAGAGCGGGGTACAGGACCAATGAAATTGGCCCTGTCGCATGTGATCACTGTGACCAATCACAGCCATCACAAATGTGCTCTAAGGCTGCATGTTGGAGCCACAACTCTGTTTCTTCTTACATCGATTGGCTGTGAGAGGAAACAATGCTACCCCAGTGATCTGCACAGTACAGTGTCACCAGAAAAGCCAACCAATGTCCCTGATCACTACTACCTCCAGTACACTATCGCCATACCAGTGCAACCAACAATAGAGTCCCTGATTGCTAGCCACCCCTGCACAAAGTCACAAGACCAGTGCAACAAGTCACAATGTTCCTGATTGCTGCCACCCAGTACAGTGTCAATAGATCACCACAACCAGCAACAGAGTTCCTGACTGGTGCAACCCCGGTACACAATCAGCAGATGAGTGCACCCAGCAGTAGTGTTCCTCATCACTTCCACACCAGTTCTAGTGTCACCAGACTAGTGTCAGTCAGTAGCAATGTTCTTGATCACCAACACACCAGTTCCAATGTTGCCAGTCTAGTGTAAGCCAGCCACAGTGTTCCTGATCACTAGCCAAACCAGTTCCAATTTCTCCAGACCAATGTGAGTCAGCCACAGTGTTCCTTACACCAATCCCAGTGTCACCAGACCCGCACAGCCAGCAACAGTTTTCCTTTTCACCACAAGTCCCATTGTCACCAGACCAGAGTAACTCACAACAATATTGTTCCTGATTGTTGACAGACCAGAGCAGTCCAGCAACATCGTTCCTGATTGCTACGACACCACTGCCAGTGATTCAGAGTAGTGCAGGCAGCAACAGTTGGACTGGTCATTGCTGCCTCACCAGTCACCAGTGTCACCAAATCAGTGTAAAAAGCAACATGTTCCCAATCACCACCACACCAGTCCCAGTGTTACCAGTAGACATGTGCAGAACAAAAAAAGTAATTTTGTTTCATTTTAATTCTTTAAGTTACTTGCTTTGTTTAGTTCATTCATAATAAAATTTGTTTTGTTTCGTTTACTTGTTTTCGGATGGATTAGAACTTTTTCAGAAGTATTCGAATTGAATCAAAAATAGTGAACCCGTCCGAATTCATTGTGAAAAGTAGCTGGTTGTTAATGACCAGGCGGCTGTAGTGTCCTTAATAGGGATGACCTTCGAGTTCGAGTCGAACGTAAGTTCAACTGGAACATCGGCCATTCGACCGTTCATCGAATTATGAACATTATGGGCCGTTCGCACCAAATTTGTGTGGCGCGTCAAAATATACACACTGTATTCAGTTTAGCTAGATCAGTTCCTGTTATTCTCTTCTAATATACTCTTATGCCGCGTACACACGAGCGGACTTTGTGCCATACTTTGCCCGGTGGACTTTTCGACGGACTTTACAACGGACTTTCTGAATGAACGGACTTACCTACACACAATCAATCAAGTCCGACAAATTCGTACGTGATGACGTACGACCGGACTAAAACAAGGAAGTTCATAGCCAGTAGCCAATAGCTGCCCTAGCGTGGCTTTTTGTCCGTCGAACTAGCATACAGACGAGCAGACTTTTCGACCGGACTCGAGTCCGTCGGATGGATTTGAAACATGTTTCAAATCTAAGTCTGGCAAACTTTTGAGAAAAAAAGTCCACTGGAGCCCACACACGATCGAATTGTCCGACGGACTCTGGTACGCTGGAAAAGTTTGCTGGAAAGTCCGCTCGTGTGTACGCGGCATTACAGGCAGGCAGCTGCAGTATTTTCAGTCAGTGTACTGTATCCTGTGCAAAGTGTGCAACTAAAGCTAACTGCAGACAATTGCTGGTGTTCTCTTCCAAATAATACCTCAGGCAGGCAGCTGCAGTATTTTTAGTTAGTGTACTGCATCCTGTGCACAGTGTGCAACTAAAGCTAAGTGCAGACAATTGCTGGTGTTCTCTTCCTAATAATACCACAAGCAGACAGCTGCAGTATTTTCAGTCAGTGTACTGTATCCTGTGCACAGTGTGCAACTAAAGCTAACTGCAGACAATTGCTGGTGTTCTCTTCCTAATAATACCACAGGCAGGCAGCTGCAGTATTTTCAGTTAGTGTACTGTATCCTGTGCACAGTGTGCAACTAAAGCTAACTGCAGACAATTGCTAGTGTTCTCTTCCTAAAAATACCACAGGCAGGCAGTTGATTCAGCTAGCTGCAGTATATTAGTGTACTGTATACTGGGCACAGTGTGCAGATAAAGCTAACTGCAGACAATTCCTGTTGTTTTCTTCCTAATAATACCTCAGGCAGGCAGCTGCAGTACTTTTAGTTAGAGTACTGTATCCTGTGCACAGTGTCTAGAAAAGTAAAAAACAAATATTGTGCTTACACTAATTGGCATAAGCTGCGACTAAAAAGTAGTAAACCATAAATCATATAAAAATCGAAAAGTCGCGCTAAAGGCTGAGGGTGACAACAGGCAAGTGCCTAGAAAGCCTCATAGAAATATGAGGGTGGGTAGTGATCACTGAGTGAATAAATTTTAAAGAAGTGCTAGTCAATGTAGATATGCACTATAAAAATAAACAAAACTAAAAATAACATTTAATTAATGGGACACAGATATTGTTTACTATGTCCGTAAGGAATAATCAATATTGCGTGACTCAATCAATGACAGGTGAGTATCTCAAATATCAAAAAGGATAATAGTGTGACAAATCTATGACTATGGAAACTGAACCATAATTTATATAGAAAAACAGTATAGAAATAAAGAAAAATAAACCCAAAAAATGTCCATGGCTCAACAAAAACAGTATTGATTAAAGTCCATCCATGCTAAATAACATGCATGAAATGAAGCTTGTCTCCAAGTGCTCTGTGAATATTGGAACAAAAACTTGCTGTAGTGAAAATAGGGTGCGTAGACAGACCTCCACCTCTTGAAAAAATGCTGCCTCTTACCAGATAGAATTGGTCTCTTAATTACAGGAGACCTAAAGGGCGGATGGCTGCAACCCCAGCCAGGGATCTTTAAAGCAGGTGCTCAGCGTCCGAATCCAGGGACTCTCTCCAACTCACATCAGCATAAATGGAAATGTCCCCATGCAAAAAACAAAGTGCTCCACATAGCATAAAATCCAGCGTTTTATTGAATAAAAAAATAAAGATTGCACTTACAGAATCATTGTTGTTTAAAAGCGTGTAAGAAAAAGCCGGCCGGCTCCAAGGTAACCCGTGTCTTCCAGGTATGTGAATCGCGGTGTCGTCGGGACGTAGCTCCTCCTCCCTACGTCATTTCGTCACAACAGGACGTGGTCACGGGATGTGAGTAGCGTCCCGACGCACCGCTTAAATAAGCACATCAACAGTATCTCATCGCCACAGACAAAATGGAAGCGCCATCTTGTTTAAGGGAAACAGTATGGGCAAACACAAAACATTAACTTAGTAATAGATGTTTAATGCAAAAAGAAGGTATATGAGACGTCTCTATCGAGACTATCAGAACCAAACATATGTGGCCAAAAAATTACAGGACTGCTACTGCAACAGATTGGTTAGTTGAAAAAAGAAAAGAAAAATAGGAAAAATACATGCAGTCCCCTTATATTTAAAGGGTTGCATGTATAAATAGGTAAATATCTATTAGATACACATGTTTCTGTAACAGAAACAAGTGCACAAAAATTCATGATTTTGACCTCAGGTATGAAGAAAAAATATTAATAAAAAATAGTAAATGAATGGGTCAAAAATAAGCAATAAAAATAAATAATTAGTAATAAATGCATATATAAGGTGTTTATTTTATATATAATTAGAAAACCGTTTCCCTGAAATGAGAGGGCACTCCAAAAACAGCTAGTCATAAAACTCGACATATACCATTAAAAACAGACTCGTTACATTTTTAAAAAAAGAGAAAAATAAATTAGTAGAAAAAAGACTGGTGACAACAGAATAAACCCCTACTCCCTAAGAGTTGTCTATAAAGGCGTTAACATCGACATCGATGTTAAGACCAAAGGGGGTATATGACTTCAATTTATGAACCCAGGCCATCTCTAATTTAGAGATGCTACGTACCAGGACACTACCCCTCCAATGGGGCTTAAATTTATCTATCCCCAAAAAAATGGTACCTGTGGGGTCTCGACGGTGAGCTGTCAGGTAATGTTTTGACACGGAGTTTTTTGTGAACCCTCTCCTGATATTATTAATATGCTCGTTTAATCTCACCTGCAGGGGTCTTTTAGTACGGCCCACATACTGCAGGCCACACGGGCACTGCAGCAAGTAGACTACTCCCGTGGTAGAGCATGTGATGAAGGGCTCAATGGTGTAGGACTTGCGTGTGCAAGTGGAGGTAAAATTCATCGTTCTTCTACTCCTACATCCATTCAGCGAACAAACCTGACACCTCCTACATTGGAAGTATCCTGTCAGCTCAGAGAAGAAACTAGGCCTCGAAACCGGGGGGTCAAAAATATTGGGTGCCACTTTGTCCTTAAGTGAAGGTGCCCCCCTGAACACCACTTGCGGTTTAACTGGCAACATAGATGCCAGCACCCTATCATTTCTGAGGACATGCCAATATTTATTAATAATACGTTTAACTCTAAAATGTTGGCAGGAATAATCAGTGACAAAAGGGCAACGAAATGAAGCATCAATCGGATCTTTAATTCGCTCCACAAGTAAATCCTTGCGGTCCACTTTCTTAACCTGATCCAATGTGCTAGCCACAAAATCTGGGGAATAACCCTTGGCAACAAACCTCTGGGTCAAGATTTGTGCCTGATTCCGAAAGGTGACAACATCTGTGCAGTTCCGCTTAAGCCGAAGGAACTGGCTCTTGGGCACAGATTTGAGCCATGAGGCATGGTGGCAGCTATCATGGGGGATAAAAGAGTTCCTATCGGTCGGTTTGAAATATGTAGAAGTGACAAATTGGTTGTTATGAATAGAAATGGTAAGATCTAAAAAGTTGATCTGTTCCGGACTAGTTTCATAATTGAGCCGAATGCCCCTATCGTTGTTGTTAAGGAAGCACATATACTCAGATAGATCGGAGGCTGTGCCATCCCACAGGAGGAGGATGTCGTCTATGTAACGAACCCATTAGGCCACCTGAGGCCTTGGCTGGGCATAGACGACATCCTCCTCCCACCTGGCCATGAAAAGATTCGCCAGGCTAGGGGCGTATTTCGCCCCCATAGCAACCCCCCTATCTTGACGGTAATAATTCCCGTCAAACCAAAAAAAATTGTACGTTGCCGCAAATTCCAACAATAACATAATAAATCGAGTTTGTTCCTCCGGGAGATTGGACAATCAGTGGAGATGGTCCGATACGGCCTCCAAACCTAATTGGTGGGGGATAACCGTGTAAAGGGAGGTAACGTCAGCCGTTACCAGCAGCATCCCTTCCCTCGGTACATGGTTCGAGAGGAGGTTGATGACATCATGAGTATCTTTGACATAGGACCTCATGGTACGTACCAATGGTTGCAAATAAAAGTCAATGTATTTGCCCACCCGGGACGTGATAGAATCTATCCCACTGACTAAGGGCCGTCCCGGGGGGCAAACAAGACTCTTATGTATTTTTGGTAAATAATAAATAACCGGTACCCTGGGTGCCCTGGGGATCAAAAAAGTCTTTTCCTTATTGTTCAAAATGCCGGAGCTGTGGCCTCTGGTGACCAGAAGCTCCAATTCCATTTTATAAGTAGCGTTAGGATTAGATGGTAACCGGGTGTAGGTCGGATGTTTTTAGAAACATACGTTAAGAAACATATGGTACCCCGAAGCCTTAGGTGGGATGTAGGCCCCCAGAAAGGAGAGAATGATTTAGAAGGCTGGTACAAACACTTTAATGAAGCGGGTATCAGTCTCCTGAGGTTCCTACTCGAAAGAAAGGCCAGTTAACTGGCTAGACTCGATGAGGAAATAAAGCAGATTAAGGATAAACTCACCCCTTTCCAAACGGGAGAAGAGTATTTGGACAGATCCAAGGGCCTGCTTAAACTTTTAGAAAAGGAGGATAGAGAACAAAAAATAAAAAAAAGGAAGAAATTCAATAGGGATATAGCAGACTATGAGTCTCACTTAGTATCTGAATGGCAAAAGAAACTACTTGCCGAACAGAATGGGGAGGCCACCCAATCGATGGACATCACTCCATCCGCTGATAATCAGGCCATGACCAGTACTCAGAGGGGCCCATATGCTGCTAGTAACTATGTTGCGACACCGTCTCAGGGGGTATGCACGTTCCCGGGCAGGGTCCAACCACCACCCCCCCAGAAAATGAATGTTAAACGCTCCCCTATTCCTTATCCGCATCCTAGCCAAGCCGGATTGGGTGTACAATACACTCAGGAGGGACCTTCGCCTCAACAGCCATATAGGCATGGTTCCCCCCACCGAGGATTTCAACGTGGCCGGGGAAGAGGCACAATGCGAGGCCCACCTTCAGCACGGGGGCACGGTAGTGTTTCCAGAAACAACAATAGTTACAACTATAATAATTACACAAATAATGGACATCCACAAGGAGGCCATTTGGACCAGCGTATGTCCATCCCACCTCACCTTCGAGGCCCTGGATACGTCCGCCCCAATTATTATGGCGAACAACCTGTAGTTCATTACGAGGGTAATTACAACACTGGTTATAATGTACCAGTTCAAAATAGTTTTGCACCTCTGGGGGACATGAGGTACCCAGAAGGAGACCTTTACCAACCACCCTCTGAAATCAGGGAGGACAATGGCAGTTCCGGGAGGCAATATGCCCCTCGTATCACTGAAGACACTGAAACCAACCAGTCCTATAACCCTGGACATCAGAACTGGGATTTTCCCAGGGCCAACCAGGGCACAAAAAGACTGGTAGAACTAAGAGAGGAACTAGAGGGGGGAGGCGCATTAAGTCCAAAAAGACCAAGGACATAGATGGCAATGGGATTTTCAACCTTAGTTCACGGACTCTGACTGACTCTGAGATCAGAGTTCTGGACAAAGGTTTAAAATTTGCCCCACCCCGGAACATCAATAAGTTCCAGACGTATATGGACATCCATAAATACGTTAGAAAACTTAATATCCAAAGGTATATGGCTTCAAATTCTGCTAATCCCTCCAGAATTGTGAACGATGGCTTTTCCCATTCAGGTTTGTCCAATGCATCTTTGTTTAACCCCCCTGGTCACCTCTCTCCCTCTCTTAGAGTCTTTAGAGATTTGGCCTTAAGAGAATTGGATGATATGAATGTAAAACTCCTTAGGAATAAGAAGGACATTCAGTTGGGCATTGAGTCTTTGTGCAATAACAAACAACTCGTTATCCGCCCTGCGGATAAAGGGGGTGGGATTGTCATTCTGAATAAGAGTGATTATATGCATGAAATGTACCGTATTCTAGGTGATGATACGACCTACACCCGGTTACCATCTAATCCTAACGCTACTTATAAAATGGAATTGGAGCTTCTGGTCACCAGAGGCCACAGCTCCGGCATTTTGAACAATAAGGAAAATACTTTTTTGATCCCCAGGGCACCCAGGGTACCGGTTATTTATTATTTACCAAAAATACATAAGAGTCTTGTTTGCCCCCCGGGACGGCCCATATTCAGTGGGATAGATTCTATCACGTCCCGGGTGGGCAAATACATAGACTTTTATTTGCAACCATTGGTACGTACCATGAGGTCCTATGTCAAAGATACTCGTGATGTCATCAACCTCCTCTCGAACCATGTACCGAGGGAAGGGATGCTGCTGGTAACGGCTGACGTTGCCTCCCTTTACATGGTAATCCCCCACCAATTAGGTTTGGAGGCCGTATCGGACCATCTCCACCGATTGTCCAATCTCCCGGAGGAACAAACTCGATTTATTATGTTTTTGTTGGAATTTGCGGCAACGCACAAATTTTTTTTGGTTTGACGGGAATTATTACCGTCAAGATAGGGGGTTGCTATGGGGGCGAAATACGCCCCTAGCCTGGCGAATCTTTTCATGGCCAGGTGGGAGGAGGATGTTGTCTATGCCCAGCCAAGGCTTCAGGTGGCCTTGTGGGTTCGTTACATAGACGACATCCTCCTCCTGTGGGATGGCACAGCCTCCGATCTATCTGAGTATATGTGCTTCCTTAACAACAACGATAGGGGCATTCAGCTCAATTATGAAACTAGTCCGGAACAGATCAACTTTTTAGATCTTACCATTTCTATTCATAACAACCAATTTGTCACTTCTACATATTTCAAACCGACCGATAGGAACTCTTTTATCCCCCATGATAGCTGCCACCATGCCTCATGGCTCAAATCTGTGCCCAAGAGCCAGTTCCTTCGGCTTAAGCGGAACTGCACAGATGTTGTCACCTTTCGGAATCAGGCACAAATCTTGACCCAGAGGTTTGTTGCCAAGGGTTATTCCCCAGATTTTGTGGCTAGCACATTGGATCAGGTTGAGAAAGTGGACCGCAAGGATTTACTTGTGGAGCGAATTAAAGATCCGATTGATGCTTCATTTCGTTGCCCTTTTGTCACTGATTATTCCTGCCAACATTTTAGAGTTAAACGTATTATTAATAAATATTGGCATGTCCTCAGAAATGATAGGGTGCTGGCATCTATGTTGCCAGTTAAACCGCAAGTGGTGTTCAGGGGGGCACCTTCACTTAAGGACAAAGTGGCACCCAATATTTTTGACCCCCCGGTTTCGAGGCCTAGTTTCTTCTCTGAGCTGACAGGATACTTCCAATGTAGGAGGTGTCAGGTTTGTTCGCTGAATGGATGTAGGAGTAGAAGAACGATGAATTTTACCTCCACTTGCACACGCAAGTCCTACACCATTAAGCCCTTCATCACATGCTCTACCACGGGAGTAGTCTACTTGCTGCAGTGCCCGTGTGGCCTGCAGTATGTGGGCCGTACTAAAAGACCCCTGCAGGTGAGATTAAACGAGCATATTAATAATATCAGGAGAGGGTTCACAAAACACTCTGTGTCAAAACATTACCTGACAGCTCACCGTCGAGACCCCACAGGTACCATTTTTTTGGGGATAGATAAATTTAAGCCCCATTGGAGGGGTAGTGTCCTGGTACGTAGCATCTCTAAATTAGAGATGGCCTGGGTTCATAAATTGAAGTCATATACCCCCTTTGGTCTTAACATCGATGTTAACGCCTTTATAGACAACTCTTAGGGAGTAGGGGTTTATTCTGTTGTCACCAGTCTTTTTTCTACTAATTTATTTTTCTCTTTTTTTAAAAATGTAACGAGTCTGTTTTTAATGGTATATGTCGAGTTTTATGACTAGCTGTTTTTGGAGTGCCCTCTCATTTCAGGGAAACGGTTTTCTAATTATATATAAAATAAACACCTTATATATGCATTTATTATCCATTATTTATTTTTATTGCTTATTTTTGACCCATTCATTTACTATTTTTTATTAATATTTTTTCTTCATACCTGAGGACAAAATCATGAATTTTTGTGCACTTGTTTCTGTTACAGAAACATGTGTATCTAATAGATATTTACCTATTTATACATGCAACCCTTTAAATATAAGGGGACTGCATGTATTTTTCCTATTTTTCTTTTCTTTTTTCAACTAACCAATCTGTTGCAGTAGCAGTCCTGTAATTTTTTGGCCACATATGTTTGGTTCTGATAGTCTCGATAGAGACGTCTCATATACCTTCTTTTTGCATTAAACATCTATTACTAAGTTAATGTTTTGTGTTTGCCCATACTGTTTCCCTTAAACAAGATGGCGCTTCCATTTTGTCTGTGGCGATGAGATACTGTTGATGTGCTTATTTAAGCGGTGCGTCGGGACGCTGCTCACATCCCGTGACCACGTCCTGTTGTGACGAAACGACGTAGGGAGGAGGAGCTACGTCCCGACGACACCGCGATTCACATACCCGGAAGACACGGGTTACCTTGGAGCCGGCCGGCTTTTTCTTACACGCTTTTAAACAACAATGATTCTGTAAGTGCAATCTTTATTTTTTTATTCAATAAAACGCTGGATTTTATGCTATGTGGAGCACTTTGTTTTTTGCATGGGGACATTTCCATTTATGCTGATGTGAGTTGGAGAGAGTCCCTGGATTCGGACGCTGAGCGCCTGCTTTAAAGATCCCTGGCTGGGGTTGCAGCCATCCGCCCTTTAGGTCTCCTGTAATTAAGAGACCAATTCTATCTGGTAAGAGGCAGCATTTTTTCAAGAGGTGGAGGTCTGTCTACGCACCCTATTTTCACTACAGCAAGTTTTTGTTCCAATATTCACAGAGCACTTGGAGACAAGCTTCATTTCATGCATGTTATTTAGCATGGATGGACTTTAATCAATACTGTTTTTGTCGAGCCATGGACATTTTTTGGGTTTATTTTTCTTTATTTCTATACTGTTTTTCTATATAAATTATGGTTCAGTTTCCATAGTCATAGATTTGTCACACTATTATCCTTTTTGATATTTGAGATACTCACCTGTCATTGATTGAGTCACGCAATATTGATTATTCCTTACGGACATAGTAAACAATATCTGTGTCCCATTAATTAAATGTTATTTTTAGTTTTGTTTATTTTTATAGTGCATATCTACATTGACTAGCACTTCTTTAAAATGTATTCACTGTGCACAGTGTGCAACTAAAGCCAACTGCAGACAATTGCTGGTGTTCTCTTCCTAATAATACCTCAGGCAGGCAGCTGCAGTATTTTCAGTTAGTGTACTGTATCCTGTGCACATTGTGCAACTAAAGCTAACTGCAGACAATTGCTGATGTTCTCTTCCTAATAATACCACAGGCATGCAGTTGATTCAGCTAGCTGCAGTATATTAGTGTACTGTATACTGGTCACAGTGTGCAGCTAAAGCTAACTGCAGACAATTCCTGTTGTTTTCTTCCTAATAATACTACAGGCAGGCAGGCGAGCAGTATAGTCTGTATATATACATCCCAGCTTTGTCCAGCTACATCTCACTGCAGGCCATTCCTTGTGTACCTATTCCAATACATCAAAGACAGTATGTCTGGAAGGCCAACAAGGAGAGGCAGACAGTCACAGGCCAATAAAAGAGGGCAAGCAGGCTCTGTGTCTAGAGGCAACAGTGCTAGTCATGGACACGGTGCATCCTCATCAGCACGTGGCCATGGGGCACGCTTGTCTTTTTTCTCGGGAGCTGGCCGTGTTGAGCCACAACATGCCGAAGAGTTGGTAGAGTGGATGACCAAGCCGTCCTCATCCTCTGTCACCCAGGCTACCTTGGCTGCCAATACAGGTGCCAGAGTGGCCTATTCCTTGGACTCGAGGTCTTCATCAGTTATTCCTTCCCTAGCCCAACCGGAGGAGTCCCCCAAACTGTTCGACCACAGTGTCGGGTAAATGCTGCAGGAGGATGTGCAGCGTTTTGAAGGCTCCGATGATGGTACCCAGCTTGAGGAAGGCAGTAACGTGAGCCCAGAGAGAGGGATTGCCCAAGAAGGACAACAAACTGGCAGTCATGTTCCCCCAGCTGCAGCATACTGCCAAGTTTGCTCCAGTGATGAGGAGGGAGGGGATGATTAGCTCACTGACTCTACGTGGGTGCCTGATAGGAGAGAGGAGGAGGAGGCAGAGGAGGAGGAGGCACATCTCCAACGAGGCAGGATGCCCTCCAGGGGCCAGCTTAAGGGCAGCCAACCGACTGCATCACACCTCAGAGCTCCGCAAGTGTAGGGCGCTGGTGACTCCACGCGTTATTCCAAAAGTTTTTCGGTGTGGGCCTTTTTTGAGACGTGTGCAGCAGATCGCACCATTGCTATTTGCAATATATGTTTGAAGTGTATCAGGGCTGGACTAGACATCAAGCGCTTGGGCACCACATGCTTAATCAGACATATGTCAAGCTCCCATGCAGCCCGTTGGCAACACTACCTAAAAGACCCACACCACACCAGCGGTTGAATGCTAGCTTGGCTAAATTGCTAGCAGTTCAACTGCTGCCTTTTCAGTTGGTAGATTCTGCCCCCTTCCGTGAGTTTGTGGAATATGCACTACCTCAGTGGCAGATTCCCAAACTCCACTTTTTTTTCATGCAAAGTGATTCTACCGGCATGTGGAAGTCAATGTCCATGCCTCGCTGGACAGGGCGGTCAGCAGTAAGGTGCATATTACTGCTGACTCATGGTCCAGCAGGCAAGGACAGGGACTATACCTATCTTTCACCGCACACTGGGTGACTCTGCTGTCAGCTGGGAAGGATGCAGGACAGGGTGCAGTAGTGTTGGAGGTTGTTCCGCCACCACGCCTCCAAAATTCTACTAGTGGTAATTCTGCCACACCTCTCTCCTCCACCCCCTCCTCTTCTTCTTTCTCCATGGCCTCTTCCCGTGCTGATTTGTCCTCGGAACCAGCGGTGTTCCATAGGCTTTCAAGGGGCTACGCAAGCACGCAGGCAAAAAGATGCCATGCGGTGCTTGAGCTGGTGTGCTTGGGGGACAGGAGCCACACTGGGACAGAGATTCTGTCAGCTCTGCAGGGGCAGGCTCAGAAGCGGTTGAGGCCACACCAGCTTAAGCCAGGTATAGTGGTTTGAGACAATGGCACCAACCTCCTCTCCGCCCACCGACAGGGACAACTGACCCATGTGCCCTGTTTGGCTCATGTCCTTAACTTGGTGGTGCAGCGGTTCTTGGGTAGGTACTCGGGCTTACAGGATGTCCTGAGGCAGGCCAGGAAAGTCTGCGTGCATTTCCACCAGTGCTCGGCTGGCTGACCTCCAAAAGGAATTTAACCTGCCCAAGAACCGCCTAATCTGTGACATGCCCACCAGGTGGAACTCAACGTTGGCCATGCTGCAGCGGCTGCACATGCAGCAGAGGGCCATCAATGAGTACCTGTGCGACTATGGCACCAAGACAGGGTCAGGTAAGCTTGTTTTTTTTTCCCCATGCCAGTGGGCCATGATCATGGATGCATGCACTGTCCTGTCACCATTTGAGGAGGCCACGAGGATAGTTAGCAGTGACAGTGCATGCATCAGTGACACTGTCCCTCTTGTCCACCTGTTGGAGCACACGCTGCGTGGAATAATGGACAGGGCACTTGAGGCAGAACAAGGAGGACTTCCTTACCTCTGAAGGCCCCCTTTATCCAGACAGTGTTCCTGCGTGCCCGCCAATCACACAGGAAGAGGAGGAGGAGGATTGTGTCAGCATGGAGGTAGAGCCTAGCACTCAGCATCAGCAGCAATCTTCAAGGGATCATTTACAGTCCGAAGAAACCCATGGACTTGTACGTGGCTTGGAGGAGGTGGCTACGGATCATGTCGTCCTTAGTGACCCAGAGGACTCCGGACCGAATGCCTCAGCAAACCTACGCTGCATGGCCTCCCTGATCCTGCAAAGCCTGCGGAAGGATCCTCATATTCGTGGTATCAAGGAGAAGGATCATTGTTGGCTGGCAACCCTCCTTGATCCACGTTACAAGGGTAAGGTTGCGGACTTTATCTTGCCGTCGCAGAGGGAGCAGAGGATGAAACATCTTCGGGAGGCCTTGCAGAAAGGTTTGTGCAATGCGTTTCCAGAGCCTGGGAGGTTACAATTTCCTGGTCCTCTTGGACAAGGTGTTGCTGAGGCTTCAGTCAGTCACAGAAGAAGCGGGGAAGGTGGCCGTCTGACTGATGCGTTCAGACAATTTTTTAGTCCGCAGCCCCAAGGTATGCTCGGTTCCTGCAACCATCGCCAGCGTCTGATTCACATGTTGCAGGAATACCAAGGGGCAAGATCAGACTTGGACACCTTTCCCACTGAAAATCCTCTGGATTACTGGGTCTTGAGGATGGATCACTGGCCAGAGTTTGCACAGTATGAAATTGAGCTACTGGCCTGACCTGCATCCAGGGTTCTTTCAGAACGCACGTTCAGTGCTGCTGGAGGCTTTGTAACCGATCACAGGGTGCGCCTGTCCACCTAATCAGTCGATCGGCTGACCTTCATAAAAATGAATCAGTCTTGGATCACCAGCTACCAAGCACCTGATGCTGATGTAACCGAATATTTTTTTTTTAATGTGAGATCCCTTCAAGACTGCCTATGCTGATGCTGAGTGACTATCCTGTTATGCTAAGTGACTATCCTCTTCCTCCTCAATGTTCATGCTGATAGCTTATAAGAACATTTTTGGTTCTGGGCACCGCCACCAGTGGCTAAGGCCCAATTTTTCAGCCCCTGTTTAACAGGAGCGTGTAATTACAATTTTTGATGCAATACTTTGCAGCAGGGCACGTTCCTGCGTTCCAACTAGAGTATCTGTGAGGGCTTGCAGTGTTGTGGCACCAGCACCAGTGCCTAAGGCCCAATTTTTCAGCCTGTTTATCAGGGGCATGTAATTACAATTTTTGATGCAATACTTTGCAGCAGGGCTCATTCCTGCGCTCCAACTAGAGTATCTGTGAGGGGTTGCAGTATTGTGGCACCAGCACCTAAGGCCCAATTTTTCAGCCCGTTTAACAGGGGTATGTAATTACAATTTTTGATGCAATAATTTGCAGCATGGTTTATTCCTGCGCTCCAACTAGAGTATCTGTTAGGGGTTGCAGTGTTGTGGCACCAGCACCAGTGCCTAAGGCCCAATTTTCAAGTGGTCCGTTCGAATGTTCTGATGGGAACCAAACCACAGTTTTTTAAAAAAAAGTGTGGGGTCAAACCCAAAATCCGTACCAGACCCTTATCCAAGCATGTAGCATGGCAGGCCACAAAAGGAGGGGGGTAAGCGAGGTCCCCACTCTGAGCCATAACAGGCCACAACATTGGGGGGTGCTTTGGGGCAGGGGGGACAAGGGCTTCTCATCCCCACAACCCTTGCCCAGTGGTTGTAGGGGTATACAGGCAGGGGGCTTGTTGGACGCTGGTGGAAGCCCCCTTTAACAAGGGGGTCTGCAGATCCCAGCCCCCCCTATAGGAATATGTACGGAGTACATAGTACCCCTATTTATTCACCAGAAAAGTGTAAAAAATAAATAAAAACACAAACGCAGTTTCTGACAAATCCTTTATTAAAAAAAATGCCCCCTGAAGTAAATCCAGTGTCAATCGCTATGAAAGCCGACCACCGATCCAAAAAAACAAACAAAAAAAAGAGGTGCGCACACAATGCTTACCTTATGGCAACTGACACAGCTCTGGTTCCCACCAACGGTAAATATATAAAAAGGGTCACCTGTTATCGGCACTCCAGGGCCTCCAAAATGTGATAGGTAGTCAGGAAATTAAATGTGTAATTTACAGTATGCTATTTTAAAGCCTAAAGGTGCTCCTTGGATTTTGGGCCTCTATGTGATTAGACTCTGAAAAAGTCTCACATATGTTGTATCACCATACTAGGGGAAAGTAGTAAAATGCATTTTGGAGTGTAATTCTAAGTGTGACCATACTGTGTGTTATGATATTTTATTAATTATCAGCTTTGTGTAAAAAAAATAAGTTTCCTTTTTATATTTTTTTAAAAACTTGTGGCAGAAAAATTAAATCCTCAAAAGTCTCATCATGCCTATAAAAAAATACCTTGAGGTGTTTACTCTTCAAAATGTGGTGATTTTGTGGATTTTTCTCCTATCCTGGCACTTTAGTGCCTCAAGAAATGTGAGTGAGGGTCAGGAAATCAGATGCACTATTTGCCTGAAGGTGTTCCTGGGATTTTGGGCCCCTCCATGCATCCAGACAGAACAAAAAGTCTCACACATGTGGTATCCCCATGCTTGGAAAGTGTGGAAGAATGTGTTTTGTGGTGTAATTCTAGTGCCCCGTACACACGGTCGGATTTTCCAATGGAAAATGTGTGATAAGACCTTGTTGTCGGAAATTCCGACCGTGTGTGGGCTCCATCACACATTTTCCATCGGAATTTCCGACACACAAAGTTTGAGAGCTTGCTATAAAATTTTCCGACAACAAAATCCGTTGTCGGAAATTCCAATCATGTGTGTACACAAATCTGACGCACAAAGTGCCACGCATGCTCAGAATAAATTAAGAGATGAAAGCTATTGGCTACTGCCCGGTTTTAGTCCCGACGTACGTGTTTTACGTCACTGCGTTTAGAACGATCAGATTTTCCGACAACTTTGTGGGACCGTGTGTATGCAAGACAAGTTTGAGCCAACATCCGTCTGAAAAAATCCATGGATTTTGTTGTCGGAATGTCTGATCAATGTCCGACCGTGTGTACGGGGCATAAGTATACCCATGTTGTGTGCGAGAAATAACTTGTTATGGCGTATACAGGAAGGGGGAATAACATGGCGGTCTTTAAGTGGTTAACAAACAATAAAAACTAAGATAGAATCTAAATCAAAACCTTTATAATTGAAGATAATAAACCATAAAGTGTATTTATTATTGGTTGGACCAATGAGAAGCCGGCTTCTTCAGTAATACATAAAAAGAGCAAAAATGTACAGAAACTGATATCAACCAATAAGAAGTGTTGTTCATGTATTGTCATATCTGGCCATGTATTAGCACAGTTTAGTTGTATGGTGCAGTCTGTGTGAGTGCGGGACCAAGTCATCTCTGTATGTTTAGAGGATCGTATTACTAGAATTCAATCCCTGCAGACTCAGATCTATCAAACCGAACCTGAAAAACATTCAATATATCCCCCCCCCCAACACACCACTGTTATCATGAGAAAGATTGTTATCTCATGTGAATTCTCTGATGTAGCACAAGGTTTCCCTTCGTCATGAAAGATTTCCCGCACTCTGAGCATGAATAAGGACGCTCACCTGTGTGAACTCTCTGGTGTACAATTAGTTTTTCTTTTGTAATGAAACCTTTCCCGCACTCTGAACATGAATGGGGGCGCTCCCCTGTGTGAAGCTTCTGGTGTCTATTAAGATTGCCTTTCAGAGTGAAACGTTTCCCGCACTCTGAACATGAATAGGGACGCTCACCTGTGTGAATCATCTGGTGCTTAACAAGAATTTTTTCCCCAGTAAAACCTTTCCCGCACTCTGAACATGAAAAGGGCCACTCACCTGTGTGAATTGTCTGATGTTTAAGAAGGCTTTGTTCTCTAGAGAAACATTTCCCGCACTCTGAACATGAATAGGGACGCTCACCCGTGTGAATCATCTGGTGTTTATTAAGACTTTTTTTCTCAGTGAAACCTTTCCCGCACTCTGAACATGAAAAGGGACACTCACCTGTGTGAATTGTCTGATGTTTAAGCAGGCCTATTTTTTGAATGAAACATTTCCCACACTCTGAACATGAATAGGGACGCTCACCCGTGTGAATCATCTGGTGTTTATCAAGACTATTTTTCTCAGTGACATTTTTCCCACACTCTGAATATGAAAAGGGACTTACACCTGTGTGAATTGTCTGATGTGTAAGAAGTCTGTGTTTTGTAGTGAAACATTTCCCGCACTCTGAACATGAAAAGGGACTTACACCTGTGTGAATTGTCTGATGTGTAAGAAGTGTGTGTTTTGTAGTGAAACATTTCCCGCACTCTAAACAAGAAAAGGGGCGCACACCAGTGTGAATTTTCTGATGTTCAAGAAGTTGTCCTTTCCTAATAAAACATTTCCCGCACTCTGAACAAGAAAAGGGACGCTCACCAGTGTGAATTTTCTGATGATCAAGTAGTTGTCCTTTACTAATAAAACATTTCCCGCACTCTGAACATGAATAAGGACGCTCCCCAGTGTGACTGTACCAGTGTGTAAGAAGGTTTTGTTTGCTAGTGTAACATTTCCCGCACTCTGAACATGAATAGGGACGCTCAGCAGTGTGACTGTACCAGTGTGTAAGAAGGTTTTGTTTGCTAGTGTAACATTTCCCGCACTCTGAACATGAATAGGGACGCTCAGCAGTGTGACATTTCTCGTGTCTAAGAAGTTCTCTCCTTTTTGTGAAAAGTTTCCCACACACTGAACATGACAATGAAGTCTCTTCTGTGTGATCTCCTTCCTGCCCTGAAGAAGATTCCTCGGGAATAGACGGATCTATTAAAGTATTTCTACTGTGAGATCTTAGAGTCCTGGAATGTGATTTATCAGAAGATTCCTCAGACGTATTCCGCACATTATGGTCATCTGCTGAGAAATAATTTTACAATAAATGTTAGAAGAATTTTTGGAATCTTGTATTCAATGTCCCTTTACAGTGCGATCCCCTTTATATCACAGTGCCCCTTTACATTACATTGCCCCCCACAATCACAGCCCCCTCATCACTGTGCCCCTTCACATTACAGTGCCCCCCGCAATCACTGTGCCCCTTTACATTACAGTGCCCCCCGCATTCACAGCCCCCTCATCACTGTGCCCCTTTACATTACATTGACCCCCGCAATCACAGCCCCCTCATCACTGTGCCCCTTTACATTACAGTGCCCCCCGCAATCACAGCCCCCCATCACTGTGCCCCTTTACATTACAGTGCCCCCCCGCAATCACAGCCCCCTCATCACTGTGCCCCTTTACATTACAGTGCCCCCCGCAATCACAGCCCCCCATCACTGTGCCCCTTTACATTACAGTGCCCCCCCGCAATCACAGCCCCCATCACTGTGCCCATTTACATTACAGTGCCCCCCGCAATCACAGTTCCCACATCACTGTGCCCCTTTACATTACAGTGCCCCCCGCAATCACAGCCCCCCCATCACTGTGCCCCTTTACATTACAGTGCCCCCCGCAATCACAGCCCCCATCACTGTGCCCCTTTACATTACAGTGCCCCCCGCAATCACAGCCCCCCATCACTGTGCCCCTTTACATTACAGTGCCCCCCGCAATCACAGCCCCCCATCACTGTGCCCCTTTACATTACAGTGCCCCCCGCAATCACAGCCCCCCATCACTGTGCCCCTTTACATTACAGTGCCCCCCCGCAATCACAGCCCCCATCACTGTACCCCTTTACATTACAGTGCCCCCCCCCACAATCACAGCCCCCCATCACTATGCCCGTTTACATTACAGTGCCCCCGTAATCACAGCCCCCATCACTGTACCCCTTTACATTACAGTGCCCCCCCCCACAATCACAGCCCCCCATCACTGTGCCCCTTTACATTACAGTGCCCCCACAATCACAGCCCCCATCACAGTGCCCCCCCACAATCACAGCCCCCCATCACAATGCCCCTTACAGTCATGGTCCCCCATCACTGCCTCTTTAAATCTCTTCCTCCCCTGCACAGTCCTACTTTCAGCAGAGCAGAGGCAGTTATCAGCCCTCTGTGTCCTCTTCTGGGTCTCCCGCCCCACCGACAATGTCATCCAATCAGCAGGGCAGGGGGTGGGAGGAGCTGCAGATCTGAATGCTTGGTAATATGAAAAGACTCCCACTCTCTCTCCAGATCTCCTGCCCCCTTCCCTGCCGATTAAATGATATAGTCAGTGAGGTGAGAGGCCCGGGGGAGGGCACACAGGCTGTTATGACCGCACAGCAGGAGGTGAGTGACGACCGTGCTCTGTGATAGTCCTGTCCGGACTGCAGTCACCACTCACCTCCTGCTACGTGGACCGATCATCAACAGGCCACGGACTGGTACTGGTCTGCAGCTTGGGGACCCCTAATCTACAGTGTCTACACCTCATTTGTTGGGAACATGACGTTATATTGAGGAATGGAGATGGGCCTTTCATATGGTGTACAGTATCTCCTCCTCATTTGGTGGGAACATGACGTTATATACTTTATACTCATAGAAGTAAAATAATAATGGAAACTGGTTCTATATTTAGTGTTTTTTTACTTACTTGTGTCCATATGTAGAGAAGATTCCTCCTGTTTACTTTCCATAGTCACCTCCCCCTCCTCCATAGACTGCTGATCTCCACTCACCAACCTCTCTTCTTCTTCCTCTTTATCCTCAACTTTGATGTCTTTCAGTTCTTCACCCTAAACCCCAAAGATGGTAGAATACGTTGGTACAAAAGAAACAAGCGATTACACAGAAGAATGTCCTCTCATGGATTAGAATACATTTTGAGTTCTAGTTACTCAGTACCACCTACCTGATGATGGTGAGGGATGGTGTGATCTTCCTGTGTGGAATCCCGGGATTACAGAGAATGGGGACATCCTTCTGGTGGGTTCCCATTACTGGATCCATCTGTAGGAAACACACACACTGACTGAATACATTGTTTCTATGTGTTTATCAGATGATGGGGGATCTAGGTGGACCCTCCGTACTGCTCTCTCCTTTACAATAAAGTCTCCTCTTACCCGGTGATGTGAGGGGCGGCTGATTCTCCATCATGACATCCTTGTAGAGATCCTCGTGTCCTTCTAAATAGCTCTGTTGTCAGACAGTGAGGTGGAGGCACTGTGATGGGTGATGTCCTGTGAAGACGGCTGCTGGGTGTTAATGGATCTCCAGATGTTTATTGCTCTATAATCCTGTGTGAAGACAGGAAGTCATAATGATCACTTCATACTTTCCAGAATTATCCCTACTTCTAGCCATGTCAAAAAATAACCCCCGATAACAGTATTTTATGTTTGTGTAGTAGTGAATGTTGGAGATAAAGACATCACAGTGACTATGGAGGAAGGGAACGGACATGATGGGGGGATTTATTGGTGCAAGTAGAAAAATAATCTTATTACCCTCTTTGTGTGTTCCAGCGATGTGTGCTCTCTTTTTCCTCCTCCTTTCACCTTGGATATTGTACATTATACAACGTTCTATGCTTATCTTTCATCAGCTCCCGTCAGAGTGATCCGCGCACAATATGTGATGTTGCTCTCTTGTTAGAACTGCATCATGTGATGCATCTCAGGGTACGGAGTGAATGTATCCTATATCTAACCCATCCTCCGCCCATACTTCCTGTGTTTCTTCGAGAGGGGTTTGGCTGCAAAGTGGAGCTCCACGGATGACAGGAAGCACGTGGCCTCCACTCCACTTCCTTTTTTCTTTTTTTTACTCAACTTTATTGTGAATCTCTGCAGCTGTAGCTCCACTACAGGAAGTGGAGGTCACATGATTTCTGTGTAGAGTGGGGCTCCACTACAGGAAGTGGAGGTCACATGATTTCTGTGTAGAGTGGAGCTCCACTACAGGAAGTGGAGGTCACATGATTTCTGTGTAGAGTGGAGCTCCACTACAGGAAGTGGAGGTCACATGATTTCTGTGTAGAGTGGAGCTCCACTACAGGAAGTGGAGGTCACATGATTTCTGTGTAGAGTGGAGCTCCACTACAGGAAGTGGAGGTCACATGATTTCTGTGTAGAGTGGAGCTCCAGTGACTGCAGTCTGCAGCACATACTGAGCCATTCTGGTGTTACTATTAATTAAGCCTGGGATTTGCAGAAATACAAGATATTTTTGGGAGGTTTTGTACTTTCAGTTAAAGTGCTGTCCTTGTAAAAGCAATTGTTTATTATTTACCAATTTTTATTTTTGATGATGATGGAAGTTCATGTTTATGTTGGAAGAAGAATACAATCCATGCTTTTGCACCCCCTTCATGCCAATTAACAGGACCAAGATTGAGACACACATGGATCTCCACACAAAAAAAAAAATTTCAAAAGGTATGTCGGGATTAAACCTCCTTTTTCTTGAAAATCATATATGTTCACCTCTGCCCGGATTAGCCCCCCCATATCAAAAATTTTGAAAAAATCTTATGCAGTTTGTTAGATTATTATTATTATTATACAGGATTTATATAGCGCCAACAGTTTATGCAGTGCTTTACAACATTAGGGCAGACAGTACAAGTACAATACAATTCAATACAGGAGGAATCAGAGGACCCTGCTCGTTAGAGCTTACAATCTAGGAGGGAGGGTCAAGTTATACAAAAGGGTAATGTGGGGGATGAGCTAATGGAGAAAATAGTGCAGTTGTTAGATGGAGGCAGGATAGGCTTCTCTGAAGAGGAAAGTTTTCAGGTATCGCCTAAAAGTGGATAAATTTGGAGACAGTCTGACAGATTGGGGTAGGGAATTCCAGAGGATGGGCGAGGCTCGGGAGAAGTCCTGGAGGCGGATATGGGAGGGGATGAGGAAGCTAGAGAGCAAGAGGTCTTGGGAGGAACGGAGAGGGCGATTAGGTTGGTATTTTGAGACTAGGCTAGTGATGTAGCTGGGGGCAGAGTTGTGGATGGCTTTGTAACTTATTGTTAGTATTTTGAATTTAATTCGTTGGGCGAGTGGCAGCCAATGGAGGGATTGGCAGAGAGGGGTAGCAGACACTGAGCAGTTTGTAAGGTGGATGAGTCTGGCAGCAGCATTCATGATGGACTGAAGGGGGGATAGTCTATTTAAAGGTAAGCCAATATGGAGGGAGTTTCAGGTGAGAGATAACCAGGGAGTGAATCAGGAGCTTTGTGGTTTCATTGGTTAGAAATGGACATAGTTTAGAGATGTTGCGGAGGTTGAGGCGGCAAGCTTTGGAAAGTGATTGGATGTGGGGCCGAAAGGAGAGTTCAGAATCCAGGATAACACCTAGCACCCTGACATGTGGGGACGGGTGGATGGTTGTGCCATTGCTCTTGACAGACAAGTCAGGGGAAGAGGCACGTGGGGGAGAAAATATTATAAGCTTGGTTTTGGACAAGTTGAGTTTGGGGAAGTGGTGTGACATCCATACAGATATGTTGGTTAGTAAGTTAGAGATGCGTGAGGAGACTAATGGAGTGAGTTGAGGGGTGGAGAGATAGATTTGTGTGTCGTCAGCGTAGAAATGATATTGACCAGCTGACCCAGGGAAGAGGTGTAGATTGAAAATAAAAGAGGTCCAAGAACAGAACCTTGGGGGACCCCGACAGAGAAGGGAAGAGGAGTGGAGGAAGTAGAAATGTAAGTTACACTGAAGGTGCGTTGGGATAGGTAGGATGAGAGCCACTGAAGAGCACAGTCACGGAGACCAAGGGAGTAAAGTTTTTTGAGGAGGAGGGGGTGGTCAACCGTGTCAAAGGCAGCTGAAAGATCCAGAAGTCGGAGTACAGAATAGTGTCCGTTGGTTTTTGCAGTTAGTAGGTCATTTGTGAGTTTTAAAAGAGCAGTTTCTGTGGAGTGTTGAGGGCGAAATCCAGATTGAAGGGGATCAAGAAGGTTGTTTTTAATGAGGTGGTCACTCAGTTGGTTGTAAACCAGGCGTTCAAGGAGTTTAGAGGAAAAGGGGGGCAAGGAGATAGGGCATAGGTTGTTAAGATTGGTAGGGTCCAAGGACAGCTTTTTAAGTATGGGGGTGACCAGTGCATGTTTTAGAGCATTGGGGAAGATGCCAGAGGTGAGGGAGGGATTGAAGATGTGGGTTAGAGAGTGTAGGATGGGGTCAGAGGGCGACCGTAGCATATGAGAGGGTCCAGGGGACAGGTGGTTAGGTGGGCGATAGAAAGGAGTTTGGCAACTTTGTCTGTAGTAGCAGATTTGAATAGGGGGAGTGTCAGTTGTACCTGTTGACATGGGGTCTTAGCTGGGGGAGATACCTGTAGAGTGGAGATTTCATCACGGATTGTATCAATCTTGTTTTTGAAGTGATTAGCGATCCCCTGGGCAGTGAGGGAGTCAGTAGGTGGAGGCGGTGGAGGACAAAGTAGAGAGTTGAAGGTAGAAAAGAGTTTACGGGGACTGGATGAGAAGGTGTTAATAAGAGCTGTAAAATAGGTTTGCTTGGCAGTGTGGAGGAAAGAATAGTATTTTTGGAGGGCAGATTTGTATTGGTTGAAGTCTTTAAGAGACTTAGTCTTGTGCCACAGACGCTCAAGAGCGCGACTACGTTTTTTGAGAATTTTAGCGTCATCTGTTTGCCAGGGTTGTAGGGGTCGAGGCCTGATTCTGCGTGTAGTGAGGGGAGCGAGCTTGTCCAGGGTGGAGGACAGGGATTTATTGTAGATGGACGTGGCTTGGTTGGGGCAGGACAGGGGAGAGATTTTGTCATAGAGGTGGTCAGTAGCAGAATAGAGGAGAGAGGAGTTGAAGTTGCGAAAATTTCTACGGGTGATGGTTAGGTGATTGGAGGGAAAGGTGGTGGAAGACAGGGGGATCGAGAAACTAATAAGGTGATGTTCGATGTGGGGGCCTGACCGGACAGTGACGTTAGCGGCCCCCTCCTTGGAGTGGCAAGGAGGAGCGTGGGACATCGGCCGTGCTCGAGAGGGTTGCCGGGGCAACGGCTCCGACGCTAGCGGGAGGAGGCGGCGGGGACGGCATTCGCCGATTGCAGAGGAAGCGACTACTGGGAACGTCCCTGCACTGCCCAGGGGGTCTGGCAGTACCAAGGTACCATTTATTTTGGCCATTTAAGAGACGGACTGTTTTTCCTCCCCCTCTAAGGGCTGAATTGCTGCTTCTGAAGTGCAAGGGCTGAGACTTAGGCAGCCTGACTTATGACTGCATAGAGGCTTGTCCCTGCGAGGGAGAGAGGTAACCTGCTGGCTGGTGACGAGACGTGTAATTAAAACAGACGCTGATTTTACAACAACCTAATGGTACTTAACTACTTGTAATATTAGGCTGGGCATTAGTCCTAGTGGCAGTTGAATGTTAGAAAGTCACTAGTGGGACTGTGTTAACATTTTGATCTGAAGGAAGGGTAAAAGAAAAAAAGGAGAAGAGAAAAAAAAGGGGAAGGGAAAGGTCAACTTGTCGAGCTGTTAAATCCCTATAACTGTTCCCCCCGGATTACACAATAAGCTATGACTAAAAAAAAGGGAGAGGAGCTGCAGCAGCAGGAGAATACCAGCTCTCAAACGACTCGTTCATCAAAAGAAAAGGGGAACCTAACAGCAGCAGCAGCAGCGGCCAAATTGGAAAAATTTGCGCACCCCTCTACCTCATCACCATCTAAAAGCACCCAACAGCAGCAGGAGAAATCTCATGTGGGGGGCCTTGGGGATAGGAAGAGCCTAGGAAAAGGACCGACGGCTATACACACTACAAAAACTGCGAGCAGTAAAAGCTCTGCAGGTGAGCCCTCAGGAATGGCAACTAGCAATATCGCCGAGCAAAATACATCACTAAC
Organism: Aquarana catesbeiana; assembly: GCF_042186555.1. Taxonomy (NCBI): domain Eukaryota; kingdom Metazoa; phylum Chordata; class Amphibia; order Anura; family Ranidae; genus Aquarana; species Aquarana catesbeiana. Next base: position 299,294,813 of record NC_133331.1, on the reverse strand, counting down.
AGCAGAGCCCACACTGAAAGACGTCTTATGCGCTGTCAATTCCTGTAAAGCCTCCCTAAGCGATCTGTGCGACCAGCTGAAGGGGTTAAAGGAAGAACTAATTACAGTAAGCCAAGAACTGCAAAGGACTGTTGCTAGAACAACCATATTAGAGGAGAGGTTGAGCCAGGCCGAGGATGATTTGACCCCATTGAAGCAAGAGCTCAAAGCAATGAAAACGCAGATTGGCTTGCACAAAGCCAAAATGGAGGAAATGGAAAATAGGTCTCGCAGGAATAACGTGAGGGTGGTGGGCCTACCGGAGCGGACCGAGGGTCCCCACCCCGAGGAGTTCTTGGAGAACTGGCTTAGGGGAATATTCGGGACGGAAACTTTTTCTCACCTCTTTACTATCGAAAGAGCCCACAGAGTGCCAACTAGGGCCCCGCCACCAGGGGGGTATCCCAGACCAATAATTATGAAACTTTTTAATTACAGAGACAATGTAACATTGATGCGCAGGGCCAGAGAGAAGGGGGATATTCTGCACAACGGAGTTAAAATTTTATTTTTCCCCGACTATTCTCCAGACCTGCAGAAACAAAGGGCCGAATTTAGGGACATCAAGCGCAATTTACGGAACTATAAAATTGAATATGCCCTGCTGTATCCGGCACGTTTACGTATTACTGCCCTAGGGGCTACTCATTATTTTGATACAACGTCAGGGGCAACAAAATGGCTCGAAGACAACAAAATGAACCTGCAGAGTTAGGGGTTATATAAGGCTGGTTGAGTTATTTCAGTTTTTTTTTTTTTTTTAGTCGTGTTTGTTTCTCCTGTATACAGCATATAGTGGATGGCACGGGGGAGGGGAGGTAGGGGGGGTGTGTTGGATGGAAGCACGGATGAAGGATGTGGTTTCATTAGGTATATATGCTTTTTTGGTGTTTTGGAATTGGGCTGTGGGAGGGGGGGAGGGGGGGGGTTTGAAAATGCATCACAAAGTACTTGGTCCGTATATGAGTGGGGAGGTTTCTCTTGAATGGTTGGGAGGGAGGAAAAAGGTCACAAGCACAGCCCCTAGGGCTAGCCTAGTTAGGCAGGAGGGGGGGACACGAAAAAGGGTGGGGGGAAAAAGGGGGATGGGTCAGGTAGAAGTTGGGGGGGAGGGGCGTTTATAGCGAGATATAAGGTTAGGCAACGGGGTGAACGTAAGGCACGTGTATCTAGGAGGAGGGGGTTTACAAAAACAAAATATAGTTGCACATGTGGTTTGTATTTGCAGTTAAATAATATAAGGGGAGAGGGGGGGTGGTCCCTGGACGCGGGGGTCCCTCGCCCTCCCCCCCTTTCACTTTTTTGTTTGACACAACTATAGAGATGATGGTAAGCTTTGCATACACAAAGACACAAACGAATCACCCTTTCTTTTTAGGGCGTTGTTCTCTTTATTACTTTTCATTTTTTATTTTTGTTTTTCTTCCTTAGATGCCTTTTAAAACATTAAAAATAGGTTCTTGGAATATTAGGGGCATGGGCGATCCTGTTAAAAAGGCAGCGGTGTTCTCGATAATGGAGGCCTATGGGGTCGAACTGGTTTGCCTGCAGGAAACTCATCTTACTAATGAAACTAAATCGCATGTTCGGAGTTATAAATTCCAAGAACAGTATCATTCAGTTCATACCTCTTATTCAAGAGGGGTAAGCATATTGGTGAGGAGAGGTATTTCATTTTCCTGCAGGAGAACCAGGATAGACACGTTGGGACGCTATGTCTTTTTGAGCTGCGTTGTGGAAAATAGGCCTTTGGTTATAGCAAATGTTTACATTCCCCCTCCGTTTAAAACAGAGATCATGTTGGATCTGTTAGAGTTTGTGGATAATGAGATAGATACTCCGATAGTAGTGGTGGGGGACTTCAATGCAGTCCTGGATAATAACATGGATCGGTTTCCGCCCGTGACCCGGGCGGAAAGGGTACCAGAGGGGCGTCTAGGCCAACTTCTTGAAGAGATCGGATGGTGCGACCTGTGGAGATCACACAATCCAAAAGCTCGACAGTACTCCTGTTACTCAGGGTCGTATTCTACGCTTTCGCGCATAGATATGGCAGTGGGTAACATTGAAGCCCTGCGACTAATTAGAAATATAGAGTATAGGCCGAGGGGAATATCGGACCACTCACCTTTGACTTTGACCTTAAACTTAAATATTAGATCTAGTCAGAAAAGGTGGACAATAAAACCGCTATGGTTGGATTTGATAAGTAGCCCAGCAGATATAACCTCCAAACTAAAAGAGTTTGTAACAATTAACTCAGGTACAGCATCAGCAGGGGTAGTGTGGGAAACCCTAAAAGCATACCTCCGGGGACTACTACATCAGCAGGTTGTTATAATAAAGAAATCGTGAAGGGAATGGGAGGCGAGGGCTAGTAGGGAAGCCATGGAATCAGAAGCACAATACGTGGCAGATCCAACCCCTGAAAAGCAGGAAATTTGGCTTAAGAAACAACAAGAGTACAAAGAAGTAATCAATAGAAGAGCAGAGAACAAGAGACTCTTCCAGAAACAAAACTACTTTGGCGAAGGGGAGAAAGTAGGCCGGATGCTTGCACTTTTAACTAAGTCAAATTTATCCTCATCAGTCATCTCCTCAATTAAGACACCAGCTGGAAAGATTACATCTAATCCTGCTGAGGTCTATAGAGACCTGTACAGATCGCGGCGGGGTTCGGACCGGCGCGATATGGACGGATTCTTAGAAAGGATAGACCTGCCCGTACTCACGGAGAGGGATAGGAGTGAGATGGAGTCCCCCTTGGCCTTGGAGGAATTACAAAAGGCAGTTGCGGAGTTGTCAGGCCAGAAATCTCTGGGCCCCGATGGGCTGCCATTGGAGATTTACAGGAAGTATGGGGAGGTCCTGCTCCCGGAACTTCTAAAAGTGCTGGAACAGACGACAAAGGATGGAAGGCTACCTTCATCAATGTCGGAGGCCGATATAGTAGTGATACCAAAGGAGGGGAAAGATCAACTGGAAGTCTCTTCGTATAGACTGATATCACTGCTGTGCTCAGATGCCAAGATTGTAGCAAGGGTGTTGGCATCCAGACTGAATAAGTGTATCGCAAAACTTGTGCATCTGGACCAATCGGGGTTTATCCCCGGTCGGTCTACCAGCACTAATATTAGAAGGGCATATTTGAACCTCCAGGTACCAACAAAAAATGCAGGATCTAGAGCCATTCTGTCCTTGGATACTGCTAAGGCCTTCGACACCCTGGAGTGGGAATATTTATGGAGGGTGCTAGAGAGGTTTGGATTTGGGCCCGTATTTATTAGCTGGATTAAAATTCTATATAACCACCCAAGGGCAAGGCTCAGGATAAACAACGAATACTCAGAAAGTTTCCCCCTCGAAAGAGGGACAAGACAGGGCTGCCCCTTGTCCCCCCTACTGTTTGTTCTGGCCATGGAGCCATTGGCGGGAGCAGTGAGATCATCACCCGAATTGCAGGGATTCCATAGAAAGGGGGTGGAAGAGAAAATAGCGCTCTTCGCGGACGACGTCCTATTTTTCTTGGGGGACACGACCTCCTCATTGGAGAAAGTGATGCAACTGGTAGAGAACTTCGGCAAGTTCTCGGGACTTGCTATTAATTGGGAGAAATCGTCACTCATGCCGATTGACTCACTGGCCAACCCTGTCTCGACGTGCCTGCCCCAATTGAAAGTAACGGGGAAAATTAAGTATCTCGGTGTCGTGATGTCCAAGGACCCTGGTGCGTTTATTGAGGACAACTTGGTCCCTCTCTTATTAAAATTCAAGAAAGTCTGTCTGTGGCGGGTCGAGTCAATCTGATCAAAATGGTATGGATGCCGCAGCTGCTATATTTGCTCCACAACTCCCCAGTATGGATTGGGGAGAAGTGGTTTAAAAAAATCCAATCCCTCTTCAGGGAGCTAATATGGAAAAAAGGGCAGGCCAGGATTGGACTACAAAAACTGCAGCTCCCCGCCACGGAGGGGGGACTGGGGGTCCCACATCCGTTTAGTTATTTCCTGGCAGCCCAGTTACAACAACTAGGGGGATGCGCTACCGAGGGAGGGGGAAGTAAGTGTGCCAAAATTATCCTACAGGGGAGCCTACACAGTTCATTAGTGGAGGCGCTGGAGGCAGATTCACTGCAAGGAGAGATTCTGATGTTTAAATTGGTCACTAGGGTTTGGCAAACAGTCAAGAGGATAATGGGGTACAAAGGAACCTCAGAATATTCGCCAATTTGGAATAATAAGCACTTGCATGAATTGCTATCTGTTGAAAGAAATAGGATGTGGGAAAATTGTGGGATAAACCGGCTGGTACAATTATATGAGGGGGCTACCCTGAAATCATTTGAGGATTTGAGGCAGGCGTACGGGTTACCAAGTCAAGTTTTCTATAGTTATCTACAGATTAGGCATGCCCTGAGCAAGCAGTTTAACAGACAACCCCCCAATTGGTGTAGGATGCCACTATTACAAACAATAATTAAATCTGAGTCCACCAAGGGCCTAATTACAGAGGTATATAACCAACTAACAAAGAGAAGAAATACACAGGTAGGCCTCCTTGGGGGTAGGGACAGATGGGCGGCTGATGTGGGGGAGATAACGGACGAGCAGTGGAAAAGGATTTTGGAGCTAGGATCAGAAGTGTCGGTCTCCCCAGCACAAAAAGCTTCCCACCTGATGTTGCTGCACAGAACTTACTATACACCAAAAAAGCTGTTTATGTTGGGTCGTAGAACCAACGATGAGTGCCCTAGATGTAGAGGATCTGGCGACTTAATCCACATGGTCTGGAGGTGCCCAAAACTAGTTAGGTACTGGTCCGAGATTTTAAAGAAAATAAATACCATATTTAGCACCAACTTAGAGTTTGACCCTAAGACTTGCGTGCTGGGACATGTTAATACCGGGCCGAGCGATTGGAGCACAGCTGTAGTGGTAGCAAGATGTCTGTTTCAAGCTAGAAAACTAATAGCACAATCCTGGCAATCAAGAACACCTCCGACCCCGGAAGTTTGGGTTGGAACTGTCAACTCTACAGTGTGGAATGAAAGGACATTCTATACTAGATTAGGTAACTATAACAGGTTTGAGAGACTATGGAACCTGTGGGTTCAAGCAATGCCATGTCCTCTAACAGTGCTGCTTTAGAGTCGAGAGCACTCATCTTCCTAACAAGGGAGAGATGTTGAATCGGGTGTAGCTTAGAGTCTTAAAGCCATGAGGGAACAATGTACAGAACTGCAGCTAGATCTTGGGTGTGCCCTGAAATTAGGTGAGCTTAATAATGGCAGGTTAATGGGGGGCGGGGGGAAAGGGTATATTAGATAGAAAAGCAATATTCTATAGCCACGTATAATAGTAACAAGAGGATTGTGGCCGGCTGGGCTAGATGTATTAGATATGTGTTCTATGTGTTAAAATTTGGCAATAATATGACTATTTAAGCTTGGAATACAAAGAAGGAAAAAAAAGGGAAAAAAAAAGAGGAAAGAGAAAAGGAATTTGAAAAGCCACAATGATGTAACTAAGTTAGAGACAAATATGAGTACTAACCTGAAAGCTGTCTCTGGATTAAGTTAGCTGAAGTGGCGTAAAAAAAAAAAAAAAAAAAAAAGGTGATATTCAGAGAGAGGAAAAGGATTGTTAGAGAAGTTGCATGGAGTGCATAGGTAGGAGAATACAACGTCAAGGGTGTTGCCATCAGAGTGAGTAGAAGCCTGTACCCATTGCTTCAGATCAAATGAAGAGGTTAGACTAAGAAGTTTAGAAGTAGCAGGAGTGTTTGTTTTAGCAGGAATATTTAAATCACCGAGAAGGATTGTGGGAATTTCCAAAGAGAGAAAGTAGGGTAGCCAGGCAGAAAACTAATCAAGGAAAGTCGATAATGGTCCAGGGGGCTGGTAGATCTCAGCAATTCTTAGGGAAGTAGGAGAGAATAGACGTATACAGTGGGCTTCGAATGATGAGAGGTAAAAAGAGGGAGGAGAGTGAATAACCTGGAATCGACCGTTGTTGCGTTAGATCTCACACAGAAGAATCAATATTAACAGTTATTTGCTGGGGCTAACCTGTCATCAGCCCCCCTTATCAAAAAATGGACCAAATAATTAGCTATTTTGGAAGCTATTTGTTAGATCCGGTAAGATCAAGTGGTTTTAACGTTAGATCTCACATGATTAGAGACTTATTAAGTGACTAATGAGGGGGGCTGGCCCCCCTTATCAAATTTTCTGGCCAAAAATTATTCAGGCTAATAGATATTCATTTGATCAAGTAAAATCAAGTAGTTTTAATGTTAGATCTCACATAATTTCAGAGATATTCCACATAAGAATAGAAATATTAGGTGGTACATAAGGACAGGTTGCAACACCCCCCCCCCCCATGCAATTTTCTGGCCAAAAATCATTCAGACTAATAGATATTCTTTAGATCAGGTAAGATGAAGTGGTTTTAACGTTAGATCTCACATAATGTTCTATTCAATTCTATATAAAAGATCCCGGCCAGTGACTAGATCTCAGTCTGTACCCCTTGCTGAAGATGAAAACAGCAAGGATGAAGAGAGAGATTGTCTGTGGCTGTCTCAAATGCCAGGGCCTGCCACCCCCCCCCCCTTTTCTTCTCCTCGCAAAGTGACTGAGGTGTATCTCAGGCCAGAGGCTCCTGAGTTTGTACCTCAAAGTCCACCTTTTGTAGAGTTGGAAGACCCTCAATCTTCCCTGCTGACAGCAGACCCCGAAGACTTTCCATCCTTCATTGAGGAGGAAGCTGAAGCTGATATGCAGGAATAAGAGACCAGTGTGCCTGTAACCACAGAACCTAAAGAACAGGGAGAGTGAAGGGTTATTCACCCGCCCAAAAGACTAACATATGATACTTTGGGTGAAAGCTCCGAGGAGGTCGTTCCCATTGCAAAAAGGACTCTTGAAGCAACTGACCCTTCCACCGCAGATTTGGTGGTGGACAATCCCAACTCATCCCCTGGCACATCTAGGTGGGCCATTCCAGTTAAGGTGGCCTCCTCTTTTTTCCTTGTGCATGGGGATGGAAGCAATTGAAGATTGGGTTTGGCAGTGTTCCCCTGTCGTCCCTGTGTGAGGTTTGCCCTCACTGATAGGGTGCCTTTTTGTAAAGGTTTATTTATTAGGGACATATAGAAAAAGGTTACCATCCAGCTAGATCATGTATGTTGCCAACATCCCTAGATCGGTAAGTGAAAAAATACCCCCAAATAAAGGTAATGGGACTTTAACTGCAACAGCGTAATGTAAAAACAATTTTATTACATAGAAAAATGTATATATATATATATATATATATATATATATATATATATACAAAACATTGGCATAGTTAATAAACATAACACAGTAAACACAACACTGACATGCTTGGGTAGGCTGTTTCTCTTGTTTTTGTGTTCACAGACTTGATATTCTTTATGCAATGCTATGGCAATGTTATGCGGTATGAAATGATGCATTTATTATATATTTCTTTCTAATTTTGTATTTCACAGTAAGAGCTTGTCCCACGAGTTTCCCCTGACGAAGGGACGGTCTGTTTCAGTCCCGAAACGGGGAGGCCTTCGTGGAAGACTATACAAGCATCTTTATCCAATGCACATCAGTACAGCTGTTTTTCAGCTTTTTATTGTGTTTACTGTGTTATGTTTATTACCTATGCCAATGTTTTGTATATATATATATATATATATATATATATATATAAATGTTTCTATGTAATAAAATTGTTTTTACATTACGCTGTTGCCGTTAAAATTTATTAGGGACATTTACTCATATTGTTCTTTTTTACTTATATTTATCAGTCGTGTTCATGGCATTATTTATAGGCAACATTCCCGGCACCATTCTAGCGATTTCACATTTTTGTTTATGTCCAGGTGTCCAATTCCTGCTTGCCACCTGGTCAGTGTTGTGCGTCTTTGTGGTTTATTGGACACCCGGGTGGCGATGTGCTCTTTTCTTTGTGCGGGAGCTGCGATGCGTCCAGTGGGTCCTCCCCTTGCACTTCTTGTGCTTGGGAGGTTCGGGCGGGCGCCTCTTCGCGCATCGGTGCCACGTCACCTACGCCGTGCGTGTGACAACAGTTATGACATCATCAGGCCGACGTTCAGCGTCAACACCCTCGTGTTTCATTAAGAGGGAGCTTTCGCGCCTTTTACTGAGTGAACGCTCATTTCAGGTGTGGACCCTCTCCCTCCACTGGCTCACTTACGTGGCATGGGTGGCATATATTCATCCCCCCATTTGGAGCTAGCTGTCTACACAGCTAGTCTCCTTCTGGGATTTTGCACACCAGCCATATTGCTTTGATGGTTTTGCCTTGATGCGGCATTGGGGTAAGTTGTACTAATTTAATTGCAGCTATCATCCCCTTCAGAGCTATACTAGGTCTAGTATTCATTACTGATGTATAACTTAATATTGTTATAACTATACACATACTCAATATTTTGTTCCCAGATATCCCTGTTTGATGAGCTACACATCATTATTATTTGCCATATGGAGATTATTCTTACATTTTGTACTTCCCAACACTATCTGGTGCCGCATCCCGATATATTGTCACCCCAGCTCCCGTGGCGAAATTGTGCTCTCAGCTCACCTTTTGCCAGTTACCGCATGCCGCATTCACTGTCCTTGTTGGTAAGTGTGGTTGGTTCAACCACCCATATAGTTCAAAGATCCATTCTTCCTGATTTTTTTTCATGTCGCATCTGCTCCTGATGAGTGGGCATACCCGCAAAATGTGTCGAGCTCTATTTGATGCCACAGCCACACCATATATGGAGGTGCTCCGTAGGCGTTCAAGGGGCTAAGCAAATATGAAGGCCAAAAGATGCCATGCAGTGTTTGAGCTGGTGTGCTTGGGGAGACAGGAGCCACACTGGGGCAGAGGTTCTGTCAGCTCTGCAGGGGCAGGTTCAGAGGTGGTTGACGCCATGCCAACTTAAGGCAGGAATGGTGGTTTGCGACAATGGCACCAACCTCCTCTCCGCCCTCCGACAGGGACAAAGACCCATGTCCCCTGTTTGGCTCACGTCCTTAACTTGGTGGTGCAGCGGTTCTTGGGCAGGTACCCGGGCTTACAGGATGTCCTGAGGCAGGCCAGGAATGTCTGTGTGCATTTCCGCCGGTCATATAATGCCAGTGCTCGGCTGGCAGACCTCCAAAAGGAATTTAACCTGCCCAAGAACCGCCTAATCTGTGACATGCCCACCAGGTGGAACTCAACGTTGGCCATGCTGCAGCAGCTGCACACACAGAAGAGGGCCATCAATGAGTACCTGTGCGATTATGGCACCAGGACAGCGTCAGGGGAGCTTGTTTTTTTTTCCCCACGCCAGTGGGCCATGATCAGGGTTGCATGCACTGTCCTGTCACCATTTGAGGAGGCCACAAGGATGGTGAGCAGTGACATTGCATGCATCAGTGATACTGTCCCCCTTGTACACCTGTTGGAGCACACGCTGCGTGGAATAATGGACAGGGCACTTGAGGCAGAACAGAGGCAGGAAAAGGAGGACTTCCTTAGCTCTCAAGGCCCCCTTTATCCAGACAGTGTCCCTGCGTGCCCGCCGATCACACAGGAAGAGGACGAGGAGGAGGAGGATTGTGTGAGTATGGAGGTGGAGCCTGGCACTCAGCATCAGCAGCAGTCTTTAAGGGATCACTTACAGTCCCAAGAAACACATGGACTTGTACATGGCTGGGAGGAGGTGGCTGCGGATCATGTCATCCTTAGTGACCCAGAGGACTCCGGACTGAATGCCTCAGCAAACCTACGCTGCATGGCCTCCCTGATCCTGCAAAGCCTGCGGAAGGATCCTCGTATTCGTGGTATCAAGGAGAAGGACCAATACTGGCTGAAAACCCTCCTTGATCCACGTTACAAGGGTAAGGTTGCGGACCTTATCTTGCCATTGCAGAGGGAGCAGAGGATGAAACATCTTCGGGAGGCCTTGCAGAAAGGTCTCTGCAATGCGTTCCCAGAGACTGGGAGGTTACAAACTCCTGTTTCTGGACAACGTGTTGCTGAGGCTTCGGTGAGTCAAAGAAGGAGCGGTGGAGAAGGTGGCCGTCTGACCGATGCGTTCAAACAATTTTTTAGTCTGCAGCCCCAAGGTATGATCGGTTCCAGCAACCATTGCCAGCGTCTGTTTTACATGGTGCAGGAATACCTAGGGGCAAGATCTGACTTGGACACCTTTCCCACCGAAAATCCTCTGGGTTACTGGGTCTTGAGGATGGATCACTGGCAAGAGCTTGCAATGTATGCAATTGAGCTACTGGCCTGTCCTGCATCCAGCTTTCTTCCGGAACGCACATTCAGTGCTGCTGGAGGCTTTGTAACCGATCACAGGGTGCGTCTGTCCACCAACTCGGTTGATCGACTGACCTTCATAAAAATGAATCAGTCTTGGATCACCACCAGCTACCAAGCACCTGATGCTGATGTAACCGAATACATTTTTTTGAAATGTCAGATCCCTTCAAAGACTGCCTATGCTGATGCTGAGTGACTATCCTGTTATACTGAGTAATTATTATCTTCCTCCTCAATGATCATGATGATAGCTTGTAAGAACATTTTTGGTTCTGGGCGCCGCCAGTCCTGCCACCAGTGCCTAAGGCCCAATTTTTCAGCCCCTGTTTAACAGGAGCGTGTAATTACAATTTTTGATGCAATTCTTTGCAGCAGGGCTAGTTCCTGTGCTCCAACTAGAGTATCTGTGAGGGCTTGCAGTGTTGTGGCACCAGCACCAGTGCCTAAGGCCCAATTTTTCAGCCCCTGATCAACAGGGACATGTAATTACAATTCTTGATCTAATATTTCACAGCAGGGCCCGTTTCCGTGCCCACCAAGAGTATCTGTGAGGACTTACAGTGTTGTGGCACCAGCACCACCACCACCACCAAAGGCCCAATTTTTCTGCCCCTGTTCAACAGGGGCATGTAATTACAATTCTTGATCTAATATTTCACAGCAGGGTCCTGTGAGGGCTTACAGTGTTGTGGTAACAACAACACCTAAGGCCCAAATTTCTGCTGAGTATGTAGGGCAGGCCCCTACTTTCAAACATCTAACTTACAAAGACTCCTACTTGCAAACGGAAGGAGACAACTGCAAGTGAGATGAAATCTACCCCTAGGAAGGGATATTCTCTCCTGTAAGAGTTATTATGGGAAAAACTTTTCTCCTTTCCACTGATGCTTTATCACCAATCCTTGTTTCACAAAAAAAAACCAAATTTTCAAAAAACATTTGTCATTGGGACAAAAAGTGAGGTGAAATCTTCTGAAGAGGAGCACAGACAGCAAAACAAATGTCACAGGGGTGATAACCCTTCCCTATGTTTTCCAAAAAGCTTAAAATAGATTTTTTTGCTGGAGCTAAACACATTAAAAATGTACCAGTTCAAAATTACAAACAGATTCTACTTAACAACAAACCTACAGTCCCTGTCTTGTTTGCACCGCCTGTATACTGCTGTTCAGAGTATATAGGGCCTGGGGGCCCCACGCCTTTTCTTTTTTTAATTTGGGTGCAGGGTTCCCTTTAATATCCATACAAGACCCAAAGGGCCTGGTAATGGGCTGGGGGGGTTTTTCTCAATAATTTTTATCCATATTGCCAGGACCAGACATTACATTAAAGGGGTTGTAAAGGTAAAAATTTTTTCACCTTAATGCATTCTATGCATTAAGGTGAAAAAACTTTTGACAGTACCGCCGCCCCCAGCCCCCCCGTTTTACTTACCTGACGCCTCGAATCTTCGCTCCTCGTCCTCGTCAGCTTCATTGCAGCTCAGCCTGGTCGCTGATTGGCTGCAGTGGATGGATTGAAAGCAGCGCAGCCATTGGCTCGCGCTGCTGTCAATCACATCCGATGATGCGGCGCGCCGGGGGGCGGGGCCGAGTGATACAGCGAGCGGCTATAGCCGCCGGCTGTATCACGGGAGCGCGCCCGCAAGCACTCACCACCGTGCGAAGGAGCTCGCATGAAGGTGGTAAATGCTTGCGGGGAGGAGCTGAAACAGCCGCCGAGGGACCCCAGAAGACCAGGTTCGGGGCCACTCTGTGCAGAACGAGCTGCACAGTGAAGGTAAGTATAACATGTTTGTTATTTTAAAAAAAAAAAAAAAACAACTTTACAACCCCTTTAAAGCCGCAAGCAGTTTTAAATTACTTTTTTTCCTTTAAAAATGACATTTTGTGCAGAGACTGTTCTAAGCACGGGAAACACGCGCCACTTTACAGGCATACTATAGACACCCCCCAGGTACGATACTTAAAGGAATATTTCACTTTTTTTTTTTTTTACTTTAAGCATCATTAAAATCACTGCTCCCGAAAAAATGGACGTTTTTAAAAGTTTTTTTGCATTGATACATGTCCCCTGGGGCAGGACCCGGGTCCCCAAACCCTTTTTAGGACAATACCATGCAAATTAGCCTTTAAAATGAGCACTTTTGATTTGTTCAAGTCCCATAGACGTCAATGGGGTTCTAACGTTCGTGCAAATTTTCGGTCCGTTCGCAGGTTCTGGTGCGAACCAAACCGGGGGGTGTTCGGCTCATCCCTACTATCAAGTAATGATTTATTTGCACATATGTCTATCTAATATATCCTGTATCATTTTTTTTTATTATGTATGTATATGTGTTACAAGATTTACCAGTGTTTTTAATTCTTATGTATATACTGTACCTTGCTCAGTTCTCTCCACAAGCTGGCAGGAAACTTCTGGCCAGCTGGTCTGTATCACATCATTAGGTGTTGTCATTTGCTGGAGAAGGGAGCGTGCATGCCTCTATAAGGTATAGCGCATGCTCCAAAGCGCATTGCATTCTGACCCCGAGCCCTGCCTGCGTCATCCTTCTCCTGGCTGCCCACCCACTTCTGGAAGGACTTCGGCCAACTTCCTCCTCCACACGGGGACTTCTGTCACATTCCATCTGGCGGTACCAGCAGCTCCCGCGGCCTGCTCCAACTGGCGTCCTGGACTTTCACTTATTGGTGGGCCTGTTGTTTACCCATCTATTGTAAGTAGCCCTGTTGGGGGGTCTTTTAAAATACAAAGTCTTACTGTACTCAGAGGCGCTTCTCTGCTTTTGTTTTTGTCCTTGTATATTCAGAGTCTGCTAAACTCCACCAAGAAGCCTGCCCTAGTGCCTTGGACATTTTTGGACTTACTGTATACCTTATAATTACCCTGCTTAGGTATTATGACCAAGCCTCTGCGCCTATAACCTCTTTTTCTTATTTAATACCAATGGCCTTAATGCACAGGGTTATGAAATAACTTGGGGTGTTACCTCTCCAAATTGTGGTAATTTTGTGAATGTTTCTACTGTCCTCGTGCTTCAGGGCCTCCAAAATATGATAGGTAGGTAAGATAATTAGATGTCATTTTTGACCCTAGAAAGCCTGAGGGTGCTCCTTGGATTTTGGATCTTTCTATGTGGTTAGGCTCTGTAAAGGTCTCACATATGTGGCAACCTCATACTGGGGAGGAGTAGAGGAGTGTGTTTTATGGGTGTGATTGGAAGTATTCCCATGCTGCATGTTAGAAATAACTTGTTACAACGACAAATGTGTTAAATAAGATTATGGCAAACATGTACAACTTCAAAAAAGCTCACTTTGCGTCTTACTATACATCTTAGAAAGTCTACTTTTCCAAATTTTGTGGGCATTTCTACTGTCCTGGTGCTCTATAGTCTCCAAAATGTGATAGGCAGTCTGGAAATTAAATGTTTTATCTATACCCTGTAGTGCCCATCCCGAAGGAGCCCCTGTTCGCACAAAGTTCATTCCCCAGTTTAATGCACAGACAGCCAGGCACGCAGCAACAGTCACTCTTTCTGGCTCAATAAAACAATCTAGAGGTTTCCTGGTCTGTGGTCCGTACGCACAATGTTTCTGCATAACTTGATGCCCCCTTCCAATATCAGTCCAACATTCACCACTGAGCTCTCCAGACAAGATCCTGAGTGAAATCCCTTGATTAGAAAGGATCCTCAGAAGTAGCCCCCCTAGCCCTGGACAAGCTGGGACCACGATGAAGACCTGAAGAAGAACATCAGCTGGGCTGCTGATTTGCTTCATCCAGCTCACTACATTCTAGAATCCTTCAGAAGTCAAGGGGAAATAATCAAACCTGCAGCCGGCGAAACCCAGAACAGCCCAAAGTAATCACAAACTGCTCCTCAGCCAAAAAGAACTACATTTTCCTTATCATTATAGTAACATATTTAGAAGGGTGATGCACTCCTTAAAAGTCTGAAGGTACTCCTTGGACTTTGGGGTTCTCTATGTGGTTAAGCCCTTAAAAAATCAATATATAATCGTTTCAAACATTAAAAATGTCTCACATATGTGTTATTCCCATACTTGGGTGGAGTAGTAGAATGTATTTTTTTGTAGTCGTTTTTTGTTGGAGCCACGAGGGAGCTATAATGCCAAGCACATCACAAAACTATCTGCATATAAACCTACCCCTTTTGGATATAAAGAAAAAGGTAAAAAGCGAGCCTCACCTGCAGTAATTACTAGGAACCATGCAGCTTAAAGATAAGGGAACTTCATTACACAAAAATATCAAATGGTAATACAAAAAACACCAGGTAAAAATCCATTACCAGCACCTCAGTAAAAAAATTGAAAGTAGACAACATTGTCTGATCAAGATGCAGCTTGATCAGACAACGATGTCTATTTTTAAATTTTTTACTGAGGTGCTGGTGGTGGGATTTTTATCCGGTGTTTTTTGTATTACCATTTGATATTTTTGTGTAATAAAATATCTATAAGCTGCATGGTCCCTAGTAATTACTGCAGGTGAGGCTCTCTTTTCACCTTTTTCTACAGTCAGCTATTTGAGGGATGCTGTGTTTGCTCTCATACAGAGCCTTCCCAACCCATACACCCCAGTGAGCTACTGGGGTGTCCCCCTGGTTTTCTTTCCCTTTTGGATATACCAGCTACTAGGAATGAGCTTTATGTTCGGGTCAAGCATGAGTTCGACTCGAACATTGGCTGTTCACCCGTTCGCTGAACAGCGAACAATTTGGGGTGTTCACAGCAAATTCGAAAGCCGCGGAACACCCTTTTTTTTTATTACAAACTATTTTTATTGTTTAAGAAATAAACAAAAGAATAAAATCTACAGTCTGGTATCAATGTACATCATAATCAATGGTATCCAAAGCATAATAACAGAAAGGGTTGTGACATAAAAAGCGTACAGAATATATCATGAAAAAACCCATACATTAAGGTATAATCTATACATGGTCTAGGTACATTATGCAGTTCCTAGCTTTGTGTCAATAAAATGTGTTTATGGGATTTCCAAGGTTCCCATCTACGATCAAATAAGTGCATTCTGTCTTGTAAAGTGTACAAAATCCTCTCCATAATCATTATCATATCAATTCTATCTTGGATGGAGGTTAGGGGGACAACTGGGGATTTCCAGTGAAGGGCAATGACCCAGAGGGTGGATATACATATCGTGTGTATAAGACATTCCTCTTTGCGCAAGATTCCCGGGATAGGTGCTCCAAGTAAACACATCGGGAGCGTGAGCCTCAGAGGGGTTCCGGAGATTGCAGAGGCGACCGCAGTCACCCTTTCCCATACCCGGGCTAGAGTTCTACAATCCCAAAATATGTGTTTGAATGTGCCCGGTAATAGGCAGCCTCTGAAGCACAGTCCCGATGTTCCAGGGTACATTATATGAAGTCTAGTGAGGACCTTATAGGCTGTTTCCCTAACTGCTAGTGATTTGGTAGCTTTACGGAGATTTGCTAGCATGGTCTCCCAGTCCTCCTGAGTAAATTGTTCATTACAGTCGGTTTCCCATTTGGTCCTATATAAAAGATCACCTGAGAAACCCCATTCCAATGTAGTTTTATAAAGGGTAGAAATTAGACCTTTACCTCTTGGATTTTCACGGCAGATCTGTTCGTAAGAGGTAGAAGGAGCGGAAGGGGCAAGATTGTAATGGGAGATATAAAAATGCCTTATTTGCATAAAGCGGAGATATTCCCGTAGTGGTATTTGTTTATGTGTGCGGAGGAGTTCAAATGTGGCAAATGTATTTCCAAGTTGGAGTTCTGCTAAGGTAGTCAAAGAATTAGATTTCCACCAAGCAAAGTTCTCAGGGTGATGAAATGCTGGGGTAAACAGTGGATCCCCAAGGAAGGATGAGGCCGGAGGGGCTGGTGAAATCAGTCCAAGTCTAGTTTTATAACGGTGCCAGAGTGTGAGAGATTGGGAGACTTTCAAGTTGAGGGGAGTAAACTTATGTGTAACATTAGAAGGTGACCACAATATGGACTGGAGGCAGTAGGGCAAAATGGAAATGGATTCAAATTTTACCCATGGCACCCTTGAATCCGGAATGTTCCACTGCGCTGTCTGTGAAAATCGTGCTGCTAGGAAATAGAACCAAAGGTTGGGTAAACCCAGACCTCCCGTGGATTGGGATTTATACAGAATGTGTTTTGAGAATCTGGGCCGTTTATTCTGCCAAATAAATTTATTAACCTCCCGCTGTAATCCGTCAATATAAGTTTTTGAGATATTGATAGGGAGGGAACGGAAAAGATATAAAAGCTTTGGTAATAGGGTCATTTTTACTGCCATGACTCTGCCTAAAAAAGATATACGGTACGAACTCCAGGTTTTAAGTAGATTTCGTAATCGGGTCACACATGTGGGATAGTTAGCATTGAAGAGAGACAAAAAGTGTGGAGTGATAAAAATGCCAAGATATGGGATTTTATCATTTGACCATTGGAAAGGGAAGGATCCTCGGAGCAATTCACACTGGGCAGGGGGTAAATTAATGGGGAGAGCTGTGGATTTGGTCATATTCACCGTAAGTCCAGATATAGAGGCAAATTTATTCAGTAAAACGAATAAATTAGGAAGGGAAATTTGGGGTTGGGTCAGAAATATCATAACGTCGTCTGCATACATACAGAGTTTGAAATGGGAAGAACCAAGGGGATAACCAGATATATCTGGGTGCTGTCTAATGGCTATTGCCAGGGGTTCTAATGCAAGGGCAAATAATAGGGGAGATAAAGGGCATCCCTGGTGTGTGCCCCTGCCCAGTGTGAAAAAATCAGAGTTGCACCCTGGTAATTTAATTCTAGTTTTAGGCTGATTATAAAGGGCCTGCGCCCCACAGAGAAATTTGTCCCTGAAACCCATCTGTTTTAGAACTGAAAGCATATAAGGCCAGAGGACACTATCAAATGCCTCATTTATGTCAAGGCTCAAAAGAAGGACCTGTTTTTTGTGTAGGTTAGCATCTTGCTGAACATTCAGGGCTAGGCGGATGTTATCTGTGATAAGCCTATGTGGAATGAAGCCTGATTGGTCGGCCGAAGTCAAGGTTTCAATGATATTAGCTAATCTATCTGCCAGAGCACGACTAAAAATTTTAATATCATTGTTAATGACCGAAATCGGCCTGTAGTTTTGTGGGAGAATATGGTCTTTGAGGGGCTTTGGTTAGAGTGACATGTTGGCCAAGGTCATTTCAGTCGGTAAACATTCGCGTTTTAGGACGTTGTTAAACATGGTAGTCAATCGTGGAGTTAGAATAGAGGCATAGTGCTTATAGTAAATGGCTGAAAACCCGTCGGGACCTGGGGCGACAGAACGTTTCAAGGATTTAATTACTGCCAATATTTCTTCCTCTGTAAAAGGAGCATTCAGAGCTTCTATTTGAGAAAGTGATAAAGAAGGTAATGGTAGTGAGGAAAGCCAATCATGGGATGTTTGCGTTGGGAAGGAGGGGGAATGAGAGAGTAGGTTGAAGTAGAATTGTTCAAACACAGTCAGAACTTCCTTAGGGTGGGAGACCATATGACCCGCAGAATTGCGGAGTATGTATAAGTGTGGAGGATGTATAGTTTGATTCAATTTACGAGCAAACATAGAGGAGGCCGAATTGCTATGTAGGAGAATTTTAGCTTTGGACCAACGAAGAGCTTTCTCCGTTTTTGCTGACAAAAGGGTATCTAGCTCAAGTTGTTTTTGGGCTACCAATTGTGCATTAGCCAGAGTCAGATTCCCCGTTTGTAGCTTATGTAATTTGTCTAGTTCTGTTGTGAGAGTGTATATTTGTTGCCATCGTTCTCTGTTTATCTTAGAGGCTATGCTAATGAGTTTACCCCGCAGAACAGCTTTATGTGCTACCCACAAAGTACTAGAAGATACATCAGGGGTGGCATTCAACCGAAAGTATTCCTGTATAGCAGTGAAAATTTCCTGTCTTGTGATGGGATCAGCTAGTAAGTAGGGAGTCATTTAGACGCCAGGAGTAAGGAGTGTCTGACATGCCAATGAGAGTGGTGGTCAGAGTAACGATATGAGACAGGGATTGTTAGTCGGTCAATTAACTGCAAAAGTGTGCCACATCCAATTTTAAATAGTCAAACGAAAAGAGAGAGGGTTCCCCTAATGGTGGACTTTAAAGGCACGTATATATAGATATAGGAGAAGGTATGTAATACATAAAAAAGTTATTTATTCATTTCAAAAACATCTTAAAAACATCAACAAATATGGCTATAACAAACAATGAAGAGAATGCGATTTATACAATTATCCATATGTTGAATATTGATACCAATATCTTTGCACCCGAGGCGTTTCGGAGATAATAAGCCTCCTTCTTCAGGGGTGGGTGTGGGTGTGAGTTATAGCAAAAGTTTCTAAATTGGAAATATGTTAACAAAGAGATCATAAGTATACGTACATAATAAGCTCTATAGATAAAGTTACATAACGTATTTTAATACCATTGCACTCACATTGGTAATATGTAGGCTATCTTCGCATTCCAAACAAAGGGTTAAAAACAGAGGCGCTGACACTGTCTGCCCATCCAGCGTGTTTCCCGATTGTGATCAGTATAGATTAATTATCATACCCATCGTCATAGTATTTCATATGTAGCAGGTATAACTGAGTAAAGCTATATATGGATAGGTATAACTCCTCAAACCAGAGGAAAAAGCCCACCTAGGTGGGACATACAGAAGTTTAAGACCTGAAGTTCCACTGGGGCCAAATGCGGGTCCTGTAAAACGTAGAAAAGTAGAAATATGTAGTGACCGATAAATGATTTATGATAATGCTTGTTTTTGCAAAGCAAAAAAGGGGGGGGTTTTCCTATAATAATGGGGGTACTACATACCTGATCTGGCTAGTATAGGGGGTTCAGGAGAGAGTGATGGAAATGACTGGTCTAAGTATATATATCCTGAGTGGCTGAAAAAGAATAGTATAGGAGAGAGAAGGAAAGATGTAAGGATACCATTAGATAAATAATCTATCCAATAGGGATGTGTGAACAGATGCGGGTATATAAAATTAATATAGTCCAGATAAGTCTGGATTATCCTAAGTAGAATAGTAATGATAGATAGAATACTAATTAAATTAGTGGAAGAAAGGAGAAAAAGGGGGAGGGGGGGGGAGGGGAAGGGGGACCGGGAAGAAGGGGGGGGGGGGGGAGGAGGGGAAGAAGGGAAAAAGGAAAGAGAAGAAAAGAGGGGAACAGAGGAGAAAAGAAACAAAAAATATATCGGCTGTAGCTGTGGAGAATCTCTCACAGCTGCAGCAGTGTGCTATTGAAAATTAAACAGTATGGGGATAAAGTAGAGGCAAGAATAGTGTATTTATTTTGAACAGCATATGACTTAAATAGGCAGTAGAATGTATAGTGGGATACTTACTTTTAAAAGTACTTAGTTGGACATCAGCTCAGACCGACAGCGTCCTGCACACAAGAGCGGACGCTCGGTCTGAGCTGTGTAAAGGTATATGAAGCCCTCCCCACCAATCAGCTGCTGATGTAAACACCCAACAGCTGTTTCTGGTGGAGGAGGGACAGACGCGCTCAGGATGGCCCCCCGGGTGGAGTGAACGCCGCCGAGTCCACACCGCGCATGCGCGAGCATCCGCGATGAGGCGCGGCCCCGCCCACTACACCCGCTGGCACGTCTAGCTTCCCCGGCGGACTGCGCATGCCCGCCGGGGTCGCAAGGTGGAGGACAGTGTCAACAACACTGTATCCTCACAACAAAGCCAGGAACGCAGGTCAAAAGAACTACAGGTCAAAAGAGTAACGATATTGTGGTCCGACCATGGACAGACCAGAATGTCCGAGTTAAGAGAATTGGCCAGAATGATGGGAGTGCAAAAAATATAATCCAGTCTGGCAAAAGAATTGTGAGGGTGAGAATAAAAGGTGTAGTTTCTAGCCCCTGTATTATGTGCTCGCCATGCATCAGCCAGTTGGAAGGACTGTAAAGATTTAGTCATGGTTTTGGGAAAAGCTGCCCGAGGTGTGAGATGTGGTGTTTCTATCTAATTGGGGGTGGGCTACAAGATTAAGATCTCCCCCTACAAACATATGTGTTGAAGAGTATCTTTCAAGAGTCCTGAAAAAGGTGGCAAAGAAGGAGGCTTGTGCTACATTAGGTGCATAAACATTTGCAATTGTTATATCCCTTCCTGTTATCACTCCTTTAATAATAAGAAATCTGCTATCAGGATTCTTATATACCTGTTGTACTTCTAAAGGGAATGCGTTATGTAACAATATAGCTATACCTCTACTTTTGGTCTGATAATGGGTGAAGAAAGTTTGTTTGTATGATCTATGAAAAAAAGTAGGGTGATTATTTGTAGCAAAATGGGTTTCCTGCAGCAAGACAATTTTGGCTCCCAATTGTTTGTAAGTAGTAAAGGCCTTTTTTCGCTTGTGGGGAGAATTAAAGCCCCGCACATTGTGCGTGATGCAAGTAATTACCATCTATAAGAGAGGAGCCAATGAGGTTCACCTGAATAGTGTGGTGATGATGTTTGTGTTCCGCTCAAATTCTCCACCACAAGGGCAACGCCATTTATGAGACATCCCATTAATTGTACTCTGTATTGCTTAATATATAAAATGCCTTGAATGATATGTTCCAGACCATAAAAAAAAATAAACTAAAAAAAAAAATAGTTTAGAGTCAAAAAACAAGTCACAAAAAAAACCAGCATAACTAGAAAGAGCTGGTAAAACATTGGGTCAGGTTGCAAATTGCATAATCCTGAAACTGAGACAATAAAATTGTAAGAGGCGAAAATGCTTCTAACTCCAAAAGTCATATCCAGACTTCGAGGGGAAGTCAAGATATGAGTGGAGTGGGGTGACATGGTAGCGACATCCGACGGAATAGCCGACAACTATTTATGAAATAATGTAAAGCATGTGCATGCTAGTATCATACTTATCAGGGGACTTAACCCAGAAAGCACCCCAATGTCCACGATCAGAGCCTAGACACAAGCTTCTGGAGATACCTGGAAGCGTGCTCTACCCATTTCTGAGTCCAAATGTACATAGATCATAACGTCCACCTAAACATGCAAACAAAAGAGGGAAAACAAAGAAAAAAGAAAAAAAAGGGGGGAGAAGGGGGGGTTTCGGAGAGTGGTCGTTCCGGTGTTCATCTGTATGTCTGTGGTTCTGTGGGTGGGAATCCAGGAGACAATTCAAAGGGATCCAGAAGTCCTCAGGTGTGAGTGGGTGTCATCAGTGAGGGAATAAACTAGAAGGCAGTCACCAGTGAACAGGAAAACAAAGGTTGTTGCGAGGGACATCCAAGAACGGGCAGTAGGTAGCAATCTATTCAAAGGAGAGAGCAAGCGAAGTCAATCAAGGCTATATGGTGAGAACCGAGTCAGCATCCAGAAGAAGACAGGTGTGGGTCAGATTTTCAATTATGGTCCAGAGCATTGTCTTGTCTGACATTCCTTCTATTGCGTCTAGGAGAAGGTGTGCGCCAAATAGGGGTCGATCTTGGGGTAGCGGGCGGGCGAGGTACAGCTGCAGCATCCAGCAAGCCCAATTTCACTAGAATCTCCTGCCCTTCCAACAAGGTAGTAGCTGTATATGTAGTTCCATTATGAGGAATGGAGAGTTTAAAGGGGAATCCCCAGCGGTAGCGTATGTGGGCACCTGCCAACACTGTGGTCACCTCCTTCATCTTGCGGCGCCTATCAAGGGTCGCTGGAGAGATGTCGGGATATATTTGCACTGGTGTGCCATCCAAGGTGATAGACTGGGAGTTGCGAGCAGCCCTGAGGATCTCCTCTTTGATAAGGAAGTCTTTCAGGCAGAGTACAATGTCTCTAGGGGATTTATCTGGAGGTGGTTTTGGACGCAAAGCACGATGAATGCGGTCGCAAGTAAATGATTCCACCTCATGGTCTGGTAGCAATGATTGAAATAGCTTGCAGATAGCAGGGATCAAGTCAGTGTTAGATTCAGGGATCCCCCTAACCCTGAGCTTGTTACGTCTGTTACGATTGTCGAGATCTTCGACCTGTGATTGTAACTGCGTGATTGTTGTGGCCAGGTTTTCATATTCCCTGGAGAGCTCATTGTGGGCATTGCTTAGCTCGTCATGCTTTGTTTCCAAACGATCTGTACGAGATCCCAGAGCTGCAATCTCCTAAGTTAGGGTATTGGTGCTTTTATGCAGCTCTGTCTGGAATTTAGTGGCAATCTTACTGTATATGGATTCCAGGCTTTTTTCTAGATCATCTTTTGTGAGAGGGGCAGAGTACTCACTGTCATACGGTGGATTCGATTCTGTCTGTGTGCGCCGTGTGGAGGGAGAGGCAGGGCTGCCGGCGCCATCTTGAGCCATGCCGTATCTTTCTTGTGAGTTCAGCAGACAGTTAGTAAGGGACCTCTGCGCCGTCCGCTCCGGTTTTTTCCGCCTCGAAGGCATGCACAGCTTGTTCCTGGGGGTGTTAGGGATGTTTGTGCCAAGTTTAGCTGAGTTCTGGCCCCAGGGAGCAGGCTAAACGGATTGAGTAGAACGGAGCTACTCAGACATGCAGCCGATCCCGCGGAAGTCGCACGCGGAACACCATTTAAAAGCCTATGGGAGAAATCAAAAGTGCTCATTTTAAAGACTTATATGCATGGTATTGTTAGAAAAAGTGTTTGGGGAGCGGGGTTTGTTTTTGATCAACAAACTAAGTTTGTTGATCAAAACACAGTGAGATTCATGGTTTTAATTAATATTTTTAACTGAAAGGTTTGTGTAAAAAAACAAAATAGTTTTAATTTACTTCCTGTACTTTCTAAAAACTTGTGTCAGAAAATTGAAATCCTCAAAAGACTCATCATGCCTCTTACAAAGATACCTTGGGGTGTTTACTCTCCGAAATGTGGTAATTTTGTGGGTGTTTCTCTTATCCTGGCACTGCAGGGCCTCACAAAATGTGATAGGAAGTCAGCTGCAACATTTATGCACTTTAAAAGCCTGAAGGTGCTCCTTGGATTTTGGCCCCCTTTATGTATCTAGACATATAAAAAGTCTCACACATGTGGTATCCCCATGCTTGAAAGGAGTAGAAGAAAATGTTTTGAAGTGTAATTGTAATGAAGCGTACATACGATCGTAATTTCCGACAGGTAATCTTCGATGTGAGCTTGTTATCGGAAAGTCCGACTGTGTATGTTCCATCGAACATTTGCTGTCGGAATTTCCGCACACAAATGTTTGAGAGCAGGCTCTCAAATTTTCCCACAGCAAAACTTGTTGTCGGAAAGTCTGATTGTGTGTACACAAGTCCGTCGCACAAAAGTTCACACATGCTCTGAATCAAGCAGAAGGAGCCGCATGGCTATTGAACTTCCTTTTTCTCGGCTCGTCGTACGTGTTGTACGTCACCGCGTTCTTGACATTCGAAGTTTCTGACAACATTTGTGTGACCGTGTGTATGCAAGACAAGTTTGAGCAAACATCACTCGGAAATAAATCCACGGTCTTGTTGTCGGAAAATCGTGTGTACGGGGCATGAGTATACCCATGTTGTGTGTGAGAAATAACTTGTTAAAATGACAACTTTGTGAAATAATAATAAATAATAACAAAGGGGGTCCCCAGATCCCAGCCCCCCTATGTGAATGAGTACGGAGTACATAGTACCCCTATTTGTTCACCAGAAAAGTTTCAAAAATAAATAAAAACACAAACACAGTTTTTGAGAAATCCTTTATAAAATAAAATGCCCCCTGAAGTAAATCCAGTGTCAAGCGCTATGAAAGTAGACCAAAGAAACAAAAAAACAAACAAAAAAAGAGGTGCGCATGCAATGCTTACCTTCTGGCAACTAACACAGCTCTGGTTCCCACCAACGGTAAATAAACAAAAAGGTAGGGTCACCTGTTATCGGCACTCCAGGGCCTCCAAAATGTGATAGTCAGGAAATTAAATGTGTCATTTACAGTATGATTCTTTATAGCCTAAAGGTGCACCTTGGACTTTGGGCCTCTCTATGTGATTAGACTCTGAAAAAGTCTCACATATGTGGTATCACCATACTAGAGGAAAGTAGTAAAATGCATTTCGGAGTGTAATTCTAGGTGTGACCATACTGTGTTTTATTATATTTTATTAATTGACAGCTTTGTGTAAAAAAAAAAGTTTTCTTTTTATATTTTTTAAAAACTTGTGGCAGAAAAATTAAATCCTCAAAATACTCACCATGCCTATTAAAAAATACCTTGAGGTGTTTACTCTCCAAAATGTGGTGATTTTGTGGGTGTTTCTCCTATCCTGGCACTTTAGTGCCTCAAGAAACGTGATAGATAGTCAGGAAATCAGATGCGCTATTTGCCTGAAGGTGTTCCTGGGATTTTGGGCCCCTCTATGCATCTAGACAGAACAAAAAGTCTCACACATGTGGTATCCCCATGCTTGAAAAGTGTGGAAGAATGTGTTTTGTGGTGTAATTCTAAGTATAGCCATGTTGTGTGCGAGAAATAACTTGTTAAAATGACAACTTTGTGAAATAAAATCAGATTTTATTTAATTTCTTTATTTTCCAGAAAAGATTGATGGCATTTTAGAGACTGAAGAATTTAGATATTCAGTCAGAACATCAGGATTGATTCATTTTCAAATATATACACTATACATTGTAGACTTTATAACTTTCACACAGAGTAGATAATATACACAGATTTGCTTTTTATTTTAACCAAAGAAATGTTGAAAAATACATTTTGCCCTAAATTTATGAAGAAAGATTATTTACTTGCAATATGTTTATTAAAAAAAAAACATTTATTCATAATGTTCAGTTTTTTTTTCCATTATATATTAAAAGCGCTGAAAAATCACAACTAAAAGGAAGCTTTACATGTCTCAAAAAAATTATATAAAATTATTTTGGGTACAGTGTTGCATGACCGAGTAATTGTCAGTCAAATTATCACTGTGCTGGAAATGAAAGAATGGCGTATACAGGAAGGGGGAATAACATGGCGGTCTTTAAGTGGTTAACAAACAATAAAAACTAAGAGAGAATCTAAATCAAAACCTTTATAATTGAAGATAATAAACCATAAAGTGTATTTATTATTTGTTGGACCAATGAGAAGCCGGCTTCTTCAGTAATACATAAAAAGACCAATAATGTATAGAAACCGATATCAACCAATAAGAAGTGTTGTCCATGTATTGTCATATCTGGCCATGTATTAGCACAGTTTAGTTGTATGGTGCGGTCTGTGTGAGTGCGGGACCGAGTCATCTCTGTATGTTTAGAGGATCGTATTACTAGAATTCAATCCCTGCAGACTCAGATCTATCAAACCGAACCTGAAAAATATTCAATATATTCTGCCCCACCCCAACACACCACTGTTATCATGAGAAAGATTGTTATCTTGTGTGAATTCTCTGGTGTTTAACAAGGTCTCCTTTCGATTTGTAAGATTTCCCGCACTCTGAACATGAATACGGACGTTCACCTGTGTGAGTTCTCTGGTGTTGCACAAGGTTTCCTTTCTGAGCGAAAGATTTCCTGCACTCTGAGCATGAATAAGGACGCTCACCCGTGTGAATTCTCTGGTGTTCATCACGGGCGTTTTTCTGAATGAAAGATTTCCCGCACTGTGAACATGAATAGGGACGCTCCCCCGTGTGAATCTTCTTGTGTTCATCGAATGAAAATTTCCACCTGAAACATTTCCCACACTCCGAACATGAATAAGGACGCTCACCTGTGTGAGCTCTCTGGTGTACATTAAGTTTTTCTTTTGTAATGAAACCTTTCCCGCACTCTGAGCATGAATAGGGACGCTCCCCCGTGTGAAGCTTCTGGTGTCTATTAAGATTTCCTTTCGTAACGTAACCTTTCCCGCACTCTGAGCATGAATAGGGAATCTCACCCGTGTGACATCTCTGGTGTGAAGTAAGATTTCTTTTGTCATGGAAACATTTCCCGCACTCTGAACATGAATAAGGACACTCTCCTGTGTGAATTCTTTGGTGTCTAAGAAGAATTCTTTTCTCAGCGAAACCTTTCCCACACTCTGAGCATGGAAAGGGACGTTCACCCATGTGCATTGTAAGATGTTGAAGAAGTTGATCTTTCCGAAAGAAACATTTCCCGCACTCTGAACATGAATGGGGGCGCTCCCCTGTGTGAAGCTTCTGGTGACTCTTAAGATTGGTTTTATGAGTGAAACATTTCCCGCACTCTGAACATGAATAGGGACGCTCACCCGTGTGAATCATCTGGTGTTTATCAAGACAACTTTTCTCAGTGAAACCTTTCCCGCACTCTGAACATGAAAAGGGACACTGACTTGTGTGAATTGTCTGATGTTTAAGAAGGCTTCTTTTTTCAATGAAACCTTTCCCGCACTCTGAACATGAATAGGGACGCTCACCCGTGTGAATCATCTGGTGTTTATCAAGACAATTTTTCTCATAGAAACCTTTCCCGCACTCCGAACATGAAAAGGGCCACTGACCTGTGTGAATTGTCTGATGTTTAAGAAGGCTTATTTTTTCAATGAAACATTTCCCGCACTCTGAACATGAAAAGGAACGCTCACCCGTGTGAATCATCTGGTGTTTATCAAGACTTCTTTTCTCATTGAAACCTTTCCCGCACTCTGAACATGAAAAGGGCCACTCACCTGTGTGAATTGTCTGATGTTTAAGAAGGCTTCTTTTATCAATGAAACATTTCCCGCACTCTGAACATGAATAGGGACGCTCACCCGTGTGAATCATCTGGTGTTTATCAAGACTTCTTTTCTCAGTGAAACCTTTCCCGCACTCTGAACATGAAAAGGGACGTTCACCTGTGTGAACTGTCTGATGTGTAAGAAGTCTTTGTTTTCTAGTGAAACATTTCCCGCACTCTGAACAAGAAAAGGGGCGCTCGCCAGTGTGAATTTTCTGATGTTCAAGAAGTTGTACTTTCCTAATAAAACATTTTCCGCACTCTGAACATGAATAGCGACGCTCACCAGTGTGAATTGTCTGATGTTCAAGAAGTTGTACTTTCCTAAAAAAACATTTTCCGCACTCTGAACATGAATAGCGACGCTCACCAGTGTGAATTGTCTGATGTTCAAGAAGCTGTCCTTTCCTAATAAAACATTTCCCGCACTCTGAACATGAAAAAGGACGCTCCCCCGTGTGACTGTACCAGTGTGTAAGAAGGTTTTGTTTACTAGTGTAACATTTCCCGCACTCTGAACATGAATAGGGACGCTCAGCAGTGTGATATTTCTTGTGTTTAAGAAGTTCTCTCTTTTTTGTGAAAAGTTTCCCACACACTGAACATGACAATGAAGTCTCTTCTGTGTGATCTCCTTCCTGCCCTGAAGAAGATTCCTCGGGAATAGACGGATCTATTAAAGTATTTCTACTGTGAGATCTTAGAGTCCTGGAATGTGATTTATCAGAAGATTCCTCAGACGTATTCCGCACATTATGGTCATCTGCTGAGAAATAATTTTACAATAAATGTTAGAAGAATTTTTGAAATTTTGTATTTAATGTCCCTTTACAGTGCGATCCCCTTTATATCACTGTGCCCCTTTACATTGCAGTGCCCCCCACAATCACAGCCCCCCATAACTGTGCCCCTTTACATTGCAGTGCCCCCCACAATCACAGCCCCCCATAACTGTGCCCCTTTACATTGCAGTGCCCCCCACAATCACAGCCCCCCATAACTGTGCCCCTTTACATTGCAGTGCCCCCCACAATCACAGCCCCCATCACTGTGCCCCTTTACATTACAGTGCCCCCCGCAATTACAGCCCCCTCCCCCATCACTGTGCCCCTTTACATTACAGTGCCCCCCGCAATTACAGCCCCCTCCCCCATCACTGTGCCCCTTTACATTACAGTGCCCCCCGCAATTACAGCCCCCTCCCCCATCACAGTGCCCCTTTACATTACAGTGCCCCCCGCAATCACAGCTCCTCATCACAGTGCCCCTTTACATTACAGTGCCCCCCCCCCTGCAATCACAGCCCCCCATTACAGTGCCCCTTGCAGTCATGGTCCCCCCATCACTGCCTCTTTAAATCTCTTCCTCCCCTGCACAGTCCTACCTTCAGTAGAGCAGAGGCAGTTATCAGCCCTCTGTGTCCTCTGCCAGGTCTCCCGCCCCACCGACGATGTCATCCAATCAGCAGGGCAGGGGGTGGGAGGAGCTGCAGATCTGAATGCTTGGTAATATGAAAAGACTCCCACTCTCTCTCCAGATCTCATGCCCCCTTCCCTGCCAATTAAATGATATAGTCGGTGAGGTGAGAGGCCCGGGGGAGGGCACACAGGCTAAGTGTTATGACCGCACAGTAGGAGGAGTATTGAGGAATGGAGATGGACCTTTCATATGGTGTACAGTATCTCCTCCTCATTAATTGGGAGGACCTTTTCTCCTCTGATGTAACAATGTAAATACAAACTTTACACTCATAGAAGTAAAGTAATAATGGAAACTGGTTCTATATTTAGTGTTTTTTTACTTACTTGTGTCCATATGTAGAGAAGATTCCTCCTGTTTACTTTCCATAGTCACCTCCCCTTCCTCCATAGACTGCTGATCTCCACTCACCAACCTCTCTTCTTCTTCCTCTTTATCCTCAACTTTGATGTCTTTCAGTTCTTCACCCTAACCCCCAAAGATGGTAGAATACATTGGTAAAAAGAAACAAGAGATTACAGAGAAGAATGTCCTCTCATGGATTAGAATACATTTTGAGTTCTAGTTGCTCAGTACCACCTACCTGATGATGGTGAGGGATGGTGTGACCTTCCTGTGTGGAATCGCGGGAATACAGATGATGAGGACATCTCTCTGGTGGGTTCCCATTACTGGATCCATCTGTAGGAAACACACACTGACTGAATACATTGTTTCTATGTGTTTATCAGATGATGGGGGATCTAGGTGGACCCTCCGTACTGCTCTCTCCTTTACAATAAAGTCTCCTCTTACCCGGTGATGTGAGGGGCAGCTGATTCTCCATCATGACGTCCTTGTAGAGATCCTCGTGTCCTTCTAAATAC
Organism: Aquarana catesbeiana; assembly: GCF_042186555.1. Taxonomy (NCBI): domain Eukaryota; kingdom Metazoa; phylum Chordata; class Amphibia; order Anura; family Ranidae; genus Aquarana; species Aquarana catesbeiana. The sequence goes on along the minus strand of NC_133331.1, from coordinate 299,265,314 downwards.
ATCTGTTGTCAAGCAGTGGGGTGGAGGCACTGTGATGTGTGGGAGACCCGGGAGAGGGCACACAGGTGAAGTAATATGGGAGCACAACAGTAGGTGAGTGGCGACCTTGGTCTGTGATAGTCTGGGCCAGACCGCGATCATCACTCACCTCCTGCTGTGTGGACCAGCCATCAACAGGCCAAGAACTGGTACTGGTTTGCAGCTTGGTGGTTGGGGACCCCTAGTCCATAGTGTCTACACTTCATTTGTTGGGAACATGACATTATATTGAGGAATGGAGATGGACCTTTCATATGGTGTACAGTATCTCTTCATCATTAATTGTGAACATTGGTTAATGTGGTAAATATAATTTTCTTCTTCTGGTGAGGACTAGAATTGATTCTTTGAAATGGTTTTCAATACCCACAGTACATTGGGCGGTGGGGTAGGTACACCGATGATGTTTTTACTATCAGCAGTTAGGGTTTCTCAGTTTTTCCTGTACAGAATGATGTGACATTCTCCATTTTGTATGTGAGCAGAATAGATTGTGTGTAATTAAACTGAAAAAAATGAACCTCTGTATACGGAAGGGGTGCTTTGTTTTTAGAGCTCTGTGGATGAGGAATAATCTGGTTCCAGATGACTAAAATAAAATGACTGGATGTTCTTCTTATTACAAATACTGTATACTAATAATTGTAGGAAAAACATTTTTAGAATGTTGATCTGTGAAGCTGATTGCCTCTTGGGATCAGGAAAGAACATTTTAACCTAAAGAAAATGAGGCCGAGCTTTATATGGTTATTCTGTCTTCCTCCTGGGTGAATTCAGTAGACATAGACCTTTCTCCTCTGATGTAACAATGTAAATACAAACTTTATACTCATAGAAGTAAAATAATAATGGAAACTGGTTCTATATTTAGTGTTTTTTTTACTTACTTGTGTCCATATGTAGAGAAGATTCCTCCTGTTTACTTTCCATAGTCATCTCCCCCTCCTTCATAGACTGCTGATCTCCACTCACCAACCTCTCTTCTTCTTCCTCTTTATCCTCAACTTTGATGTCTTTCAGTTCTTCACCCTAAACCCCAAAGATGGTAGAATATGTTGGTACAAAAGAAACAAAAAATTACACAGAAGAATGTCCTCCCATGAATTAGAATACATTTTAAGTTCTAGTTACTCAGTACCACCTACCTGATGATGGTGAGGGATGGTGTGATCTTCCTGTATGGAATCCCGGGAATACAGAGGACAAGGACATCTCTCTGGTGGGTTCCCATTACTGGAGCCATCTGTAGGAAACACACACACTGACTGAATACATTGTTTCTATTTGTTTATCAGATGATGGGGGATCTAGGTGGACCCTCCGTACTGCTCTCTCCTTTCCAATAAAGTCTCCTCTTACCCGGTGATGTGAGGGGTGACCGGTTTTCCATCATGACGTCCTTGTAGAGATCCTTGTGTCCTTCTAAATAGCTCTGTTGTCAGGCAGTGAGGTGGAGGCACTGTAATGGGTGATGTCCTGTGAAGATGGCTGCTGGGTGTTAATGGATCTCCTAAAGTTTATTGCTATATAATCCTGTGTGAAGACAGGAAGTCACAATGATCACTTAATACTTTCCAGAATTATCCCTTCTTCTACCCATGTCAAAAAATAACCCCTGATAACAGTATTTTAGGTTTGTGTAGTAGTGGATGTTGGAGATAAAGACATCACAGTGACTATGGAAGAAGAGAACGGACATGACGGGGGATTTATTGCTGTAAATAGAAAAATAATCTCTTTACCTTCCTTGTGTGTTCCAGCGATGTGTGCTCTCTTTTTCCTCCTCCTTTCACCTTGGATATTGTACATTATACAACGTTCTATGCTTATCTTTCATCAGTTCCCGTCAGAGTGATCTGCGCACAATATGTGATGTTGCTGTCTTGTTAGAACTGCATCATGTGATGCATCTCAGGGTACGGGGTGAATGTATCCTATATTTAAGCCCATCCTCCGCCCATACTTCCTGTGTTTCTTCGAGAGGGGTCTGGCTGCAAAGTGGAGCTCCACTGATGACAGGAGCACGTGACCTCCACTCCACTTCCTTTTTTTTTTTTTACTGAACCTTATTGTGAATCTCTGCAGCTGGAGCTCTGCTACAGGAAATGGAGGTCACATGATTTCCGTGTAGCTTGGAGCTCCACTACAGGAAGTGAAGGTTACATGATTTACATGATTTCTGTGTAGAGTGGAGGTCCACTACAGGAAGTGGAGATCACATGATTTCTGTGTAGAGTGGAGCGCCACTACAGGAAGTGGAGGTCACATGATTTCTGTGTAGAGTGGACCTCCAGTGACTGCAGTCTGCAGCACATACTGAGCCATTCTGGTGTTACTATTAATTAAGCCTGGGATTTACAAGATATTTTTGGGAGGTTTTGTGCTTTCAGTTAAAGTACTGTCCTTTAAAAGCAATTGTTTATTATTTACCAATTTATATTTTTGATGATGATGGAAGTTCATGTTTATGTTGGAAGTAGAATACAATCCATGCTTTTGCCCCCCCCTTCATGCCAATTCACAGGACCAAGATTGAGACACACATGGATCTCCACACAAAAAAATTTCAAAAGGTTTGTCGGCATTAAACCTCCATCTTCTTGAAAATCATATATGTTCACCTCTGCCGGGTTAGCCCCCCATATCAAAGTTTTTTAACAAATCTTATGCAGTTTGTTAGATCAACCGTTGTTTGCGTTAGATCTCATGCAGAAGAATCAATATTAACAGTTATTTGCTGGAGGGGCTACCCCATCATCAGCCCCCCTTATCAAAAAATTGACCAAATAGTTAGCTATTTTGGAAGCTATTTGTTAGATCCGGTAAGATCAAGTGGTTTTAATGTTAGATCTCACATAATTAGAGACTTATTAAGTGATTAATGGGGGGGGGGGGGGGGCTGGCCCCCCCTATCAAATTTTCTGTCCGAAAATCATTCAGGCTAATAGATATTCATCAGATCCAGTAAGATCAAGTAGTTCTAATGTTAGATCTCACATAATTTCAGAGATATTGGGCAGCACAGTGGTGTAGTGGATATCACTCTCACCTAGCAGTAAAAAGTGTCCCTGGTTTGAATCCCAACCACGACACTACCTGGCTGGAGTTGGATGTTCTCCATGTGCCTGCGTGGGTTTCCTCCGGGTTCTCCAATTTCCTCCCACATTCCAAAGACTTGCTGTTAGGTTAATTGGCTTCTGGCCAAAATTGGCCCTGGTGTATGGGTGTGAGTTGGGGACCTTGTATTGTGGGGACTGGTGTGGGTGTGTATGCAGCGCTGTGTAAATTTGTTGGTGCTACATGGGTACCTTAAATATATAAGAAAAAAAAAATAATAATATAGTGGATGGGCATCTTGATGGGAAGCAGTGTGCGTTGATGGGGACAATTGTGGGTGCTGACACTGGATGGACTGGTGTCTTTATTCAACCTTACTATGTAACTATATTCCACATAAAAATAGAAATATCAGGTGGTACATAAGGACAGGTTGCAACCCCCCCCCCCCCCCCCCCCACACACACACACACACATGCAATTTTCTGGCCAAAAATCATTCAGGCTAATAGATATTCGTTAGATCAGGTAAGGTCAAGTGGTTTTAACATTAGATCTCACATAATATCAGAGATATTGTACATAAAAGATCCCGGCCAGTGACTAGATCTCAGTCTGTACACCTTGCTGAAGATGAAAACAGCGAGGATGAAGAGAAAGATTGTCTGTGGCTGTCTCAAATGCCAGGGCCTGCCACCCCCCCATTTTCTTCTCCTCCCAAAGTGACTGAGGTGACTCTCAGGCCAGAGGCTCCTGAGTTTGTACCTCAAACATTTTGTAGAGTTGGAAGACCCTCAATCTTCCCTGCTGACAGTAGACCCCGAAGACTTTCCATCCTTCATTGAGGAGAAAGCTGAAGCTGATATGCAGGAAGAAGAAGAGACCAGTGTGCCTGTAACCCCAGAACCTAAAGAACAGCGAGAGCTGACTAAAGACTAACATATGATACTTTGGGTGAAAGCTCTGAGGAGGTCATTCCCATTGCAAAAAGGACTCTTGAAGCAACTGACCCTTCCACCGCAGATTTGGTGGTGGACAATCCCAACTCACCCCCCGGCAAATCTAGCTGGGCCATTCCAGTTAGGGTGGCCTCCTCTTTTTTCCTTGTGAATAGGGATGGAAGCAATTGAAGATTGGGTTTGGCAGTGTTCCCCTGTCGTCCCTGTGTGAGGTTTGCCCTGATAGAGTGCCTTTTGTAAAGATTTATTTATTAAGGACATTTACTCATATTGTTCCTTTTTACTTATATTTATCAGTCATGTTCATGGCATCATTTATAGGCAACATTCCCAGCACCATTCTAGCAATTTCACATTTTTGTTTATGTCCAGGTGTCCAATTCCTGGTTGCCACCTGGTCAGTGTTGTGCGTCTTTGTGGTTTTTTGGACACCAGGGTGGCGATGTGCTCTTTTCTTTGTGCGGGAGCTGCGATGCGTCCAGTGGGTCCTCCCCCTCCTCCCCTTGCACTTCTTATGCTCGGGACTTTCGGGCGGACGCCTCTTCGCGCATTGGCGCCACGTCACCTATGCTGTGCATGTGACGACAGTTATGACGTCATCAGGCTGACGTTCAGCGTCAACACCCTCGTGTTTCATTGTGAGGGAGCTTTCGTGCCTTTTACTGCGTGAACGCTCATTTCAGGTGTGGACCCTGTCCCTCCATTGGCTCATTTACGTGGCGTGGGTGGCATATATTTATCCCCCATTTGGAGCTAGCTGTCTACACAGCTAATCTCCTTCTGGGATTTTGCACAACAGCCATATTGCCTTGCTGGTTTTGCATTGATGGGGTATTGGGGTAAGTTGTACTAATTTCATTCCAGCTATCATCCCCTTCAGAGGTATACTGGGTCTAGTATTATTCATTACTTATGTATAACTTAATATTGTTATAACTATACACATACTAAATATTTTGTTTCCGGATATCCCTGTTTGATGAGCTACACATCATTATTTGCCATATGGAGATTATTCTCACATTTTGCACTTCCCAAAACTATCTGGTGCCGCATCCTGATATATTGCCACCCCAGCTCCCGTGGCAAAGTTGTGCTCTCAGCTCACCTGTTGCCAGTTACCGCATGCCGCATTCACAGTCCTGGTTGGTAAGTGTGGTTGGTTCAACCACCCTTATAGTTCAAAGATCCATTCTTCATTATATTTTTTCCTCTCTATTTTGAGTGTGGTTCATTACATTCATATATTCTTTAGGAATTCCTGTCGCATCTTCTCCTGATGAGTCAGCATACCTACGAAACGCGTCAAGCTCTATTTGATGCCACAGCCACACCATATATGGAATGACATTTCTTTGGTGGGGGGAGTGTGTAGCGGGGGCTGCTCTGTCATCCATGGTCCCGCATCTCCCACCAGCGACCGCCGGACTGAATAGACACTGACACAGGCACTCACTGAGGGAGAGCACGCCTGTCAGTCCCTGTAAGGGATTTCTTCCTTAAGTGAAGAGCGGCGCTCACTCACAGGCATCCGCCCACTCTGCTCTCTTCTCTGTGTTCCTACTGGCAGGGAGAGGGAGCCAATCAAGCAGCAGCAGAGGACCACGGGACTTGAAGTCTCATCACAAAATGGCCCCATTCATTTCTACAGGGGGTGAAACTACCAAGCCCAGCCTACTTTGCAAGAAGGGAGGACTAGCTAAAGACTTAAGCTTGTTGGTCTGAGGAGAGATCACCATGAGGCAGGGAGTTGAACGGAGGTGTGAGGAGAGACTACAAGAACCCGCTGAAGAACTATTCAAAGGCGGTTCCAGAGACCATCCAGAGATGGTTGAAGATGGATGTACCTTCTGTACCACCTACTATCTCTATTTCTATTTGGAATATCTCTGAAATTATGTGAAATCTAACGTTAAAAACACTTGATCTTACCGGATCTAATGAATATCTATTAGCCTGAATGAGTTTTGGCCAGGAAATTGCATGTGGGGGGGCCAACCCGTCCTTATGTACCACCTAATATCTCTATTGTTACGTGGAATATCTCTGAAATTATGTGAGATCTAACGTTAAAACCACTTGATCTTACCAGATCTAACGGATATCTATTAGCCTAAATGATTTTTGGCCAGAAAGTTTGATAAGGGTGGGCCAGCCCCCTCATTAATCACTTAATAATTCTCTAATCATGTGATATTTATTGTTAAAACCACTTTATCTTACCGGATCTAACAAATAGCTTCCAAAATAGCTAACTGTTTGGTACATTTTTTTGATAAGGGGGGCTGATGTCGGGTTAGCCCCCCAGCAAAAAACTGTTAATATTGCTTCTTCTGTATGTATCTAACGCAAACAACGGTTGATCTAACCTGATCTAACAAAGATCTAACAAACTGCATAAGATTTTTTCAAAAATTTTGATATGGGGGGGCTAACCCGGCAGAGGTTGCTTCCTGTCATCGGTGGAGCTCCACTCTGCAGCCAGGCCCCCTTGTGGTTTCTTCTACTAACTCATCATCGGTTTTCTGCAAACATGCAGAAAGGGGAAGTAAGGTCCACCCTTCCCCCATCTCCAATTGCTATAACTACTTGTATTTTGGCCATTAATTCTCTTCCAGGTAAATTCACAGAGCACCCGGGAATGACTCTACAAGGGTGATACATAGGTATGGGCCGAACACCCCCCGATTCGCATCCAGAACACGCGAATGGACCAAAAATTGTGCGAACATTTGAACACCGTTAAAGTCTATGGGACTCGAACGTGAAAAATCAAAAGTGCAAATTTTAAAGGCTAATATACAAGTTATACAAAAAGGGTTTGGGGACCCGGGTCCTGCTCCAGGGGACATGTATCAATGCAAAAGAAAGTTTTAAAAACGGCTGTTTTTTTCAGGAGCAGTGATTTTAATGATGCTTAAAGTGAAAAAATAAAAGTGAAATATTCCTTTAAATATTGTACCTGGGGGGTGTCTATAGTATGCCTGTAAAGTGGCGTGTGTTTCCCGTGTTTAGAACAGTCCCTGCACAAAAATGACATTTCTATAGGAATAAAAGTTATTTAAAACTGCTTGCAGCTGTAATGTAATGTTGGGTCCCGGCAATATGAATAAAAATTATTGAGAAAAAACCCCCAGCTCATTACCAGGCCCTTTGGGTCTTGTATGGATATTAAGGGGAACCCCGCACCCAAATTAAAAAAAGAAAAGGTGTGGGGCCCCCAGGCCCTATATACTCTGAACAGCAGTATACAGGCGGTCCAAACAAGACAGGGACTGTAGGTTTGTTCTTAAGTATAATCTGTTTGTAATTTGGAACAGGTACATTTTTTAAGTGTAGCTCCAGCCAAAAAATCTATTTTTAGGCTTTTTGGATAACATAGGGAAGGGTTATCATCACCCCTGTAACATTTGTTTTGCTGTCTGTGCCCCTGTTCAGAAGATTTCACCTCACTTTCTGTCCCAATGACAATTGGATTTAGAAAATTTGGGGTTTTTAGGGAAAAACGGATTGGTGATAATAAAGCATCAGTGGAGACACCTTTTTCCCATATTAACTCACAGGATAGAATATCCCTTCCTAGGGGTAGATTTCCTCTCACTTCCTGTTGTCTCCCTCCATTTGTAAGTAGGAGTCGTTTGTAAGTCGGATGTTTGAAAGTAGGGGACCGCCTGTATATACTATACGGCCTGCCCTATATACTCTGCAGAAGTTTGGGCCTTAGGTGTTGGTGGTACCAAAACACTGTAAGCCCTCACAGTTACGCTTGGTGGGCGCAGGAACTGGCCCTGCTGTGAAATATTATATCAAAAATTGTAATTACATGCCCCTATTGAACAGGGTCAGAAAAATTGGGCCTTTGGTGGTGGTGTGGTGCTGTTGCCACAACACTGTAAGCCCTAACACGTTCTCTTGGTGGGCGCAGGAACGGGCCCTGCTGTGAAATATTAGAGCAAAAATTGTAATTTCACGCCTCTGTTAAACAGGGGCAGACAAATTGGGCTTTAGGCACTGGTGCCACAACACTGCAACCCCTCACAGATATTCTAGTTGAGCGCAGGAACGAGCCCTGCTGCAAAATATTACAGCAAAAATTGTAATTACACGCCCCTGTTAAACAGGGGCAGAAAAATTGGGCTTTAGGCACTTGTGCTAGTGCCACAACACTGCAACCCCTCACAGATACTCTAGTTGAGCGCAGGAATGAGCCCTGCAGCAAAATATTACAGCAAAAATTGTAATTACATGCCCCTGTTAAACAGGGGCAGAAAAATTTTGCTTTAGGCAGTGGTGGTGGTGCCCAGAACCAAAAATGTTCTTAGAAGCTATCAACATGAACATTGAGAAAGGAATAGAATAGTCACTCAGCATAACAGGATAGTCACTCAGCATCAGCATAGGCAGTCTTCAAGGGATCTCACATTCAAAAAAAAAGCTGGTGATCCAAGACTGATTCATTTTTATGAAAATGACCCGATCAACCGAGTCTGTGGACAGGCGCACTCTGTAATCGGTTACAAAGCCTCCAGCAGCACTGAATGTGCATTCAGATAGAATGCTGGATGCAGGACAGGCCAGTAGCTCAATTGCATACTGTGCAAGCTCTGGCCAGTGATCCATCCTCAAGACCCAGTAACCCAGTGGATTTTCGGTTGGAAAGGTCCCTAAGTCTGATCTCGCCCCAAGGTATTCCTGCACCATGTAAATCAGATGCTGATGTTGTTTACTGGAACCGATCAGACCTTGGGGCTGTGGACTAAAAAATTGTCTGAACGCATCGGTCAGACAGCCACCTTCTCCACCGCTCCTTCTGTGACTGACCGAAGCCTTAGCAACACGTTGTACAGGAGGACCAGGAAATTGCAACCTTCCAGGCTCTGGAAACGCATTGAAAAAACCTTTCTCCAAGGCCTCCCGAAGATGCTTCATCCTCTGCTCCCTCTGCGAAGGCTGGATAAGTTCTGCAACCTTACCCTTGTAACGTGGATCAAGAAGGGTTGCCAGCCAGTACTGATCCCTCTCCTTGATACGACAAATCCGAGGGTCCTTTTGCAGGCTTTGCAAGATCAGGAAGGCCATGCAGTAGAGCTGCATGATTCTGTGAAAAATGAGAATCGCAATTCTTTTGCTTAGAATACAGATCACGATTCTTTAAAATGGTTAATTAAAAAAGGAAAAATCAGCTGTAGAGGGCGCATGCGCAATCAACACGCCGCTCGCTCCCGATGCTCGGGACTGGTTATTCATTTAATATAGCAAGGGGCGGATGCTTTTCTCAAAGGGGCGGATGTATGTATGGTTATAAAGACAGCAAGGGGCAGATAATAACCAGCCCCGAGCATCGTGTTGATTGAGTTCAATTTATAACCATACACCCGCCCCTTTGAGAAAAGCATTCGCCCCTTGCTGTCTTTATAACCATACATCCGCCCCTTTGAGAAAAGCATCCGCCCCTTGCTGTATTAAATGAATAACCAGCCCCGAGCATCGGGAGCGAGCGGCGTGTTGATTGTGCTTGCGCAGTCCTGGCCGGGCACTATGCTCTCTGCTGACTGACGTCAGTTCTGGTTGCTGACGTCAGTTCCGATATCGGCGCCATTTGTATTCCACACTGGTTCCGACGGGGAGATCCGGAAAATCGAGCTAATCCAGGCTGGAGATTGCGGGGGGGTGAATCGAGATCGCAATCTTATATACGATTAATCGTGCAGCTCTAACATGCAGCATAGTTTTGCTGAGGCATTCGGTCTGGAGTCCTCTGGGTCACTAAGGATGACATGATCCGCAGCCACCTCCTCCCAGCCACGTACAAGTCCATGGGTTTCTGGGGACTGAAAACGAACCCTTGAAGACTACTGCTGATGCTGAGTGCCAGGCTTCACCTCCATGCTGACACAATCCTCCTCCTCTTCCTCCTCCTCCTCCTCTTCCTGTGTCATAGGCGGGCCTGCAGGAATACTGTCTGGATAAAGGGGGCCTTGAGAGGTGAGGAAGTCCTCCTCTTCCTCCCTCTGTTCTGCCTCAAGTGCCCTGTCCATTATTCCACGCAGTGTGTGCTCCAACAGGAAGACAAGAGGGACAGTATCACTGATGCATGCACTGTCACTGCTCACCATCCTCGTGGTCTCCTCAAATGGTGACAGGACAGTGCATGCATCCTTGATCATTAGCCACCGGTGTGGCGAAAAAAAAGGCAAGCTCCCCTGACCCTGTCCTGGTGCCATACTCGCACAGGTACACATTGATGGCCCTCTGCTGTGTGTGCAGCCGCTGCAGCATTGCCAACATTGAGTTCCACCTGGTGAGCATGCCACAGATAAGGGCGGTTCTTGAGCAGGTTGCATTCCTTTTGAAGGTCAACCAGCCAAGCACTGGCATTATATGACTGGTGGAAATGCCCACAGACTTTCCTGGCCTGCCTCAGGAGATCCTATAAGCCTGGGTACCTACACAAGAACCGCTGCACCACCAAATTAAGGCCATGAGCCAAACAGGGAACATGGGTCAAGTGTCCCTGTCGGAGGGCGGAGAGGAGGTTGGTGCCATTGTCGCAAACCACCATTCCTGCCTGAAGCTGGCGTGGCGTCAACCACCTCTGAACCTGCCCCTGCAGAGCTGCCAGAATCACTGCCCCAGTGTGGCTCCTGTCCCCTAAGCAGACCAACTCAAGCACTACGTGTCATCTTTTTGCCTAAGTGCTTGCATAGCCCCTAGAGCGCCTACGGAGCACCACTGGTTCCGAGGTCAAATCTGCACAGGAAGAGGCCATAGAGGAAGAAGAAGAGGAGGGGGTGGAGGAGAGAGGTGTGGCAGAATCAGCACTACCAGCATTTTGGATGCTTGGTGGCGGAACAAGCTCCAACCTTACTGCACCCTGTCCTGCATCTTTCCCAGCTGCTACCAGGGTTACCCAGTGCGCCGTGAAAGAAAGGTAACATCCCTGTCCATGCCTGCTGGCCCATGAGTCAGCGGCAATATGCACCTTATTGCTGACCGCCCTGTCCAACGAGGCCAAGACATTGCCTTCCACATGCTGGTAGAGAGCCGGAATGGCCTTCCGAAAAAAAAATGGCGTTTGGGAACCTGCCACTGAGATACCACACATTCCACAAATTCTTGAAAGGGGGCAGAGTCTGCCAGCTGAAAAGGCAGCAGTTGGAGTGCTAGCAATTTAGCCAAACTAGCATTCAGCTGCTGAGCATGTGGATGGCTGGGACCGAATTTCTTTCGACGGTTTAGCAACTGGGGTAGGGAAATTTGCCTGCTACAAACAGATTTAGATGTACCGCTAGCAGATTGCCCGCAAGTGCTTGAGACAACTAATTCTACACCTTCATTCCTCTCAGTGCAGTGGGGTTGGAGTTCCCAGCTGATGAGGAACAAGGAGAGGTCCGCCTTGTTCTTTGGTGTGGGTCTTTTAAGTACTGTTGCCAACGGACTGCATGGGAGCTCGACATATGTCTGGTCAAACATGTGGTGCCCAAGCGGCTGCTGTTTTGGCCACGCTTGATACGCTTCAGACATATGTTGCTAACAGCAATGGTGTGATCTGCTGCACAGGTCTCAAAAAAGGCCCACACCAAAGAACTTTTGAAAAAAAGCACAGTCAGCAGCGCCCTGCAAATGTGGAGCTATGCGGTGTGATGCAGTCAGTTGGCTGTCCTTAAGCTGGCCCCTGAAGGGCATCCTGCCTCACTGGAGATGTGCCTCCTCCTGCTCCTCTCTTCTATCAGTCACCCACGTAGAGTCAGTGACCTCATCATCCCCTCCCTCCTCGCCACTGGAGCAAACCTGGCAGTATGCTGCAGCTGGGGGAACATGACTGCCAGTTTCTTGTCCTTCTTGGGCACCCCCTCTCTCTGGGCTTACGTTACTGCCTTCATCATCAACCTGGGTACCATCATCGGAGCCTTTAAAAGGCTGCGCATCCTTCTGCAGCATGTACCCGACACTGTGGTCAAACAGTTCTGGGGACTCCTCAGGACATGATGGTGGGGGGTGGGGCTAGGGAAGGAGTGACTGATGCCATTGAGCCGATAGAATAGGCCACTTTGGCAGCTGCATTGGCAGCCAAACTTAGCCTGGGTGACAGAGGATAAGGAGGATGAGGACGGCTTTGTGATCCACTCTACCAACTCTTCTGCATGTTGTGGCTCAACACAGCCAGCTTGTCAAATAAAAGGACAAGTGTGTCCCACGGCCACGTGCTGAGGGAGCACCCTGTCCACGACCAGCACTGTTGGCTGTAGACACAGAGCCTGCTTGCCCTCCTTTAGTGGCCTGTGAGCGTCTGCCTTTCCTTGGTGGCCTTCCAGACATGCTGTAAAATTGGACTAGTAAAACACCGCCTGAAGTTTACTAGAAAAATTTCACCAGGAATGGCCTGCAGTCAGGTATAGGCTTGGCTAGACTAGAATGTAGTGGATATATAAGTAAGAGACTGTATTTATATCTTTATGCACTGCAGATCACTGAATCAGCTGCCTGCCCGCCTGCCTGCCTGAAAGTGTCATTGAAAACGTACACCAGGAATGACCTGCAGTCAGGTATAGGCTTGGCTAGACTAGAATGCAGTGGATATATATGTAGGAGACTGCATATATATGTTTATGCACCGCAGATCACTGAATCACCTGCCTGCCTGCCTGCCTGAAAGTGTCATTGAAAACGTACACCAGGAATGGCCTGTAGTCAGGTATAGGCTTGGCTAGACTAGAATGCAGTGGATATATATGTAGGAGACTGTATATATATCTTTATGCACTGCAGATTACTGAATCACCTGCCTGGCCTGCCTGCCTGAAAGTATCTTTGAATACGTACACCAGGAATGGCCTATAGTCAGGTATAGGCTTGGCTAGACTAGAATGCAGTGGATATATATGTAGGAGACAGTATATATATTTTATGCACTGCAGATCACTGAATCACTTGCCTGCCTGCCTGAAAGTGTATTTGAGAACGTACACCAGCAATGGCCTGCAGTCAGATATAGGCTTGGCTAGACTAGAATGCGGTGGATATATATGTAGGAGACAGTATATATATTTTATGCACTGCGGATCACTGAATCACTTGCCTGCCTGCCTGAAAGTGTATTTGAAAACGTACACCAGCAATGGCCTGCAGTCAGATATAGGCTTGGCTAGACTGGAATGCAGTGGATATATATATGTTGGAGACTGTATATATATTTAATGCACTGTGGATCACTGAATCACTTGCCTGCCTGCCTGCCTGAAAGTATATTTGAGAATGTACACCAGCAATGGCCTGTAGTCAGATATAGGCTTGGCTGGACTGGAATGCAGTGGATATATATGTTGGAGACTGTATATATATTTAATGCACTGCGTATCACTGAATCACTTGCCTGCCTGAAAGTGTATTTGAATACGTACACCAGGAATGGACTGCAGTGAGAAAAAAATGTATATATATATATATATATATATATATATATATGTATGTATATATACATATATATATATACACACAAAGCTGGGATGTATATATATTCTAAATACACTGCAGCTAACTGAATTAACTGCCTGCCTGAAGTATATTAGAAACAGTACAGCAGGAACGGTCTGCAGTGAGATCTAGCTAAACTGTATACAGTGGATATATACATATAGCAGTCTGTTATATTTATATATATATATTAACCACCTCAATACAGTGTACTTACACCCCCTTCTGCCCAGACCAATTTTCAGGTTTCAGCGCTCTCACACTTTGAATGACAATTACTCAGTCATGCAACACTGTACCCATATGAAATTTGCGTCTTTTTTTCACACAAATAGAGCTTTCTTTTGGTGGTATTTAATCACTAGTGGGTTTATTATTTTTTGTGCTATAAATAAAAAAGTCTGTAAATTTTGTGAAAAAAATGCCTTTTTCTTTGTTTCTGTCATAAAATTTTGCAAATTAGTAATTTTTCTTCATAAATTTTGGCCAAAATTTATACTGCTATCTTTGGTAAAAATAACCCAAATAAGTGTAAATTATTTGGTCTTTGTGAAAGTTATAGAGTCTACAAACTATGGTGCCAATCACTGAAGATTGATCACATCTGATCACACCTGATGTACTGAAGGCCTATCTCATTTCTTGAGACACTAACAAGTCAGGAAAGTACAAATACCCCAAAATGGCCCCTTTTTAGAAAGTAGACATTCCAAGGTATTAAGTAAGTAGCATGGTGAGTTTTTTTAAGTTGTAATTTTTTCCCACAATTCTTTGCAAAATTAAGATTTCTTTTTTTTTTTTACAAAATTGTCATATTAACAGGTTATTTCTCTCACAGAGCATATTCATACAACAAATTACACCCCAAAATACATTCTGCTACTCTTCCCGAGTATGGCGATACCACATGTGTGAGACTTTTACACATCCTGGCCACATACAAAGGCCCAACATTGAAGTAGCACCTTCAGGCGTTCTACGCGCATAAATGACACATCTCATTTCTCAACCACTTATTACAATTTTGAAGGCCCTGGAGCACCAGGACAATGGAATTGCCCTCAAAATAACCCCATTTTGGAAAGCAAACACCCCAACGTATAATCTATGAGGCATAGTGAGTCTTTTGAATGGTTCATATTTTTCCAGAAGTTTTTTGAAAATATGGAAAAAATGAAAATGCATTTTTTTTTACACAAAGTTGTCCATTTTTCAGATATTTCCAACACATAGCATGTACATAGCTAAGATGACACCCCAAAATACATTCTGCTACTCCTCCTGAGTATAGCGATACCACATGTGTGATACTTTTACACAGCCTGGCCACATAAAAAGGCCCAACATTGAAATAGCATCTTCAGGCGTTCTACCAGCATGAATGACGCATCTCATTTCTCAACCACCTATTATACTTTTGAAGGCCCTGGAGCACCAGGACAATGGAATTGCCCCCAAAATGACCCCATTTTGGAAAGAAAACACCACAATGTATAATCTATGAGGCATAATGAGTCTTTTGAAGGGTTCATTTTTTCCAGAAGTTTTTGGAAAATGTGGGAAAAAAATGAAAACGCATTTTTTTTACACAAAGTTGTCCATTTATCAGATATTTCCAACACATAGCATGTACATAGCAAAGATGACACCCCAAAATACATTCTGCTACTCCTCCTGAGTATGGAGATACCACATGTGTGAGACTTTTACACAGCCTGGCCACATACAAAGGCCCAACATTATAGTAGCATCTTCAGGCGTTCTACGAGCATAAATTACACATCTCATTTCTCAACTACCTATTACACTTTTGAAGGCCCTGGAGCACCAGGACAATGGAATTGCCCCCAAAATGACCCCATTTTGGAAAGCAAACACCACAACGTATCATCTATGAGGCATAATGAGTCTTTTGAATGGTTCACTTTTTTCCAGAAGTTTTTGGAAAATGTGGGGAAAAAATGAAAACGCCTTTTTTTTACACAAAGTTGTCCATTTATCAGATATTTCCAACACATAGCATGTAAATAGCAAAGATGACACCACAAAATACATTCTGCTACTCCTCCTGTGTATGGTGATACCACATGTGTGAGCCTTTTACACAGCCTGGCCACATACAGAGGCCCAACATCCAAGTAGCACCATCAGGCGTTCTAGGAGCATAAATGACATATAATTTCCTGGCAACCTATCATTTTTGAAGGCCCTTCATATTTCTAACACATAGCATGTCTCTTTCACACAAGCTGGTTAGCTGTTCTCCTCTCCTCATGCTGTCAGCATGAGGAAAGGAATGCTGATAACCAGCTTGTGTTTACATTGTGATCAGCTGTGACTGGACACTGCTGATCACGTGGTAAAGGGCCACAGTGATTGGCTCTTTACTCTGATCTGTGATCAGCTGTGTCCTAAGAATCTTCCATGCGTTATGCTGGGGCAATGGCAGGAGAAGCTGTGGACAAGGAGGCAGAATAAGCCGCTCTGGCAGCTGCGGTGGACTGTGCACTAGTGCCAGATTGAAAATTCATAGAGTATTAGGAGGATAAGAATGGTTTAGTAAACAGTCCACCACCTCCTCTACATGTTGTGGCTGGATAACACGGGCAACATCACTAAACAGAGACAAAGTTGCCCTGCCTGAGGATGTACCACGTCCACGTTTGCTTGTTGCCACAGATGCTGCTGAACCTAGGGTGGCCACCTCATCCCTTTAAAACCAAACACATAATTACACAGGTTCTGTGGCTGATTAAGGTGGTAATTAAACTCACTTGGTGCCTTATCTGCATTCAATTATCCCAAGAACCTGTATAATTCATATGTGTTTTGGTTTAAAGGGATGATGTGGCAACCCTAGATGTACCTGGTGTGTAAACCAGAGGCTCTGGATGGACAGTTGGATAAATGGTTCTATATGTAGGATGTGTCTGTGCACATATTATAATACTCTATATATTTTTCTGTATAGTAGTATCTGTTGGAGATAAAAGACATCACAATCACTATGGAGGAAGAGGATGGACATGACGGGGGTTACTGGGTGTAAATATAAAACAATTTGTATTACCTTCTCTGCTGCCGATTGCAAAGAAATCCTCCTTTTCTTCCAGCAAACTGTCTTATCTCTAGAAACCGCCCATCTGTAGTTGAAATCACTTCCTGTCTTCTATGGAATTCTGTCTCTGCATTCCACTAAAAATAAGTGAGATCAGCACCTTGTGGAGAAAATACCAACTGCAGCCTGTGTTTTTAAATACTTTGAAAGCTGCTTCTTGGATTGTTCTTCAGTTTTGGTGCCTAACCACTTGCCATATACAGTAGCCGTTGTATAAAAACAACAAGACACCGGGCTCCTGAAGGTTGGGGGCTGTATGAGAATGGCCTCCCCTTTGCACTGCTCATGTGTGCCCTCTAGAGTGTGCAGCAGTGTGCTCCGTGATCACTGAGTCCATCAGACATGGCAGATCAAAGAGCAGGGTACAAGACCAATAACATTTGCCCTGTCCCATGTGATCATTGTGACCAATCACAGTCATTACAAATGTGAATAAAAGCTGCATGTTGGCAACCAGGCAACAGTGTTCCTGATTGCTGCCACCCCATGACACTGTCACTACACTGGTGTAAGCCAATAACAGTGTTCCTGATCACCGCTACACCAGTCCTACAGTCACCAGATTAATGCAGCCATCAGCAGTGTTCCTGGTCACCCCCACAGCAGTCCCTGTGTCATCTGACCAGTGTCAGCCAGCAACACTGTTCTTGATTACCACCAAATGAGTTCAAAAGAAACCAAACCAGTGTCAGCCAGCAACACTGTTCTTGATTACCACCACATGAGTTCCAAAGCCACCAGACCAGTGTCAGCCAGCAACACTGTTCTCGATTACCACCATATGAGTTCCAAAGCCATCAGACCAGTGTAAGCCAATCACACTGTTTCTGATCACTTGCCAAATCAGTCCCAGTCTCACCAGACCAGTGTAAGCCACCAACATCATTTCTGATCAATGCTTCATGTGTCCCAGTGTAAGCCAGTAACAGTGTTCCCAATCTCCACTACACCAGTCCTACTGTAACCAGACCAGTGCAGCCAGCAACAGTGTTCCTGATTACCAACTTGAGTCCCATTGTACCCAGACCAGTGTAAGTTAGAAACAGTGTTCCTGATCACTGCCACACCAGTCCCGGTACCTGATTGATGACCACATTACTGTCTGCCATCTTACCTGACCCATCTGTGCATCCCACTGACTAAGTTTCTGAGACATCAGTCCCAGTCATCCCCTGCAGACAACTGCACTCCTGGAACCACAGGAACTCTATTGTTTACCCTTTTTTCATCCTCCTATACTTCCTGGTCAGTGAGCATGGCAT
This sequence comes from Aquarana catesbeiana, assembly GCF_042186555.1. NCBI lineage: Eukaryota > Metazoa > Chordata > Amphibia > Anura > Ranidae > Aquarana > Aquarana catesbeiana. Next base: position 299,247,405 of record NC_133331.1, on the reverse strand, counting down.
TCCTGGGGACAACCACATATCAATTGATTTTTGGGATGCACAAGATACAATGTTTGGTACATAATCAATCCATAAACACAAACAAATACATTAAGTATGTCAAAATACCTGAACTGGTAATCACTAACTGAAAGGAGCATAATTCTGCACACCAAAGGCCATTGGTATCAAGACATAACTTTCAATCAAATTATATAAAACATCTCTGGACTGTATTTATAAAAGGTATAGTTTTAAGTTCTTACCTTTTACCCCATGAAATGTCTATCAAGTAATGATTTATTTACACATATGTCTATCTAATATATCATTTTTTTATTATGTATGTATATGTGTTACAAGATTTACCAGTGTTTTTAATTCTTATGTCTCTCCACAAGCTGGCAGGAAACTTCTGGCCAGCTGGTCTGTATCACATCATTAGGTGTTGTCATTTGCTGGAGAAGGGAGCGTGCATGCCTCTATGAGGTATAGCGCATTTTTCAAAGCGCGTTGCATTCTGGTCCAGAGCCCTGCCTGCGTCATCCTTCTCCTGGCTGCCCACCCACTTCTGGAAGGACTTCGGCCAACTTCCTCCTCCACTTGGGGACTTCTGTCACATTCCATCTGGCGGTACCAGCAGCTCCCACGGCCTGCTCCAACTGGCGTCCTAGACCTACACTTATTGATGTGCCTGCTGTTTACCCATCTATTGTAAGTAGCCCTGTTGTGGGGTCTTTTAAAATACAAAGTCTTACTGTACTCAGAGGCGCTTCTCTGCTTTTGTTTTTGTCCTTGTATATTCAGAGTCTGCTAAACTCCACCAAGAAGCCTGCCCTAGTGCCTTGGACATTTTTGGACTTATACCTTATAATTACCCTGCTTGCATAATAGGTATTATGACCAAGCCTCTGCGCCTATAACCTCCTTTTCTTATTTAATACCAATGGCCTTGGTGCGCAGGGTTACGCACCCTTCGTTTAGTGCGCACATAATCAATCCAGACATTAAAAAAGTCTTACAGTTGTGGCATTCCCAAACTTGGGAGGGGGAGAAGAATGTATTTTGGAGTGTAATTGTTAGTATGCCCATACTGTGCATTAACATAATTTTACACAAATCTGTCAATAAAAAAGTAACATTTCATTTTCTTTCTACATTTTACTAAAATGTGTGCCAAAAAAAGAAATACCTTGGGGTGTTACCTCTCCAAATTGTGGTAATTTTGTGAATGTTTCTACTATCCTCGTGCTTCAGTGCCTCCAAAATATGATAGGTAGGTAAGATAATTAGATGTCATTTTTGACCCTAGAAAGCCTGAGGGTGCTCCTTGGATTTTGGATCTTTCTATGTGGTTAGGCTCTGTAAAGGTCTCACATATGTGGCAACCTCATACTGGGGAGGAGTAGAGGAGTGTGTTTTTTTGGGTGTGATTAGAAGTATTCCCATGCTGCATGTTAGAAATAACTTGTTACAATGACAAATTTGTTAAGATTATGGCAAACATGTACAACTTCAAAAAAGGTCACCTTGTGTCTTACTGTACATCTTAGAAAGTCTACTTTCCAAATTTTGTGGGTGTTTCTACTGTCTTGGTGCTCCACAGTCTCTAAAATGTGATAGGTAATCTGGAAATTAAATGTGTTATTTATGCCCCTGTAGTGCCCACCCCGAAGGAGCCCCTGTTTGCTCAAAGTTCATTCCCCAGTTTAATGCACAGACAGCCAGGCACGCAGCAACAGTCACTCTTTCTGGCTCAATAAAGCAATCTAGAGGTTTCCTGGTCTGCGGTCCTCACGCACAATGTTTCTGCATAACTGGATGCCCCATTCCAATATCAGTCCAACATTCACCACTGAGCTCTCCAAACAAGATCCCAAGTGAAATCCTCAGAAGTAGCCCCCCAGCTCTGGACTAGCTGGGACCATGATGAACACCTGAAGAAGAACATCAGCTGGACTGCTGACTTGCATCATCCAGCCCACTACATTCTAGAATCCTTCAGAAGGTAAGGAGAAATAATCAAACCTGCAGCCGGCAAAACCCAGAACAGCCCAAAGCAATCACAAACTGCTCCTCAGCCAAAAAGAACTACACTTTCCTAATCATTATAGCAACCTATTTAGGAGGGTGATGCACTCCTTAAAAGTCTGAAGGTACTCCTTGGATTTTGGGCTTCTCTATGTGGTTAAGCCCTTAAAAAGTCAATATATAATCGGTTCAAACATTAAAAATGTCTCACATATGTGTTATTCCCATACTTGGGAAGAGTAGTAGAATGTATTTTTTGTAGATGTTTTTTGTTGGAGCCACGAGGGAGCTATAATGCCAAACACATCACAAAACTTTACCTGCATATAAACCTACCCCTTCTGGATATAAAGAAAAAGGTGAAAAGCGAGCCTCACCAGCAGTAATTACTAGGAACCATGCAGCTTATAGATAAGGGAACTTTATTACACAAAAATATCAAATGGTAATACAAAAAACAGCGGATAAAAATCCCATTACCAGCAACTCAGTAAAAAAATTAAAAGTAGACAACATTGTCCGATCAAGATGCAGCTTGATCAGACAACGTTGTCTATTTTTTAATTTTTTACTGAGGTCCTGGTGGTGGGATTTTTATCCGGTGTTTTTTGTATTACCTTTTGATATTTTTATGTAATAAAATATCTATAAGCTGCATGGTCCCTAGTAATTACTGCAGGTGAGGCTCTCTTATAACCTTTTTCTTTTGTATGCTTGGTTGATTACCAGTATCACACCTTATTGAGGTGAGTCAGCTTTTTGAGGGACGCTGTGTTTGCTCTTCCTGAAACTCCTGAAAAAGTTGAAAACTTTTGGCGAAACGTTGAGATTGACACATCTATTGTAACATGGAATATGTAAACTATGTTTGTTGATCAAAACACAGTGAGATTCATGGTTTTAATGAATATTTTTAACTGAAATGAAATAAAAAAATAGTTCAATTTTAACAATATTTGTGTATTAATCAGCACCTTAAAAAACCCTATTTTTTGTACTATATACTTACCTGAGTAGTAGAATGTATTTTGGGGGAAATTGTAAATATTCCCATACTGTGTGTTACAATATTTTATTCATTGACAGGTTTCTGTAAAAATATTAAATAATTTTAATTTACTTCCTGTCATTTCTAAAAACTTATGTCAGAAAAATGAAATCCTCAAAAGACTCATCATGCCTCTTACAAAGATACCTTGGGGTGTTTACTCTTCAAAATGTGGTCATTTTGTGGGTGTTTCTCTTATCCTGGCACTGCAGGGCCTCAAGAAATGTGATAGGAAGTCAGCTGCAAGATTTATGCACTTTAAAAGCCTGAAGGTGCTCCTTGGATTTTGGACCCCTTTATGTATCTAGACATATAAAAAGTCTCACACATGTGGTATCCCCATGCTTGAAAGGAGTAGAAGAAAGGGTTTTGAAGTGTAATTGTAATGCCACGTACACACAATAGGAATTTCCGACGGGAAATGTTCGATGTGAGCTTGTTGTCGGAAAGTCCGACTGTGTGTATGATCCATCGAACATTTGCTGTCGGAATTTCCGCACACAAATGTTTAAAGTCACGCTCTCGAGTTTTCCGACAACAAAACTTGTTGTCGGATAGCCTGATCGTGTGTACACAAGTCCGTCGCACAAAAGTTCACACATTTTCTGAATCAAGCCGAAGGAGCCGCACTGGCTATTGAACTTCCTTTTTCTCGGCTCATCGTACGTGTTGTACGTTACTGTGTTCTTGACATTCGGAATTTCCGACAACATTTATGTGACCATGTGTATGCAAGATAAGTTTGAGCAAACATCACTCGGAAATAAATCCACGGTTTTGTTGTTGGAAAATCCGATCGTGTGTACAGGGCATAAGTATACCCATGTTGTGTGTGAGAAATAACTTGTTAAAATTACAACTTTGTGAAATAATAAATAATAATAAATAATAACAAAGGGGGTCCCCAGATGCCAGCCCCCCTATGTGAATGAGTACGGAGTACATAGTACCCCTATTTGTTCACCAGAAAAGTGTCAAAAATAAATAAAAACACAAACACAGTTTTTGAGAAATCCTTTATAAAAAAAATGCCCCCTGAAGTAAATCCAGTGTCAAGTGCTATGAAAGCCGACCACCGATCCAACAAAACAAACAAAAAAAAGAGGTGCGCACGCAATGCTTACCTTCTGGCAACTGACACAGCTCTGGTTCCCACCAATGGTAAATAAACAAAAAGGTAGGGTCACCTGTTATCGGCACTCCAGGGCCTCCAAAATGTGATAGGTAGTCAGGAAATTAAATGTGTCATTTACAGTATGATTCTTTAAAGCCTAAAGGCGCACCTTGGACTTTGGGCCTCTCTATGTGATTAGACTCTGAAAAAGTCTCACATATGTGGTATCACCATACTAGAGGAAAGTAGTAAAATGCATTTCCGAGTGTAATTCTAAGTGTGACCATACTGTGTATTTTATTAATTGACAGCTTTGTGTAAAAAAAAAAAAAAAAGTTTTCTTTATATATTTTTTAAAAACTTGTGGCAGAAAAATTAAATCCTCAAAATACTCATTATGCCTATTAAAAAATACCTTGAGGTGTTTACTCTTCAAAATGTGGTGATTTTGTGGATGTTTCTCCTATCCTGGCACTTTAGTGCCTCAAGAAATGTGAGTGATGATCAGGAAATCAGATGCACTATTTGTCTGAAGGGGTTCCTGGGATTTTGGGCCACTCCATGCATCCAGACAGAACAAAAAGTCTCACACGTGTGGTATCCCCATGCATGGAAAGTGTGGAAGAATGTGTTTTGTGGTGTAATTCTAAGTATACCCATGTTGTGTGCGAAAAATAACTTGTTAAAATGACAACTTTATGAAATAAAATCAGATATTTTATTTAATTTCTATATTTTCCAAAAAAGATTGTGGAAAAAATGTACATCAAAAAACTCATTCTGTCTCTTACTAAACACCTTGGACTGTTTACTTTCCATAAAGGTGTCATTTGGGGGTATTTGTACTGTCCTGGCATTTTAGAGACTCATAAATTTAGATATTCAGTCAGAACATCAGGATTGATTAATTTTCAAATATATACACTATACATTGTAGACTTTATAACTTTCAAACAGAGTAGATAATATACACAGATTTGCTTTGTATTTTAACCAAAGAAATGTAGAAAAATAAATTTTGCCCTCAATTTTTTTGAAGAAAGATTATTTATTTGCAATATTTTTATAAAAAAAATTGATATTAAATTATTTTGGGTACAGTGTTGCATGACCGAGTAATTGTCAGTCAAATTATCACTGTGCTGGAAATGAAAGAATGGCGTATACAGCAAGGGGGAATAACATGGCGATCTTTAAGTGGTTAACAAGCAATAAAAACTAAGCTAGAATATAAATCAAAACCTTTATAATTGAAGATAATAAACCATAAAGTTTATTATTTATTGGTCGGACCAATGAGAAGCCGGCTTCTTCAGTAATACATAAAAAGAGCAATAATGTACAGAAACCGATATCAACCAATAAGAAGTGTTGTTCATGTATTGTCATATCTGGCCATGTATTAGCACAGTTTAGTTGTATGGTGCGGTCTGTGTGAGTGCGGGACCGAGTCATCTCTGTATGTTTAGAGGATCGTATTACTAGAATTCAATCCCTGCAGACTCAGATCTATCAAACGTTAGCTGAAAAAGCTTGTGTGCTTTTTCTGGTGTTGCGCAAGGCTTCCTTTCTGAGTGAAAGATTTCCCGCACTCTGAACATGAATAAGGACGCTCCCCCGTGTGAATTCTCTGGTGTTCATCAAGGTTTCTTTTCTGATTGAAAGATTTCCCGCACGCTGAACATGAATAGGGACGCTCACCCGTATGAATCTTCTGGTGTTCATCAAATGAATATTTCCAATTGAAACATTTCCCACACTCCGAACACGAATAAGGACGCTCACCCGTGTGATCTCTCTGGTGTACAAGAAGTTTTTCTTTTGTAATGAAACCTTTCCCGCACTCAGAACATGAATAGGGACGCTCCCCAGTGTGAAGCTTCTGGTGTCTAATAAGGCTTTTATTCTCACTGAAACCTTTCCCGCACTCTGAACATGAATAGGGAATCTCACCCGTGTGACATCTCTGGTGTGCAATAAGATTTTTTTTGTCGGCGAAACATTTCCCACACTCAGAACATGAATAAGGACACTCTCCTGTGTGACTTCTTTGGTGTATAAGAAGAATTCTTTTCTCAGTGAAACATTTCCCACACTCTGAACATGGAAAGGGACGCACACCCATGTGCATTCTAAGATGTTTAAGTAGGTGATTTTTCTGAAAGAAACATTTCCCGCACTCTGAACATGAATGGGGGCGCTCCCCAGTGTGAAGCTTTTGGTGTCTAATAAGATTGTTTTTCAGAGTGAAATGTTTCCCGCACTCTGAACATGAATAGGAACGCTCAGCAGTGTGACATATCTCGTGTCTAAGAAATTCTTTCTTTTTTGTGAAAAGTTTCCCACACACTGAACATGACAATGAACTCTCCTCTTTGTGATCTCCTTCCTGCCCTGAAGAAGATTCCTCGGGAATAGACGGATCTATTAAAGTATTTCTACTGTGAGATCTTAAAGTCCTGGAATGTGATTTATCAGAAGATTCCTCAGACGTATTCCGTACATTATGGTCATCTGCTGAGAAATAATTTTACAATAAATGTTAGAAGAAATTTTGAAGTCATATATGTTGGACCAGCACTAAATCTTTGAGCTCTGACATGCAAGTGGGTGCAATCAGAACAGAAATATAAATTCAAAGTAGATAAATGATACAATTCACCCAAATCACACTGTGCAACTTTGTGCATTCATAGCATTGTTATTGAGGAATGGAGATGGACCTTTCATATGGTGTACAGTATCTCCTCCTCATTTGTTGGGAACATGACATTATATTGAGGAATGGAGATGGACCTTTCATATGGTGTACAGTATCTCCTCCTCATTTGTTGGGAACATGACGTTATATTGAGGAATGGAGATGGACCTTTCATATGATGTACAGTATCTCCTCCTCATTTGTTGGGAACATGACATTATATTGAGGAATGGAGATGGACCTTTCATATGGTGTACAGTATCTCATCCTCATTTGTTAGGAACATGACGTTATATATATATATGCCCCAAGCCTAGCGAACATTTTTATGGCTAAGTGGGAGGAGGATGTCGTCTATGCCCTGGACCAACCACAATTGGTGTTGTGGGCCAGGTACATTGACGACATCCTCCTCCTATGGAAAGGAAACATGGAATCCTTGGATTTGTTCATGTCCACTCTAAATGATAATCAGATCGGAATTGAGCTGCCATATGAAGCTAGTCAATCCACTATCCATTTTTTGGATTTAGAGATCACAGTGGTCAATAACCAACTTGAGACAAAAACCTTTTTTAAGGCTACCGATCGGAATGGCTACATTCCGACCGATAGCTGTCACCATGCAGCATGGCTTAAATCTAATCCTCGGAGCCAGTTATTACGCATTAGATGCAATTGTTCGCAGATAAGGGTTATAATTTATCTCAGATTGATAAAGATATTCATAGTGTTTCCCTGGTAGATAGGAATTCTTTGATTTCAGAACAACCTAAACGCAACCATGATAATAAACATAAGTGGTCCTTCCTCACTAACTTTTCAATCCAGTACAAACAGATCAAGGACATCATTCATAGGCACTGGAAGGTGCTGAAGAATGATACAATCTTGGGTCCGACCCTCCCTGAACATGTAGGGGTAATTTATAGGGGTGCTATGCCCCTCAAAGGGCAGATTGCGCCTAATATAATAGATCCCCCCAGCCTCCCCTCGTTCTTTCATAATCTGAAGGGTTTCTTTCCATGCCAAGAAGGGTCGTTTTTGCTGTACCCAGCCACCTGTTTACCACGCTTTTATATGATTGATCAACACTTTTAATATTTTTGGAATCAATTCTATTTGGACATGCCTGTATCGATGATCGGATGACTCTGATGTATTTAATAAATTGATTTTCCGGATTTACACGATGCGGAGGCTCCCTGTTTTTGTCTTTCTACATATGGCGATTACACGGCTAAGCTAGAAGATTTCACCATCCACCTGGGTCGATACCAGATCCCCAACGGAGGAGGAGGATTTCGTCCCCACAAACCGCATCCGCACTGTCATTGTGTGTATGACAGCCTAAGCTTTGATGACCCACCGCCCCCCCGGCTTGTGAGTCCACCAAGGCTGGTAAGAGTACCTCATCTTCTCTTTATGTTGGGGACCGTCATTGGGAAGAACAGTATCTCACCTTTGGCCCATCACTTTTTGGTTTTAACAGCATATGAAACACTATGGGACTGTCACTTTGTAATTGTTGAATCCATTGTTTGAGCAGTATATTAAGCACTATGGGACTGTCACTTTGTAATTGTTGGATTCATTTGGAGATTTAAATTACCATATCTGGTTTCCATATATGTTTTTGATGCCAGTAGGATTTCACTTGGTACTTTTTTGTATGTTTACTTCACCAACCTTTTTTCACAGCCAGATTTGAATATTGACTTATGTTCACCTACATAAGGGGGTAGTTTTATGTTTATTTTGTAAATGTGATCCTACACACACTTACTCACTTTGCCGTATTGGCCTATTTAACACTGACCCAAAAATAGGCCATATTGGCCTATTTAACACTAACCCAATATCATTTTTGGGTGAGATTGTAGGTCACCACCCTTGTGGTTTTTCGTGATCACTGATAGTTTCACGTACGGTAACCCCCTTTCCCCTTAGGGGAGTTACTGCCTTGGTTATTTTGACATCACATTAGCGCTACACTTTATTTTTATATCACCTGTACACAATTTGTCTGATTGTAGTGTTAGCTGCTTCTCCGTTTGTTTATGATTGGCGCGGTACTATTCTTCTATTTTTTGGATGACGTTATATTGAGGAATGGAGATGGACCTTTCATATAGTGTACAGTATCTCCTCCTCATTTGTTGGGAACATGACGTTATATTGAGGAATGGAGATGGACCTTTCATATGGTGTACAGTATCTCCTCCTCATTTGTTGGGAACATGACATTATAGTGAGGAATGGAGATGGACCTTTCATATAGTGTACAGTATCTCCTCCTCATTTGTTGGGAACATGACGTTATAGTGAGGAATGGAGATGGACCTTTCATATAGTGTACAGTATCTCCTCCTCATTTGTTGGGAACATGACATTATATTGAGGAATGGAGATGGACCTTTCATATGGTGTACAGTATCTCCTCCTCATTTGTTGGGAACATGACGTTATATTGAGGAATGGAGATGGACCTTTCATATGGTGTACAGTATCTCCTCCTCATTTGTTGGGAACATGACATTATATTGAGGAATGGAGATAGACCTTTCATATGGTGTACAGTATCTCCTCCTCATTTGTTGGGAACATGACATTATATTGAGGAATGAAGATGGACCTTTCATATGATGTACAGTATCTCCTCCTCATTTGTTGGGAACATTGTTTAATGTAGTAAATATACATAATTGCCTTATTGTGGTGAAGACTAGAGTTCATTCATGTGGTTTACAATATACACAGTACATTGGGCGGTGGGGTAGGTACATCAATGATGTTTTTACTATCAGCAGTTAACGTTTCTCATTTTTATTACAAATACTAAATATGGTTACTAATAATTGTAGGAAATTTTTTAGACTGTTGATCTGAAGAGTTAACCGATTGCATTTTGGGATCAGGAAAGAATCTTTTTAACCTAAAGAAAATGAGGCCGAGCTTTATATATCCTGCCTTCCTCTGTAACAACTACTGCTTCGAAATTTTAAGTTTTCTCTTGGGTGAATTCAGTAGACATAGACATTTTCACCTCTGATGTAACAAAGTAAATACAAACTTTATACTCATAGAAATAATATAATAATGGGAACTGGTTCTATATTTGGTGTTTTTTAACTTACTTGGGTCCAAATGTAGAGAAGATTCCTTCTGCTTACTTTCTATAATCATCTTCCCCTCCTCCATAGACTGCTGATCTCCACTCACCAACCTCTCTTCTTCTTCCTCTTTAATCTCAGCTTTGATGTGTTTCCGTTCTTTGCACTATAACCCAAAGATGATAGAACACATTTATAAAAAGAAAGAAGAGATTACATAGAAGAATGTCCTCTCATAGCTTAGAAAAGAAACAAAACCCTCTTGTGGTGGACTTTTTATACATTTGGTACCTACTATATTGAATAAACATTTTTCAAACCAAAAAAATCTTTTCCTAAGCAATTTCTGTGCCTTAAAAGTCCACCACAAGGGGATTTTGTTTCTTTTCTATAATATTGGATGTGCCACAACCCAATGCTCAAATACAGCCGACTCACCATATGTAACTCATAGCTTAGAATACATGTTGAGGTCTACATTCTCAGTACGACCTACCTGATGATGATGAGGGATGGTGTGACCTTCCTGTGTGGAATCCTGGGAATACAGAAAATGGGGACATCTCCCTGTTTCCATATGTAGAGAAGATTCCTCCTGTTTACTTTCTATAGTCATCTCCCCCTCCTCCATAGACTGCTGATCTCCACTCACCAACCTCTCTTCTTCTTCCTCTTTAACCTCAACTTTGATGACTTTCAGTTCTTCACCCTAAACTCCAAAGGTGATAGAATACGTTGGTAAACATAAGATTACACAGAAGAATGTCCTCTCATCGCTTAGAATACATTTTGTGTTCTAGTTGCTCAGTCCTACCTACCTGATGATGGTGAGGGATGGTGTGACCTTCCTGTGTGGAATCCCGGGAATACAGAGGAAGGGGACTTCTCTCTGGTGGGTTCCCATTACTGGATCCATCTGTAGGAAACACACACACTGACTGAATACATTGTTTCTATGTGTTTATCAGATGATGGGGGATCTAGGTGGACCCTCCGTACTGCTCTCTCCTTTACAATAAAGTCTCCTCTTACCCGGTGATGTGAGGGGCGGCTGATTCTCCATCATGACTTCCTTGTAGAGATCCTTGTGTCCTTCTAAATACTCCCACTCCTCCCAACTGCTGGGTGTTAGTGGATCACCAGATATTTTCTTCACCACTTTATAATCCTGTTGAAAGAGAGAAATTAAAAATGGTCACTCCTGACCTCCTATATTCCTCCTCACCTCTTCAGATAGAATATTATTTTAATTACAGAGATAAAAATAATATCATGTGACCTCCCAGAATCTTACTTGCCTCCTCCTGATCCATACAGGATTCTCCCCTCTGTAGATAATAATAAAATGAGAGCTAACTGGACTGTACTGGGATGAAAAATGTCTGCGCAGAGTTCCTCCAGAGTTCTGATACTTCAGACTACTTCAGAAATAATATTAATACATTTTTCTGTCTGTGTCCTGGACGGGGAGATATCCTTTCGCTTCATGTCCAACATGTATCCGGTCTATAAACCAGAGGCTCTGGATGGACAGTTGGATAAATGGCTCTATATTTAGGATGTATCTGGTCTATAAACCAGAGGCTCTGGATGGACAGTTGGATAAATGGTTCTATATTTAGGATGTATCTGGTCTATAAAGCAGAGGCTGTGGATGGACAGTTGGATAAATGGCTCTATATTTAGGATGTATCTTGTCCATAAACCAGAGGCTCTGGATGGACAGTTGGATAAATGGTTCTATATTTAAGATGTATCTGGTCTATAAACCAGAGGCTCTGGATGGACAGTTGGATAAATGGTTCTATATTTAGGATGTATCTGATCTATAAACCAGAGGCTCTGGATGGACAGTTGGATAAATGGCTCTATATTTAGGATGTATCTGGTCTATAAACCAGAGGCTCTGGGTGGACAGTTGGATAAATGGCTCTATATTTAGGATGTATCTGGTCTATAAACCAGAGGCTCTAGGTGGACAGTTGGATGAATGGCTCTATATTTAGGATGTATCTGGTCTATAAACCAGAGGCTCTGGATGGACAGTTGGATGAATGGCTCTATATTTAGGATGTGTACATATTATAATACTCTATATATTCGTCTGTATATGTAGTATCTGTTGGAGATAAAAAGGCATCACAGTGACTATGGAGGAAGAGGGCGAACATGACGGGGGGGTTACTGAGTATAAATATAAAAAATATATTATTACCTCCTCTGTTGCCGATTGCAAGGATATCCTTCTCTGCTTCCTGCAAACTGTCTGTTTTCTCTGGGAACTGCCCGTCTGTAGTTGAAATCACTTCCTGTCTTCTATCAATTGCGTTCCACTGAAAATAAGTGAGATCACCATCTTGTGGAGAAAATACCAACTGCAGCCTGTGTTTTTAAATACTTTAAAAGCTGCTTCTTGGGTTGTTCTCCAGTTTTGGTGCCTAACCACTTGCCAGTCTATAAAAACAACAAGACAGTGGACTCCTGAAAGTTGGGGGCTCTATAAGAATAGCCTCCCCTTTGCGCTGCTCATATACGCCCTCTAGACCGTGGAGTGGTGCGCTCCGCGATCCATCAGACACGGCAGATCACAGAGAAGGGTACAAGACCAATGAAGTTAGTCCTGTCCCATGTAATCACTGTGACCAATCACAGCCATCGCTAATGTGAACAAAGGTTGCATGTTGGAGCCACCACTCTGTTTCCTCTTACGCTGATTGGCTGTGAGAGGAAACAGAGTTTTATTCCAGTGATCAGCACAGTACGGTGTCACCAGAGCAGCCAACCAATTGTCCCTGATCACTACCAACTCCAGTACAGTATCACCATACCAGTACAACCAGCAATAGAACCCCTTATAGCTAGCCATCCCAGTACAAAAACATCAGACCAGTACAGCCAGTCACAGTGTTCCTGATTGCTGTCACACCAGTACAGTGTAGGGTTGCCACATCATCCCTTTAATCCAGGACACATATTAATTTCACAGGTTCTGAAGCTGATTTAATTCAGATAAGGCACCAAGTGAGTTTAATTACCACCTTAATCAGCCACAGAACCTGTGTAATTAATATGTGTCCTGGATTAAAGGGATGATGTGGCAACCCTAGTACAGTGCCAACAGATAAGTGTAAGTCAGCAAAAGTGTTTCCGATCGTTTCCATCCCATGACAGTGTCACTTAACCAGTGTAAGCCAATAAGTGCTCCCAATCACCGCTACGCCAGTCCTACTGTCACAAGACCAGTGATAGCCAGCAACAGTGTTCTTAATTATCACTACATAAGTTCCAAAGTCACCAGACCAGTGTAAGCCAATCACACTGTTTCTGATCACTGGCAAACCAGTCCCAGTGTCACCAGACCAGTGTACACCACCAACATTGTTCCTGATCACAGCTTCATATGTCCCAGTGCGGCTAGTAACAGTGTTTCCAATCTCCTCTACACCAGTCCTACTGTCACCAGGCCGGTGCAGCCAGCAACAAGTCCCATTTTCTCTAGTCAAGTTATATTCAGTGTTCCTGATCACCGCCACACCAGTACTAGCCAGCCAGGACCAGTGTCAGCCAGCAACAGTGTTCTTGATTACCACCACATAAGTTCCAATTTCACTGGACCAGTGTAAGCCAATCATACTGTTTCTGGTCCCTAGCCAAACCAGTCCCAGTGTCAATAGTGTACAGTATGCCACCAACATTTTTTTTTTTTGAAAATTATTTTTATTGGAAATTTTCACTGTGAAAGTACAAAACAGGGCCATACCCCGGCCAATTGGTGCACGTAGCCATGTGCATAACAGCGTACAACTCACCGTGTGTCACAGTCCCTACCGTGACAAGCAGACGGCCAGGCGTAGTCATGCACCAAGTGGCTCTGGGTGGTAGTGAACTCATAAACTGTCTGTTCTTGCTCCTGTTTCCTTACCTCTGAGCCACACCTCAGTTCTAATCAGCCTGCTTTCCAGCCATGCCATGTTTAGCATGAAGTACTGTGGGCAATACTCTGTTTTGTACCTGTCACTCCTGGATCAGCTAAGGCAGGTTATCTAATTAGCTGGGTATAAAACCCTGTCTCACTCCGAGGGCTTTGTCAGTTCATTTTCTCATGTTTGCCAAGTGTTCCTGTGCTCCTCTCTTCTGTTGCAGTGTTCCAGTGTTCCAAGACTGACCCTGGCTTCAGACCCTGGCTTTGTTTATCGTTATCCTGACTTCTGGAATCCCCGACTGCGGCTTTACCTCAACTATCCCTTGGCTACTCCTGTCAAACCCCCGTGCACAGATTCACAGCCCAGGTAGCTTATCTCTTTGTTACCGTGGGCTGTGTGTATTTGCAAGGGTGAGCATACATTTCTGTGCCATGAACTCCAACCTAGGTAAGCCCTTACACCGTTTATCTCAGAACGAAAACATATATAGCTATAACTAAATAACCAAAACAACCACAAATTCGGTACCCAGGTTTTACATGGTAGGATGATGGTAGGAGATATCTTTTCCTGTGGAGCTACTCTTCCCTCCCATCCGCCTGAGCTGGATGTTATGGGAACGGTTAGGATTAAGTGTGATCACTGGACTAACCCCACTACTCAATTGTCTGGGTCATGGACCTCAGCACTCAACAGGGCCAGGTAATTATGGAGTGTATTTAGCCATGGTGATTCCCCCCTGGGCTGATCATCCGTCCTAGACTCTGAGTCCGTCCACAAGTGCCAAACTTTTTCATATTTTTTGGGGCATCCTCGGGACAAATATGTTGCTTTGTAGAGGGGTATCATTGTATTGATTAATGTTTTCCACGATAACAGGGTAGGGGGATTGGCTGACTTCCATTTTAGTACTATGGCTTTCCTCATATAAAATAATAGGATACCTAATAGAGTACGGGTTATCTTAGCTAACGCCAGGTGTTCCACAAGGCTGAGGAGGCAGACGCTGATTGTCAGAGGGATAGGTATGGTAGTTTACCTATGAATAAATTGAGTTACCTCCCTCCAATACTCTTGAACCAGTAGGCTAGAATACATGTAGGAATCCTGCAGGGGTGCCAGAGCATCTCCAGCAAGCAGTTGATGAGGTTGGGAAAATGAGGTGAAGGCATTAGGGCATATAGTATATTCTGTTCAGGATTTTGAATTGGATTAGCTTGTCCCTAGTAGTTGCAACTAGTGGCTGGAGCGGGTAAACCCACATGTCTTCCCAGTCCTCATTGTCCAGTTCCTGCACCCCCGCCTGCCAAAGATCACGCAACCCATCCAATCCAACCTGAATGGATGGAAGCAGTACTCCGTATATTTGAGATAGTAGTGGCTTTGAGAGTTCAGCATAGTTTAGTAGAGTTTCGAGATCATCCCGCTCCATCCGGAGCTGAACCGATTTAAATTGTGCATCAAAGGCGTGATGGAGCTGCAGGAACCTGAAGAAGAAAGAGTTCGGAAGTTGGAATTTGTTTTTCAGTCTGTCAAAAGTGAACAACCCAGAACCATCGCAGATATCCTTCAAGTATTTGATGTCCCTGCCGGCCCATAATCTGGGGTCTGGTAGAGAGTGAAATTCCCCCAGCCTGGGAATACACCAGAGCGGTGTATTAGGGGACCATATGGCTTTCACCAGGTTAGATGTTATTACCACCATGTGCCAAGCTCTGATGACCGCTTTCATAGCCTGTCACCAACATCGTTTCTGACTAATGCTTCATGTTTCCCAGTGTAAACCAATAACGGTGTTCCTGATTTCGGGTACACCAGTCCTACTATAACCAGACCAGTGCAGCCAGCAACATTGTTCCTGATCACCAGTACGAGTCCCAATGTCCTCAGCCCAGTGTAAATTAGAAACCTGATCACCGCCACACCAGTTCCAGTATTACCAGAACTGAGTATGCAAACAGTGTTCCTAAAAACTGCCAAATCAGTCCTTGTGTCAACAGACCAACGTAAGCTAGTAACAGTGTTCCTGATTGCCGCCATACCAGTTCTAGTGTTGCCAGACCGGTTTCAGTCTGCAAAAGTGTTGTTAATAACTAGCCACACCAGTTTGAATGTCGACAGACCAGCGTAAGCCAGCAACAGTGTTCCTAAATTGCTGCCGCATTAATGCCAGTGGCACCAAACTAGTGCAGCGAGCAACAATGTTCCTGTTTGCTAGCAACCCCAGTGCCAGTGTCATAAGAACCAGTGTAGCCAGCAACAGTTTCCTTGATTGCCACCACACTAGTACAGGATCTGGGGGTTTTGGTAGATCTTAAGCCTAATAATAGCATGCAATGCCAAGCTGCGGTTTCCAAAGCAAAGTCCTTTCTTGTATTAGGAGAGGTATGGACTCCAAAGAGAGAGAGAGAGAGAGAGAGAGAGAGAGATAATTTGCCCCTGTACAAATCATTAGTAAGACCTCATCTGGAATATGCAGTTCAGTTTTGGGCACCGGTTCTCAAAAAGGATAAGACTGATAAGAGCACACCTCCCAACTTTTTGAGATGGGAATGAGGGACACCTATCAGCAAAAGTATGCAGGCATAGGACACACCCCTTGCCACGCACCCCTTAAAGGAGAATTGTACAAAAAAAACAAGATTGGTTAAACCCACAAGTGCCTTTTTTACCACTACTATTCCTTCATATTGGCTTTCGGAATTTACAAATGCAGCAAATTAGAAATCAGATGAAAGGTTTAGCGCTGGAAAACAATTTTTGATAGATAAAAAGTGCATTTTATATACATCTATATAGATCAGACCAAAATGAGGGACAAATGAGGAGGAATGAGGGACAGAGGGACATTGCTCCAAATCAGGGACAGTCCCTCGAAATCAGGAACAGTTGGGAGCTATGTAAGAGGGATGGAGGAGCTCAGCTATGAGGAAAGATTTGAGGAACTAAATGTATTCTCTCTTGAGAAGAGGAGATTAACCGCTTGCCGACCGGCTCACGCCGATATACGTCGGCAGAATGGCATGGACTGGTATTAACGTACCTGTACGTTGCCCTTTAAGAAGCGGCATTGTGGGCGTGGGCGCCCGCCGCTCCATGGGTGTGATCACGGCTCCCGTGGACTCGATGTCCGCAGGGATACCCGCGATCGTCTCACGGAGAGGAAGAACGGGGAAATGCTAATGAAAACAAGCATTTCCCCATTCTTCCTAGTGACAGGACACTGATCAGTGTCATGACACACGTAGCCCATCCCCCCTACAGTTAGAACACAGCCCTAGGACACACTTAACCCTTTCAGCGCCCCCTCCTGGTTAACCCCTTCACTGCCAGTCACATTTACACAGTAATCAATACATTTTTAATTGCGCTGATCGCTGTATAAATGTGAATTTCCCAAAAAAGTGTCCAATGTGTCCGCCATAATGTCGCAGTCATGATAAAAATCACTGATTGCCGCCATTAATAGTAAAAAAAAAAAATATTAATAAAAATGCAATAAAACTATCCCCTATTTTGTAGGTACCAAAAATATGTAGAAGAATACATATCGGCCTAAACTGAGGGGAAAAAATGTTTTTTTATATATTTTTTGGGGATATTTATTATAGCAAAAAGTAAAAAATATTGTGTTTTTTTCAAAATTGTCGCTCTTTTTTTGTTTATAGAGCAAAAAATAAAAACCGCAGAGGTGATCAAATGCCACCAAAAGAAAGCTCTATTTGTGGGGAAAAAAGGACGTCAATTTTGTTTGGGAGCAACTGTTAGGTCGTTTCCTTTATGTAGCCGCCTGCTCTATTGCCCGGGCTGGATGGGTGTATGGATAGAACTCTCTGATCGATTGGGTAATCAAGACTCCATACACACAGGGATGGTGAATCAAGATTACAATGATTTATTGGATTTGCATATTTCTTATACACTTACAGCGAGAGAAAACCTCCCCCTCGCATCAGCCAATGAGATTGAAGCAAAAACATTATATACTATACAACTTAAGCATCATAGATAACATATCTTGCCTGGAGACAACTCTCAGGCCATATCTAAATATACATATAAAACCACGTATGTTAGGCAGCCTGCCAGTAATACAGATACGCAGTCTTAACCTGTTTTCTTTTGTCTAACATCAAATGTCAAACTGACCACATGTACATCCTGTATCAGCACATAGCTCACATCCTTGCATCTAAGTTTTGCACGCAGCCTACATTTCTATTTTTCTGCATGAGAAAACAAAATACATTTATTATATTATAATATATCTTAAAGCAGCACTCTAACATCCTTACAGCAACGTCGCACAACCGCGCAATTGTCAGTTAAAGTGACGCAGTGCCGAATCGCAAAAAGTGCTCTGGTCTTTGGCCAGCCAAATGGTCCGGGGCTGAAGTGGTTAAGGGGGAATATGATCACCATGTACAAATATATAAGGGAGGATATTATCACCATGTAAAAAAATACATAAGAGGTCCATATAGTAAACTTGGTGTTGAGTTATTCACTTTATGGTCATCACAGAGGGGGCACTCCTCACATCTTAAGGAAAAAGAGATTTAATCTCCGAATATGGAAAGGAGCCTTCACAGTAAGAGCTGTAAAAATGTGGAATAGACCCCCTCAAGAACCGGTTCTGTCCAGCTCAGTTGATTGCTTTTAAAAAGACCTGGATTTTTTCCTAGATACACATACTATAACTGGATACTAATATTTTTAGTTAAAGTTGATCCAGGGAATATCCGATTGCCTCTTGGGGGATCAGGAAGGAATTTTTTTTCGACCGCTGGAGCAAATTGGATCATGCTTTGCTGGTTTTTTTTTTTTTGCCTTCCTCTAGATCCACTGTGGGTATAGGATTGTGTATATGGGATTGTATGATTTTTCTTCCCTTTTATTGGTTGAACTAGATGGACTTGTGTCTTTTTTCAGCGAGACTAACTATTTAAATATGTGCTCCTTGGATTTTGGGCCTCTACATATAGTTAGGCTCTGAAAAACTCACAAATGTGGCAACCTCATACTAGGGAGGAGTAAAAGACTGTTTTTTTTTGGGTGTGATGGTAAGTGTGAGGATACGCACTGGGTACTTGTGCTGCCATTGTGCTATTGCTGGGTGTCCAGTAAATCCCTATATCTTTAAGGATGGGGTTGGCTCTCTCCAGGCATACCTGCCCTTAATCTATCCATTATTATAGATGTGCTCCAACTTAGGAGACTCTCAAAATTATAGCATTAGGACTGCAGTACACTGGAGTGCCGTGATGTGGCCGCTACAGCTTACGCATGTATTTGCAAATATGTCCAAATGAAACCCCTTGTTTTTAACTGTGAACTGTTAGACAGGGTCAATTTGGTTTGTTGCAGACTGGCTGGTAGGTAAGCTGGGAATTTTTGTTTGTTGTGTTTTGACATACGTCACACTTCCATTTACTCCTTGTTGCAAAGGCCAGTTATAGGTTGGAGTGGTTACCATTTGTTTGTAGTGAATGCAAGTGTAAGTAGAAATAACTCGTTAAAGTGACAAATTTGTGAAATAATAACAAATTTTATTTACTTTTTTGTTTTTCAAAAGATTTTGGCAAAAATGTAAAACTTAGCGCTCACCCTGTAGCGCTCAGCCCTAAAGGAGCCACTGTTTGCCCAAAGTCCTTTCCGCAGTTTAGAGCAGATGCAGCCAGGCACACAGCAACAGTCACTCTTTCTGGCTCAATAAAATAGGAGTTTCCTTTTTTAGATTTATTGCTAAATAAACTTGTATGGGGTGATGGGAGGTATGGAATACTCCAGTAACACTGTGAAGTAACAGGAGGACATTCTACGCTATGTGTATGGAGCCCGGACCAATCCTTTCAGCAGAAACTAAGAGAGTGGTCAGCACTGAGATTGTGATAAAGAAAGTGCTGCATTAACCCTAAAACCAAGTGAACTAATACGTGAAAAATATGAATACAGGTTAAATAGCAGCTAACACACAAACAAACCAAGTCAAATATATATAAGTATATAAGTATATTAGCACTGAGATTGTCACTAGGATCCCAGATCTGGTCTTTAGGTCTGAACTCACAATGTTTCTGCATAACTGGATGCCTCATTCCAATATCAGTCTGACATTCACCACTGAGTTGTCCAGACCAGATCCCAAAAGAAATCTCTTGATTAGCTTCAAAAACAGGAAGGAAAGGATCCTCAGAAGTACCCCCCCCCCAGCTCTGGACTAGCTGGGACCTCAATGAACACCTGAAGAACATCAGCTGGGCTGCCCAGTAGAGCAGCAGCCCCACTGATGGACACTGATGAGGCTGCACTGATGGACACTGATGAGGCTGCACTGATGGACACTGATGAGGCTGCACTGATGAGGCTGCACTGATGGACACTGATGAGGCTGCACTGATGAGGCTGCACTGATGGACACTGATGAGGCTGCGCTGATGAGGCTGCACTGAGGCTGCACTGATGAGGCTGCACTGATGAGGCTGCACTGATGGACACTGATGAGGCTGCACTGATGAGGCTGCACTGATGGACACTGATGAGGCTGCACTGATGGACACTGATGAGGCTGCACTGATGAGGCTGCACTGATGGACACTGATGAGGCTGCACTGATGGACACTGATGAGGCTGCACCGCTAGGCACTGATGGGCACTGATGAGGCTGCACTGATGAGGCTGCACTGATGGACACTGATGAGGCTGCACTGATGAGGCTGCACTGATGGGCACTAATGAGGCTGCACTGATGGGCACTGATGAGGCTGCACTGATGGGCACTGATGAGGCTGCACTGATGGGCACTGATGAGGCTGCACTGATGGACACTGATGAGGCTGCACTGATGAGGCTGCACTGATGGACACTGATGAGGCTGCACTGATGGGCACTGATGAGGCTGCACTGATGGACACTGATGAGGCTGCACTGATGGGCACTGATGAGGCTGCACTGATAGGGTGCACTAATGGACACTGATAAGGCTACACTGATGAGGCAGCACTGGTGGGCACTGAGGTGGCAGGGATGGGTACTGATAGGCAGCACTGATAGGTGACACTGGTGAGGAGGTACTGACTGGCAGCACTGGTGGGCACTGTTGGGACTGCACTGATAATCAGAACAAGGATAATCGGTGCGAGAGTGAGAGGCGGTGCTAGCGGTCTCCCTCTGTCCTGATGCCTCCAGGACCATCCGCATCAGCTTAGTGGATCAAGCCCAGCTGGAAGCTCTTTCACCCGCCGCAGAGCCCCGGGCTTGTCT
This sequence comes from Aquarana catesbeiana, assembly GCF_042186555.1. NCBI lineage: Eukaryota > Metazoa > Chordata > Amphibia > Anura > Ranidae > Aquarana > Aquarana catesbeiana. The sequence continues at coordinate 299,226,233 of NC_133331.1, read as the reverse complement.
GTTTGCCCCTTCAATATCCTCATACTGCCTGTGTTTGTGTGTGCCGCCAGAGCGCCGTCAGCGGCGCCGACGACCCCCCCCTGGAGCGGCGAGGAGCGGCGAGGAGAGCGTGAGACGCCGGCCGTGTCAGGGAGGGTTGCCGAGGCGACGGCTCCGACGCTGATGACTCTGACGGCGCTCACTGACAGTGAAGGAAGCGACCTGTGAGGAACGTCCCTGCACTGCCCAGGTACCCCGGCAGCACCAAGGTACTGAGCACTATATAGGAGGCGGACTGTTTAAGTTTCTCCTCTCTCTCTCTCTCTCTCACTGGGGGCTGAATGGCTGCCTGAAGCAGAGGGGTTTGAGGCTCAGGCAGTTTATCCTGCAATCACAAGGTGGCTTGCCCCTGTGGGGGAGAGGAACATCCTGCCGGCAGGAGCCGGTATGTGCAATTAAAGTAAATACTTACTTATGGCAGAGAAAACAATAGCTCGGTAATACGGAATTGTTCACCATACTAGGTTGGGTGCTAGTCCTGCTTATAACCAAACATCAGAAAAACATAACTGGGACTGTGTTACTATTTTGACCTGAGAAAAGGAAGGGAAGGGGCAAATCTGACGAGCCGTTAAAACCCCATAAATTGCTTTCCTTCGGATTTTATAATAAGCCATGACTAGAAAAAAGGGAGAGGAGTCGCAGCAGCAAGACAATACTAGCTCACAAACCACTCGTACATCAAAGGAAAAGGGGAACTATGTAGCAGCAGCAGCAGCGGCCAAGCTGGAAAAATTTGCGCACCCCTCCACCTCATCACCATCCAAAAGTACCCTCCAACAGCAGGAGAAATCTCATGTGGGGGGCTCTGGGGATAGGAAGAGTCTAGGAAAAGGGCCGACGGTAACGCACACAACAAAAACCACGAGCAGTAAAGGCTCTGCGGGCGAACCCTCAGGAATGGCAACCAGCACGGTCGCCGAGCAAAACATATCTTTAACAGCGGAGCCTACACTGAAAGACGTTCTATGCGCTGTTAATTCCTGCAAAGCCTCCCTAAGTGAACTGTGCGATCAGCTGAAGGGGTTAAAGGAAGAGCTAATTACAGTAAGTCAAGAATTACAAAGGACTGTTGCTAGAACAACCACACTAGAGGAGAGGATGAGCCAGGTAGAGGACGATCTGGCCCCACTGAAGCAAGAGCTTAAAATAATGAAAACGCAGGTCGACCTGCAAAAAGTCAAGATGGAGGAAACGGAAAATAGGTCTCGCAGGAACAACGTGCGGGTGGTAGGCCTACCGGAGCGGTGTGAGGGCCCCCACCCCGAAGAGTTCATGGAGAAGTGGCTCAGGGGAACATTCGGGACGGAAACCTTTTCTCACCTTTTTTCTATTGAAAGAGCCCACAGAGTGCCAACTAGGCCCCCGCCTGCAGGAGGATATCCCAGACCAATAATTATGAAATTCCTCAACTACAGGGACAAGGTCACATTGATGCGCAGGGCTAGAGAGAAAGGGGATATTTTACATAATGGGGCAAAAATTCTATTTTTCCCCGACTACTCCCCAGACCTGCAGAAACGCAGGGCCGAATTTAGGGACATTAAGCACAAACTACGGGACTATAAAGTAGAATACGCCCTGTTGTATCCAGCACGCCTGCGCATTACTGCCCTAGGGGCCACTCATTTCTTTGACACAACGACAGGGGCAAAAAAATGGCTCGAAGACAACAAAATGACTCTGCAGAGCTAGGGGTACTACAAGGCTGGTTAAATCACTATGTTTCATTTTATTTTTGTTTTTTTTTTTATTTTTCGTCTTTTTTTTTTTTTTTCTCTCTCACCATACAGCGGATGGCATGGGGATTTGGGTTTTGTTAGTATCATATAGCGGATGGCACGGGGAGGGAAGGGCAAGAGGGGGGCGTGTTGGATGGATGGAAGAACAGATGAAGGATGTGGTTTCACTAGGTGTACATTTTCAGAGTATTTTTCTGGTGTTTTGGAATCGGGTGGGGGGAGGGGGAGAGGGAGGGAGGAGTTTGGAAGCGTGTTACGAAGCACTTGGTCAGTACATGAGTGAAGAGGTTCTTTTTGAATGGTTAGAAGGGAGTAAAAAGGTCACACGTATAGCCCCTAGGGCTAGCCTAGTAAGGCAGGAGGGGGGAACACCAAGGGGGGTGGGGGAAAGGGGGTTAGGCCAAGTAAAAGTTGGGGGGAGGGAGGGGGGTAGGTTAAACAGAGGGAGGGAAGGGGGGTTCACAATAAATAATGGGGTCAGATACCGTGGTGAACAAAAGGCACACGCATTTAAGAGGAGAGAGCTTGTAAAAATTAAGCACATGTGCACAGGTTGGTCACGCTTGCAATTAAATAACACGGGAGGAGGGGATGGAGTGGTATCTGGACGCGGGGACCCTTACCCCCTCACCCTATATTTTTTTCTTATTGTTAACACAACCACAGATATCACGGCAAGCCCTGTAGACATAAATGCACAAATGAATCGCTTTTATTTCTTTTTTTTGGGGGGTCAACCACTCCCCCTTTCTTCTTTTGCTTTTTTCTTTTTTCTTTTTTTCTTCTTATTTATTTGTTTCTTTTTTTCCGTAGATGCCCTTTAAAACTTTAAAAATAGGCTCATGGAACATTAGGGGTATGAGTGATCCTGCTAAGAGAGCGGCTGTTTTCTCGATGATGGAAAATTATGGTGTTGGACTGGCTTGCCTGCAGGAAACTCACCTCACTAATGAGACTAAAGTACATGTTCGGAGTAACAAATTCCAAGAACAGTATCACTCGGTCTATACCTCTTATTCAAGAGGGGTGAGCATTTTTGTGAGGAGAGGTATCTCATTTTCCTGCAGGAAAGCTAGGACAGACCCGCTGGGAAGGTACGTTTTTCTGAGCTGTGTGGTAGAAAATAAACCCCTGGTGATAGCAAATATTTATATCCCTCCTCCGTTTAAAACAGAGAGCATGCTGGAATTGCTGGAGTTTGTGGATGGCATGGTGAACATTCCTATAATAGCGGTGGGCGACTTTAATGCAGTCTTAGATAGTAGTATGGACCGATTCCCGCCCGTGACCCACGCGGAAAGAGTACCAGAGGGGCGATTCGCCCAAATGCTTGCAGAGATTGGATGGTGCGATTTCTGGAGATCCTATAATCCAAATACTCGGCAGTACTCCTGCCACTCAGGGTCACATTCCACTCTCTCGCGTATAGACATGGCAGTGGGCAACAGCGAAGCCATGCGATTAATAGGAAATATAGAGTATAGACCGAGGGGAATATCGGACCACTCTCCCCTGACTTTGACTCTAAATCTAAGCACTAGAACTAGCCAGAAGAGGTGGACAATAAACCCACTATGGTTGGACCTGATTAGTAGTCCAACAGAAGTCTCTTCTAAGTTAAAAGAGTTTATAACATTCAACTCAGGTACAGCACCAGTAGGGGTGGTGTGGGATACCCTAAAAGCATATCTTAGGGGTCTGCTACACCAGCAGGTGGCCATGGTAAAAAAAACATCAAGGGACCGGGAGGTAAGGGCTAGCAGGGAAGTCATGGAAGCAGAAGCACAATATGTGTCAGACCCAACCCGAGAAAAACAGGAGACTTGGCTTAATAAACAACAAGTGTATAAAGAGGTAATTAACAGAAGAGTAGAGAATAAGAGACTGTTCCAGAAACAAAATTACTTTGGGGAGGGAGAGAAAGTAGGCCGGATGCTCGCCCTCCTTACCAGGTCTAATCTATTTTCACCGGCCATCTCCTCAATTAAAACGTCGGCTGGAAATATTACATCTGATCCGGCCGAGGTTTTAGAAACCTTTTCCACATTCTATAGAGACCTGTACAGGTCCCGCCAAGGCTTGAACCAGCATGAGATGGACAGATTCTTGGAGGGAGTAGACCTGTCCACACTCTCGGAGACTGATAGAAGCGAGATAGATTCCCCTTTGACCCTGGAGGAGCTACAAAAGGCAGTTGCAGAGTTGTCAGGGCAGAAATCTCCGGGCCCGGATGGGCTACCATTGGAGATCTATAGGAAATATGGGGAGACTCTGCTCCCGGAACTTCTAAAAGTGCTAGAGCAGGCAACCAGGGATGGCAGGCTGCCCCTATCAATGTCAGAGGCTGATATAGTAGTAATCCCAAAGGAGGGGAAAGATCAATCGGAAGTTGCTTCATACAGACCAATATCGCTGCTGTGCACAGATGCCAAGATCATTGCAAGGGTGCTCGCATCTAGGCTAAATAAATGTATTGATAAACTGGTACATCCGGACCAATCGGGGTTTATCCCCGGTCGGTCCACTAGCATAAACATCAGAAGAGCTTACTTGAACCTACAGGTACCAACAGAGAATGTGGAATCCAGAGCCATATTGTCTTTGGACGTTGCCAAGGCCTTTGACAGCCTAGAGTGGGAATACCTTTGGAGGGTACTAGAGAAGTTTGGATTCGGTCCTGTATTCATCAGTTGGCTAAAAACCCTATATAACCATCCAAGGGCAAGGCTTAAGATAAACGGCGAATACTCGGAATGCTTTCCCCTCGAAAGAGGGACAAGACAGGGATGCCCCCTGTCTCCTTTGCTGTTTGTTCTGGCCATGGAGCCACTGGCGGGAGCATTGAGATCATCCACGGAAATACAGGGATTTCAAAGAAAGGGGAGAGAAGAGAGAATAGCGCTTTTTGCAGACGATGTTATATTCTTCCTGGGGGACACGACCTCCTCGCTGAAGAAAGTGATGCACTTAGTAGAAGACTTCGGAAAATTTTCAGGACTAGTTATCAATTGGGAGAAGTCATCGCTTCTACCGATAGACCCACTGGCTAACTCCACCCCGATGTGCTTGCCCCACTTGAAGATCACAGAGAAAATGAAATACCTGGGTGTTGTGCTGTCCAAGGACCCCGGCATGTTTATTAAGGACAATTTGATCCCCCTCTTATTAAAATTCAAGAGGAAATGCGATATTTGGAGCAGACTCCCTTTGTCGGTGGCAGGCCGAGCCAATTTGATAAAAATGGTTTGGATGCCTCAGCTGTTATACTTACTCCACAACTCCCCAATTTGGATTGGAGAGAAGTGGTTTCAAAAAATCCAATCCATTTTTAGGGAACTAATATGGAAAAAAGGGCAAGCTAGGATTAGCCTACAAAAACTGCAGCGTTCTGATACGGAGGGGGGACTGGGGGTCCCTCAACCGTTTACCTACTTCCTGGCAGCCCAGCTACAACAGCTGGGCGGTAGTGCTACCGAGAGTGGGGGAAACAGCAATATTAAAATCATCCTGCAGGGGAATCCACATACCTCATTAGCTGGAGCATTGGAGGCAGACTCGCTACAAAAAGAAATTCCAACATTTAAAATGATTACCAAGGTCTGGCAGGCAGTTAAAAAAATAATGGGGTACAAAGGAATATCGGAATACGCGCCACTATGGAACAACAAGCGACTGCATGAACTATTAACAGTAGAAAGGAACAGAATGTGGGAAAACTGTGGGGTAAGCCGGCTAATACAACTATATGAAGGGGACACTCTGAAATCCTTTGAGGACCTAAGAAGTGAGTACGGGATGTCGAGTCAGACATTCTACAGCTACCTACAGATCAGGTATGCTTTGAGCAAGCAGTTTAGTAGACAACCCCCAACATGGTGCGGGATCCCACTACTACAGACAATAATCAATTCAGAGACCACCAAGGGTTTAATCACAGAGGCATACACCCAATTAACAAAGAGAGGTAATACGAAGGCAGGTCTGTCAGGGGGAAGGGGCAGATGGGCGGCAGATGTGGGGGTGATAACGGACGAGCAATGGGAGAGGATTCTTGAGCTTGGATCAGAGGTGTCAGTCTCTCCCTCACAAAAAGCCTCCCACCTGATGTTGTTACATAGATCCTATTACACACCAAAAAAGCTGTTTATGTTCGGCCGTAGAATCAATGACGAATGCCCTAGATGTAGAGGAACAGGCGACCTAATTCACATGGTTTGGAGGTGCCCAAAATTAGCTAGATATTGGACCGAGATTATAAAGAAAATAAATGCTACATTTAGAGTGGATATAGAACTTGATCCTAAAATCTGTGTGCTGGGCTGTGTCAGTAGTGAACTGAGGGACAGGACCACAGCCATAGCGATAGCAAGGTGCTTGTTTCAAGCCAGAAAATTAATCGCTCAAGCATGGCAATCAAGTACATCTCCAACCCCGGAAGCCTGGGCTAGGACGGTTAACTCCACAATATGGAGCGAAAGGACTTTCTACACTAGGTTAGGCAATTACAACTTGTTCATGAAACTATGGAACCCATGGGTTCAAGCAATGCCATGCTCCCTACCAATACTATCTTAGTGCCGAGGGTAATCGTCTCCTCACCAGGGTAGAGAGGCCGCTCCATAGCCTAGAGACCTGAAGTCAAAAGAGAATATGAGAAGGGGAAGAAAGAGGAAGGGAAGGAAAATATATGTATTAGCTTAATATAAGGTGTGCACTGGAATAATTAGGGTGGGTCACTGGGGGGAGGGGGGGGGGGGCTCAATAGCTTTAAAAGCAATAAAATATAGCCATGCATGTAAATAGTAAGAGATTGTGTGGTCTGCTGGCCGAGACGTATAGAGCGGGTACTTTTTTTTTTCTTCCTTCTTATATTACACTTTTGTACAAATGCAATTTTATTCATTGAACGCACAAATCAAACTAAGAGAAAAACTTGAACGGCCACTATGATGTGACTCGGCAAGAGACAATTATGACTATCAATCTGAAAAATGTCTCTGGATCAAGGTAACTGAAGTGGCAGAAAAAAAAAAAAAAATAGAAAAAAAAAAAAAAAAAAAAAAGGATAATCGGTGCCCTTTCACACAAGTCAGTTATCAGCTCTCCTCTGCTCACACTGTCAGCATGAGGAAAGGAATGCTGATAACCAGCTTGTGTTTACATCATGATCAGCTGTCATTGGACACAGCTGATCACGTGGTAAAGGGCCGCAGTGATTGGACCTTTTACTCCGATCTGTGTCCTAAGGATGCAGCGATCACAGAGCGCACGGCAGGGGGCGTCTGGTCAGCACGATCACATGAGGACGTCCATATATGCCCCCCCGGCAAAGTAAGATCGCGATATAGTCATTTTTTGGGTATAGCACGGGCCAGAACTGGTTAATTTTCAAATATATAAACTAAAGTTTTTAGACTCTATGACTTCCCACGGAAGTATAAATAATATACATATTGTTTGTTGTTGTTAATTTATTTAAAACATAGGAAAATACATGTTGGCCAAAATTTATGAAGGAAGATTATTTATTTGCAAAGATTTATAAGAGAAGCAAGAAAAATTAGTTTTTTAACTAAAAGTGGTGAAGAAACACAACCAAAAGAAAGCTTTACATTACGGATCCACCGATACCGGTACCGATACCAAGCATTTGAGCGATTATCGGTACTCGCTCAAGTTCTCCCGATACCGGTACTTTGCGGTGCGATTTGCATCAATTCAAAATGAATGGGTGCAAATCGAACTGCAAAGTATTGCATGCCCGCCAGAGGGGTGACAGCAGGGGTGGACTGAGCCAGGCCACTCTGATGGGGCCAGGATGGCCAGGGTAAAACCCGCAGCTTCATTCACCTACTCCTCCCCACCCCCCCTCGTCTGATGACCGATCTGTCCTCTGCACATGTGGGTGACAGCTGGCTCGGGAAGGAGGGGATCCCCCCAACTCCATCATGCCTGAGTATGACACATCCCTTCTCCTGACCTCCTCCCCCCGCCTGTATGCTCCGTCTGTGAAGCCGACAGCTACATTAAAAGAGAAGCCACTGACTGAACAAGTGAGCCCCCGGGACCATCCAAGTAAGCGAGCACTGACCAGACACTACCCCCCCCTCCCCCTGCCCCTCTCTCCTCCTGAACTTCTCTATCCCCTCCCCTTCTCGCCCTGCCCCCTCCCCTATTTTTCCATGCCCTCTTTCTCTTTCCCTCCCTCTCTCTCTGTCCCCTCTCTCCCTGTACTCTCTCTCGTCCCTTTCTCTCCCACTCCCTGCCCTCCCCTCACTGTCCCCTCTCGCTCTCCCTGCCCTCCTCTCTCTCCCTGCCCTCCTCTCTCTCCCTGCCCTCCCCTCACTGTCCCCTCTCGCTCTCCCTGCCCTCCTCTCTCTCCCTGCCCTCTCCTCTCTGCCCCCTCTCTCCCTGTCCCCTCTCTCTCTCCCTGCCCTCCTCTCTCTCCCTGCCCTCCTCTCTCTCCCTGTCCCCTCTCTCTCTCCCTGCCCTCCTCTCTCTCCCTGTCCCCTCTCTCTTTCCCTGCCCTCCTCTCTCTCCCTGTCCCCTCTCTCTCTCCCTGCCCTCCTCTCTCTCCCTGTCCCCTCTCTCTCTCCCTGCCCTCCTCTCTCTCCCTGTCCCCTCTCTCTCTCCCTGCCCTCCCCTCTCTCTCTCCCTTCCCCTCTCCCACCTCTCTCTCCTCCTGTCCCCCCTCTCTCTCTCCCCCTCCCTGACTCCAATCTCTCTCCCCGTTTCCTTTCTCTCTCCCTCCTCCCCTCTTCCTCCTCTCTCTCCTTGCCCCCTCTCCTCTTTTTTTCACTGCCCCCTCTCTCTCTCTCTCCCCCTTTCTCTGTCCCTCTCTCCCCCCCCGCTCCACCCCCTCTCTCTCTCCTGGTTCCCTCTCTCCCCCCTCTCTCTCTCCCAGTTCCCTCTCTCCCCCTCTCTCTCTCAGTCCCCTCTCTCCACCCCCTCTCTCTCTCTCTCCCGGTTCCCTCTCTCCCTCCCTGTCCCCTCTCTCTCCTGGTCCCCTCTCTCCTGGTCCCCTTGCTCCCCCCTTCCTCCCTGTCCCTTCTCTCCCTGCCCTCACCTCCATCTCTCTGTCCCCTCTCTCCCCCCTCTCTCTCCCAGTCCCCTCTCCACCCCCTCTCTCATTTTTTGGTCCCCTCTCTCTCTCCCGGTTCCCTCTCTCCCCCTCTATCTCTCCCGGTTCCCTCTCTCTCCCTGTCCCTTCTCTCTCCCTGTCCCCTCTCTCACTGCCCTCCCCTCTCTCTCCATCTCTCTGTCCAATCTCTCTCTCCCTGCCCTCCCTCCCCCCTCTCTCTCCCTGTCCCCTCTCTCGCTCCCGGTCCCCTCTCTCCCCCCTCTCTCTCCCTGTCCCCTCTCTCGCTCCCGGTCCCCTCTCTCCCCCCTCTCTCTCCCGGTCCCCTCTCTCCCCCCTCTCTCTCCCGGTCCCCTCTCCCCCCCTCTCTCTCCCGGTCCCCTCTCTCCCCCTCTCTCTCCCAGTCCCCTCTCTCCCCCCTCTCTCGCTCCCGGTCCCCTCTCTCCCCCCTCTCTCTCCCTGTCCCCTCTCTCTCTCAGTTCCCTGTCCCCCTCTCTCTCTCCTGGTCCCCTCTCTCCCCCTCTCTCTCCCTGTCCCCTCTCTCTCTCAGTTCCCTGTCCCCCTCTCTCTCTCCTGGTCCCCTCTCTCCCCCCTCTCTCTCCCTGTCCCCTCTCTCTCTCAGTTCCCTCTCCCCCTCTCTGTCTCTCCCGGTCCCCTCTCTCCCCCCTCTCTCGCTCCAGGTCCCTTCTCTCCCCCCTCTCTCTCCCGGTCCCCTCTCTCCCCCTCTCTCTCCCTGTCCCCTCTCTCTCCCGGTTCCCTCTCCCCCTCTCTCTCTCCCTGTCCCCCCTCTCTGTCTCTCCCGGTCCCCTCTCTCCCCCCCTCTTCCTGTCCCCTCTCTCTCCCAGTTCCCTCTCTCCCCCCTGTCTCCCACCTTTCTCTCCTGGTCCCCTCTCTCCCCCCTCTCTCTCTCCCTGTCCCATCTCTCTCTCCCCCGGTCCGCTCTCTCTCTCCCCCGGTCCTCTCTCTCTCGGTCCCCTCTCTCCCTTCTCTCCCTGCCCTCCCCTCTCTCTCTCCATCTCTCTGTCCCCTCTCTCTCTTCATGCCCTCTCTCTTTCCCTCTCTATCCCTGCCCCCTCTCTCTCACTCTCCTCTCTCTCTCCCAGCGCCCCCCCTTTCTTTCTCGCATACAATTTTTTGTAGTGCGATTTGCACCAATTTTTTTTTGTGTATTGACACGAATCGCACTGCAAAGTATTGGCACTCGTACTCACCAATAAAAAAACAGTATCCGTGCAACCCTACTTTCCATGTCTCAAAAATGATATAAAATTCATTTGGGTACAATGTTGTATTGTCGGTCAAAGTATAACTGTGCTGGAAACTAAAGAATGGCGTATACAGGAAGGGGGAATAACATGGCGGTCTTTAAGTGGGTAACAAACAATAAAAACTAAGCTAGAATATAAATCAAAACCTTTATAATTGAAGATAATAAACCATAAAGTGTATTTATTATTGGTTGGACCAATGAGAAGCCGGCTTCTTCAGTAATACATAAAAAGACCAATAATGTACAGAAACCGATATCAACCAATAAGAAGTGTTGTTCATGTATTGTCATATCTGGCCATGTATTAGCACAGTTTAGTTGTATGGTGCGGTCTGTGTGAGTGCGGGACCGAGTCATCTCTATATGATTAGAGGATCGTATTACTAGAATTCAATCCCTGCAGACTCAGATCTATCAAACCGAACCTGAAAAACATTCAATATATTCTGCCCCACCCCCAACACACCACTGTTATCATGAGAAAGATTGTTATCTCGTGTGAATTCTCTGATGTAGCACAAGGTTTCCTTTCTGAATGAAAGATTTCCCGCACTCTGCACACGAATAAGGACGCTCACCCGTGTGAACTCTCTGGTGTTGCACAAGCCTGCTTTTCGAAGTGAAACATTTCCCGCACTCTGAACATGAATAAGGACGCTCCCCCGTGTGAATTCTCTGGTGTTCATCAAGGTTTCTTTTCTGAATTAAAAATTTCCCGCACTCTAAACATGAATAGGGACGTTCATCTGTGTGAATCTTCTGGTGTGCATCAAATGAATATTTCCATTTGAAACATTTCCCACACTACAAACACAAATAAGGACGCTCGCCCGTGTGATCTCTCTGGTGTACAAGAAGTTTTTCTTTTGCAATAAAACCTTTCCCGCACTCTGAACATGAATAGGGACGCTCCCCCGTGTGAAGCTTCTGGTGTCTAATAAGACTTTTTTTCTCAGTGAAACCTTTTCCGCACTCTGAACATAAAAAGGGAAGGTCGCCCGTGTGACATCTCTGGTGTGCAATAAGATTTTTTTTGTTGGCATAACATTTCCCGCACTCAGAACATGAATAAGGACATTCACCTGTGTGAATTCTTTGGTGTATAAGGAGGATTCTTTTATCAGGGAAATGTTTCCCGCACTCTGAACATGGAAAGGGACGCACACCCGTGTGCATTCTAAGATGTTTAAGAAGGGGATTTTTCCGAAAGAAACATTTCCCACACTCTGAACATGAATATGGACGCTCACTTGTGTGACTTCTCTGGTGTTCAATAAAACTTTTTCTTTGTGAAACATTTCCCGCACTCTGAACATGAATAGGAAAGGTCAACCATGTGATTATTATGGTGTCTTATCAGATGATTTTTCAGAATGAAAGATTTCCCACATTCTGAACATGAATAGGGACGCTCACCCGTGTGAATCTTCTGGTGTTTAGTAAGGCTTCCCGTTATCAATGAAACATTTCTCACACTCTGAACATGAATAGGGACGCTCAGCAGTGTGACATTTCTTGTGTCTAAGAAGTTCTCTCTTTTTTGTGAAAAGTTTCCCACACACTGAACATGACAATGAAGTCTCTTCTGTGTGATCTCCTTCCTGCCCTGAAGAAGATTCCTCGGGAATAGACGGATCTATTAAAGTATTTCTACTGTGAGATCTTAGAGTCCTGGAATGTGATTTATCAGAAGATTCCTCAGACGTATTCCGCACATTATGGTCATCTGCTGAGAAATAATTTTATAATAAAATGTTAGAAGAATTTTTTTAAACCTTTTATTCAGGAGTCATATATGTTGGTCTCGTTCTAAATCTTTGAGCTCCGGCATGTAAGTGGATGCAATCAAAACAGAAATATAAATTCATAGATACGATTCACCCAAATCACACTGTGTAACTTTGTGCATTGATGACATTGTTATTGTGAAAATAGAGATGGAAACATGACAACATACTGAACAATGGAGATGAACCTTTCATATGATGTACAGTATCTCCTCCTCATTTGTAGGGAACATGACGTTATATTGAGGAATGGAGATGGACCTTTTATATGGTGTACAGTATCTCCTCCTCATTTGTTGGGAACATGACGTTATATTGAGGAATGGAGATGGACCTTTTATATGGTGTACAGTATCTCCTCCTCATTTGTTGGGAACATGACATTATATTGAGGAATGGAGATGGACCTTTTATATGGTGTACAGTATCTCCTCCTCATTTGTTGGGAACATGACGTTATATTGAGGAATGGAGATGGACCTTTCATATGATGTACAGTATCTCCTCCTCATTTGTAGGGAACATGACGTTATATTGAGGAATGGAGATGGACCTTTCATATGGTGTACAGTATCTCCTCCTCATTTGTTGGGAACATGACATTATATTGAGGAATGGAGATGGACCTTTTATATGGTGTACAGTATCTCCTCCTCATTTGTAGGGAACATGACGTTATATTGAGGAATAGAGATGGACCTTTCATATGGTGTACAGTATCTCCTCCTCATTTGTTGGGAACATGACGTTATATTGAGGAATGGAGATGAACCTTTCATATGGTGTACAGTATCTCCACCTCATTTGTTGGGAACATGACATTATATTGAGGAATGGAGATGGACCTTTCATATGGTGTACAGTATCTCCACCTCATTTGTTGGGAACATGACATTATATTGAGGAATGGAGATGGACCTTTCATATGGTGTACAGTATCTTCTCCTCATTTGTTGGGAACATGACATTATATTGAGGAATGGAGATGGACCTTTCATATGGTGTACAGTATCTTCTCCTCATTTGTTGGGAACATGACATTATATTGAGGAATGGAGATGGACCTTTCATATGGTGTACAGTATCTTCTCCTCATTTGTTGGGAACATGACATTATATTAAGGAATGGAGATGGACCTTTCATATGGTGTACAGTATCTCCTCCTCATTTGTTGGGCACATTAGTTAATGTGGTAAATATAACTGACTTCTTCTGATTAAGGCTAGAGATGATTCTGTTCACATGGTGTACAATAAACAGAGTACATTGGGCGGTGGGGTAGGTACATCGATGATGTTCTTACTATCAGCATTTCAGGTTTCTCAGCCTTTCCTGGAAATAAGAATATGATGTTCTCAATTTTATAGCTGTGCATCATAGATTGTGTGTAATTAAAGTGGGGTTCCACCCAAAAAACAAAAATATCTGGAAAAAATCTAAAAAAAAAAACAAAAAAACATTTGGATATTTTTTTTTTTTTCACTTACCTCTAAATGCCTGTTGCTAGGTGGTCCCTCGTAGTCTGCCTGTTCTTTTGCCTGGGCTGGTGACATCACTTCCCCCCAGGCACAGGAAGGGCTCCGCTCTGCTCCCTCCCTCTTGTCAATCATCTGGGACCTGTAATGGGTCCCAGATGATTGAGCGGCCAATCACGGCGCGCGGCGCCGCTCGCGCATGCGCAGTGGGTGCCAGGCTGTGAAGCCACAGCCCGGCGCCCACAGTTGAAATGCCGGCGCCGACGAGCGGAGGGGGGGGGACGAGCGGGGCCTCGATCCCCCGCATCGCTGGACCCAGGGACAGGTGAGTTTCCAATTAAAAGTCAGCAGCTGCAGTATTTGTAGCTGCTGACTTTTAATTTATTTATTTTTTTGACGGCCCCCTGGGTGGAACTCCTCTTTAAGAAAAAAACAACCTCTGTATATGGAAGGGGTGATTTGTTTTTAGAACTCTGTAGATTAGAAATAGTCTGGTTCTAGATGACTCTGAAAAAAGACTGGATGTCTTCTTATGATTACTACTAATTTTAGGAAATACATTTTAGAATGTTGGTCTGGGTAGTCAACTGATTGCCTTTTGGAATCAGGAAGGAATCTTTTTAACCTAAAGAAAATTAATCCTAGCTTTATATGGCTATTCGGTTTTCCTCTGTAACTATTACCACTTTGATATTTTTATTGTTTTCCTGGGTGAACTCAGTAGACCTTTTCTCCTCTGATGTAACAAAGTAAAATAATAATGGGAACGGTTTCTACATTTAGTATTCATTACTCGCTTGTGTCCATATGTGGAGAAGATTCCTCCTGTTTAGTTTTCACAATCATCTCCCCCTCCTCCATAGACTGCTGATCTCCACTCACCAACATCTCTTCTTCTTCCTCTTTATCCTCAACTTTGATGTCTTTCAGTTCTTCACCCTAAACACAAAAGATGATAGAATACATTTATAAAAAGGAACAAGAGATTACATAGAAGAGTGTCGTCTCATAGCTCAGAATTCTCTAGAGTTCTAGTCGCTCAGTCCCACCTACCTGATGAAGGTGAGGGATGGTGTGATCTTCCTGTGTGGAATCCCGGGAATACAGAGGACGGGGACATCTCTCTGGTGGGTTCCCATTACTGGATCCATCTGTAGGAAACACACACACTGACTGAATACATTGTTTCTATGTGTTTATCAGATGATGGGGGATCTAGGTGGACCCTCCGTACTGCTCTCTCCTTTACAATAAAGTCTCCTCTTACCCGGTGATGTGAGGGGTGGCTGATTGTTCATCATGACGTCCTTGTAGAGATCCTTGTGTCCTTCTAAATACTCCCACTCCTCCATGGAGAAATAGACAGTGACATCCTGACACCTTATAGGAACCTGACACACACAATGATACAGTCACCATCCAGACACATCCCTTGTCTGTTACTGGATAATGTCCCAGAATTCCCGGCACCGCTCACCTCTCCTGTCAGCAGCTCAATGATCTTGTTGGTGACTTCTAGAATCTTCTTGTTTCTCAATTGTCAGGGAAAGAGGTGGAGGCACCTTAATGATCACCTGGCCACTAGACTTCACAGGAGGCAGGATCTATAAAAAAAAGACAAATATGGTTGTCATGATACTGCCCGTTTCTTTTCAGCTCTCCAGGAGGTCTGCTCTACTAATACAGATAAGAGTGATGTCATGTGACCTCTCAGAATCCTCCTCACCTCCTCCTGATCTATACAGGACTCTCCTCTCTGTAGACGGATAATAAACTGAGGATTATCTGGACTGTACTGGAATGAATAATCTCTGCACAGAGTTCCTCCATAGCTCTGACACCTCAGACTGCCTTTAAAGAACAAAGCTAATTAAAATCTTTTATTTTAGGCTTGGAATGACTGGAGAAGAAATAGAACTTCAATTAATATATGTTTCTGTCTGGCTCTGGATAGACAGTTGGATACATGGCTCTATATTTAGGATGTATTTGGTCTATAAACCAGAGGCTCTGGATTAAAACTCAGATAAATGGCTCTATATTTAGGATGTATCCGGTCTATAAACCAGAGGCTCTGGATGGACAGTTGGATAAATGGCTCTATATTTAGGATGTATCTGGTATATAAACCAGAGGCTCTGGATGGACAGTTGGATAAATGGTTCTATATTTAGGATGTATCTGGATTAGGGTTGCCACCTCATCCCTTTAAACCCAAACACATATTAATTATACAAGTTGGCCGGAACAATGTACACAGGCTTTCTAGCTTGAGTTAGGGAGAGCTGCCTGCTAGCAGTTGTAAGGGGGATTTTTCACCTCCCTCCTTCTTCCTGTTTTCACTGACTGAGTTAATGTAATATGAGCTCACACACAGAGCTCTGCATCCAGCAGCCTCTCTTGTGGCCTTATTGGCCGGAAAAGGAAAACCAATTAAGGGCACAGTTACAGTAACCAATGGAAGAGATTGTAGTGAACTGCAGGGAGAGCTGCAATGGATTCTGGGACATGCAGTTTCCACACCAAAACGGCCCCTGTTTCGTCAGAGTAGGCAAACCGTCAGAATGTGTAACAAAAGTGACGTTCCATCACCGCCATCTTCCTACACCCCGCACTCCTCTACAGTAAGGATACACTGAGAAGGGGGAAAGTAGACATCTTATTACACCCACCAGAGTTTTGCCATTTTACACTTATTTTTACCAGTAAAGTGAGGTTATATAGTGCAATATAGTACTTAGAATGCCATCTGTTTAGTTGTTGAATTTCAAAAGCAGCGGCAATCTGGCTCATCTCATAGGTTTGCTAATCTAACAGAAGTTCGCTGCTTTTAAAATTCAACATCTAAACATTCAGACAGAGTTCTAAGTACTGTATTGCACTATATAAACTCACTTTACTGTTAAAAATAAGTGCAAAATGCAAAACTCCGGTGGGTGTAACAAGATGTCCGATTTCCCCCTTCTCAGTGTATCTAAACATACCCCGGACATCTCCCCTTTGAGACAGACAAAGGGACTGAGGACGCAGATTCCCCAGTCCTTTTCTCAGCAATAAAGATGAATGAACAGGAGACAGATGCTCTTGTTCATTCATACACTGACAGGAGTAAAAACAGTTTATTCTGCTAAGTTATCACAGGACACAGGAGCGATGTCGCTCACTGTGTCCAATTCCTCACAGTCAACCCCCCCACAGCCGGTGGTAGAGGAGAGGAGGGGAGCCAGCTACGGGGGACGAGGGGGGGCGGAGGAAGAGGACAGGTGGGGCAGAGGAGAACACAGGGGCTGGAGGAGAACAGGGGGGGCAGAAAAGGACACGGAGGGGGCTGGGGGAGAAGCACACAGGAAGCATGATCGGTGCGGCGTGAGGGACAGCTGTGAACACCGATCTCCCTCTATAGCTTTTTTTTAGCTGACAGCCACGGGAGGATGAGAAGGAGAAGTGTCTGTCAGCTAAAAATCTATACAAAGGAGATTGGTGTTCACAGCTGTTCCCCACCACACCGATCATTCCCGAGAGATCGGGAGGCACTTGCGGGTGTGCAGGAGCCACCGCAGAAATGCGGGAGACTCCCATACCTCATGGGAGAATTGGTATGTCTGTGCATAGAGTGTGCAAAGTTGGGACTGTGGTGTCAGGGGACAGTAGAGAGAGAGGCTTGACACAAAGGTTCCTCTGCTCTCCTCCTGCCTGGACCCATAGAGCCAATCTGTGCAAAGGTAACAATCTCATTTGAAGTGCCATATTGTGCTTTATTTACCATTAAAGTGTGCCTCTGCTCTTGGGGACATTCTCAGGTTTGGAATCCCCTGAAAGCAGCTTGAATATAGGATTAAGAGCTATATTGCTCTTAAATCTCAGTTATTGATCTCTAGTTGATTCATTGATTATACATTGTTACTGTCTGTTATCCTTCCACAGAAATATTGCAGTAAAGACAATTTATGTGTTTTATCATAACGTGTGTGTTTCTCATTGGTCATTGCACTTACACTATTGCCAGGTGTGCCAGAGGGGGCTGAGGCTGTTATTAGGGCTGAGAGGCAGAGTAACGGACTGAAGAAACATAAGCAGCTCCTTCGGGGGGAGGGATTATCTCTACAAATGCATGTGCTCCCATTGTGGAGACCCAAAAGGCAGGGTTAGGGACTACAGAAATCAGGTTGCCTTGACGGGGCCTGTGGCTTACGCATGTTTTTGCAAATGTGTTCAGACTAAACCTCTGTTTTGAAAGCATATTCTTAGACAGGTCAATTCAGTTGGTCGCTGGCTGGTTGGTAAGTTTGAGCTTGGAAATTTCCTTGTATTTGTTTGATGCATGTTGAAACCACAACTCTGTTTTCTCTTACACAAATCGGCTATGGGAGGTAACACAGTGTTATCCCAGTGATAAGCACAGTACAGTGTCACCAGAGCAGCCAACCAATGTCCCTGATCACTATCAACTCCAGTACAGTATCACCATACCAGTACAACCAGCAACAGTGTCCCTGATCGTTACAGGTACTGCTACAGATGACAACACCAAGGTATATTCTCTTACCACTTAGGCGTCCATTACTGTTTTTCATACGCTGGCTGATTTTTATGATACATAAGATACAATATATGGTACATAATCAGTCCAAACATTGAAAAATTCTCCCACATGTGGTATCCACATACTCTTAAGGAGTAACAAAATGTGTTTTGGGGTGCAATTCTAAGTATGTCCATATTGTGTTGTTTACTTTGCGTATATAAAAAAAAAAAATTCATTTTCTTTCTGCATTTTCCAAAATTTATGGGAAAAAAGTGAAATACCTTTAGGTGTTTACTCTCCAAAATGTAGTAATTTGTGGGTGTTTCCATTATTCTGGTGCTCCAGGGCCTCCAAAATGTGATAGGCAGTCAGGAAATTAGATGTGTAAATTATGCCCCTTTAAAGCCTGAAGGTGCTCATTGAATTTTGGACCTCTCCGTGTGGTTAGTCACGGAGTCACATATGAAGAGTGTGTTTTAAGGTGTGATTGTAAGTACCGTATGCCTATGATGTGCGTTTGAAAAACCTTGTTATTTATGACAACTTAAAGAGGAGTTCCACCCAGGGGGTCCAGTAAAAAAAAAAAAATTAAAAGTCAGCAGCTACAAATACTGCAGCTGCTGACTTTTAATTGGACACTTACCTGTCCCTGGGTCCAGCGATGCGGGGGATCGAAGCCCCACTCGTCTCCCCCTCCGTTCAGCGGCGCCGGCGTTGCAACTGTGGGCGCCGGGCTGTGGCTTCACAGCCTGGCACCCACTGCGCATGCGCGAGCGGCGTCGCGCGCCGTGATTGGCCGCTCAGTCACCTGGGACCTGTAATGGGTCCCAGATGATTGACAGGAGGGAGGGAGCAGAGCGGAGCCCTTCCTGTGCTGAGGGGGAAGTGATGTCACCAGCCCAGGCACTGGAAGGGGCAGACTACGAGGGACCCCCTAGCAACAGGCATTTAGAGGTAAGTTAAAAAAAAAATATCCAAATGTTTTTTTGTTTTGTTTTTTAGGATTTTTCATGTATTTTTGTTTTTTTGGGTGGAACCCCACTTTAAAAATAAAATAAAATGTATTCATATGACAAAAAAGGAGGGCAAAAAAAAAAACTCATCACGCGTCTTACTAAATACCTTGAAGAGTCTACTTTCCAAACTTTGTGGGTGTTTCTACTGTCCTGGCATCCCAGGGCCTCCAAAATGTGATAGGTATTCAAGAAATTGAATGTGTTATATATGCCCCTGTAGCACTCACCCCCGAAGGAGCCGCAGTTTGCACAAAGTTCTCTCCCCAGTTTAGTGCAGAGGCAGCGAAGCACGCAACAACAGTCACTCTTTCTGGCTCAATGAACAGTCTAGGGGTTGCCTTTTTCAGATTTATTGCTGAATAAACTTGTATGGGGAGCAATGAAGTATGGGATACTCCAATAACACCATGCAGTAACAGGAGGACATTCTTCGCTATGTGTACGCAGGCCAGAACAATCTTTTCAGCAGGAACTAAGAGATTGGGCAGCACTGAGATATGTCTATATAAATAACATTCCATTAAAGGAGCCACTGGCATTTTTGCACTAGGGAAGACAGAGACCAGTCAGTAGGATCCCAAATCTGGTCTTTAGGTCTGAACTCACAATGTTTCTGCATAACTGGATGCCTTCTTCCGATATCAGTCAGACATTCACCACTAAGCTCTCCAGACCAGATCCCGAATAATTATCTTCATTAGCTTCAAAAACAAGAAGGTAAGGATCCTCAGAAGTAGGCCCCTCAGCTCTGGACTAGCTGGGACCTCAATGAACTGAAGAACATCAGTTGGGTTGCCCAGAAAAGCAGCAGCCCCTCAGGCTGGGAACTTCTCCTGCTGGACAAGAACGGGGCTCACCCAGGGTGTTTATGTTCACTCCTACCCACCTTCACTCCTACCCACCCTCCCTCCCTTAGGGATTGGTTGAGACAACATAAATATTCTGGCTGCTGATTTTCTTCATCCAGCCCACTACATTCTAGGATCCTCCAGAAGGCAATGGGAAACAATAAAACCTGCAGCCAGTGAAACCCAGAACAGCCTAAAGCATTTATAAACTGCTCCACTGATTATAGAGGAGCCAAAACGAACTATAATGTTCCTAATCATCCTAGCAACCTATTTAGGGGGTGAATGTCTGAAGGTGCTCCTTAGATTTTGGGCCTCTCTATGTGGTTAGGCTCTGAAAAAAAATCAATATATTCAATAAGTCCAAACATTGAAAATGTCTGATATATGTGGTATTCCTATACTTGGGAGGAGTAGTAGCTTGTGGCAGAAGAACTAAATCCTCAAAAGACTCAGCATGCCTCTTAAAAAAAATACCTTAGGGTGTTTACTTTTCAAAATGTTTTGACATTGTGGGTGTTTCTCCTATCCTGGCACTTTAGGGCCTCAAGAAATGTGATAGGAAGTCAAATGCAACATGTATGCCTTTTTGAAAGCCTGAAGGTGCTCCTTGTGTATTTTGGACCCCTCTATGCATCTAGACATTTAAAAGGCTCACACCTGTGGTATCCCCATGCTTGGAAGGAGTAGAATAATGTGTTTGGTGGTTTAGTTCTAAGTATACATGTTGAGTTTGAGAAACAATTTGTTAAAATGCCAACTTAGTAAAACAAAATCAAATTTGATTTAATTTCTTAACTTTCCAAAAAGGTTGTTGCAAACATGTACATCATCACAAAACTCCCCATGCTTCTTACTAAATACCTTGAACTGTCTACTTTCTAAAAATGGGTCATTTTGGGGGTGTTTGTGCTGTCCTGGCATTTTAGGGCTTCAAGACTTGAGCTAGGCAGGCAGAATTGATGATTTTCAAATATATAAACTTTAGTTTGTAGACTATAACTTTCCGGCAGACTAAATAATATACATGTATTTGTTTTTTTATTTTTCCCAAAAAAATGTAGAAAAATAAATGTTGGCCTAAATTGATAAAGAAACATTATTTATTTGCAAAATTTTATAAAAGAAACTAAAAAAAATGTTTTTTTCCATTTTCAGTCTTTTTTCTTTATATAGTAAAAGTGGTAAAGAAACACAACCAAAAGAAAGCTTTACATGTATCAAAAATGATCTAAAATTCATTTGGGATTGTCAATCAAAGTTTTACAGTACTAAAAATTAAAAAATAGCATGGACAGGAAGGGGGTTTAACATGGCGGTCTTCAAGTGGTTAACAAACAATAAAAAATATACTAGAATCTAAATCAAAACCTTTATAAATGAAGAAAATAAACCATAAAATGTATTAACTATTGGTTGGACCAATGAAAAGCCGGCTTCTTCCATAAAATATAAAAAGAGCAATAATGTATACAAGCCGATACTAACCAAGTGTCCATGTATTTTCATATCTGGCCATGTATTAGCACAGTTTAGTTGTATGGTGCGGTCTGTGTGAGTGCGGGACCGAGTCATCTCTATATTTTAGAGGATCGTATTACTAGAATTCAATCCCTGCAGACTCAGATCTATCAAACCGAACCTGAAAAACTTGCGTGCTTCTTCTGGTGTTGCGCAAGATATCCTTTTGATATGAAAGATTTACCGCACTCTAAACATGAATAAGGATGCTCTCCCGTGTGAATTCTCTGGTGTTCATCAAGGGCGTACTTCTGAGTGAACGATTTCCCGCACTCTGAGCATGAATAGGGACGCTCACCGGTGTGAATTTTCATGTGTGTATCGAATGAATATTTCCAATTGAAAGATTTGCCACACTCAGGACATGAATAAGGACGCTCGCCCGTGTGATCTCTCTGGTGTACAAGAAGTTTGGCTTTATCAATGAAACCTTTCCCGCACTCTGGACACGAATAGGGGCGCTCCCCCGTGTGAAGCTTCTGGTGTCTAATAAGACCTTTTTTCTCAGTGAAACCTTTCCCGCACTCTGAGCATGAATAGGGAATCTCACCCGTGTGGCCTCTCTGGTGTGCAATAAGTTTTTTCTTCTCGGGGAAACATCTCCCGCACTCTGAACATGAATAAGGACATTCACCTGTGTGACTTCTTTGGTGTATAAGAAGAATTCTTTTCTCAGTGAAACATTTCCCGCACTCTGAACATGGAAAGGGACGCACACCCATGTGCATTCTAAGATGTTTAAGAAGGTGATTTTTCAGAGAGAAGCATTTCTCGCACTCTGAACATGAATGAGGACGCACTCCTGTGTGAATCTTCTGGTGTCTACTAAGATGATTTTTGTGAATGAAACATTTCCCGCACTCTGAACATGAATGAGGACGCACTCCTGTGTGAATCTTCTGGTGTCTACTAAGATGATTTTTGTGAATGAAACATTTCCCGCACTCTGAACATGAATAGGGACGCTCACCTGTATGACTCTTCTGGTGTGTAAGAAGACTTTGTTTGGTAGTGAAACATTTCTCACACTCTGAACATGAATAGGGACGCTCAGCAGTGTGACATTTCTTGTGTCTAAGAAGTTCTCTCTTTTTTGTGAAAAGTTTCCCACACACTGAACATGACAATGAAGTCTCTTCTGTGTGATCTCCTTCCTGCCCTGAAGAAGATTCCTCGGGAATAGACGGATCTATTAAAGTATTTCTACTGTGAGATCTTAGAGTCCTGGAATGTGATTTATCAGAAGATTCCTCAGACATATTCCGCACATTATGGTCATCTGCTGAGAAATAATTTTACAATAAAAGTTAGAAGAATTTTTGAAGTCATATATGTTGGTCTACTTCTAAATCTTTGAGCTCCAGCATGCAAGTGGGTGCAATCAGAACAGAAATATATACATTTAATGTAGATAAATGTTATGATGCCCCCAAATCACACTGTGCAACTTTGTGCATTGATGACATTGTTATTGAGGAATGGAGATGGACCTCTCATATGGTGTACAGTGGACCTCCTCATATGTTGGGAACATGACATTATATTGAGGAATGGAGATGGACCTCTCATATGGTGTACAGTGGACCTCCTCATATGTTGGGAACATGATGTTATAAAGAATGCAACAAGAAATGTAAGGGTGCAATGAGGACAGCTAAGATAGAACATGAAAGACACACAGCGGAGGAGAGCAAAAAAAATCCCAAGAAATTCTTTGTATGTAAACAGTAAAAAAGGGAGGACAGACCATATTGGCCCCATAAAGAATGAGGAAGGACATCTGGTTACAAAGGATGGGGAGATGGCGAAGGTATTGAATTTATTCTTCTCCTCAGTCTTCATGAGAGAATTGGGGGGCTTCAGTAACCAAAACTGCAGTGTTTATCCTCATGACATAACACAGGAAGCACCTCCATGGTTAACAGAGGACAGAATTAAAATTAGACTTGAGAAACTTAACAGTGATAAATCACCGGGACCAGATGGCTTGCATCCGAGGGTACTTAGGGAACTCAGTTCAAGTGATCGCCAGACCGTTGTTCCTAATTTTTACAGACAGTCTACTGACTGGAATGGTACCAGCTGATTGGAGAAAAGCCAATGTAGCACCAATATTTAAAAAGGGCCCAAAATACATCCCTGGGAATTACAGACCAGTTAGCCTAACATCAATAGTATATAAACTCTTGGAGGGGATGGTAAGGGACTATATACAAGATTTTAGTAATGAGAACGGTATCATTAGCAGTAATCAGCATGGATTCATGAAGAATCGTTCTTGCCAAACCAATCTACTAACCTTCTATGAGGAGGTGAGTTGCCATCTAGATAAAGGAAGGCCCGTAGACGTGGTGTATCTGGATTTTGCAAAAGGATTTGACACAGTTCCCCATAAACATTTACTGTACAAAATAAGGTCCATTGGCATGGACCATAGTGTGAGTACATGGATTGAAAACTGGCTACAAGTGTCAGTTCAGAGGGTGGTGATAAATGGGGAGTACTCGGAACCGTACTGGTGACCCTACAATAGAAATAAAACTTTTTTGCAGAAGAGAGTTTAACAAGACTCGTGGCCACTCGTTAAAACTAGAAGAAAAGAGTTTTAACCATAAACTACGTAGAGGGTTCTTTACTGTAAGAGCGGCAAGGATGTGGAATTCCTTTCCACAGGCGGTGGTCTCAGCAGGGAGCATCGATAGCTTCAAGAAACTATTATGCCTCGCTTCCACCGAGCGGATTGGTTCGGTTCGGTACGGTACGCTACTTTGGGTGTTTCCATTATGAAAGCGGCCCATACAACTGAACCGTACCGCTCCATTCAGGGGCATGCTTCAGATGTGGGGCAATAGAAAATGGAACGGTTCGGTTAGGGCGGAGCTACGATACATTCCACTGATTGGTGGACATGTGACGCCATGCTAGGCATTTTTTCTAAACCCACGTATGGCCCCTGTCGGTCCGACTTGCAGTGGAAACTCTCACCTGAATTGGCCGGATCATTCTAGGCCTTCCAAACTGTACCGACCCGAACCGATCCGCTCAGTGGAAACGAGGCATTAGATAAGCACCTGAATGACCGCAACATACAGGGATATACAATGTAATACTGACATATAATCACACATAGGTTGGACTTGATGGACTTGTGTCTTTTTTCAACCTCATCTACTATATATTAAGGAATGGAGATGGACCTTTCATATGGTGTACAGTATCTCCTCCTCATTTGTTGGGAACATGACGTTATATTGAGGAATGGAGATGGACCTTTCATATGGTGTACAGTATCTCCTCCTTATTTGTTAGGAACACAACGTTATATTGATGAATTGTCCAATGTAGTAAATAGGATTGCCGTATTGTGGTGAAGAGTTGATTCATGTGGTTTACAATATACACAGTACATTGGGCGCTGGGGTAGGTACATCGATGATGTTCTTACTATCAGCAGTTAACATTTCTCATTCTTATTACAAATACTAAATATGTTACTAATAATTGTAGGATTTTTTTTTCAGAATGTTGATATGAAGAGTTAACTGATTGCCTTTTGGGATCAGGAAGGAATCTTCTTAACCTAAAGAAAATGAGGCTGAGCTTTATATGGGTATCCTGCCTTCCTCTGTAAAAAAACAAACTGCTTCTTCAAAATTTTAAGTGTTTTCTTGGGTGAAGTCAGTAGACATAGACCTTTTCTCCTCTGTTGTAACAAAGTAAATACAAATTTTATACTCATAGAAGTGTTGCAATATGGACTACCAATGCAACGAACAGCTATTCCCTGCCCTATCTGAATAGCATATCATCCCTCTAGTGCCCAGCGTTACTAGACTGACCTTATATTTGTGAGCCCAATCAAAAGGGATTGTGGGATTGGTAGTTCCATCAGATGGCTGTTCCCCTGCATGACTATACACTCGGGACTACATATCCCAGGGATCTTTGCTACCACCAGGGAGATTGCTGGGAGAGCTATAAAAGAAGCCAGAGATCTGCCTCGCACTTTCTTCCTCCTGGGCCTTGTGTGTGAAGAATCTCTCTGTGCATGGAGAGTGAGATTGCGGCCTACCACGTGGTCTACAGCTTTCCGACCTGACGGAGAAGGGGTCCAGCGTTGCCCGCTGTTCATCGGACATCTGACCAGCACCACCTCTATAGTGCAGCAACCCACGCTTTGTGCTCTGCAACGGGTGATCATCACAAGCGGGTCAGCAGTCAGGACGTCCATCCAGGGTTTGCTAGCTAGGAGGCGTTGAATCAGGCTGGTCATTGGTGAGAGGGCCATTGCCCATCTTTGCAAACCTTTCCTTTTGATGTTTCACTGGGACACTGTGCACAGACAGCTTTACCTTGGGAACACTTCAATGCACCTTTATTTGAACACTGTACAGAAGCATCTTTAGCTACAGTCATCACAAGATATACTACCACTCTGTTACTACACCTTATTGAATATAATTAATGAGCTCCGACTGCCGGTGAAGACCATCAGATCTGCAACGGGGGCATTCTGTCATTGCTACTTAAAGGGCTCTCATACCATTCTTGTTTAGCACCATCTCTCATTAGGATCAAAAAGTTAAACAGGCCAGCCTGGGTTCTCTTTCTAGAAGTATTGTCAGGATTGATGCTTGACGTTTGCTTATCCTTTCAGGTCATGTTCCAGTGGTACTCTATTGTACATATATGTATATAATATTATGTTGCCATCTGTCCTAATTGGCATTCCTAGATAAGTCATTCGGCTGGGTTTGTTTTGCTATCCCAAACTTAGTTGAACTATCACCTCTTTTGTACAAAAACATCTTAACTAAAGTATTCCAGTAAACATTAATAGAATATAACCTTCTTGAGTGTTGCCTTATTACTTAAAGGTGTTGCAATGATGTCTGAACCCAAAGTGTCAGGTGGGTTGGCATGTTCACAGGGTCATGTCGATGCAGGTGAGCAGGTGAATCCAAGCAGTCCCCAAGGGGGGCTGTGCTAAAGAAGTAAAATAATAATGGGAACTAGTTCTATATTTGTGTTTTTTAACTTACTTGGGTCCATATGTAGAGAAGATTCCTCCTGTTTACTTTCCATAATCATCTCCCGCTCCTCCATAGACTGCTGATCTCCACTCACCAACCTCTCTTCTTCTTCCTCCTCTTTAATCTCAGGTTTGATGTCTTTCCATTCTTTGATCTAAAACCCAAAGATGATAGAACACATTTATAAAAAGAAAGAAGAGATTACATAGAAGAATGTCCTCTCATAGCTTAGAATACATGTTAAATTCTAGTTGTTCAGCCCCACCTACCTGATGATGGTGAGGGATGGTTTGATCTTCCTGTGTGGAATCCTGGGAATACAGAGGACGGGGACATCTCTCTGGTGGGTTTCCATTACTGGATCCATCTGTAGGAAACACACACACTGACTGAATACATTGTTTCTATGTGTTTATCAGATGGGGGATCTAGGTGGACCCTCCGTACTGCTCTCTCCTTTACAATAAAGTCTCCTCTTACCCGGTGATGTGAGGGGCGGCTGATTCTCCATCATGACGTCCTTGTAGAGATCCTTGTGTCCTTCTAAATATTCCCAAATCCTCCCAACTTATGGGTGGTAATGGATCACCAGATATTTTCTTCACCACTTTACAATCCTGTTGAAAGAGAGAAATAAACAATGGTCAATCCTGACCTCCTATATTCCACCTCACCTCTCCAGATAGAATATTATTTTAATTACAGAGATAAAAATAATATCATGTGACGTCCCAGAATCCTCCTCACCTCCTCCTGATCTACACAGGATTCTCCTCTCTGTAGACGGATAATAAACTGAGAATTAACTGGAGTGTACTGGGATGAATAATGTCTGCACAAAGTTCCTCCATAGTTTTGACACCTCAGACTGCTATTAAAGAACAACTCTAACTAAAATCTTTTATTTTGGGTTGGAATGACTGGGGAATGAATAATATTTCCTTTCACTTCATGTCCAGCATTAATCCAGTCTATAAACCAGAGGCTCTGGATGGACAGTTGGATAAATGGCTCTATATTTAGGATGTATCTGGTCTATAAACCAGAGGCTCTAGATGGACAGTTGGATAAATGGCTCTATATTTAGGATGTATCTGGTCTATAAACCAGAGGCTCTGGATGGACAGTTGGATAAATGGTTCTATATTTAGGATGTATCTGGTCTATAAACCAGAGGCTCTAGATGGACAGTTGGATGAATGGCTCTATATTTAGGATGTATCTGGTCTATAAACCAGAGGCTCTGGGTGGACAGTTGGATTAATGGTTCTCTTTTGAGGATGTGTACATATTATAATACTCTATATATACGTCTGTATAGTAGTATCTGCTGGAGGTAACAGACATCACAGTGACTATGGAGGAAGCGGATGGACATGACATGGGAGGTTACTGGGAGTAAATATAAAACAATTTGTATTACCTCCTCTGCTGCCGATTGTAAGGATATCCTTCTCTTCTTCCTGCAAACTGTCTTAACTCTAGAAACGGTAGCGGCTACCTCCCATCCTGCAGATTCACCTAGTCATGTCACAGGAAACATGTGACCAGGAAGCAGGAAATCGGGGTGGTGAACGTGAAGTGAATAGGAGGAGCTGCAAGCAGAGCACACATTCTCACCCCGAAGGTCTCTCCCTCCTTCTTCTTTTATATTATATCTTCTCTGTTCCTATCTCCCTGTATACTCCTCTCTGTATATCTCCCTGTATACTCCTCTCTGTATATCTCCCTATATACTCCTCTCTGTATATCTCCCTGTATACTCCTCTCTGTATATCTCCCTGTATACTCCTCTCTGAATATCTCCCTGTATATCCCTCTCTGTATATCTCCCTGTATACTCCTCTCTGTATATCTCCCTGTATACTCCTCTCTGAATACCTCCCTGTATACTCCTCTTTGTATATCTCCCTGTATACTCCTCTCTGAATATCTCCCTGTATACTCCTCTCTGTATATCTCCCTGTATACTCCTCTCTGTATATCTCCCTGTATACTCCTCTCTGAATATCTCCCTGTATACTCCTCTCTGAATATCTCCCTGTATACTCCTCTTTGTATATCTCCCTGTATACCCCTCTCTGTATATCTCCCTGAATACCCCTCTCTGTATATCTCCCTTTATACCCCTCTCTGTATATCTCCCTGTATACTCCTCTCTGTATATCTCCCTGTATACCCCTCTCTGTATATCTCCCTTTATACCCCTCTCTGTATATCTCCCTGTATACTCCTCTCTGTATATCTCCCTGTATACTCCTCTCTGGATATCTCCCTGTGTTGGGTTCGGGCTTCTGGACCCTTGTAGCCTAGGCTCGGACACTGGATGTGTGGATCTCAACCCCTTCACCGGTGAGGTAGACAAAACACATACACAGGTTGTATGTGAATAATGAATACAATTTAATGCTTGCTTGGGTGCAGAATATATACAGTATCAAGCACGTACTCCACTCGTAGGTGGGCCAATCAAATTACAAGTTAAACTTATACAATATAGCACGACTTCTCAATATCATTTTTAGCATACTTCCTTGGGGCTCATCCTGTACAGACAAAGCTTGTTCGTCATTAAGCAGAACTGTATAACCACATTCTAATGCCCCGTACACACGGTCGGATTTTCCGATAGAAAATGTCCGATCGGAGCGTGTTGTCGGAAATTCCGACCGTGTGTGGGCTCCATCGGACATTTTCCATCGGATTTTCCGACACACAAAGTTGGACAGCAGGAGATAAAATTTTCCGACAACAAAATCCGTTGTCGGAAATTCCGATCGTGTGTACACAAATCCGACAGGCAAAGTGCCACGCATGCTCAGAATAAATAAAGAGATGAAAGCTATTGGCCACTGCCCCATTTATAGTCCGGACGTACGTGTTTTACGTCACCGCGTTTAGAACGATCGGATTTTCCGACAACTTTGTGTGACCGTGTGTGTGCAAGTCAAGTTTGAGCCAACATCCGACGGAAAAAATCCTAGGATTTTGTTGTCGGAATGTCCGATCAATGTCCGACCGTGTGTACGGGGCATAAGTATTCTAAATGTCAAGCGCTTGCGGTTGGAACATATGCATGAGAAAAAGAGAACTGTATCAGGCTAAAACCTAAATTTATATCTTATGTTCGGTAAACAAAAAGCAGAACTTACTGGTTTTGACTGGAACATCTTAAATGTCATAAATGCACTGAATTTAATGAAAGCTGTATAAGTCAATTTAGATGATTAGGTGAGCGATTTACCCTTATAAACCTCCCTTTGATCATGTCATCTGTCCAGATGTCATTGATCACTTTACATAGCATTATCATACCACTTTTCATCTTCATTTGGGGGAAGTAATGAAAGAAGCAAGTTAGGATCTGGGGTAGGATCCTTCTTTACCTTGAGTTTTCCTGTTTTATTCAAGATGCAGAATACTAGTTTAACAGCTAGGTACATGGCAAAGAACAGGGATATCACCAATAGTAACACTATGCCTATCTTCTTGAAGAATCCAGTAATGCTAGACCAAGTTCCTCCAAACCAACCTCCCACACCTGAGAAGGGATTCCAATCATCAGCAAACGTCCTGGCCTGTTCTAGGAGTATCCCTCTTTGGGTGGCGTGGTTCTGTATTATATCATGGTAGTCTGGGACAGTTAATTTTTCAATGGGGGTAGTAAAGTTATGGATATAAGTACAACACATATCTTTATCATCCATAAGGTTACACAGGCCAGTAATAGCAGCTAACATTTGCTCTTGGTGTATGATGATGAGTTCCTGTTGTAGTCTCAATTTGAGGGTTTCTTCATTTAACAAGATGATATCTCTAGATGAGGAGTTTCTAGCTCTCCAATAAGTGGGTCTAGATCCATATCTTCCTTCATGTCTTCTATGTCCTTTTTTCTGTCTATTTCCCTTTTCCATTGTTCCCTTTGTGCTGGGGTAGCTGATTGATGTAGGAGGGATAACATGGTGTTCATGTCTACCCCGGGAATGGGGTCTGTGTGTAGATTTGGGTATAAGGTAAGTTTCCTAGGGGGACTGACGGTGTCATCTTTTATCATTACATATGGGGGAGGGGGCTCTGGAGCCGAAGGGGATATGTTATTGTCCGGTACCTTTTGTTTCTTGGACTTTATGAATTTCTTTTTATATGTTTTTAAGTGACCTTCTCACAGTTTACATGTCTGTTTCATGTATTCAAGATCCCATGTCCCTGGGGGGTATGAATTTTTATGCATACCACAGATTTTTTGGACCTCCGACCAGTCTCCTTCACTACAGGGTCCAACTATACCTATATCTGGCAGACCTATTTGGTGACACCGTTGGCGGACGTTGGTCCAGAAGGGTTCCATATATGCCGCCGGGACATGGGCATAAAGGTATTCATAGGGAGTGGGCTGACATGCCTGGCTGACTTGGGACCTCTGGGGAGTTCCCTCTATTTTGTCTACAGAATTCCCCATTTATTCCTAGAGGCACTACGTGACTCGAGAAGGGACAAGGATGATAACAACCGGTGTGTCTAATAATCTGATCTTTTACCTCATCAAGTGAGGACTCGTAAAGCAGTTTGCCTTCACTTATGGGACTATGTATGTTTATCTTCAAGAGATATGAAATATTTGAGTTTTCGGTCTGTGATTAAAGGGCAGTTTTTCCTAATCTTGTAGTAAAACCATAGGTTCTGGTTGATATTAGTATGGGAATTTCTTCTTGGTACAAAAATAACAATCCTAGTTTACATTGACTACATCTAGTAGCAGGTACTTCACAATAATCATATACACTGGTTGACATTTGATAAAATACTTACCTGTACTTAAAAATAAAACACTCTAAAGTGACTTATTTAACTTCTACACAATCATACATATATAGTCACATATTTATACATATATAATCCTTATTTTGCGTGCACGCCAATATAATTGGGGCTCCACAATAACATCCGTCCTTTGTCTTGAGTGCAGTCTATTGCCCCTCAAGTCTCTATCTATTTTGACCAACACCAGTCAAGTATTCTTCCCTTAATGTCTTTTACTTAACAGAAGTCAACCCTTAATTTCCCAGAGGATCAGCCTAGTCCCCCGCAGAAACACAGAACGTCTATAAGACACTTTTCAAATGACAAATTGTGGTCGGTCGTTGCGACAGAATAAGTGTACAAACTTCACCAAAATTAGGTAAAATAATGTCCACTTACCTGCCGGACAACGACCCCACTTCTGGTACCAGCTCTGTTGGGTTCTGGCTTCTGGACCCTTGTAGCCTAGGCTCGGACACTGGATGTGTGGATCTCAACCCCTTCACCGGTGAGGTAGACAAAACACATACACAGGTTGTATGTGAATAATGAATACAATTTAATGCTTGCTTGGGTGCAGAATAAACAAAGCTTGTTCGTCATTAAGCAGAAGTGTATAACCACATTCTAAGTATTCTAAATGTCAAGCGCTTGCGGTTGGAACATATACATGAGAAAAAGAGAACTGTATCAGGCTAAAACCTAAATTTATATCTTATGTTCGGTAAACAAAAAGCAGAACTTACTGGTTTTGACTGGAACATCTTAAATGTCATAAATGCACTGAATTTAATAAAAGCTGTATAAGTCAATTTAGATGATTAGGTGAGCGATTTACCCTTATACCCTGTATACTCCTCTCTGGATATCTCCCTGTATATCTCCCTCTCTGTATACTCCTCTCTGTATATCCTTCTCTGTATATCTCCCTGTATACTCCTCTCTGTATATCTCCCTGTATATGCCTCTCTGTATATCTCCCTGTATACTCCTCTCTGTATATCTCCCTCCCTGTATATCTCCCTGTATACCCCTCTCTGTATATCTCCCTGTATACTCCTCTCTGTATATCTCCCTGTATACCCCTCTCTGTATATCTCCCTGTATACTCCTCTCTGTATATCCTTCTCTGTATATCTCCCTGTATATTCCTCTCTGTATATCTCCCTGTATACCCCTCTCTGTATATCTCCCTGTATACCCCTCTCTGTATATTTCCCTGTATACCTCTCTCTGTATATCTCCCTGTATAATCCTCTCTGTATGTCTCTCTCCCACGCTGGCTCTCACACATTATTATTATTCTCAACGTCTTTTTACTTACTGTCTCATTTACATTGTCACTCACACTGTTACTCATTCACACCCCCCCCCACCCCCCCCCACCCCCAGGCCGGTGTGCAGGCGGTGGGAACAGATAAGCAGGCACAGCGGAAAAGGAGGCAGCGGGGAGCTGGTGTCAGCCAATGAGTGTGCAGTCTCTGGTGGTCCACCTTAGAAAAGCACCAGCCCGTATGGGTGAGGAGGAAGTATGGCTCAGACATTCAATGGTAGCTGGGCATTCTAATCCCATCTGCAGGGAGGAAGAGGAGACAGATTGTCTCCTTGTATACTTTACAGACCACAGGAGAGCCCACAGATCCCCCCCCCCCATGCACTCATCGACATGGGATGGAGGAGGACATGGGATGGAGGAAGAGGACATGGGATGCAGGACATACGATAGAGGAGGACGACATGGGATGGAGGAGGACATGGGATGGAGGAAGAGGACATGGGATGCAGGACATACAATGGAGGAGGACGACATGGTATGCAGGACATATGATGGAGGAGGATATGGGATGGAGGAGGAGGGGAAGGACATTGGATGGAGGAGGACAACGTGGGATGCAGGACATGGGATGTAGGAGAAGCACATGGGATGGAGGAGGAGGACGTGGGATGCAGGATATGGGATGGAGGAGGAGACGGGATGCAAGATATGGAATGCAGGACATAGGATGGAGGAGGAGGACATGGAATGGAGGACCTGGGATGGAGTAGGATATGGGATGGAGGACATGTGATACAGGAAAAGGACATGGTGTGTGTGTGTGTCTTTCTCTCCCTCCCCCACACACACAGTGTGTGTCTCTGTCTCTCCCCCTTACACACAGTGGATGTCTCTTTTTCTCTCTCCCCCTTACACATTGTGTCTCTCTTACCCCCCTTACACATTGTGTCTCTCTCAACCCCCTTACACACCGCGTGTCTCTCTCGACCCCCTTACACACCGCGTGTCTCTCTTACCTCCCTTACACACCGCGTGTCTCTCTCAACCCCCTTACACACCACGTGTCTCTCTTACCTCCCTTACACACCGTGTGTCTCTCTCACCCCCCTTACACACCGTGTGTCTCTCTCACCCCCCTTACACACCGTGTGTCTCTCTCTCCCCCCTTACACACCGCGTGTCTCTCTCAACCCCCTTACACACTGCGTGTCTCTCTTACCTCCCTTACACACCGTGTGTCTCTCTCACCCCCCTTACACACCGCGTGTCTCTCTCAACCCCCTTACACACTGCGTGTCTCTCTTACCTCCCTTACACACCGTGTGTCTCTCTCACCCCCCTTACACACCGTGTGTCTCTCTCACCCCCCTTACACACCACGTGTCTCTCTTACCTCCCTTACATACCGTGTGTCTCTCTCACTCCCCTTACACACTGCGTGTCTCTCTTACCTCCCTTACACACCGTGTGTCTCTCTCACTCCCCTTACACACCGCGTGTCTCTCTCACCCCCCTACACACCGCGTGTCTCTCTCACCCCCCTTACACACCGCGTGTCTCTCTCACCCCCCTTACACAACGCGTGTCTCTCTCACTCCCCTTACACACCGCGTGTCTCTCTCACTCCCCTTACACACAGCGTGTCTCTCTCACCCCCTTACACACCGCGTGTCTCTCTCACCCCCCTTACACACCGCGTGTCTCTCTCACCCCCCTTACACAACGCGTGTCTCTCTCACTCCCCTTACACACCGCGTGTCTCTCTCACTCCCCTTACACACAGCGTGTCTCTCTCACCCCCTTACACACCGCGTGTCTCTCTCACCCCCCTTACACACCGCGTGTCTCTCTTACCTCCCTTACACACCGTGTGTCTCTCTCACCCCCTTACACACCGCGTGTCTCTCTCACCCCCCTACACACCGCGTGTCTCTCTCATCCCCCTTACACACCGCGTGTCTCTCTCACCCCCCTTACACACCGCGTGTCTCTCTCACTCCCCTTACACACCGCGTGTCTCTCTCACCCCCCTTACACACCGCGTGTCTCTCTTACCTCCCTTACACACCGTGTGTCTCTCTCACCCCCCTTACACACCGTGTGTCTCTCTCACTCCCCTTACACACCGTGTGTCCCTCTCACTCCCCTTACACACCGTGTGTCTCTCTCACCCCCCTTACACACCGCGTGTCTCTCTCACCCCCCTTACACACCGCATGTCTCTCTCACCCCCCTTACACACCATGTGTCTCTCTCACCCCCCTTACACACCATGTGTCTCTCTCACCCCCCTTACACACCACATGTCTCTCTCACCCCCCCTACACACCGAGTGTCTCTCTCACCCCCCTTACACACCGCGTGTCTCCCTTACCTCCCTTACACACCGTGTGTCTCTCTCAACCCCCTTATACACCGCGTGTCTCTCTTACCTCCCTTACACACCGTGTGTCTCTCTCACCCCCCTTACACACCGTGTGTCTCTCTCACTCCCCTTACACACCGCGTGTCTCTCTCATGTGTGTATTTTGTATTTTCAGGAGGATGACTTTTTTGAAGATTTTCAACATTTATTTTTTGCAATTTACATGCCCAGATCAACATTTTGATCCTTAAGTGGGACCTTTCTCATGGTGAATGTACACTGTGCACACTAGACTTTCAGGCCTCATGCACGCAGGGCTTTTTTACACCTGCTTTTACCAGCGTCAGACTTTTTTTTTTTTCAACTTAAAAACGCCTCTCCGTGTTATTCTATGGCCTCATACACATACAGGCTTTTAGGAGCTGTAAGTGGCATAGGCGTTTTTAAGCTACAAAAAAAAAAAAAAAACAGGGCCAGCTTGTTCTGAAGACCGGTGTTACAGTTGTAAAAACATCTGATGTGGCTTAACGCTGGATACAGCCGCGTTAAGCCTCGTCAAGCTTTTTTTTTTGACATGTCAAAATCAATGGTTCCCTATGAGAGTCCATTGATTGGAATAGAAGTCGCACCACACGTCGGATCATGGCGGCTTTTTCACTATGGATCTTGAAGGGGAACTCTCACCAAAATGAAAAAAAAAAACTGGCATGGGGTCTCCCCCAAAATCCATACCAGACCCTTATCTGAGTATGCAGCCTGGCAGGTTGGAAAAGGAGATACTTCTGTCTGCTTCCTTCTCCCTCTACTCTTGGCCCAGGCAGTGACGTCACTAGGGGACGGGGCCTCCGGGTGACGTCACCAGGTGGCCATGCTGCATGCCTATATGAGTAATGTAACACGGTGTAGCATTACAGCGGGAGCAGATCGGAGGAGGAACAGAGGGAGAAGACAGCGAAGAGAGGAGAAGTGGGAGAGGACAGCGTAGCGAGGAGAAGAGGGAGAGGACAGCGTAGCGAGGAGAAGAGGGAGAGGACAGCGGAGAGAGGAGAAGAGGGAGAGGACAGCGTAGCGAGGAGAAGAGGGAGAGGACAGCGGAGAGAGGAGAAGAGGGAGAGGACAGCGTAGCGAGGAGAAGAGGGAAAGGACAGCGGAGCGAGGAGAAGAGGGAGAGGACAGCGGAGCGAGGAGAAGAGGGAGAGGACAGCAGAGCGGGGAGAAGAGGGAGAGGACAGCGGAGCGGGGAGAAGAGGGAGAGGACAGCGGAGCGGGGAGAAGAGGGAGAGGACAGCGGAGCAGGGAGAAGAGGGAGAGGACAGCGGAGCAGGGAGAAGAGGGAGAGGACAGCGGAGCTGGGAGAAGAGGGAGAGGACAGCGGAGCGGGGAGGAGAGGGAGAGGACAGCGGAGCGGGGAGGAGAGGGAGAGGACAGCGGAGCGGGGAGGAGAGGGAGAGGACAGCGGAGCGGGGAGGAGAGGGAGAGGACAGCGGAGCGGAGAGGAGAGGGAGAGGACAGCGGAGCGGGGAGGAAAGGGAGAGGACAGCGGAGCGGGGAGAAGAGGGAGAGGACAGCGGAGCGGGAAGGAAAGGGAGAGGACAGCGGAGCGGGGAGAAGAGGGAGAGGACATCGGAGCGGGGAGAAGAGGGAGAGTACAGCGGAGCGGGGAGAAGAGGGAGAGGACAGCAGAGCGGGGAGAAAAGGGAGAGGACAGTGGAGAGAGAAGCGGCAGAGGGGGAGGATAGCGGAGAGAGGAGCGGCAGAGGGGGAGGATAGCGGAGAGAGCAGAAGCATCAGAGGAATAAGACATCACTACAGGGAGGAGAAATCAGAAGGAGAAGAGCAGAAGCAGCAGAGGGATAAGACATCGCTGGAGCTGCTTTATTAAATTACTTTGTCAAAAACTTGTGTACTGTTTTAATTTTTGACACTTTTTTGGGGGTGAACGGGTAGGGGTTTAGGGTGGGGCCAGAATCTTCCAGATGGGGTAAGCCCCCTCGCCCGCAAACCCCAATAACCACCGTCCAGGGTTGTCGGGAAGAGGCTCTTTTCCCCATCAACATGGGAACAAGGTGCTTTGAAGGGGGGGGGCACAGAGATCCCCTGCCCCAAAGCAGCCATCCCCCATGTTCAGAGCGTGTGGCCTGGTATGGTCACTCGTCCTCATCCATCCTCCCCCCTCCTTTCCTGACCTGCTGGGCTGTATGCTCGGATAAGGGCCTGGTATGGATTTTGGGCAGGACCCCATGCCAGTTTTTTTTTTTATTTTGGTGAGGGTTCCCCTTCAAGATCCTTAGCGCACAAACTGCACTGATGATCCGACTTGTGGTGCGACTTCTATTCAAATCAATATGGGCACTCATAGGGAAACACTGATTTTAAATAGAGGCAGTGAAACGCTGCTTAAAGCTAGCGTAAGTAAACGGGAATTAACGCCAATGCAAAAAGCTACTAAAAGCACATCTTTACAGCCGCCTTTTCCAGCTCACTTTTTCAAACGCCCTGTGTGCATGAACCTATTGTTAAGGAAACAACTTATTGTGTGATATATTTCCCCCAAAGGCACAGGGAAGATCCTTTTTTCAAATATGAATTTCCCAGGTTAAGAAGTTAAAGACAAAAAGAAACAAGAATGAGATCAGTGAAAAGTGGAAAACTTTATAAATCACTACAATGCAATAAAATGATCCTAAGTGTGTATGTATATTCTCAAATAAACGTTATTTCCATAAAATCAAGCTGTCTCTACCTTTTGTCACAGTTACACCCTTCACTTTTTACATTTCAAATTGTACCGGCAAGGCAATCCGTTATTGCACATAATATTTAGTAAACCCACTGCCAGGAATGTTTTCATTGCGTGAATCTAGTGCACATCCCAAACACGTACTCGCCTCAACACCATGCACAGAGTTTTTGAGGATCCCCCAGAAAGGTCCTTTTAACAGGATGGGATCTAGCTGTTTCGTTGTGAACTGTCCAGTTCTTATCCTCATAAAGGATATTGAAATAATGCAGAAAGGTCATTTAGCAGGATGGGAACTAGCTCCTTCATAGTGAACTGTCTAGTTCCCATCCTTCTACATGACCTGTATGGTAATAATGAAGAAAATAGGATTTTTGACTTACCGTTAAAACCATTTATCTGAGTTCATTGACAGACACATCGCTTCCTTATTCAGAACCATAGAGTTATATCGCCCCCTACAGGAGTAGGACACTAGGCAGAAAAAAAAGACTTAGCTATGGCCATTGGCAGTCCTAGGTGATATACACCCCTCTCTCTGCTATAGGCCTTCAGTTTTGTCATAGGCTGTGTCAGAAGCATTAAAAACCCCATAGAGGGGTGGGTGCTGTGTCTGTCAATGAACTCAGAGAAACAGATTTTACGGTAAGTTAAAAATCCTATTTTCTCATTCGTTCATTGACAGACACATCGCTTCCTTATTCAGAACCATAGGGATGTCCCAAAGCAGTGCCAAACATGAGGGGCGGGGCAGCCAACAAAAAAACAGGCCAACCAGACAATCTGGAGCTCAACGAGAACAACTGGAGCCCAACCTGAACAGCAAGAAAACCCCTTCATGAGGGAAAAACCCTCTAGACCGCAGTCTGCAGAACCTTGCGGCCAAAAGAGGCATCCGCAGATGCCAGCACATCCACTTTGTTAAATGTTGTGAAAGTGTGCACCAACGACCAGGCGGCCGCCCTGCACACTTGCGTCACTGACGCCTGATGACGGAAGGCCCAGGAGGCACTCAACGCCAGTAGAGTGCGCCTTCACGGGAAGGGAGGAACCCGACCCCTGACAGAATAGGCCTGAGTCACCGTCTGTCTGATCCATCAGAAATGGTCACCGAGGAAGCAGACAGCCCCTTCTTTGGCCCGTCTGCGATCGCGAACAGGGAGTCTGATCTCCGAAAGGCTGCCATATACACCCTGATCACCCAAACCACATCTAAGGTGTGTATGGCAAATTCCCTCGGTTGTTGCGGCCTGGGTTATAGGGAAGGCAACACAATGTCCTCATTTAAATGAAAATCAGAAAAAACTTTTGGAAGGATAGGGACGAAGAACCACCTTGTCCTTATGAATCACCAGGTAGGGCGTGCGACAGGATAGCGCCGCCAATTCCGACACCCTGCGAGCAGAGGTGATAGCCACCAAGAAGGCCACCTTCTGTGACAGAGTGAGCAGGGGAATTTCTCTAATATTTTCAAACGGAGGCTTCTGTAGAATCGAAAGCATCAGATTCAAGTCCCATGGTGGCAAGGGAGATCGCACCAGTGGAACCATATGTCACACCCCCTGAATGAAGGTATGCACCAGGGAATGCGAAGCTAGGGGGCATTGAAAGAAAACCGCCATAGCCGACACCTGGCCCTTGATGGTACTCAAGGCCAAATTATTTTCAACACCCCTCTGAAGAAAAGTCAAAATCCGAGCCACCGAAAAGGAACATGGGTGAAACCCCACTGACTGACACCATGAAATGTACGATTCCTACGTCTGATGATATACCTTCCTGGAAGTAGACTTCCTAGCTTTGAGTAGTGTCGGATTTACAGACGCAGGTAAGCCTCTATCCTTCAACAGCCAGGCAGTTAAAGCCAGCGATGGTAAAGCAGGGTGGAAGATTGGCCCTTGGGGTAGAAGATCCTCCCCGAGGCAGCCGTCAGGGGGCGTCTGTGACCAGACGCACCAGGTCGGTGTACCAGGACCGACGAGATCAGTCCGGGGCCACTAGAATGACTGGAATTCCTTCAGCCTCGATCCTGCGTAATAATCAAGGCAGGCGCTTGAGAGGAGGAAAGCCGTAGATCAGACAATACTGGCCCCAGTCAACCAGAGGGTCCCGAGAACTGGCCACAAACCTCTGCACCTTCCCGTTGACCCAGGATGCCATCAGATCTACCTCTGGAGAGCCCCAACGCAGACATATCTATTGAAATACCTCCTGGTGAAGGGACCACTCCCCTTGGTTCAACACTTGTTGACTCAGGTAATCCGCCTGCCAGTTGTCCACCCCTGGAATGTGGACGGTGGAGATGGCTGGGACGAAAGGCTCTGCCCACCGGAGAATGCCTGCTACTTCCAGGCCCGCTAACACACTCCTTGTTCCTCCCTGGTGATACACATAGGCCACCGCTATGGCATTGTCCGACGATCCTTATTGGGAGCCCCTGAAGTTGATCCGTCCAATGATCCAGACAGAGTCTGATCGCCTGGTGTTCCAAGATGTTGATAGGTAGCCTGGATTCCTCCAGCGACCCTGAGCCGAGCTCAGGCCCAGGACTCCTCCCCACCCGGACAGACTGGCATCGGTGGTGACCACCATCCAGTACAGAAGGAGAAAAGACTTCCCCTGCCGAAGAGCCGGGGAATGAAGCCACCAGATGAGGGACTCTTTGGTTCCTTGGCTCAGCCAAATTTGACAGTCCAGGGACCCTTGACATTTGTCCCATTTTATGATCTGATGAGACAGATGAAGCAGGGGAAGGCGGGGGACGCTTCTGCCGCCCAAGAGCCACCTCCACCCAGGACACAAAGGACTCCAGGGCCACCGTCAGTGCGTCAATGGATGGCTGGGACCCAGTGGGACCTGCAGCCTCTGATAGGGGGTCAGGTGGGGAAACATGCTCCTGAGACTCCATAGGGGAAGAAGAGACCTCCCACACCAAGAGCGACCACTGCAAAGGGACACCCCCCACGCCAGTAGTGGTACCAGAACACCAGGACACCCCACAGCCTGCAGCAGAGAGAGGAAGGGACCCCACCAGACTCACCACCCCACCGGCGCAGCACTTGCTGCCTCAGGTGTAGACCCGCACACACGTGGCATCCGAGGAAGAGGATAAAACAGGAGCCAGCACCGGGTTAAAAGGAGGAGCTTCCACCTGCTAAAAACGCTGTCTGGGCTACACAGTAATGGCCGCCGCCTGAGCACAAAAAAAAACAAATCATGGTCGCTGAGCTACACAAACATGGCTGCCAGCCATAAAAAGTCAGCAGGCACTAGGGGGAAAAGATGCTGCCTATGGAAAAATGGCCGCTGGACGCGCTACACGAGGCTGACACAGCCCCAGAAAAACCCCTGAAAGAGAGAAAGAGAGGATCCGGGCACCAGACCCCCGGGAGCACCCGGTGCCTCCCCCTCCCCCACGGTAGGCACTGCACATGGCGGCCCGTACCCCCTGCCCATCTGTACTTATTCCCATCCCCCAGGATCCATCATGGCACCACACTACCTCATACAGAGGAGGGAGGGGGAAAGGGGGGCTACCAGGGGACCTCCAGGGACCATCCACCCCAGAAAGAGAGTGTGCAAGGGCGGAGGGAAACTGTCAAACCCGGGGAGGGGCCCCCGTCCACCGCAAACCTACCTAGGGGAGAGGGGGACATTTACTCACCATACCAAGACCAGGTGGGCACCGCTCCAGACAGAACCTCCTCGCCACTGAAGTGGGGGGCTGTTGGCCATGAGGGATGCTGCGACTCAAGCCGAGACCTGGTTGTATGGGACCATGCGAGACGTTTAACTCGCAGGGCCAGCCCCCGTCCAGTGGGGCTAAGTCGCGACCGACCTAGGGAGATCATGCGCTCG
Source organism: Aquarana catesbeiana (assembly GCF_042186555.1). Taxonomy (NCBI): domain Eukaryota; kingdom Metazoa; phylum Chordata; class Amphibia; order Anura; family Ranidae; genus Aquarana; species Aquarana catesbeiana. The sequence continues at coordinate 299,184,859 of NC_133331.1, read as the reverse complement.
CTGGCCAGACTGGGGAGATCACTTGATCAAATGTCCAGCCCGTCGCCCAGTCTGGCAGTTGATTGCAGATCTCACCGGAAAATATCTAGGAAAAAAAAAACAACAATCAAAAAAAAAAAATTTGCCAGGACTAGAGATCCCAGCAGGGAACTAGGTCCTTACTCCTGACTAGGCTGAAAAAACTGAAGGCCTATAGCAGAGAGGGGGGTGTATATCACCTAGGACTGCCCATGGGCATAACCAAGTCTTTTTTTATGCCTAGTGTCCTACTCTTGTAGGGGGCGATATTATCCTATGGTTCGGTTCTGAATAAGGAAGCGCTGTGTCTGTCAATGAATGAATGAGAAAGGTCATTTAGCGGGATGGGAACTAGCTCCTTCATAGTGAACTGTCTAGTTCCCATCCTTCTACATGACCTGAGCACTAGGGGGCAAACAGGTTATTCTGTGGGGTGGGAACTAGCCAGTTCACATTGAGCAAGCTAGTTCCCATCCTCAGGATTGACTAGGTGAATCTGCAGGATGGGAACTAGTCGCAACCCTCTAGAAACCTGTCTGTAGATGAAGTAACTTCCTGTGTGTATCTTCTATCACTTCCTGTCTCTGCATTCCAATGACGATAAGTGAGATTGCCATCTTGTGGAGAAAATACAACCGCAGCCTGTATCTTTATTTACTTTGAAAGCTACTTCATGGATTGTTCAGTTTTGGTGCATAACCACCTGCCATATCGCCATTGTTGTATAGAAACAACAAGACAGCTGACTCCTGAAGGTTGGGGTTGTATAAGAATGGCCTCCTCTTTGTGCTGCTGATGAGCATCCTTGGCACCTCAGATGTTTTGGAACCTAATTTCCCATGATGCTCAACTACACTGCAGAGTGCATGAGAATCATGGGAAATGTGCAGCAGAGTGCTCCGTGCTCACTGTGTTCATCAGACACGACAGAGCAGCGTACAGACCAATGAAATTGGCCCCATGTGATCACTGTGAACAATTACAGCCACCAACATGAATCATAAATCACAGGGGAGGGGCCAGGACGGAGAGACTGACACGGACTTTACACCAGCGCTGTCTCAGCACAGCATACCGCACCAAACATCCGGTGATTTTGCATAGAAAGCCGTTATAGTATGGTGCACTGACACACCAGTGCCATATGAGTACCCCGGTGTGGGGAGCGTTTTCTTTTAATAAAAGTATTTTGACTATATTACACTATATAGTTTCCTTTTCATTTATATGTATGGAGCCACATTGTTTCCAGCTGGAGGAGTGCAGCAGACACTGAGACTGAGACCAGGGGTGGCTCCAAAGCGTATTTGGACTCAGGGTAGAAGCTGAGTCACACACTCTGAGGTGAGCACATTAGTTTAAGGGGGTCACGAAGGAGCACAGGAGCATGTTTTGCAGCACTCAGGATATCTTCGGCATGATGTTGGATTGTTGTCACAGCTGAACACCACCTGCACACATTGTTTTATTATCACTGCTGGACATTATTTGCACGCACTATTTAGAGTGCCAAAGAGAACTTTTTTTCATTATTTATTATTTATTAATTTTTTCATTTAAAATAGCAGGATACTTTATATTGAGCACTAAGCACTTTTTATGTTGATTAAAGTGGGGTTCCACCCAAAAAAACAAAAATACATAAAAAATCCTAAAAAAACAAAACAAAAAAAATTTGGATATTTTTTTTTTTTTAACTTACCTCTAAATGCCTGTTGCTAGGGGGTCCCTCGTAGTCTGCCCTTTCCAGTGCCTGGGCTGGTGACATCACTTCCCCCTCAGCACAGGAAGGGCTCCGCTCTGCTCCCTCCCTCCTGTCAATCATCTGGGACCCATTACAGGTCCCAGGTGACTGAGCGGCCAATCACGCCGCTCGCGCATGCGCAGTGGGTGCCAGGCTGTGGAGCCACAGCCCGGCGCCCACAGTTGCAATGCCGGCGCCGCTGAACGGAGGGGGAAAACGAGCGGGGCTTCGATCACCCGCATCGCTGGACCCAGGGACAGATAAGTGTCCAAATAAAAGTCAGCAGCTGCAGTATTTGTAGCTGCTGACTTTTGATTTTTTTTTTTTTAATGCCCCCCCTGGGTGGAACTCCTCTTTAAGACACTATGTATGGTGTAACAAGCACTATTAAGCACTAATTTATGGTGTAACAAGCACTTATTTTTTCACACCTTGTTTATTTATTCAACATTCATATTATTTGTATTTAATATTATCGCACTAGTAAGCACAGAGTTGGTTATTATCAATTTTGTTTTTGGGGTCACCCAAGCGCAGCGCATAACTTGAAAATTTATCCTATGCACGTTATATGAAGCGTGATTAGCGCATGCAGCTGGAGGTAGCACAAGTAAGGCATAAGATCATTGTGGCTCACAGAATTTTTCCAATTTAACATGAATCACACAGCTGCATGTTGGAGCCACCACTTTGTTTTCTCTAATAGGGCGTACACACGGTCGGACTTTGTTCGGACATTCCGACAACAAAATCCTAGGATTTTTTCCGACGGATGTTGGCTCAAACTTGTCTTGCATACACACGGTCACACAAAGTTGTCGGAAAATCCGATCATTCTGAACGCGGTGACGTAAAACACGTACGTCGGGACTATAAACAGGGCAGTGGCCAATAGCTTTCATCTCATTATTTATTCTGAGCATGCGTGGCACTTTGTCCGTCGGATTTGTGTACACACGATCGGAATTTCCGACAACGGATTTTGTTGTCGGAAAATTTTATCTCCTGCTCTCCAACTTTGTGTGTCGGAAAATCCGATGGAAAATGTGTGATGGAGCCCACACACGGTCGGAATTTCCGACAACACGCTCCGATCGGACATTTTCCATCGGAAAATCCGACCGTGTGTATGGGGCATTATACTGATCGGCTCTGGGGAACAGAGTGTTATCCCAGTGATCACCACAATACAGTGTCACCAGAGCAGCCAACCAATGTTCCTGAACACTACCAACTCCAGTACAGTATCACCATACCAGTGCAACCGGCAACAGTGTCCCTTATTGCTAGCCACCCCAGTACCAAGTCACCAGACCAGTGCAGCCAATCATAGTGTTCTTGATCACCGTCACAACTGTTCTTGATTGCCGCTACACCAGTCCCACTGTCACCAGACCAATGCAGCCAGGAACAGTGTTCCTGATCACCACAATGGATCTCAGGTTCACCGAACCAGTGTAAGCCAGCAATAGTGTTCCTAATTCTAGTCCCAGTGTCATCAGAACAACATAAGTCAATGACAGTGTTCCTGAGTAGGGATGGGCGAACGATTAGGCCTGAGCGTAAGTTCTGCGAACACCGAACAATTTGCGGTGTTTGGGGCAAATTCGAAGGCTGCCGGAACACCATTAAAGTCTATGGGACACTAACATGAAAAATCATAAGTGCCCATTTTAAAGTCTTACAGTATATGCAATTTATTGTCATAAAAAGTGTTTGGGGACCCGGGTCCTGCCCCAGGGGACATGGATCAATGCAAATTTTTTTTTTAAAAACGTCCGTTTTTTCGGGAGCAGTGATTTTTTTTAATGCTTAAAGTGAAACAATAAAACATATTCCTTTAAATTTTGTGCCTGGGGGGTTTCTATCGTATGCCTGTATAGTGGCACATTTTTCCCATGTTTAGAACAGTAAAGAAAGGATTTCGCGCAAACACATGTATCAAATACAATAAAACGTGCAACAACAATAAAAAACCAAAAGGAGTGTCCAATAATAATGTCTAAACTTAAATCTTCCTGTTGGATACTATAGTGAAAAATTGGCTGGTTGAGATATTTTCACATATAATCAGTGATACGATGATGTCCTTCCCTTAAAACAAGTCTCCCATTGCCCTTACCTTAAAGGGCTTAAAATAAAGCCTTGATGTAGATGCAGGTGATGGTCTGGGAGTGACTGGAGTCTGTCCTCTGGTGGTGGTTCCTGATGTGTTGAAACTTAGGGTACTTCTAGTCAGGAACGATTCCGGGTCCTGGGCTCCAGCCCAACCAGGTGGGCAAAAAAAGAGAGAAGGGACAAAAAAGGCTTCCAATGGTGTAGTAAGGTTAAAAAATGAAATTTATTTTACCAAAAAAACTTTCCAAACATGGGATAAAAAGCCATACACACTGTGGATACAGTGTGCAGCGGTGACAGGTACAGATGGCGGCGAGACGCCGTCACCTAATGCAAAGCTTCCGGTTCACACTGACAGCTTCTGGGTCAGAGCAGTGTGTAATGTCGTGTGAAGTGGTTGACGGGATCCTACGCATTACGTCACGTGACCTCGTGACTTCATCAGGGATTAGAACAGTACCATAGCAAAATGACATTTCTAAAGGAAAAATTGTCATTTAAAACTGAGCGTGGCTGTAATGTATTGTCAGGTCCTGGCAATATAGATAAAACTCATTGAAAAAAAGAGCATGGGATCCCCCCAGTCCATTACCAGGCCCTGTGGTCTGGTATGAATATTAAAAGGAACCCTGAACCAAAATTTTTTTTAAAATTGCGTGGAGGTCCCCCTAAAATCCATACCAGACCCTTATCCGAGCATGCTACCGGGTGACCCCACCCCCCTCTGACACCACGGGAAAGCCATTGGAAAGTCCCTGTGGCATCAGAGGAGGCGGGGTCACCCAGGTACATCACCGGGTGGCCCCGCCCTCAGTTATATAAGAACTGTCAAAGGCGATGAAGCGTCACATGGTGGGAGCCTCCAATGGAGGCAGGTCAGGGTGGATTTTTTTTTCTTTTTCGGTCCGTCGGCGGAGCGATATAAGAAGATGAATGGACTTCGTGGGACATTTTTATATTTTTATTTTTTAATAAAGGACTTGTCCCCAAGCTGTGTCTTGTCAATTTTAATATTTTGACACTTTTTTTGTGAAATGGTAGGGGTACATTTGTACCCTGTTACCATTTCAGACAGGGGGGAGGCCGGGATCTGCGGGTCCCCTTGTTAAAGGGGGCTTCCAGATTCCGATAAGCCCCCCGCCCACAGACCCCCACAACCACCGGGCAAGGGTTGTGGGGATGAGGCCCTTGTACCCCAAAGCACCCTCCCCATGTTGAGGGCATTCATTAATTTCCATATCAGAACCGAAGGGCCTGGTATGGATTTTAGGGGGACCCCCACGCAATTTTGTTTTTTATTTTGGTTCAGGGTTCCCCTTAATATTCATACCACAGACAAAGGGCCTGGTAATGGACTGGGGGGGATCCCATGCTCTTTTTTTTAATGAGTTTTATCTATATTGCCGTGACCCGACAATTCATTACAGCCGCGATCAGTTTTAAATGACAATTTTTCCTTTAGAAATGTCATTTTGCTATTGTACTGTTGTAAACACGGGAAACATGTGCCACTTTACAGGCATACTATAGACACCCCCCAGGCACGATATTTAAAGGAATATTTCATTTTTATTGTTTCACTTTAAGCATTAAAAAAATCACTGCTCACAAAAAAACGTCAGTTTTTAAAAAAAAAAAAATTTGCATTGATACATGTCCCCTGGGGCAGGACCCGGGTCCCCAAACACTTTTTGTGACAATAACTTGCATATAAGCCTTTAAAATGAACACTTTTGAGTATTCATGTTCGTGTCCCATAGACTTTAATGGTGTTCGTGTGTTCTGCCGAGTTTTTTGCCTGTTCGGTATGTTTTGGTGCGAAACGAACCGGGGGGGTGTTCGGCTCATCCCTATTCCTGAGCACTGTCAGACCAGTTCCTTATCATTGCTACACCTCTGCCAGTGACCTAGACTAGTTCAAGCAGCAACCGTGGGGCTGGCCAGCGCTGTCTCACCAGTTCAAGTGTCAACAGAGAAGTGTAAGCCAGCACCAGTGTTCCTGATCACCACCACACCAGTCCCAGTGTCACTAGACCAGTGTAAGCCATCAACAGTGTTCCCATTCGCAAGCACATCAGTCCCAGGGCCATCAGCTGTGTTCCTGATCACAACCACTCCAGTCCCAGTTTTCCCCGACCAGTGTGCACTAGTACGTCTTCCTGATTGCCACCAAAGCAGCCCCAATTTCACCAGACCAGTATAAGCCAGCAAGAGTGTTCCTGATTACCCCCACTCCAGTCCCAGGGTCCCCTGGCCAGTGTAAGCTAGAAGCCGTGTTTCTGACCACCACCACACCAGTCCCAGTGTTACCAGACCCCAGTAAGGGGAGAGACTGCTAGGGTTAACACATCATCCCTTTAATGCAGGACACACATTAATTACACAGGTTCTGTGGTTGATTAAGGTGGTAATTAAACTCATTTGGCGCCTTATCTGCATTAAATCAGCCTCAGAACCTGTTTAAATAATATGTGTCCTGGATTAAAGAGATGTTGTGGCAACCCAAACTGCCACATGTAGCAAGCTTTCAAAGGACAGCGCTGTGCTTAACCCCTTTTCTCCCTTGTCCTTTGGAGCAGCGAGGTGGGCTGGTAGACAAACAGCCAGGAGGGCTGGTATTACCTGCAGGCAGTAAAGCTGGGGGCAGTTCTACAGAGGAAAGGAGATACTCCTACATGCGGTTTTGCGGTACCCAAACAAAATTTGTATCATTTTTTTTCACACAAATAGAGTTTTTTATGGTGGTATTTTTTGCTAAAATTTTTTTTAAAAAGATCAAAAATTGGGAAAAAAACGTTTTTCTTTCTGATGGGTCACACTGATGGACACTGATAGATGGCACTGATGGGCATCACTGATAAGGAGACACTGGCAGGCATAATTTGTGGACAGTAATTGGCATAATTTGTGGCCACTGATTGGCATCTCTGGTGACCATGGGTGACATACCTGGTGGTCATCAGTGGTGGGCATCCCTGGTGGTCCTGGGTGGGCATCCATGGGGGTCAATCATTCAGCGCAGACCCCCCCTCCCGAAAGGAGAGCAGTCACTCAGCTCTCCTCTACTCGTGTCTGTCAGACACAAGTGAGGAAAAGCCGATACATGGCTTTTCCTGTTTACACCGTGATCAGCTGTGATTGGACACTCTGTCAGAGGCTCTTTACCGAGATTGGAGTTGCAGTGTGTCAGACTGACACCACAACTTCGATAGCCACGCTGTGCACCCCTATGGCCGCGTGCTGGCTTGTTGTTCTGAAAGACGTCATATGACGTTCAGGATAACCACTTTGCGCACGTCATATTGCTATACTGGGGAAGGGAAGTGGTTAAAGACTGATTATGCCCAGGAAGGAGAACAGTCTATCATCTTGTCTTTGTACATCAGAAGGAAGTTGTCCCCATCCATTGTTTCAGTCAAGTTGGGCATCCCATAACCCCTCTACTCCACCCAGGTTGTTATCCCTAATAAAAACAACAAAAAGAATTCAGGGACTGATTTCTTGTGCCCAGATGCAAGTGTGTTGCCTGGCTGTGCAGGAATAGTGGAGCCAGTTACTAGCAGTCCCTGCTAGGAGTAGTGCGGGGATAGCGCTACATCAATACAGAATCAGACCAAACATTAAAAATGTCTCACATATGTGGTATTCCCATACTTGGGAGGAGTAGTGGAATGTATTTTGGGGTGAAATTCTAAGTGTGACCATACTGTGTGTTGGGATATTTTACTCATTGACAGCTTTGTGTCAAAATAAGAATTTTAATTTTCTTCCTGTATTTTCTAAAACCTTGTGACAGAAGAATAAAATCTTCAAAAGACTCGTCGTCCCTCTCCTGACACTTTAGTGTCTCAAAGAATGTGATAGGTATTCAGGAAATCAGATGCAACATTTATGTTTTTTGAAAGCTTGAAGGTGCTCCTTGGATTTTTGGACCCCTCTGTGTCTAGGCAGCTAAAGAGTCTCACACATGTGGTATCCCCATGCTTAGGAGGAGTAGAAGAATGTATTTTGTGGGGTTGTAAATATACTCATACTGTGTGTGAGAAATAACTTGTTAAAATGACAACTTTATGAAACAAAATAAGATTTGATTTCATTTCTTTATTTACCAAAAAGATTGTTGCAAATATTTACAAAATTCCAAAAACTTTTCAAGCCTCTTACTAAATACACTGGACTGTTTACTTTCAAAAATAGGGTGATTTGGGGGTATTTGTAGTATCCTAGCATTTTAGGGCACCATGAAATGTGATAGGTAGTCAGGAAATCAGATGCAACATTTATGCCCTTTGAAAGCCTGAAGGTGCTCCTTGGATTTTGGATCCTCTCTATGTGTCTAGGCAGGTAAAAGGCCTCACACATGTGGTATCCCCATGCTTGGAAGGAGCAGTAGAATGTGTTTTGTGGTGTAATTGTATACCCATGTTGAGAGTGAGAAAAAAATTGTAAAAATGAAACATTGTAAAACAAAATCAAATTTTATTTAATTTATTTTTCCAAAAAGATTTGGGGGGGTATTTATACTGTCCTGGCATTTTAAAGCCTCAAGAATTAAGACAGGTGGTCAGGACATCGGGACTGATTAATTTTCAATATATACACTATACATTGTAGACTTTATAACTTTCACAAAGATTACATAAAATATACACCGATTTGCTTTTTATTTTACAAAAGAAATGTAAAAAAATAAATTTTGGTCTAAATTTATGAAGAAAGATTATTTGCAAAGTTTTTATAAGAGAAAGCAATAAAAATACATATATATATTTTAAATGTTTAGGCCTTTTCCTTTATATATTAAAAGTAATGACAAAATACAACCAAAAAAAAGGTTTACTGGTCTCAAAAAATTATTTAAAATTTCACTTGGGTACAGTGTTGCATTACCGAGTAATTGTCAAAGAGTCACTGTGATGAAAACCAAACAAATGGAGTGGACAGGAAGGGTGTTTAACATGGCGGTCTTCAAGTGGTTAACAAACAATAACAATTAAGCTAGAATCTAAATCAAAACCTTTATAATTGAAGACAATAAAATATATAATAGAAGAAGATAATAAACTATAATAAAGCCCGGAAGTGACCTGATGTGGCCGTTTGCTGGGCAGAAAGTCGAGTGAGGCTGAGATGGCCTCCACTCATCTCTATGCCCTTGGAGGACCGGAGTGATGTCTGACATCACTTCCAATTCTCGGGTCAAATCTATTTATTTTTTTTAAAGTCAAAATGCATAAAAAAAAATAAAAAAAATAATAATTTTGCTTTTAAAAGGTAAATGAGAGATCTGGGGTCTTTTTGACCCCCGATTTCTCAATAAAGAGGACCTGTCATCCTTATTTTTATTGCAAGGAATGTTTATGTTCCTTGTAATAGGAATAAAAGTGATTAAAAAAAAATGAAGGACAGTGTAAAAATAAAAACTAAAATAAATAAGAAAAAAAATTGAAAACACCCTTCCATAGGGGGAATTGTGTTGGGTCCTGCTGTCGCACTGATTCCGCTTGAGCGGGTGAGCTTGTCCTCAATTTTATCTTTTATGTATTGTGTTTTGTGACTACCTTTGTGATTAATTATGTTTGCTGCATTTGTCTAATATATGTATGTATATATTAAAAAGTTATCCTAAATTACCTTATAGATTTGTTTCTCCTGAAGAAGCGGTTCCAACCGCGAAACCGGTCGAGATAAAAGCTTTACATACATCCCCCGTAAAAATTAGCTGTTTCCACTCGCTGTATTCAGTGTGGTATATTCCCTTGATTTTATGACTGTATGTAGACATTTTGTTTGTAATCTTGTACTTTCAATTATTAAAATGTATACATTTTTTAGATTTTTGTAACTATGTATTATTATCGAGTACCGTGATAGTCCCAACTTCCAATTTTGGGGGTGCACACATGAAGAGACAGTAGCAGCAACTGCCGTCACGTCTCCACCCCCATATCCCCTTTTTCCATCCCTCCATGCTCACGTGCAGACGCAAACGCATATGTAAGCCGCGCACATATGTGTAAACAGTGTACAAACCACACATGTGAGGTATCGCCGCAAACATTTGACTGAGAGCAATAATTCTAGTGCAGAACCTCCTCCGTAACTCTAAACAGGTAACACGTAAAAATTTTAAAGCGTCGCCTATGGAGATTTTTAAGTACCGTAGTTTATCACCATTCCATGAGTGTGCGCAATTTTAAATCATGACATGTTGGGTATCTATTTACTCGGCGTAACATCATCTTTCACATTATACGAAAAAAATGTGCTTTTTTTTAATTCATTAAAGAGTATTTTTTTCCAAAAAAAATTGCATTTGAAAGACGGCTGCGCAAATACTGTGCGGCGTGAAAAACTGCAATGATCGCCATTTTATTCTCTTAGGAACCTTTGCTAAATTTTATATATATATATCTATATATATATATATAGATAGATATCTATATATATATATATATATATATATATATATATAGATCTATCTATATATATATATATATATATATATAGATATCTATCTATATATATATATATATATATATATAATATTTGTGGGTTCTAAGTAATTTTTTTAGCAAAAAATACTTATAACATTAGGGGGGCTGGACTGTGGCCGTTGGATGTAGAAAATGTCCCGGCATCAGTGGGAGTTAACAATGCCCAATCCTTGGTGTCAGTGAGAGGAATTGAGCCCCACCCTGTTGGTGTAATTGGGAGGAATTGGAGCCCCATCAGTGTCATTGGAAAGAAAGTTGGCCCAATGTTGGCATGTTTGGCCCCCATTGTTGGTGTCATTGAGAGAAACTTTGCCCCATTATTGGTCTCATTGGAAGAATCGTGCTCCATTGTTGGTATCATTGGGAGGAATTGTGCCCCATCAGTATCATTGGAAAGAATTGTGTTCCAATGTTGGTTTCTTTGGGCCGCATCATTGGTGTAATAGGGAGGAATTGTGCCCCATTGTTGGTGTCATTGGGAGGAACTGTGCCATATTAGTGTCATTGGAAAGAGTTTTGCCCCAATGTTGTAGTCATTAGGCAGATTTGTGCCCCTTCATTGGTGTCATTGGGTCCCATTGTTGGTGTCATTGGTAGGAGTTGAGCTTCGGGAGGAATTGTGCCCCTTCGTTGGTGTCAGTGAATGAAATGGCGCCCCAAGGGCCATATAAAAGCACACCTGGTCCATGGGCCACAGTTAGAAGATCCCTGGTTTAGAGGATCGTATTACTAGAATTCAATCCCTGCAGACTCAGATCTATCAAACCGAACCTGAAAAATATTCAATATATTCCGCCCCACCCCCAACACACCACTGTTATCAGGAGAAAGATGATTAGCTCATATGAATTCTCTGGTGTTGCACAAAGTTTCCCTTGTGAATGAAACCTTTCCCGCACTCTGAACATGAATAAGGACGCTCTCCCGTGTGAATTCTCTGGTGTGTCACAAGGTATCCTTTGGTAGTGAAAGATTTCCCGCACTCTGAACATGAATAAGGACGCACTCCCGTGTGAATTCTCTGGTGTGTCACAAGGTATCCTTTGGTAGTGAAAGATTTCCCGCACTCTGAACACGAATAAGGACACTCACCTGTGTGAGTTCTCTGGTGTTCATCACAGAGGTTTTTCTGAATGAAAGATTTCCCGCACTCTGAACATGAATAAGGACGCTCACCTATGTGAATCTTCTGGTGTGTATCATATGAAAATTTCCAATTGAAACATTTCCCACACTCCAAGCACAAATAAGGACGCTCACCTGTGTGATCTCTCTGGTGTACAAGAAGTTTTGTTTTCTCAATGAAACCTTTCCCGCACTCTGAACATGAATAGGGACACTCCCCCGTATGAATCCTCTGGTGTCTAATAAGATTTTGTTTTCGAGAGAAACTTTTCCCGCACTCTGAACATGAATAGGCACGCTCACCCGTGTGAATCTTCTGGTGTTTAATGAGATTTATTTCCTCAGTGAAACATTTCCCGCACTCTGAACATGAATGAGAAGACTCACCTGTGTGACTTCTTTGGTGTATAAGAAGATTTCTTTTCTCAGTGAAACATTTCCCGCACTCTGAACATGAAATGGAACGCTCACCTGTGTGAATTTTTTTGTGGCTAAGAAGTTTCCCTTTTACAGTGAAACCTTTCCCACACTCTGAACAAGAGAAGGGACGCTCACCCGTGTGACTGTACCAGTGTATAAGAAGGTTGTATTTGCTAGTGAAACATTTCCCGCACTCTGAACATGAATGAGGGCGCTCCCCAGTGTGAAGCTTCTGGTGTCTAATAAGATTGTTTTTCAGAGTGAAACATTTCCCGCACTCTGAACATGAATAGGGACGCTCAGCAGTGTGACATTTCTTGTGTCTAAGAAGTTCTCTCTTTTTTGTGAAAAGTTTCCCACACACTGAACATGACAATGAAGTCTCTTCTGTGTGATCTCCTTCCTGCCCTGAAGAAGATTCCTCGGGAATAGACGGATCTATTAAAGTATTTCTACTGTGAGATCTTAGAGTCCTGGAATGTGATTTATCAGAAGATTCCTCAGACGTATTCCGCACATTATGGTCATCTGCTGAGAAATAATTTTACAAAAAATGTTAGAAGAATTTTGGGAATCTTGTATTCAGGAGTCATATATGTTGGTCTCGTTCTAAATCTTTGAGCTCCGGAATGCAAGTGGGTGCAATCGGAACAGAAATATAATCTCAAAGATATTGAGATTAGGACATTCTATGTGGGTGGGTCAACTGCTGATTTGAAATTTATATTTTTCTCTTGTGAATTCAGTAGACATAGACCTTTTCTCCTCTGATGTAACAATGTAAATACAAACTTTGTACTCATAGAAGTAAAATAAAAATGGGAACTGATTCTGTATTTAGTGTTTATTACTTACTTGTGTCCATATGTAGAGAAGATTCCTCCTGTTTATATTTCATAATAATCTCCCCCTCCTCCATAGACAGCTGATCTCCACTCACCAATGTCTCTTCTTCATCCTCTTTAACCTCAGCTTTGATGTCTTTCAGTTCTTCACCCTAAACCACAAAGATGATAGAACACATTTATAAAAAGAAACAAGAGATTACACAGAAGAATATTACCCCATAGATTAGAATACATTTTGAGTTCTAGTTGCTCAGTCCCACCTACCTGATGATGGTGAGGGATGGTGTGACCTTCCTGTGTGGAATCCCGGGAATACAGAGGACGGGGACATCTCTCTGGTGGGTTCCCATTACTGGATCCATCTGTAGGAAACACACACACTGACTGAATACATTGTTTCTGTGTGTTTATCAGATGATGGGGGATCTAGGTGGACCCTCCGTACTGCTCTCTCCTTTACAATAAAGTCTCCTCTTACCCAGTGATGTGAGGGGCGGCTGATTCTCCATCATGATGTCCTTGTAGAGAACCTTGTGTCCTTCTAAATACTCCCACTCCTCCATGGAGAAATAGACAGTGACATCCTGACACCTTATAGGAACCTGACACACACAATGATACAGTCACCATCCAGACACATCCCTTGTCTGTTACTGGATAATGTCCCAGAATTCCCGGCACCGCTCACCTCTCCTGTCAGCAGATCAATGATCTTGTTGGTGACTTCTAGAACCTTCTTGTTTCTCTCAATTGTCAGGGAAAGTGGTGGAGGCACCTTATTGGTCACCTGGCCACTAGACTTTACAGGAGGCAGTATCTATAGAAAAAGATCAAGAATGATGTCATGACACTACCAGAATTGTTTAAGCTCTCCAGGAGTTTTTTTCTACTAATAGAGATAAGAGTGATGTCATGTGGCCTCCCAGAATCCTCCTCCCTCCCTCCTCTATTTCTGTACAGGCCTCTCCTCTCTGTATATGGATAATAAACTGGGAATTATCTGGACTGTACTGGGATAAATATTGTCTGCACAGAGTTCCTCCAGAGTTTTGACACCTCAGACTGCTTTTAAAGAACAACTCTGGGGCGTGTCCAAGATGGCCACCGGAGCAGACATGCCTTAGGAGAGCTCTGAGACCTGGCTGGATTATTATCCGTTCTCCCTGCAGAATACCACCCGGAACAGACCCAAACCGTGCAGGACCCTCTCCGGAACAGTATACACAGAGGGAAATGCACTCCGCTGTTTTGTAAGCCCCGCAACACCTCTAAAACCCCATCCTCCACTGCACAGCCGTCTCCCGCCACAGCAGTCAGCATGGCATCTCAGACAGAGGACACTGATCCAGGCCTAAGGGAGCAGACCAACTTTGAGGCCCTCATGCAGGCTATTACCACCTGCCAAACTACCCTGACAGGGAAAATTGAGACCATGCAGCTTGATATTAGCCTGATCCGCAGGGATATGGACGGTTTTCGCTCCAGACTGACTGAAGCTGAGAGGAGAGTGGGGGAGGCGGAGGACACGCTGCAAGCACATGGAGTCTCACTCCGCACGCTGCAGACCAAAATGAAGACCCTGTAAGCACGTGCAGAAGATGCCGAAAACAGGAATCGAAGGAATAACCTCCGGATAGTGGGACTACCTGAGGGAATAGAAGGTAAAAACCCCACAACATTTACTGAACAACTGCTGCCGGCCCTCCTGCCTAATGCCCGGTTTTCGGATTCCTTTGTAGAGGGCACATAGAATGCCTGCTACCCGGGGGCCCCCAGGAGCTCCTCCACGTACTTTTATCCTTAAACTCCTAAATTTCAGAGATTGTGATCTGGTCCTGCGAGAAGCGAGACAGATTGAGGTACTCCGCCATGAGGGAGCGAAGAATATGATATTCCCTGACTATTCAGTTGATACACAAAAGATGCGAAGATTCTTTGACCAAATTAAGTTGGACCTACGTAATCGCAAGATTAAATACAACATGCTGTTCCCCGCCCGACTGAGAGTCCAAGATGGAGAATCTGTGCCGTTTTTTACTTCTCCTGAAGAGGCGTCCAGATGGTTGGAAACACTAACAAGAGGATGAACCTGCTGATACTGTGATTCCCCCTTTCAAGTCACCGGGATCTTATGCTCAGCATAGGCCTCTCTCTACTGCTGACCTTCTGGCTTACATAACTTTTCTGAGTTTTCTTGTTTTTCATCAGCTCATCCAGAGACTGACTTATCCCTGCTTCTTCACAAGAATTTGTGCGGTGAGTGTGTTCTGTGAATGCTCAGGGATTATACACTAACTGTGATGGAATGAGCCCTCTGATCCTGTCAATACTTCTGACAGAGGTGCTTGAAGTTTCAGGTTTGCAACGTGTTCCAGTTTAAGAGTGCTTATCATGCCAGCAGGTAAACTCCTCTCATGTGATGGACTAAAAAACACCTTCCAACTTCCAGCGAAGATGATTTTTCGCTACCTACAATTGCGTCATGCCATACAGGCCCAATTTCCCACAGACATTCACTTGGAGTCACATATGGTGGAGCGCTTTCTTATTTCAGCCAATGTGGACCGTATCCTCTCTGCCCTGTACCTTCGGGAATCCTGTGGGACTGATGATCGAGGGACTGGGCTCTTTAATAAATGGAAGGTGGATGTGCCCTCCCTGATGGATGAGGATTGGGAAGAAGGTATTCAACAGTATATACCTTTAATGATATCCGCCAGGGATAGATACATTCAGCTAAAATTCCTCCACAGGGCATATTATACCCCACAGAGGCTTGCTAGGATATACCCCACCCAATCTGACAAATGTCCAGAATGCAATACTGAAGTGGGAACATTCTTCCATGTGGTGTGGTCTTGTCCTCTTATCCAACAATTCTGGAGGGAAGTGGTGCAATGTATCAACTCGATTGGGAATTTGGCCGTAGGACTTGACCCCCATGTCCTCTTACTCGGTGTCTGAGACAAAATTACCACAAATACTCACAAAAGGTGACTGATTTTCTATGCCAGAAAGTCCATCCTAACTAAATGGAAGCAGCCGGAGCCCCCGACGGTTGGGCAGTGGAAAAAGCTTATTGACTCTACCCTTCCACTTTATAAGCTTATATATATGAGTCATAAATGCCCGAAAAAGTTCGAAAAGATCTGGGGTGACTGGGCTGACAGATAAAATCCTTTTTATAATGAGAGAGGACCCCACTCTGTACAGCTGGGCAGATCATGCTCAGGACCCTCTGTGTCTCCCCCCACTCCTCTCACCCCCCCCCCTAAGGAACCCCTTAAAATTCCAGTATTGCTAAATATGGTTGGTACAGGATAGGACTATTCATACCTATGACATCTTATCCCTTGAATTAAAGACAAAGAAAATCATCTCCCGATGGAGATTAATAAAAACGTTTCTGTTAAAAAAAAAAAAAAAAAAACTCTAGCAAAAATCTTTTATTTTAGGCTTCTAATGCCCCGTACACACGGTCGGACATTGATCGGACATTCTGACAACAAAATCCTAGGGTTTTTTCCAACGGATGTTGGCTCAAACTTGTCTTGCATACACACGGTCACACAAAGTTGTCGGAAAATCCGATCGTTCTAAACGCGGTGACGTAAAACACGTACGTCGGGACTATAAACGGGGCAGTGGCCAATAGCTTTCATCTCTTTATTTATTCTGAGCATGCGTGGCACTTTGTCCGTCGGATTTGTGTACACACGATCGGAATTTCCGACAACGGATTTTGTTGTCAGAAAATTTTATAGCCTGCTCTCAAACTTTGTGTTTCGGAAAATCCGATGGAAAATGTCTGATGGAGCCTACACACGGTCGAAAATTTCCGACAACACGCTCCGATCGGACATTTTCCATCGGAAAATCCGACCGTGTGTACGGGGCATTAGAATGACTGGAGAGGAAATAGAACTTCTATTAATATATTTTTCTGCCTGTGTTCTGTATTGGGAAATATCCTTTCACTTCATGTCCAGCATGTATTGTGTCTATAAACCAGAGGCTCTGGGTGGACAGTTGGATAAATGGTTCTATATTTAGGATGTATCTGGTCTATAAACCAGAGGCTCTGGATAGACAGTTGGATAAATGGCTCTATATTTAGGATGTATCTACTCTATAAACCAGAGGCGTTGGATAAATGGTTCTATATTTAGGATGTATCCGGTCTATAAACCAGAGGCTCTAGATGGACAGTTGGATAAATGGTTCTATATTTAGGATGTATCTGGTCTATAAACCAGAGGCTCTGGATGGAGAGTTGGATAAATGGCTCTATATTTAGGATATATCCGGTCTATAAACCAGAGGCTCTGGATGGACAGTTGGATAAATGGCTCTATATTTAGGATGTGTTTACATATTATAATATACGTCTGTATAGTAGTATCTACTGAAGTCAAGCCATCAGACAGTTGCAAATCAGTGGTCTTGCTATCAGACGAGTATTTTTTGGTTGGATTTTAAACACACAAAAACTAAATATAATATTTATGTATATATATATATAATATGTGTGACAGCTCTGTATAATCATTATATTATATGTTACATCACCCTCTCTAACATTTACAATATGGTAAGATTTTACTGTTGAAATTTAAAGATACAGAGCCCCAAATATCAACCCATTGGCTACATAGTGACATTTTTCCAATACTTCTAAATGGGTTCAAAAAAAATTCTCCCATTGGACCAATACGTTTACAATGCAGATGTATCATACACACCCCCCTCTATGATATCTTACAATACGGTATGATTTTACTGTGGAAATTTAAAGATACAGAGCCCCAAATACCAACCCATTGGCTATATAGTGACATAATTGCAAATTGGGTTCAAAACCAATTCTCCCATTGGACCAATACGTTTACAATGCAGATGTGTCATACATACCCCCCTCTATGATATCTTATAATACGGTAAAATTTTACTGTGGAAATTTAAAGATACAGAGCCCCAAATACCAAACCATTGGCTACATAGTGACATTTTTGCAATATTTCAAATTGGGTTCAAAACCAATTCTCCCATTGGACCAATACGTTTACAATGCAGATATAAACACCCAAATATCTGTACATTGGCTAGTTACAATCAATATATGCCCTAAATATTAGCCCATTCATCGAAATTGATGTTTTCATAATATATATATATATATATATATATATATATATATATATATATATATAAAGAGTCCAAAGGGTTGCTGCACTTAAAAACTTTCAGTTGCTTTATTTCATGTAGTCACATGGAAAAATTACAAAGCAAGTACAATCTTTCCAGACGTAATCATGACATTAAATGCCTATATAATGCAGATATGGATGGATTACGTTTTGGGCTAGTATGCTTGCGCCCTTCCTAAGATCCGTCAGAGCATATCTAACAGGTTTACTGCAATCAATCCTTTAAATACAAATTAGTGGTATACATCACATGTGGAAACAATATGGTTGATTGATATAATTCATAGTATATTCATCACCTGTGCAGATACGTGTTTTTTACACCATAGACACAAGATCTAACAATTAGCGGCCGATATCCTTATCTCATCATTCTTATTCTCCAAATGTGTTATATGAACCTATGAAAAATACATACATAGATAGAATGAGCATAGCCATATACAGACCTCCCTATTTTGAAACACATTTCTATGTTTTTTTCATTTTATTATCACTTATAAATCAATACTGTTAAATAAACAAATAAAGATCCCAATCAACATTTAAACCATATGGAGCAATAGTATTTAGAAAATGTATCCAATAAACTTCTCTTTTTCTCAGGGTTATTTCACAGTTACCCCCCTCCTATTTTTCTCTATTCCCTCTAGGACCATATACTTTAATTGTGATGCATTATGTCCATATTCCACAAAATGTCTGACTAATGGTAGTCGTGTTAGTTTGTCATGTATTGAATATCTGTGTCTTGCTATCCTGTCTTTTACTTTTTGTGTAGTTTCTCCAACATACACTAAACCGCATGGGCACTTAATGGCATATCTGACATATGATGATTGGCAAGTGTAATACCCACGTATAGGGATATTGAAGCCCCTATGTGGATGTGCAAAAACTTTTCCTTTTATCATGGAGTTGCATTGTATGCATGACAAACAGGGATACGATCCGAGGGTTTTTTGTTCTAAAAACGTTGGTTTAATAAATGTGGATGTTGGTTGATCCGATTTTATTAATTAGTCGGTCCCGTATTGTTCTACCTTTCCTATATGAGAACATGGGGGGATTCCAGAATTCCTGTTTTTAAGTGCAGCAACCCTTTGGACTCTTTTTCTATATATAAGGTCGGTGGGAAGACCTGATTGCTGGCAGTGAATCGTAAGCTGGGTGAGGCTCTCCTCTACGATTTGAATGTATTCTTCCCTTGAGAACGAGCACCAGCTATTTTGTGTGGAATCATCACAAGGATGGCAACGAGTGGCTTATACTCTTTCTCTGAAACTGAGGCCTCAAGGATCTTCACAGACACTATGGGATCCAGAGATTTCCTGACCCAGTCATCCCCAATACAACTAATCAAGAAAATGGAGAAGCTTACACAGAGAGCTATTACAATGGAACTACACGAGGTAACACTAGCGGAATACTATAAGATGCAAATGATCCCCAGAGGATTAAGAGTTCGTACCACCACCAGAGGGCGCCCGATTGCAGAAGGAACCATAGGACTGCAGTAGGCCGCAAAGCCGGGGCCTCAATTACCGGCGCGGCCCAACGCGATCGCGCCGGGAGGGGGGTGTCGAACAGACACAGGATACCCCAGCTGATAGCAAGACCACTGATTTGCAACTGTCTGATGGCTTGACTTCAGTGTAGTATCTGAGGTAGATAAAAGACATCACAGTGACTATGGAGGAAGAGGACGGACATGACGGGGGGTTACTGGGTGTAAATATAAAATAACATCTTATTACCTCCTCTGCAGCCAATTGCAAAGATATCCTCCTCTTCTTCCTGCAAACTTTCTTCTCTCTAGAAACTTATCTGTAGATGAAATCACTTCCTGTGTGTATCTTTTATCACTTCCTGTTTGTAGATGAAATCACTTCCTGTGTGTAGATGACATCACTTCCTGTCCATATCTTCTACCACTTCCTGTCTCTGCATTCCAATGACCATAAGTGTGATTGCCATCTTGTGGAGAAAATAAATACCGCAGCCTTTGCCTTTATATACTTTGAAAGCTACTTCATGGATTGTTCCGTTTTGGTGCATAACCACCTGCCATATCGCCATTGTTGTATAGAAACAACAAGACAGCTGACTCCTGAAGGTTGGGTTTGTATAGGAATGGCCTCCTCTTTTCGCTGCTGATGAGCATCTTTGTGTAGCGCTGGTAGATTTTCATCTACTGCTTATAGGTAAATTTAGTGGGTTATCTGTTTTATACATAGTCAGATTTAGCCTCTATTCCAGTTTGGCTGTGTTGCATGTAGTTTCACACTGTGCCTGTGGGTGTCGTTGTCGCCATGGATCGGTGTTGGAAAGGCAACACGTTAAAGTGTATGAGTGCTCTTCTGTCCCGGAGATAACTTGGTGGAGGTGGTCCTCCGAGTTGCATTCTGGGAGAGGGTATTTATGGGACAGACGCCATGTTTTAGGGTCTGTTTCGTTCCTCCTGCTGGCCCTCCTGGCCGACAGGTATGTGTTAGGAGTACTAGTTTTGTCAGTGGATCCGCGCTACAGGGTATATTGCAACTGCAGCCCCCCTATGTAAGCAAGGGACACTAACGTGTGCCCTAAAACGAATAAGTATAACAAAATAGGGAATGGCGCTGTGCATAAAGGATGTATTGGTATATGATGTTTATTTAATGGTGGTGATAGGTGTACCAATGTGACATGCTATAGCGGACACCAATAAGTGGTACCCTCAAAATGCACCCCTGTTTTATCCCACGTATAAATGGGAAAAGTAAGAATTAATAAATAGTGATAGAAAAATGCTAGTTGATAAATAAATTAGTGAGTGACAATAAATATAAAAACAGCTATGATCTCATATAAAAATTATTAGTATTAATGACCACTAATAATATGGTGTAAAAAGATATAAGTGCAAAAAGTGTCAGGTGCAGTACAAGTGGCAATATTCCAGCCACTGCTGGATGATAGAAATAAACTGCAGATGTTAAATTAGAATAAAGGGTGTCCACAATCCTCTATAATGAAAAACAGAAAATGCAAAGCAATATGTGTAAAAAAATTCATATATAACACATACACAAATGTGAGGTTTATACACAAATATATATATATAAAAAATGTGTAAAGTAGAGGGTATCCACAGTCCTCTGTAATAAAGTGCTAGGAATGCAAAAAGTAGATACGTGGAAAAAATGTCATATAAATATACTTTAAATGTGCAGATATTAGGACTCAAACCAGTAAATAATTAATATGTATATATAGAGATAGTAAACTAATTGATAACAGTATAGAGTCTCATGTGAAAGTGGCCAAAGAGTTCATGTGATGTCTTCCACCGAATTTCCTCCAAATATTTAAAACAAACTCCCCCTGATGTGATCCCACTCACCGGAACGCTGTACCCCTGCAGGGGTATAAGCATAGGATGTTTGTACGCCAGATGCCGATCAAATCCAGGTGCCAATCAGATCATTATGTGTTGGTATCCCCTCAACCCGGATCAGCCACTCGTGAAGGAGAAGGGGGAAGATGACAATCCCCTGTTGTGATCCTATTTCCGGCCGGACATCCGCTCCAGAGTATTATATGTAATAAAAGAATTGCTCCACATAGCGTAACTCCATAAAGTATCTTTTATTTGTAGATGTTTAAACAATCCAAAAGGAGCATAATGAATCCAAGGAAATAAACAAGTATAAAGGGAGAGGAGGGAGCATGCAAGCTCTCTACCTCCCCTAGCCGTTCCGGGACGCAGCGTAGTGCACAGTTGCCGCTTGCGTTCCACCGGTCAGCTATCGAAAACCACAGTAGCAGGAAGTGACGTTGTGCGTGCCAAGATAGTCCCGCCTTACGCGTTTCGTCACACGGACGGTGTGACGAAACGCGTAAGGCGCCTCCGATGACGTCCGTGTGACGAAACGCGTAAGGCGGGACTATCTTGGCACGCACAACGTCACTTCCTGCTACTGTGGTTTTCGATAGCTGACCGGTGGAACGCAAGCGGCAACTGTGCACTACGCTGCGTCCCGGAACGGCTAGGGGAGGTAGAGAGCTTGCATGCTCCCTCCTCTCCCTTTATACTTGTTTATTTCCTTGGATTCATTATGCTCCTTTTGGATTGTTTAAACATCTACAAATAAAAGATACTTTATGGAGTTACGCTATGTGGAGCAATTCTTTTATTACATATAATACTCTGGAGCGGATGTCCGGCCGGAAATAGGATCACAACAGGGGATTGTCATCTTCCCCCTTCTCCTTCACGAGTGGCTGATCCGGGTTGAGGGGATACCAACACATAATGATCTGATTGGCACCTGGATTTGATCGGCATCTGGCGTACAAACATCCTATGCTTATACCCCTGCAGGGGTACAGCGTTCCGGTGAGTGGGATCACATCAGGGGGAGTTTGTTTTAAATATTTGGAGGAAATTCGGTGGAAGACATCACATGAACTCTTTGGCCACTTTCACATGAGACTCTATACTGTTATCAATTAGTTTACTATCTCTATATATACATATTAATTATTTACTGGTTTGAGTCCTAATATCTGCACATTTAAAGTATATTTATATGACATTTTTTCCACGTATCTACTTTTTGCATTCCTAGCACTTTATTACAGAGGACTGTGGATACCCTCTACTTTACACATTTTTTATATATATATATTTGTGTATAAACCTCACATTTGTGTATGTGTTATATATGAATTTTTTTACACATATTGCTTTGCATTTTCTGTTTTTCATTATAGAGGATTGTGGACACCCTTTATTCTAATTTAACATCTGCAGTTTATTTCTATCATCCAGCAGTGGCTGGAATATTGCCACTTGTACTGCACCTGACACTTTTTGCACTTATATCTTTTTACACCATATTATTAGTGGTCATTAATACTAATAATTTTTATATGAGATCATAGCTGTTTTTATATTTATTGTCACTCACTAATTTATTTATCAACTAGCATTTTTCTATCACTATTTATTAATTCTTACTTTTCCCATTTATACGTGGGATAAAACAGGGGTGCATTTTGAGGGTACCACTTATTGGTGTCCGCTATAGCATGTCACATTGGTACACCTATCACCACCATTAAATAAACATCATATACGAATACATCCTTTATGCACAGCGCCATTCCCTATTTTGTTATACTTATGTGTTAGGAGTACTACCGTGTGGTCCTCCGACCGGGAGGCCCACGTTGCTGCAGCGTGTGGGTGGGCCCAGAAGCCTGTCTAGGACCTACCACAGCAGCGAGGGGATAGTCCTGTGCTGTCTGTCCTACGGGAAGAAGCTGGACAACTGAGAAGATCCCAGGGGAGGACCCGTCATGGAGACTCAGTTGGAGGATGCATCCTAAAGTTAACCTACCGCATAGTACTGCCGGGTTGGCTTAAAGGTTCTAGTGCTGTGTTTGTCTGTCCATCGTAAACCATTACATCCTGTGGGTTTGGGTTTCTATTCCATTCAAGTCTGTGGCAGAGACTTTTGTTTGTGCTGCGTGTCTGGTTGCTAGGTTAGTGAGAGAAACCTATCCGGGCGGGCAAAGATTCAACTCTAAAAGGAGAGTACATTTATCTACAAGATTCCAATTCATAATACTACATCAAGAAAAGGTATTTGAACTTCCCTGCAACTCTTCTTCTACCTCTTTCCTGCTACTTCCTTCAGTTACTCTTTATTAAAGCATTGGAAAAGATACTCAAGTGTCTGGTGTCTACACTGTCTGGGATTAAACTCAACGGGACCCTAGACCCGGTTCTGGTGAAATTGAGGTAACAAAGGTAATGACAACAGCCCGCTTTAAACCAGCAGCTCCACCGTGAGTTATTGCTACACTTGGCACCCCAGATGTTTTGGAACTTAATTTCTAGGGATGCACCGATTGGGTTTTTTGGTGCCGAAACCGATACCGAAAATAAATCTTCCTTGATCCCGAAAACCGAAACCGGTACTGAAACAGCACCAAAACCTAAATAGGCTTTTTTTTATATATTACCCAAAAAAATTATTGGATATACAAAATTGTGTTACGTTCGTATTCGTTATATTATTTATATTCAACTTAATCATTAATTTTATGAAGAAAAGAATACTACGATCCAGTAATGTCAAAAAGTACTTTAATAAAAAGTAACCCACATAAAATTGGACAGTGCACACAGAAGATGAAAATAAAATAAGACTGCAGTCAATGCACATTACATCACCATACCAAATAAAACAGGCATAAAAAAATAATAATAATAATAATAATAATATATAATATTAATAATATTAATTAATATTAATATAATATTAAAAAAAAGACTGACTTTTTTATATTTTATTAATCGCCAACTTACATCAGAACTAGTAATTCAGTTCTCTCTCTCTAAGGTTTCAGCGGCTGGATGTGCGATAAGTGTATGTATGTAGCTGCGGGTTACATACATAGTCATACAGTAGACCACACTGTGTTCCGGCCCCGGGTATGGGCGGAGACATCAGACTAGTCTACAGCAGCGGTGCTCAGCCAATCACAGCAAGCAATGTAGACTAGTCTGTTTTCATGGAAGTCTCCATCCATACCCGGAACACAGTGGGGTATAGTGTATATAGTACTGTATGTAGACAGCCACAGATACAGAACATACAGTTTTGCACATGCAGCGGGCTGACAGCTTAGGGAGAGAGCCGAGAGACAATGACATAGTTTGGCCCAACAACAGAACTTCAACAAACTATGTATAAGTACATTAAAGAACAACTCTCTCAACTAACCATAACAGGAATATGGCAGAAGGCCGTTATTCTGTTTCACAGTTTCTGTAAATATAACACAGTACAGTGCTATGCTATAATAACATTTTTATTTTATTATTTTCTTTCAACTTAAATGAGAACTAGTAGTTTTTTTCCCCAGGTTCTCTCCCTAAGGTGTCAGCGGCTGGATGTTTGATATAAAAGTGTATGTATGTATCTGCTGGTTAGATACATACATAGTCATACAGTAGACCGCACTGTGTTCCGGGTATGGGCGGAGACATCCTGGAAGTGGAACACAGAGTAGTCTACAGCAGCGGTGCTCAGGCAATCACAGCAAGCAATGTAGAACACAGTGTACCCGGAACACAGTGCGGTATAGTACTGTAGTATGTAGACAGCCACAGATACAGAACATACAGTTTTGCATTTGCACATGCAGCGGGCTGACAGCTTAGGGAGAGACATAGTTTGGCCCAACAGCAACAAACTATGGTATAGTAGTTCAAAAGCTGGAGTTCTCTCTTAAATTGAAGTGGAAAAAACTGTAGAAGAACTACAATGAACAACCAACAAATGGCACAACTAGACAATTGGAACATACTAGGTTGTCAATCATACTATGTTGTATTTTCCAATTGTCCAATAAAACAGTCCAATACCAATTCATTTACTGTGTTTAACATGGTAAATGAATTGGTCTATGCTATGGATTTTCAAATCTATTTCAGTAAAAGTGGCAGATTTCGCTTTAACCACTTCAGCCCCGGAAGGTTTTACCCCCTTCCTGACCAGAGCACTTTTTACAATTTGGCACTGCGTCGCTTTAACTGCTAATTGCGCGGTCATGCAATGCTGTACCCAAACGAAATTTGCGTCCTTTTCTTCCCACAAATAGAGCTTTCTTTTGATGGTATTTGGTCACCTCTGCCGTTTTAAAAAAAATGATATTTTCTACTTTTTGTTATAAAAAAAATCCAATAAACTAAATTTTAGTCATACATTTAGGCCAAAATGTATTCGGCCACATGTCTTTGGTAAAAAAAATGTCAATAAGTGTATATTTATTGGTTTGCGCAAAAGCGTCTACAAACTAGGGTACATTTTCTGGAATTTACACAGCTTTTAATTTATGTCTGCCTATGTCATTTCTTGAGGTGCTAAAATGGCAGGGCAGTACAAAACCCCTCCAAATGACCCCAATTTGGAAAGTAGACACCCCAAGGAAATTGCTGAGAGGCATGTTGAACCCATTGAATATTTATTTTTTTTGTCCCAAGTGATTGAATAATGACAAAAAAAAAAAAAAAAATTTACAAAAAGTTGTCACTAAATGATATATTGCTCACACAGGCCATGGGCATATGTGGAATTGCACCCCAAAATACATTCAGCTGCTTCTCCTGAGTATGGGGATACCACATGTGTGGGACTTTTTGGGAGCCTAGCCGCGTACGGGACCCCGAAAACCAATCACCGCCTTCAGGATTTCTAAGGGCATAAATTTTTGATTTCACTCCTCACTACCTATCACAGTTTTGAAGGCCATAAAATGCCAAGATGGTACAAAACCCCCCAAATGACCCCATTTTGGAAAGTAGACACCCCAAGCTATTTGCTGAGAGGCATGGTGAGTATTTTGCAGCTCTCATTTGTTTTTGAAAATGAAGAAAGACCAGAAAAATTTTTTTTTTCTTTTTTCAATTTTCAAAACTTTGTGACAAAAAGTGAGGTCTGCAAAATACTCACTATACCTCTCAACAAATAGCTTGGGGTGTCTACTTTCCAAAATGGGGTCATTTGGGGGGGTTTGTGCCACCTGGGCATTCCATGGCCTCCGAAACTGTGATAGGTAGTGAAGAGTGAAATCGAAAATTTACGCCCTTAGAAAGCCTGAAGGCGGTGATTGGTTTTCGGGGTCCCGTGCGCGGCTAGGCTCTCAAAAAGTCCCACACATGTGGTATCCCCGTACTCAGGAGAAGCAGCAGAATGTATTTTGGGGTGTAATTTCACATATGCCCATGGCCTGTTTGAGCAATATATCATTTAGTGACAACTTTGTGCAAAAAAAAAAAAAAATTTGTCTCTTTCCCGCAACTTGTGTCACAATATAAAATATTCCATGGACTCGACATGACTCTCAGCAAATAGCTTGGGGTGTCTACTTTCCAAAATTGGGTCATTTGGGGGGGTTTTGAACTATCCTGGCATTTTATGCACAACATTTAGAAGCTTATGTCACACATCACCCACTCTTCTAACCACTTGAAGACAAAGCCCTTTCTGACACCTATTGTTTACATGAAAAAATTATTTTTTTTTGCAAGAAAATTACTTTGAACCACCAAACATTATATATTTTTTTAAAGCAAATGCCCTACAGATTAAAATGGTGGGTGTTTCATTTTTTTTTTCACACAGTATTTGTGCAGCGATTTTTCAAACGCATTTTTTGTGAAAAAAACACACTTTTTTAAATTTTAATGCATTAAAACACACTATATTGCCCAAATGTTTGATGGAATAAAAAAGATGATCTTAAGCCGAGTACATGGATACCAAACATGACATGCTTTAAAACAAACGTGCAGTGGCAACAAAATTAATACATTTTTAAAAGCCTTTAAAAGCCTTTACAGGTTACCACTTTAGATTTACAGAGGAGGTCTACTGCTAAAATTACTGCCCTCGATCTGACCTTCGCGGTGATACCTCACATGCATGGTGCAATTGCTGTTTACATTTGACGCCAGACCGACGCTTGCGTTCGCCTTAGCGCGAGAGCAGGGGGCGACAGGGGTGCTTTTTTTTTTTTTTTTTTTTTTTTCTTTATTATTTTTTTGCTTTTTTATCTTATTTTTAAACTGTTCCTTTCATTTTTTTTAAAAATCATTTTTATTGTTATCTCAGGGAATGTAAATATCCCCTATGATAGCAATAGGTAGTGACAGGTACTCTTTTTTGAAAAAATTGGGGTCTATTAGACCCTAGATCTCTCCTCTGCCCTCAAAGCATCTGACCACACTAAGATCGGTGTGATAAAATGCTTCCCCAATTTCCCAATGACGCTGTTTACATCCGGCGAAATCTAAGTCATAAAATGCTCGTAGCTTCCGGTTTCTTAGGCCATAGAGATGTTTGGAGCCACTCTGGTCTCTGATCAGCTCTATGGTCAGCTGGCTGAATCACCGGCTGCTTTCTCAGGTTCCCTGTTGAGACAGGAGAGCCAGAGAAAAACACGGAAGACGGCAATAGGCTGTTCAGCTAAATAAATGTCCAGCTGTTGGGTAGCTGCACTTGTTGTGGCACCGCTATGGATTGGGGTGCATTCGTGTAAAATTTCTTCAAACATATCAGATACGGAGTGTTCCTCTTCACTTGTATGCAACCGTTTCTCACTTTCCTCTGTGCGACACCTCAGAACTCCTTCACTAGATGCTTCCACCACCTCCATTTGTGCCAGTATCATTTCCCGTGCACGCTACTTTTTCTCCACATTAAAGTAATGCTCTTTAAATCGAGGATCTAGAACTGTTGCAATGCAGTACAGAGGGTGGGACTCGGTGTCTTGAAACAGGTTGGTAACGGCCTCCAGTAGAGTGGTTTTAGCCGTTTTTACGCCATGGTCTGTTTCTACCTCTTTTCCAAGCAGACGCTTCAGTGCAGCAATCAAGGGGATAACTTTAGCAATGGAAGCATTAGTTGAGCTTATTTCTTTTGTTAACTGTTCAAATGGAGATAGAAGAGACAAACTATTTTCAACTAACATTCACTGATGTGCACTCAGTGTTGCTGGCAGCTCGTAATCTGCAATGTATGCAGATAAAACACGCTTTTGTTCAAAAAGACTTTGTAGCACATAGTAGGTGCTGTTCCAAGGAGTGTCTACATCTTGCTGCAGTCGTTTCTGTGCCATTCCAAACTGCATCTGCAAAGCTTATAATCTGGAATAAGCAAGCGGAGAATGCTTAAAGTGACCCACAATTTTTATTCCTTTGGATACGATATCAGATATGGTGCGCTGACTCCACTTCTTCATTCACAGCCAATTGTAGCGTGTGTGCCATGCGCGGTATGCTTTGAAGTTCACTGTCCTCCTTGGCCTTTGCCATGTTCCATGCATTATCTCGGACAATTAAATGCACTTTAGACTTCTCAATGTGCCAAGTGTCAAGCATGGTTTTTAAAGCATCAGATATTGCTGCTGCAGTATGTGATCCAACAAACTCACGTGCGTTAAGTAGGATGTTTTGTAATTGGAATTTGTCATCTATCCACTGTTCTGTCAGGCTGAGCATGCTCGTTGGACTGACATCTGAACTCCAAATGTCGGTAGTAAAACTGATTTCTATGATGTCGGTAGTCATCATAGCGTTCTTTCTAACACTGCTAAACAATTCATGTAGACTGGTATCTGAAAAGTAGCGTCTGCTTGGTAGCGAGTAACGTGGCTCAATATGTTGCATGAGCCTACAGAATCCAATGTCCTCCACAACAGAGAATTGCCGGTCGTCTAATGCAAGAAATTCCATAATTTTAGCTGTAATGGCATAAACTTTGGGACGTCACTTGCATATTTTTTAACCTTTTCATACACTGTGGCCACAGATGGTGTTTTGAAAGTGGCGCTGTTTTCTTGTAATCAGAATGCTGAACTGGATGACGTGTTTTCAGGTGGTGTATCAAACCTGTTGTTGAAAAATTCTTTGGCACTGTACCCCCTCTTGAAATTTCTGTTGAGCAAAGACTACAGATTGCAAATTTGGGGTCTTTATCAGAAACTTTAAAATATTTCCACACTGCAGACATGGTCCACCTTTCCTGGTAACGTAGAATAATATCATAGAATGATTTATAGTAGGAGTGAAATCTGAGGGGGGGGGGGGAACGAAATTAATTTAAAAGCTAAACCCCAGGAGGCAGCTTTAAAAAATAAAATAAAAACTAACCAATGCTTTTTTCTTTTTTTGCTGATGGCGCTGCTCTTGGCATGCTAGGTAGTTATGTCTGCACTTGTCAGTACATCTGACTTGTACCAAAAAAATATAATTGAACTGAATAAATTTGATTTGAAATGGAATGTATTGCTTGCAAATTGCAATTGCATGCTATTTTATTTTTTTTGAGCTATTCTGTAGTATACTTCATGCGCCTTGCTGTCATTGAATAAAATTTGTCAATTAGTCTCAGCGTAGTATTATAAGTTATACAGTTATATGACACTGACATGACAGCAAGCGCATGAATTTTTTAAACATGACAGTACACAATAAATATAATTATTAATATATTATATATGAAATATAATATATTATATATTTATTGCATACTGTCATGTTTAAAAAATTCATGCACTGGCTGTCATGTCAGTACTGTATAACTTATACTACGCTGTCAAAGTGACACATTCAATAACAGCAAGCGCATAAATTTTATACTGTATACTACAGAATAGCTCAAAAAAAAAAAAAAATAGCTTGCAATTTGCAATCCATTACCTTCCATTTCAAATCATATTTAATAACTCAGTCAGTTCAATTATATATTTTTTTTGCTACAAGTCAGATCAGATGTACTGCAGTGCAGACACAGTCATTTTAAAT
This sequence comes from Aquarana catesbeiana, assembly GCF_042186555.1. Lineage (NCBI taxonomy): Eukaryota > Metazoa > Chordata > Amphibia > Anura > Ranidae > Aquarana > Aquarana catesbeiana. The sequence continues at coordinate 299,154,521 of NC_133331.1, read as the reverse complement.
AGTCAGTACTAGTACTATAATAAAATAATCAAGAAATAAAATTACTAGTTTGTTTCTGTCAGTTTAAGAAGGCAAAAGCAGCAATGCTCACCGGCGAATAGTAATGGTAGCCATCCAGGAGTGACAGTGCCCACTCTTGCACTTGAGTATGCTATGTGCAGCCCTCTATGAAGCCGTCTCTTGCTTCCCAACAGCGCCTCTCAGTTCCCAGCAGCATCTCACAAACATGAGGAGCGTCAGCGGAGAAGGTGCCAGCGTCTCAGCAGGGAACGTGCTTACGAGTGCGGCGTTGCGGCATCTTAACTGCGAGGGACATGCACACCACCCACACAACGAGTGACGTCACCCGCTGGTTCTGCCGCCTCTACTGCGCATGTGCGATTTTCAACACCAGTATCGGCAAGAATTCTCTTTCGGCTTTTTGCCGAAAGGGCCATTTTCGGCTGATATGTTTCAGTGGCCGAAATTTCGGTGCATCCCTATTAATTTCCCATGATGCTCAACTACACTGCAGAGTGCATGAGAATCATGGGAAATGTGCAGCAGAATGCTTCGTGATCACTGTGTTCATCAGATACGGCAGATCAAAGAGCAGGGTACAGACCAATGAAATTGGCCCCATGTGATCACTGTGACCAATCACAGCCACCAACATGCATCACAAAGCTGCATGTTGGAGCCACCACTTTGTTTTCTCTTATACTGATCGGCTCTGGGAATCAGAGTGTTATCCCAGTGATCACCATAGTACAGTGTCACCAGAGCAGCCAACCAATGTCCCTGATCACTACCAACTCCAGGTACAGTATCACCATACCAGTGCAACCGGCAACAGTGTCCCTTATTGCTAGCCACCCCAGTACCAAGTCACCAGACCAGTGCAGCCAATCATAGTGTTCTTGATCACCGTCACAACTGTTCTTGATTGCGGCTACACCAGTCCCACTGTCACCAGCCAGGAACAGTGTTCCTGATCAGTGTTCCTGATCTTACACTGGTCCGGTGACTTACAGGGTCACCGGACCAGTGTAAGCCAGCAACAGTGTTCCTGCTTCTAGTCCCAGTGTCATCAGAACAACATAAGTCAATGACAGTGTTCCTGAGTAGGGATGGGCGAACGGTTCGGCCAGAGCATAAGTTCGGGCCGAACTTTGGTTGTTCGGATGTTCTGCGAACACCGAACATTATGCGGTATTCGGGGCAAATTCAAAAGCTGCCATAACACCGTTAAAATCTATGGGACACTAACATGAAAAATCAAAAGTGCTCATTTTAAAGGCTTATATGCAAGTTATTGTCTTAAAAAGTGTTTGGGGACCTGGGTCCTGCCCCAGGGGACATGTATCAATGCAAAATTTTTTTTAAAAAAACATCGTTTTTTTCGGGAGCAGTGATTTTTTTAATGCTTAAAGTGAAACCATAAAAATGAAATATTCCTTTAAATATCGTGCCTGGGGGGTGACTATAGTATACCTGTAAAGTGGCACATTTTTCCCGTGTTTAGAACAGTACCACAGCAAAATGACATTTCTAAAGGAAAAATTGTCATTCAAAACTAATTGCGGCTGTAATGAATTGTCGGGTCTCGGCAATATAGATAAAACTCATTGAGAAAAAGAGCATGGGATCCCCCCCAGTTCATTACCAGGCCCTTTGGGTCTGGTATGAATATTAAGAGAAACCTCGAACCAAAATCTAAAAAGAAATTCCTTGGGGGTCCCCTAAAATCCATACCAGGCCCTTCAGGTCTGATATGGAAATTAAGGGGAACCCTGCGCCAATGTTTTTTAAAAAATGGTGTAGGGGTCCCCCCAAAATCCATACCAGATCCTTAAGGTCTGGTATGGATTTTAAGGGGAACCCTGCGCCAAAATTTAAAAAAATGGCGTAGGGGTCCCACCAAAATCCATACCAGACCCTCATCCGAGCACGCAACTAGGTGGCCCCGCCCCCTCTGATGCCACGGGGAAGCCATGGGAAAGTCGCCGTGGCATCAGAGCATCACATGGCTGGAGCCTCCCATGGAGGCGGATGGGTGGCGTTTTTTTTTTTTCAGTCTGTCGGTGGAGCGATATAAGAAGATAAATGGACACCACACCAGTCCCAGTGCCACTAGACCAGTGTAAGCCATCAACAGGGGCCTGTAATTACAATTTTTGATGCAGTACTTTGTTAAACAGGGGCTGAAAAATTGGGTCTTGGGCACTGGTGCTGGTGCCACAACACTGCAACCCCTCACAGATACTCTAGTTGGAGTGCAGGAATGAGCCCTGCTGCAAAGTAATGCATCAAAAAAACAGGGGCGAGTAATTACAATTTTTGATGCAGTACTTTGTTAAACAGAGGCTGAAAAATTGGGTCTTAGGCACTGGTGCTGGTGCCACAACACTGCAACCCCTCACAGATGCTATAGTTGGAGCACAGGAATGAGCCCTGCTGCAAAGTATTGCATCAAAAATTTTAATTACACGCCCCTGTTAAATAGGGGCAGAAAAATTGCCACAACACTGCAACCCCTCACAGATGCTATAGTTGGAGCGCAGGAATGAGCCCTGCTGCAAAGTATTGCATCAAAAATTGCAATTATACGCCCCTGTTAAACAGTGGATGAAAAATTGGGCCTTGGGCACTGGTGCTGGTGCCACAACACTGCAACCCCTCACAGATACTCTGGTTGGAGCGCAGGAATGAGCCCTGCTGCAAAGTATTGCATCAAAAATTATAATCACATGCCCCTGTTAAACAGGGAGTGAAAAATTGGGCCTTGGGCACTGGTGCTGGTGCCACAACACTGCAACCCCTCACATATACTCTAGTTGGAGCGCAGGAATGAGCCCTGCTGCAAAGTATTGCATCAAAAATTGTAATTACATGCCCCTGTTAAACAGGGGCAGAAAAATTGCCACAACACTGCAACCCCTCACAGATGCTATAGTTGGAGCACAGGAATGAGCCCTGATGCAAAGTATTGCATCAAAAATTGTAATTATACGCCCCTGTTAAACAGGGGCTGAAAAATTGGGCCTTGGGCACTGGTGCTGGTGCCACAACAATGCAACCCCTCACAGATACTATAGTTGGAGCGCAGGAATGAGCCCTGCTGCAAAGTATTGCATCAAAAATTGTAATTATACATATAATTATATGTTAAACAGGGGCAGAAAAATTGGGCCTTGGCTACTGGTGGCGGTGCCCAGAAACAAAAATGTTCTTACAAGCTATCAGCATGAAAATTGAGGAGGAAGAAGATTGTGACTCAGCATAACAGGATAGTCACTCAGCATCAGCATAGGCATCTTGAAGGGATCTCACATTTAAAAAAAATCAATCGGTTACATCAGCATCAGGTGTTTGGTAGCTGGTGATCCAAGACTGATATATTTTTATGAAGGTCAGCCGATCGACCGATTTGGTGGACAGGCGCACCCTGTGATCGGTTACAAAGCCTCCAGCAGCACTAAATGTCCATTCCGAAAGAACGCTGGATGCAGGACAGGCCAGTAGCTCAATTGCATACTGTGCAAGCTCTGGTCAGTGATCCATCCTCAAGACCCAGTAACCCAGAGGATTTTCGGTGGGAAAGGTGTAAAAGTCTGATCTTGCCCCTAGGTAATCCTGCACCACGTGAATCAGATTCTGGCGATGGTTGCTGGAACTGATCCGATAGACCTTGGGGCTGCAGACTAAAAAATTGTCTGAACGCATCGGTCAGACGGCCACCTTCTCCACCGCTCCTTCTGTGACTGACCGACACGTTGTCCAGGAGGACCAGGAAATTGTAACCTCCCATGATCTGGAAACGCGTTGCACAAACCTTTCTGCAAGGCCTCCCGAAGATGTTTCATCCTCTGCTCCCTCAGCGACAGCAAGATAAGGTCCGCAACCTTACCCTTGTAATGTGGATCAAGGAGGGTTGCCAGCCAGTAATCATCCCTCCCCTTGATACCAAGAATACGAGGATCCTTCCGCAGGCTTTGCAGGATCAGGGAGGCCATGCAGCGTAGATTTGCTGAGGCAATCGGTCCAGAGTCCTCTGGGTCACTAAGGACGACATGATCCGCAGCCACCTCCTCCCAGCCACGTACAAGTCCATGGGTTTCATCGAACTGTAAATGATCCCTTGAAGACTGCTGCTGATGCTGAGTGCCAGGCTCCACCTCCACGCTGACACAATCCTCCTTCTCCTCCTCTTCCTGTGTGATCGGCAGGCATGCATATATATACACACACACAACACCTAGGATGCATATATATACACAATACACTGTAAGTGCGGCTAACTGACTCACCTGCCTACTCTATCTAACTGAAATCAAATGACATTGTCTCTCTGTCTATCTCTCCGCCGCCGCCGAAACACACTACACAAGGCTGCCAAGCGGGCAGCCTTATATAGTGTGGGGCATGTACTAAACCCCCTGAGCCATAATTGGCCAAAGCCACCCTGGCTTTGGCCAATTACGGCTCTCTGTACAGACAGCTCTGTGATTGGCCAAGCATGCGGGTCATAGTGCATGCTTGGCCAATCATCAGCCAGCAATGCACTGCGATGCCGCAGTGAATTATGGGCCATGACGCGCCACTCTAATTTGGTGCAAATGACCCATAACGTTCGAAATTTGGCGAACGGTCAAACATGCGATGTTCGAGTCGAACATGGGTTAGACTCTAACTCGAAGCTTATCCTTAATGGACCCTGATACATGGCACTGATGGACATCACTGATAAGGAGGCACTGGCAGGCATAATTTGTGGGCAGTGATTGGCATAATTTGTGGCCTCTGATGGACATCTCTGGTGGCCATGGGTGACATACCTGGTGGTCATCAGTAGTGGGCATCTCTGGGGGTCCAGGGTGGGCATCCACGGGGGGGGGCTGCACTGATAATCAATCAGCGCAGACGCCCCTGACAGGAGAACAGCCAATCAGCTCTCCTCTACTCGTGTCTGTCAGATGCAAGTGAGGAAAAGCCGATACACTGTGATCAGCTGTGATTAGACACTGCTGATCACGTGGTAAAGAGCCTCCGTCAGAGTGTTCCGGCTTGTTGTCCTGAAAGACGTAATATGACGGCCAGTCAGGATATCTTAACCACTTTGCGCACGTCATATTGCTATACGGCGGGCGGAAAGTGGTTAAAGACTGATTGTGCCCAGGAAGGAGAACAGTCTATGATCTTGTCTTTGTACATCGGAAGGAAGTTGTCCCCATCCATTGTTTCAGTCAAGTTGGGCATCCCATAACCCCTCTACTCCACCCAGGTTGTTATCCCTAATAAAAACAACAAAAATAATTCAGGGACTGATTTCTTGCGTCCAGATGCAAGTGTATTGCCTGGCTGTGCAGGAATAGTGGAGCCAGTTACTAGCAGTCCCTGTGGAGTGAAGTGCTACATCAATATAGAATCAGACCAAACATTAAAAATGTCTCCCATATGTGGTATCCCCATACTTGGGAGGAGGAGTAGAATGTATTTTGGGGTGAAATTCTAAGTGTGACCATACTGTGTGTTGGGATATTTTATTCATTGACAGCTTTGTGTAAAAATAAGAATTTTAATTTTCTTCCTGTATTTTCTAAAACCTTGTGACAGCAAAATGAAATATTCAAAAGACTCATCGTTCCTCTTTTAAAAAAAAAATACTTTGGGTGTTTACGCTGAATGTGGTTATTGTGTAGGTGTTTCTTCTCTCCTGACACTTTAGTGCCTCAAAGAATGTGATAGGTAGTCAGGAAATCAGATGCAACATTTATGTTCTTTGAAAGCCTGAAGGTGCTCCTTGGATTTTGGACCCCTTAGGCAGCTAAAGAGTCTTACACATGTCTGGTATCCCCATGCTTAGAATGAGTAGAAGAATGTATTTTGTGGTGTTATTGTAAGTATACTCATGCTGTGTGGGAGAAATAACTTGTTAAAATGACAACTTTGTGCAATAAAATCAGATTTGATTTAATTTCTTTATTTACCAAAAAGATTGTTGCAAATATTTACAAAATCCCCAAACTCCTTACGCTTCTTACTAAATGCATTGGACTGTCTACTTTCAAAAATAGGGTAATTTGGGGGTATTTGTAGTGTCCTGGCATTTTAGGGCACCATGAAATGTGATAGGTAGTCAGGAAATCAGATTCAACATTTATGCCCTTTGAAAGCCTGAAGGTGCTCCTTGGATTTTGGATCCCCTCTATGTGTCCAGGCAGGTAAAAAGCCTCACACCTGTGATATCCCCATGTTTGGAAGGAAAAGTTTAATGTGTTTTGTGGTGTAATTGTATACCCATGTTGAGTGTGAGAAATAATTTGTTAAAATTAAACTTTGTGAAACAAAATCACATTTTATTTAATTTATTTTTCCAAAAAGTTTCTTGCAAAAATTTACAAATGTAAAAAACTCCCCATGCCTCTTACTAAATACCTTGAACTGTCTACTTTCAAAAAGGGGTCATTTGGGGGTATTTATACTGTCCTGGCATTTTAAAGCCTCGAGAATTAAGACAGGCGATCAAGACATTGGTACTGATTAATTTTCAACATATACACACCATACATTGTAGACTTTATAACTTTCACAAAGATTACATAAAATATACACTGATTTGCTTTTTATTTTATAAAAGAAATGTAGAAGAATACATTGTGGTCTAAATTTATGAAGAAAGATTATTTATTTGCAAAGTTTTATAAGAGAAAGCAACAAAAATACATATATATTTTAAAATGTTCAGGCTTTTTCCTTTATATATTAAAAGCAGTGACAAAATCCAAAAAAAAAAAAAGCTTTACCAGTCTCAAAAAATTATATAAAATTCACTTGGGTACAGTGTTGCATTACCGAGTAATTGCCAAAGAGTCACAGTGATGAAAAACAAATGGCGTGGACAGGAAGGGCATTCAACATGGCGGTCTTCAAGTGTTTAACAAACAATAAATATTAAGCTAGAATCTAAATCAAAACCTTTCTAATTGAGGACAATAAAATATGTAATAGAAGAAGGTGGTAATAAACTATAATAAAGCCCGGAAGCGATCCGATGCGGCCGTTTGCTGGGCAGGAAGTCGAGTGAGACTGAGATGGCCTCCACTCGTCTCTATGCCCTTGGAGGACCGGAGTGATGTCTGACATCACTTCTGATTCTCGGGTCAAAACTATTTTTTTTTTTTTAAGTCAAAATGCATAAAAAAAAAATAATAATAAAAAAAAAAATTTGCTTTAAAAAGGTAAATGAGAGATCTGGGGTCTTTTTGACCCCAGATTTCTCAATAAAGAGGCCCTGTCATCCTTTTTTTGTATTGCAAGGAATGTTTATGTTCCTTGTAATAGGAATAAAAGTGATAAAAAAGATGAAGGGACAGTGTAAAAATAAAAAATAAATAGTAAAATAAATAAGAAAAAAAAACTGAAAGCATCCCTCCATGCTCAGGTGCAGACGCAAACGCATATGTAAGCCGCGCACAAATGTGTAAACGGTGTACAAATCACACATGTGAGGTATCGTTGTAAACGTTTGAGTGAGAGCAATAATTCTAGTGCAGAACCTCCTCCGTAACTCTAAACAGGTAACACGTAAAAATTTTCAAGCGTCGCCTATGGAGATTTTTAAGTACCGTAGTTTATCACCATTCCATGAATGTGCGCAATTTTAAAGCATGACATGTTTGGTATCTATTTACTCGGCGTAACATCTTTCACATTATACAAAAAAATTGCGTTTTTTTAAAAAAAAATTCATTAAAGTATTTTTTCCCAAAAAATTACATTTGAAAGACCGCTGCGCAAATACTGTGCGACATAAAAAAATTTACAGTTATAGCCCTTTATACTCTATACTCTATATATATATATATATTTATGAATTAATGTTTGTGGGTTCTAAGTAATTTTCTAGCAAAAAATACTTATTTAAACTTCAAACTTAAGGGAGGCCAGATTGTGGCCGTTGGATGTAGAAAATGTCCCGGCATCTGTTAACAATGCCCAATCCTTGGTGTCAGTGAGGAATTGGAGTCCTATCAGTGTCATTGGAAAGAAAGTTGCCCCCATGTTGGCATGTTTGGGCCCCATTGTTGGTGTCATTGGGAGGAATTGTGCCCCAATGTTGGTATCATTGCGAGTAACTGTGCCCTATTAGTGTCATTGGAAAAAATTGTGCCCCAGTGTTAGAGTTATTAGGCGGATTTGTGCCCCATCATTGGTGTCATTGGGCCCCATTGTTGGTGTCATTGGGTCCCATTGTTGGTGCCATTGGTAGGAGTTGAGTTTCGGGAGGAATTGTGCCCCTTCATTGGTGTCAGTGAATGAAATAGCGCCCCGAGGGCCAGATAAAAGCACACCTGCTCCATGGGCCGCAGTTTGAAGACCCCTGGTTTAGAGGATCGTATTACTAGAATTCAATCCCTGCAGACTCAGATCTATCAAACCGAACCTGAAAAATATTCAATATATTCCGCCCCACCCCCAACACACCACTGTTATCAGGAAAAAGATGATTAGGTTGTATGAATTCTCTGGTGTTGCACAAGGTTTCCCTTGTGAATGAAACCTTTCCCGCACTCTGAACATGAATAAGGACGCACTCCCGTGTGAATTCTCTGGTGATACACAAGGCTTTTTTTATGAATGAAGGATTTCCCACACTGAGCATGAATAAGGACGCTCACCTGTGTGAATTCTCCGGTGTTGCACAAGGTATCCTTTGGTAGTGAATGATTTCCCACACTCTGAACACGAATGACGTTCACCCACGTGCAATCTCTGGTGTTGCACAAGGCCTCTTTTTGACATGAAAGATTTCCTGCACTCTGAACATGAATAAGGACGCTCCCCTGTGTGAATTCTCTGGTGTTCATCAAGGGCCTTTTTCTGAGTGAAAGATTTCCCGCACTCTGATCATGAATAGGGGCGCTCACCTGTGTGAATCTTCTGGTGTATATCGAATGAATATTTCCATTTGAAACATTTTCCACACTCCGAGCATGTATAAGGACGCTCGCCCGTGTGATCTCTCTGGTGTACAAAAAGTTTTTCTTTCTCAATGAAACCTTTCCCACACTCTGAACATGAATAGGAACGCTCCCACGTGTGAAGCTTCTGGTGTCTAATAAGATTTTGTTTCTGAGTGAAACTTTTCCCGCACTCTGAACATGAATAGGGACGCTCACCCGTGTGACTTCTTTGATGTATATGAAGGTTTTTTTTGTGAGTGTAACATTTCCCACACTCTGAACATGAGAACGGATGTTCACCCGTGTGACTGTACTGGTGTGAAAGAAGGTTTTGTTTGCTAGTGAAACATTTCCCACACTCTGAACATGAATAGGGACGCTCAGCATTGTGATATTTCTCGTGTCTAAGAAGTTTTCTCTTTTTTGTAAAAAGTTTTCCACACACTGAACATGACAATGAACTCTCTTCTGTGTGATCTCCTTCCTGCCCTGAAGAAGATTCCTCGGGAATAGACGGATCTATTAAAGTATTTCTACTGTGAGATCTTAGAGTTCTGGAATGTGATTTATCAGAAGATTCCTCAGACGTATTCCGCACATTATGGTCATCTGCTGAGAAATAATTTTACAATAAAAGTTAGAAGAATTTTTGGAATCTTGTATTCAGGAGTCATATATGTTGGTCTCGCCCTAAATCTTTGAGCTCCGGCATGTAAGTGGGTGCAATCAGAACAGAAATATAAATTCAAAGTAGATAAAGAATACAATTCACCCAAATCACACTGTGCAACTTTGTGCATTGATGACATTGTTACTGAGGAATGGAGACCAGGGCCGATCCTAGGGTCACAGACGCCTGGGTGCAGAAATATTTCTGGCGCCCCCACATGGGCGTGGTCATCTTACCAACTCCTCCCCTTTACAAATGATTCTATGGCAACGACTCAAATACTGGGCTGCTCCCCTAAGAAGTCTTTGTTACCCTGAAATCCTCCCATGATCTCTTAACAATAAAGAAAATACAGGAAGAGAGAACACTAATGAGACCTGGAGGGGAGTCTCTCTGATGCACACAGAGAGGGCTTCTGTTAGAAAGAGTTCCCAGACATAATATAGGATACGGTCAAAGACTGCAGACATGATACAAGAGATGGTCAGAGACTGCAGACATGATACAGGAGATGGTCAGAGACTGCAGACATGGTACAGGAGATGATCAGAGATTGCAGACATAGTACAGGAGATGATCAGAGACTGTAGACATGATACAAGAGACAGTCAGAGACTGCAGTCATGGTACAGAAGCTGGACAGAGATTGCAGACATGATACAAGAAATGGTCAGAGACTGCAGACATAGTACAGGAGATGATCAGAGACTGCAGACATGATACAAGAGACAGTCAGAGACTGTAGACATAATACAAGAGACAGTCAGAGACTGTAGACATAATACAAGAGACAGTCAGAGACTGCAGACATAGTACAGGAGTTGGTCAGAGACTGCAGACATAATACAGGAGATGATCAGAGACTGCAGACATAGTACAGGAGATGATCAGAGACTGCAGACATGGTACAGGAGTTGGTCAGAGACTGCAGACATAATACAGGAGATGATCAGAGACTGCAGACATAGTACAGGAGATGATCAGAGACTGCAGACATGGTACAGGAGATGGTCAGAGACTGCAGACATGGTACAGGAGTTGGTCAGAGACTGCAGACATAATACAGGAGATGATCAGAGACTGCAGACATAGTGCAGGAGATGATCAGAGACTGCAGACATGGTACAGGAGATGGTCAGAGACTGCAGACATGGTACAGGAGATGATCAGAGACTGCAGACATGGTACAGGAGATGATCAGAGACTGCAGACATGGTACAGGAGATGATCAGAGACTGTAGACATAGTACAGGAGATGATCAGAGACTGCAGACATGGTACAGGAGATGATCAGAGACTGCAGACATAGTATAGGAGATGGTCAGAGACTGTAGACATAGTACAGGAGATGATCAGAGACTGCAGACATGATACAAGAGACAGTCAGAGACTGCAGACATAGTACAGGAGATGGTCAGAGACTGCAGACATGATACAAGAGACAGTCAGAGACTGCAGACATAGTACAGGAGATGGTCAGAGACTGCAGACATGATACAAGAGATGGTCAGAGACTGCAGACATAATACAGGAGATGGTCGGAGACTACAGACAAGATAGAATAAATGGTCAGAGACTGCAGACATGATACAAGAGACAGTCAGACACTGCAGACATGGTACAGAAGCTGGTCAGAGATTGCAGACATGATACAAGAGATGGTCAGAGACTGCAGACATGGTACAGGAGATGATCAGAGACTGCAGACATGGTACAGGAGATGATCAGAGACTGCAGACATGGTACAGGAGATGATCAGAGACTGCAGACATGGTACAGGAGATGATCAGAAACTGTAGACATGATACAAGAGACAGTCAAAGACTGCAGACATAGTACAGGAGATGGTCAGAGACTGCAGACATGATACAAGAGATGGTCAGAGACTGCAGACATAATACAGGAGATGGTCAGAGACTACAGACAAGATAGAATAGATGTTTAGAGACTGTAGACATGATACAAGAGACAGTCAGACACTGCAGACATGGTACAGAAGCTGGTCAGAGATTGCAAACATGATACAAGAGATGGTCAGAGACTGCAGACATGATACAAGAGATGGTCAGAGACTGCAGACATGATACAAGAGATGGTCAGAGACTGAAGACATGATACAAGAGAAGGTCAGAGACTGCAGACATGATACAAGAGATGGTCAGAGACTGCAGACATGATACAAGAGATGGTCAGAGACTGCAGACATGGTACAGGAGATGGTCAGAGACTGAAGACATGGTACAGGAGATGGTCAGAGACTGAAGACATGATACAAGAGAAGGTCAGAGACTGAAGACATGATACAAGAGAAGGTCAGAGACTGCAGACATGATCCAGGAGATGGTCAGAGACTGCAGACATGATACAAGAGAAGGTCAGAGACTGAAGACATGATACAAGAGAAGGTCAGAGACTGCAGACATTATACAAGAGATGGTCAGAGACTGCAGATATAATACAGGAGATGGTCAGAGACTGCAGTTCCTATGGACGTTAGTAAATAATGGCCGATCGGCCCTCTCACCTGACCCAGCGATGGTTCCTCTGATCAGGAGTCTGCTCACTCTGAATTGCCCGTGGCGACTCCGCTGGGTAGCACCCAGATCTGTATTCTGGCAGTGACTCCATTCCTTTCTCCGCCAGGATGGCGCTAGGCTGTGTGTCTTTCCCTCTGGTGGCGCAGGGCAGTGGGGTTTCCTCTCTGATTGTGTTCCCTCAGCACTGCCCTCTCCCTCTGGAGTCCTGGGTGTACTTCCCTGAAAGCTTTCTCAGGCTCCTGTATCTCTCTCTCTCTCCCATTCAGCTGAGCCTGCTGTGTGGGCTGCAGTTTCCGTGTTACAGTGGGGCTGCCAGTCCTCGGGACTACATGTCCCACAATCCTCTTCTCTGCTCCCTTTTCTATTCTATTTTTTCCCTGGCTGATATGAAGGCAGGGGAAGAAACATAGCGGGAGTCTGTGCTGGCCAGCGCCGCTCACTAGTATAGCAGAGCACGTGCGGAGGAGAGGGAGAGGGAGGGGAAGGGGCAAAAGAAGAGCCCGCAGCTGCAGTGACGTCACTAGGGTTGGTGTCACCAGGTGCGGTATAACATGGTGTCACCCCCCTTCCACCAACTTTAGTTGCCCCTCAGTACAGACCCCCCTCCACTAAGTATAGACCCCCCTTCGTCAGTGCAGACCCCCCACTAAGTATAAACCCCTCTCTCAGTACAGACCCCCCCTTCATCAGTATAGACCCCCCCAGGACAAACCACCCCCCCTCCATTAGTAGACCCCCACCAGGACAACCCCCCCTCCATTAGTACAGATCCCCCCAGGACAAAGCCCCCTCCATTAGTACAGACCCCCCACAGGACAACCCCCCCCTTCATTAGTACAGACCCCCCAGGACAACCCCCCTCCATTAGTACAGACCCCCAGGACAAACCCCCCCTCTATTAGTACAGACCCCCCAGGACAAACCCCCTCCACTAGTACAGACCCCCACAGGACAAATCCCTCCTTCATTAGTACAGACCCCCCAGGACAAACCCCCCCTCCATTAGTACAGAGCCCCCAGGACAAACCCCCTGCATTACTACAGACCCCCCAGGACAAACCCCCTCCATTAGTACAGACCCCCCCAGGACAACCCCCCCTCCATTAGTACAGACCCCCCAGACAAGCCCCCCCCCCTCCATTAGTACAGACCCCCCCAGAACAAACCCCCTCCATTAGTACAGACCCCCCCAGGGACAAATCCCCCCTCCATTAGTACAGAACCCCCCAGGACAAATCCCCCCTCCATTAGTACAGACCCCACCAGGGCAAATCCCCCCTTCATTAGTACAGACCCTCCCAGGACAACCCCCTCCATTAGTACAGACCCCAAAGGACAACCCCCCTCCATTAGTACAGACCCCCCAGGACAAACCCCCCCTCCATTAGTACAGACCCCCAGGACAAATCCCTCCATTAGTACAGACCCCCCAAGACAACCCCCCCTCCATTAGTACAGACCCCCCCAAGACAACCCCCCCTCCATTAGTACAGACCCCCAGGACAAATCCCTCCATTAGTACAGACCCCCCAAGACAACCCCCCCTCCATTAGTACAGACCCCCAGGATAACCCCCCTCCATTAGTACAGACCCCCCAGGACAATCCCCCTCCATTAGTACAGACCCCCCCAGGATAACCCCCCTCCATTAGTACAACCCCCCCAGGACAACTCCCCCTCCATTAGTACAGACCCCCCACAGGACAACTCCACCTGCATTAGTACAGATCCCCCAGGACAAATCCCCCTTCATTAACCCCCCAGGACAAACCCCCTCCATTAGTACAGACCCCTCCAGGACAACCCCCCCATTAGTACAGACCCCCAAAGGACAAACCCCCCTCGATTAGTACAGAAACATTAACACCCGGGCGGCAGCTAGAGAGGACAGTGTGCAGCCGCGCCGCCCGGGTGAAGACCAGATCAAGACAGGCAGCAGCTTAGGTGGGAGTGAGGGACAGAGGAGGAGAGAACCTGTGTCAGGCTGCAGGCACGGGCCGCCCCCCGCCCACAGCGAAGTCACTGCGCGGCTGGTCTCTCTCAACACAGAGACCAGCCGCTCCGATCTCCGGCGGCTACTCTCCTCTGACAGGAGGAGGAGGAGGGAGGGGGGACGGCCCGGCTCTAGTAGTGCGAAACACAGCGGCCGCTCCGCGGCGGTGACCTGCAGACAGAGCTGCTTCTGGACACGGAGGGGAGGAGGAGGAGGGAAGGGAGCACTCTGGCGCTGCAGCGCCCCCACCTCTCTGGCGCCTGGGTGCACTGCACCCCGTGCACCCGCCTGGGACCGGCCCTGATGGAGACGGACCTTTCATATGGTGTACAGTAGGGGTGGGCAACCTGAGGCCCTCCAGCTGTTGCAGAACTACAAGTCCCATCATGCCTCTGGGAGTAATTGTAACTGCCAGTCTTGCAATGCCTCATGGGAAATGTAGTTCCACAACAGCTGGAGGGATACTGGTTGACTACCCCTGGTGTACAGCATCTCCACCTCATTTGTTGGGAACACGACATTATATTGAGGAATGGAGATGGACCTTTCATATGGTGTACAGTATCTTCTCCTCATTTGTTAGGAACATGACATTATATTGAGGAATGGAGATGGACCTTTCATATGGTGTACAGTATCTCCTCCTCATTTGTTGGGAACATGACATTATATTGAGGAATGGAGATGGACCTTTCATATGGTGTACAGTATCTCCTCCTCATTTGTTGGGAACATGACATTATATTGAGGAATGGAGATGGACCTTTCATATGGTGTACAGTATCTCCTCCTCATTTGTTGGGAACATGACATTATATTGAGGAATGGAGATGGACCTTTCATATGGTGTACAGTATCTCCACCTCCTTTGTAGGGAACATTGGTTAATGTGGTAAATATAATTGACTTCTTCTGATTAAAACTAGAGATGATTCTTTCATATGGTGTTTGATACCCACAGTACAATGGGCGGTGGGGTAGGTACATCGATGATGTTCTTGCTTTCAGCATTTTAGGTTTGTCAGTCTTTCCTGGAAATATGAATATGATGTTCTCCATTTTCTAGATGTGCTTCATAGATTGTGTGTAATTAAAAGAAAAAAAAAAAACAACCTCTCTCTGTATACGGAAGGGGTGCTTTGTATTTACATCTCTGTTGATGAGGAATAGTCTGGTTCGAGATGACTCTAAAAAATGACTGGATGTTTTCTTATTATAAATAGTATATATGGTTACTAATATTTATAGGAAAAACATTTTAGAATGTTGATATGGGGAGTTATTTGATTGCCTTTTGGGATCAGGAAGGAATCTTTTTAATCTAAAAGAAGATTAGGCCGAGCTTTATATGGACATTCTACTGTCCTGTGGGTCAACTGCTGCTTTGAAATTTATATTTTTCTCTTGTGAATTCAGTAGGCATAGACCTTTTCTCCTCTGATGTAACAATGTAAATACAAACTTTATACTCATAGAAGTAAAATAATAATGGGAACTGGTTCTGTGTTTATTACTTACTAGACATGTGCTGTCAATAAATTTGTTTAGTTTTGTTCCGTTTCATTCGAAAATCAATTCATATTTCATAATTTGTTCCCGAAATTCAATTCGGATTCATACGAAATACGAATTTTCGCTAGCTTCGTAAACTTTTTGCAAAATAACGAAAGTTCGATATGACGAATTTATCATTATGAGGGGCTCCCACCATCCCTGTGCTATGCTGACTTCTTGGGTTTTTAACCTTTAGGTTCATTAACTTTTCGTAAAAATAACAAATGTTCGTTATGATGAATTTATCATTATGAGGGGTTCCCACCATCCCTATGCTGTGCTGACTTCCTCTGATTGGTGAACAAAACACCAGTCATGTTTCTGTTGTAACGGAATTTGGATCCGAAATTCGGTAACGAAATTTCGTATAAAATTTGTAAGCATAGAAATTCCCATAGGCTTCCCACCATCCCTGTGCTGAGTTCCCAGGTCTGTACACCTGCTGTGTCCATTATGAGGGATTCCCACCATCCCTGTGCTGAGTTCCTGGGTTTTTAACTTTTAGGTTTGTTAACTTTTCGTAACAATTACGAATGTTCATTATGAATTTGGATCCGAAATTCCTAAACGAAATTTAGTACAGAATTCGTATGCATAAAAATTTGTATTTCGGATTCGTACGAATTTCTGGAAGTTCGTACAAATTTTCGATTCGTACGAAACTAATCGCACATGTCTATTACTTACTTGTGTCCATATGTAGAGAAGATTCCTCCTGTTTATATTCCATAATCCTCTCCCCCTCCTCCATAGACTGATGATCTCCACTCACCAACGTCTCTTCTTCTTCTTCCTGTTTAACCTCAGCTTTGATGTCTTTCAGTTCTTCACCCTAAACCCCAAAGATGATAGAACACATTTATAAAAAGAAACAAGAGATTACACAGAAGAATATTACCCCATAGTTTAGAATACATTTTGAGTTCTAGTTCATCAGTCCCACCTACCTGATGGTGAGGGATGGTGTGATCTTCCTGTGTAGAATCACGGGAATACAGAGGACGGGGACATCTCTCTGGTGGGTTCCCATTACTGGATCCATCTGTAGGAAACATACACACTGACTGAATACATTGTTTCTATGTGTTTATCAGATGATGGGGGATCTAGGTGGACCCTCCGTACTGCTCTCTCCTTTACAATAAAGTCTCCTCTTACCCGGGGATGTGAGGGGCGGCTGATTCTCCATCATGACGTCCTTGTAGAGATCCTTGTGTCCTTCTAAATACTCCCACTCCTCCATGGAGAAATAGACAGTGACATCCTGACACCTTATAGGAACCTGACACACACAATGATACAGTCACCATCCAGACACATCCCTTGTCTGTTACTGGATAATGTCCCAGAATTCCTAGCACCGCTCACCTGTCAGCAGATCAATGATCTTGTTGGTGACCTCAAGAACCTTCTTGTTTCTCTCAATTGTCAAGGAAAGTGGTGGAGGCACCTTATTGGTCACCTGGCCACTAGACTTTACAGGAGGCAGTATCTATAGAAAAAGATCAAGAATGATGTCATGACACTACCAGAATTGTTTCAGCTCTCCAGGAGTTTTTTTCTACTAATAGAGATAAGAGTGATGTCATGTGGTCTCCCAGAATTCTCCTCCGTCCCTCCTCTATTTCTATACAGGCCTCTCCTCTCTGTAGATGGATAATAAACTGGGAATTATCTGGACTGTACTGGGATGAATATTGTCTGTACAGAGTTCGTCCAGAGTTTTGACAACTCAGACTGCTTTTAAAGAACAACTCTAGCTAAAATCTTTTATTTTAGGCTTATGATGACTGGAGAGGAAAAAGAACTTCTATTAATATATTTTTCTGCCTGTGTCCTGGATGGGGAGATATCCTTTCACTTCATGTCCAGCATGTATTGTGTCTATAACC
This sequence comes from Aquarana catesbeiana, assembly GCF_042186555.1. NCBI lineage: Eukaryota > Metazoa > Chordata > Amphibia > Anura > Ranidae > Aquarana > Aquarana catesbeiana. Next base: position 299,136,930 of record NC_133331.1, on the reverse strand, counting down.
AGAGGCTCTGGCATAGTTGCCAACTGTCCCGAATTTCCCGGGACATTCCCGGTATTTAGATCTTTGTCACAGTCTTATGCCCCGTACACACGGTTGGATTTTCCGACTGAAAATGTGTGATAGGACCTTGTTGTCGGAAATTCCGACCGTGTGTAGGCTCCATCACACATTTTCCATCGGATTTTCCGACACACAAAGTTTTGAGAGCAGGATATAAAATTTTCCGACAACAAAATCCGTTGTCGGAAATTCCGATCGTGAGTACACAAATCCGACGGACAAAGTGCCACGCATGCTCAGAATAAATAAAGAGATGAAAGCTATTGGCCACTGCCCCGTTTATAGTCCCGACGTACGTGTTTTACGTCACCGCGTTCAGAACGATCAGATTTTCCGACAACTTTGTGCGACCGTGTGTAGACAAAACAAGTTTGAGCCAACATCGGTCGGAAAAAATCCTAGGATTTTGTTGTCGGAATGTCCGAACAAAGTCCGACCGTGTGTACGCCCTATTACCGTTTCCCAGGAAATGTCCTGGGAAATCAGCGGTTTCTCGATTTTTCGCTGGCGCTTGTGAATTGTCTACGCCAGCCGCCATTTTACAGAAGACCAGCTATCGTGAGGAAGAAATAAGAGGCGGAACCCAGGCTCCGTTTCTTGGTTCTTTCCTTTGGCCTCCACGAGCTGGTCTTCTGTAAATGGCACGGAGACCAAATCAGTAGTGGCATCGCTACCGGGTGCGGCCTGCACCCAGGTGAAGAGGGGTGAAACTGTCTTCCCCAGCCAGAGTTCTGGGACCCACAAGTCAACTCCATTCCCTCTGTGCACAGAGCCCTCCAGGACAAACAAACTTTTAGCACACGTTTGCATCCCAGGCAGTGGTGTAAGGAGGGACTCCGCTGGGGACACCTGTGATGGAAGGAGGGACTTCGCTGGGAACACCTGTGATGGAAGGAGGGACGCTCCTGGGGACACCTGATGGCATCTGGTGGCAGGCGACATGGCAAGTGACACACTCAGGGCTCCCACGGATTCTGCATTATTGTGAGTTGAACTGATTCATTTTATATTACAATGTAATAAAAGAAATAATGCGTTTCTATCATCCTGACACCATACAAACCCTAGTACCAGGATGATTGAACACCAATCATTAAATCTTACAATCTAGAAATGGCCCTATATTTAGGACATACCTCCCAACCGTCCCGGATTTCGTGGGACCTTCCCGCAATTGGAAGCTCTGTCCCGGGCACCCTTATTCCGGGACAATACAGTGTCCCGGAATTGCCCCCTGGCCCTGGGCCAATCTTATGCCCCCTAAAATAGCCCTCGCATCACTGCCGTCTCTCACTGTCAGCCTGTAGTGGACCCCTAGCTGGTGGAGACCCCTTTTACTTTGTTCACCACCGTGGCTGACTCAGTGCCCAAAATGATTGCTAGCCGCCGCCCACCTGGCGTCTAGCAACCAGTGAGATCACGAGGAGAGAGACAGAGACCCAGCATTCACAGAGGAGGAGATTCAACTTCTTCCTTCTCCGCGCCTACTGTTTAGCTCCACCCACCTCCTCCTTGCTCTCCTTCGGTCCCCTCCTATGCTCTTCTCTGGTCCCCCTGTGTTCTTTTCCGGGCCCCCTCCGTGCTCTTCTCCGGGACCCCCCTGTGCTCTTCACACCCCCCCCCCACAGCCGGCGGTAGAGGAGAGGAGGGGAGCCAGCTACGGGGGACGAGGGGGGGCGGAGGAAGAGGACAGGTGGGGCAGAGGAGAACACAGGGGCTGGAGGAGAACAGGGGGGGCAGAGAAGGACACAGAGGGGGCTGGGGGAGAAGCACACAGGAAGCATGATCGGTGCGGCGTGAGGGACAGCTGTGAACACCGATCTCCCTGTATAGCTTTTTTTTAACTGACAGCCACGGGAAGATGAGAAGGAGAAGTGTCTGTCAGCTAAAAATCTATACAAAGGAGATTGGTGTTCACAGCTGTTCCCCACCACACCGATCATTCCCGAGAGATCGGGAGGCGCTTGCGGATGTGCAGGAGCCGTCGCAGAAATGCGGGAGACTCCCACACCTCACGGGAGAATTGGGATGTCTGTGCATAGAGTGTGCAAAGTTGGGCCTGTGGTGTCAGGGGACAGTAGAGAGAGAGGCTTGACACAAAGGTTCCTCTGCTCTCCTCCTGCCTGGACCCATAGAGCCAATCTGTGCAAAGGTAACCAATCTCATTTGAAGTGCCATATTGTGCTTTATTTACCATTAAAGTGTGCCTCTGCTCTTGGGGACATTCTCAGGTTTGGAATCCCCTGAAATCAGCTTGAATATAGGATTAAGAGCTATATTGCTCTTAAATCTCAGTTATTGATCTCTAGTTGATTCATTGATTATACATTGTTACTGTCTGTTATCCTTCCACAGAAATATTGCAGTAAAGACAATTTCTGTGTTTTATCATAACGTGTGTGTTTCTCATTGGTCATTGCACTTACACTATTGCCAGGTGTGCCAGAGGGGGCTGAGGCTGTTATTAGGGCTGAGAGGCAGAGTAACGGACTGAAGAAACATAAGCAGCTCCTTCGGGGGAGGGATTATCGCTACAAATGCATGTGCTCCCATTGTGGAGACCCAGAAGTCAGGGTTAGGGACTACAGAAATCAGGTTGCCTTGAGGGGGCCTGTGGCTTACGCATGTTTTTGCAAATGTGTTCAGACTAAACCCCTGTTTTGAAAGCATATTCTTAGACAGGTCAATTCAGTTGGTCGCTGGCTGGTTGGTAAGTTTGAGCTTGGAAACCTCCTTGTATTTGTTTGATGCATGTTGAAACCACAACTCTGTTTTCTCTTACACAAATTGGCTATGAGAGGTAACACAGTGTTATCCCAGTGATCACCACAGTACAGTGTCACCAGAGCAGCCAACCAATGTCCCTGATCACTATCAACTCCAGTACAGTATCACCATACCAGTACAACCAGCAACAGTGTCCCTGATCGTTACAGGTACTGCTACAGATGACAACACCAAGGTATATTCTCTTACCACTTAGGCGTCCATTACTGTTTTTCATATGCTGGCTGATTTTTATGATACATAAGATACAATATATGGTACATAATCAGTCCAAACATTGAAAAATTCTCCCACATGTGGTATCCACATACTCTTAAGGAGTAACAAAATGTGTTTTGGGGTGCAATTCTAAGTATGTCCATATTGTGTTGTTTACTTTGTGTATATAAAAAAAAATTTTCATTTTCTTTCTGCATTTTCCAAAATTTATGGGAAAAAAGTGAAATACCTTTAGGTGTTTACTCTCCAAAATGTAGTAATTTGTGGGTGTTTCCATTATTCTGGTGCACCAGGGCCTCCAAAATGTGATAGGCAGTCAGGAAATTAGATGTGTAAATTATGCCCCTTTAAAGCCTGAAGGTGCTCATTGAATTTTGGACCTCTCTGTGTGGTTAGTCACGGAGTCACATATGAAGAGTGTGTTTTAAGGTGTGATTGTAAGTACCGTATGGCTATGATGTGCATTTGAAAAACCTTGTTAATATGACAACTTAAAGAGGAGTTCCACCCGGGGGGTCCAGTAAAAAAAAAAAAATTAAAAGTCAGCAGCTACAAATACTGCAGCTGCTGACTTTTAATTGGACACTTACCTGTCCCTGGGTCCAGCGATGCGGGGGATCGAAGCCCCACTGGTCTCCCCCTCCGTTCAGCAGCACCGGCATTGCAACTGTGGGCGCCGGGCTGTAGCTTCACAGCCTTGCAACCATTGCGCATGCGCGAGCGGCGTCGCGCGCCGTGATTGGCCGCTCAGTCACCTGGGACCTGTAATGGGTCCCAGATGATTGACAGGAGGGAGGGAGCAGAGCGGAGCCCTTCCTGTGCCGAGGGGGAAGTGATGTCACCAGCCCAGGCACTGGAAGGGGCAGACTACGAGGGACCCCCTAGCAACAGGCATTTAGAGGTAAGTTAAAAAAAATATATCCAAATGTTTTTTTGTTTTGTTTTTTAGGATTTTTCATGTATTTTTGTTTTTTTGGGTGGAACCCCACTTTAAAAATAAAATAAAATGTATTCATATGACAAAAAAGGAGGGCAAAAAAAAAAACTCATCACGCGTCTTACTAAATACCTTGAAGAGTCTACTTTCCAAACTTTGTGGGTGTTTCTACTGTCCTGGCATCCCAGGGCCTCCAAAATGTGATAGGTATTTAAGAAATTGAATGTGTTATATATGCCCCTGTAGCACTCACCCCCGAAGGAGCCGCAGTTTGCACAAAGTTCTCTCCCCAGTTTAGTGCAGAGGCAGCGAAGCACGCAACAACAGTCACTCTTTCTGGCTCAATGAACAGTCTAGGGGTTGCCTTTTTCAGATTTATTGCTGAATAAACTTGTATGGGGAGCAGGGAAGTATGGGATACTCCAATAACACCATGCAGTAACAGGAGGACATTCTTCGCTATGTGTACGCAGGCCAGAACAATCTTTTCAGCAGGAACTAAGAGATTGGGCAGCACTGAGATATGTCTATATAAATAACATTCCATTAAAGGAGCCACTGGCATTTTTGCACTAGGGAAGACAGAGACCAGTCAGTAGGATCCCAAATCTGGTCTTTAGGTCTGAACTCACAATGTTTCTGCATAATTGGATGCCTTCTTCCGATATCAGTCAGACATTCACCACTAAGCTCTCCAGACCAGATCCTGAATAATTATCTTGATTAGCTTCAAAAACAAGAAGGTAAGGATCCTCAGAAGTAGGCCCCTCAGCTCTGGACTAGCTGGGACCTCAATGAACTGAAGAACATCAGTTGGGCTGCCCAGAAAAGCAGCAGCCTCTCAGGCTGGGAACTTCTCCTGCTGGACAAGAACGGGGCTCACCCAGGGTGTTTATGTTCACTCCTACCCACCTTCACTCCTACCCACCCTCCCTCCCTTAGGGATTGGTTGAGACAACATAAATATTCTGGCTGCTGATTTTCTTCATCCAGCCCACTACATTCTAGGATCCTCCAGAAGGCAATGGGAAACAATAAAACCTGCAGCCAGTGAAACCCAGAACAGCCTAAAGCATTTATAAACTGCTCCACTGATTATAGAGGAGCCAAAAAGAACTATAATGTTCCTAATCATCCTAGCAACCTATTTAGGGGGTGAATGTCTGAAGGTGCTCCTTAGATTTTGGGCCTCTCTATGTGGTTAGGCTCTGAAAAAAAGTCAATATATTCAATAAGTCCAAACATTGAAAATGTCTGATATATGTGGTATTCCTATACTTGGGAGGAGTAGTAGAGTGTATTTTGGGGCATATTGTAAATGTGCCCATACCGTGTGTTATGATATTTTATTAATTGATCATTTTTCTTAAAAAATTATTTTCATTTTCTTCCTGTATTTTCTAAAAACTTGTGGCAGAAGAACTAAATCCTCAAAAGACTCAGCATGCCTCTTAAAAAAAATACCTTAGGGTGTTTACTTTTCAAAATGTTTTGACATTGTGGGTGTTTCTCCTATCCTGGCACTTTAGGGCCTCAAGAAATGTGATAGGAAGTCAAATGCAACATGTATGCCTTTTTGAAAGCCTGAAGGTGCTCCTTGTGTATTTTGGACCCCTCTATGCATCTAGACATTTAAAAGGCTCACACCTGTGGTATCCCCATGCTTGGAAGGAGTAGAATAATGTGTTTGGTGGTTTAGTTCTAAGTATACATGTTGAGTTTGAGAAACAATTTGTTAAAATGCCAACTTAGTAAAACAAAATCAAATTTGATTTAATTTCTTAACTTTCCAAAAAGGTTGTTGCAAACATGTACATCATCACAAAACTCCCCATGCTTCTTACTAAATACCTTGAACTGTCTACTTTCTAAAAATGGGTCATTTTGGGGGTGTTTGTGCTGTCCTGGCATTTTAGGGCTTCAAGACTTGAGCTAGGCAGGCAGAATTGATGATTTTCAAATATATAAACTTTAGTTTGTAGACTATAACTTTCCGGCAGACTAAATAATATACATGTTTTTGTTTTTTTATTTTTTCCCCCCAAAAATGTAGAAAAATAAATGTTGGCCTAAATTGATAAAGAAACATTATTTATTTGCAAAGTTTTATAAAAGAAACTAAAAAAAATGTTTTTTTTTTCATTTTCAGTCTTTTTTCTTTATATAGTAAAAGTGGTAAAGAAACACAACCAAAAGAAAGCTTTACATATATCAAAAATCATCTAAAATTCATTTGGGATTGTCAGTCAAAGTTTTACAGTACTAAAAATGAAAAAATAGCATGGGCAGGAAGGGGGTTTAACATGGCGGTCTTCAAGTGGTTAACAAACAATACAAAATATACTAGAATCTAAATCAAAACCTTTATAAATGAAGAAAATAAACCATAAAATGTAATAACTATTGGTTGGACCAATGAAAAGCCGGCTTCTTCCATAAAATTTAAAAAGAGCAATAATGTATACAAGCCGATATCAACCAAGTGTCCATGTATTTTCATATCTGGCCATGTATTAGCACAGTTTAGTTGTATGGTGCGGTCTGTGTGAGTGCGGGACCGAGTCATCTCTATATTTTAGAGGATCGTATTACTAGAATTCAATCCCTGCAGACTCAGATCTATCAAACCGAACCTGAAAAACTTGCGTGCTTCTTCTGGTGTTGCGCAAGGTATCCTTTTGATATGAAAGATTTACCGCACTCTAAACATGAATAAGGATGCTCTCCCGTGTGAATTCTCTGGTGTTCATCAAGGGCGTACTTCTGAGTGAACGATTTCCCGCACTCTGAGCATGAATAGGGACGCTCACCGGTGTGAATTTTCATGTGTGTATCGAATGAATATTTCCAATTGAAAGATTTGTCACACTCCGGACATGAATAAGGACGCTCGCCCGTGTGATCTCTCTGGTGTACAAGAAGTTTGGCTTTATCAATGAATCCTTTCCCGCACTCTGGACACGAATAGGGACGCTCCCCCGTGTGAAGCTTCTGGTGTCTAATAAGACCTTTTTTCTCAGTGAAACCTTTCCCGCACTCTGAACATGAATAGGGAATCTCACCCGTGTGGCCTCTCTGGTGTGCAATAAGTTTTTTCTTCTCGGGGAAACATCTCCCGCACTCTGAACATGAATAAGGACATTCACCTGTGTGACTTCTTTGGTGTATAAGAAGAATTCTTTTCTCAGTGAAACATTTCCCACACTCTGAACATGGAAAGGGACGCACACCCATGTGCATTCTAAGATGTTTAAGAAGGTGATTTTTCCGAAAGAAGCTTTTCTCGCACTCTGAACATGAATGAGGACGCACTCCTGTGTGAATCTTCTGGTGTCTAATAAGATGATTTTTGTGAATGAAACATTTCCCGCACTCTGAACATGAATAGGGACGCTCACCTGTATGACTCTTCTGGTGTGTAAGAAGACTTTGTTTGGTAGTGAAACATTTCTCACATTCTGAACATGAATAGGGACGCTCAGCAGTGTGACATTTCTTGTGTCTAAGAAGTTCTCTCTTTTTTGTGAAAAGTTTCCCACACACTGAACATGACAATGAACTCTCTTCTGTGTGATCTCCTTCCTGCCCTGAAGAAGATTCCTCGGGAATAGACGGATCTATTAAAGTATTTCTACTGTGAGATCTTAGAGTCCTGGAATGTGATTTATCAGAAGATTCCTCAGATGTATTCCGCACATTATGGTCATCTGCTGAGAAATAATTTTACAATAAAAGTTAGAAGAATTTTTGAAGTCATATATGTTGGTCTACTTCTAAATCTTTGAGCTCCAGCATGCAAGTGGGTGCAATCAGAACAGAAATATATACATTTAATGTAGATAAATATTATGATGCCCCCAAATCACACTGTGCAACTTTGTGCATTGATGAAATTGTTATTGAGGAATGGAGATGGACCTCTCATATGGTGTACAGTATCTCCTCCTCATTTGTTGGGAACATGACGTTATATTGAGGAATGGAGATGGACCTTTCATATGGTGTACAGTATCTCCTCCTCATTTGTTGGGAACATGACATTATATTGAGGAATGGAGATGGACCTTTCATATGGTGTACAGTATCTCCTCCTCATTTGTTGGGAACATGACATTATATTGAGGAATGGAGATGGACCTTTCATATGGTGTACAGTATCTCCTCCTCATATGTTGGGAACATGATGTTATAAAGAATGCAACAAGAAATGTAAGGGTGCAATAAGGACGGCTAAGATAGAACATGAAAGACACACAGCGGAGGAGAGCAAAAAATATCCCAAGAAATTCTTTAAGTATGTAAACAGTAAAAAAGGGAGGACAGACTATATTGGCCCCATAAAGAATGAGGAAGGACATCTGGTTACAAAGGATGGGGAGATGGCGGTGGTATTGAATTTATTCTTCTCCTCAGTCTTCATGAGAGAATCGGGGGGCTTCAGTAACCAAAACTGCAGTGTTTATCCTCATGACATAACACAGGAAGCACCTCCATGGTTAACAGAGGACAGAATTAAAATTAGACTTGAGAAACTTAACAGTGATAAATCACCGGGACCAGATGGCTTGCATCTGAGGGTACTTAGGGAACTCAGTCAAGTGATCGCCAAACCGTTGTTTCTAATTTTTACAGACAGTCTACTGACTGGAATGGTACCAGCTGAATGGAGAAAAGCCAATGTAGCACCAATATTTAAAAAGGGCCCAAAATACATCCCTGGGAATTACAGACCAGTTAGCCTAACATCAATAGTATATAAACTCTTGGAGGGGATGATAAGGGACTATATACAAGATTTTAGTAATGAGAACGGTATCATTAGCAGTAATCAGCGTGGATTCATGAAGAATCGTTCTTGCCAAACCAATCTACTAACCTTCTATGAGGAGATGAGTTGCCATCTAGATAAAGGAAGGCCCGTAGACATGGTGTATCTGGATTTTGCAAAAGAATTTGACACAGTTCCCCATAAATGTTTACTGTACAAAATAAGGTCCATTGGCATGGACCATAGGGCGAGTACATGGATTGAAAACTGGCTACAAGGGTGAGTTCAGAGGGTGGTGATAAATGGGGAGTACTCAGAATGGTCAGGGGTGGGTAGTGGGGTTCCCCAGGGTTCTGTGCTGGGACCAATCCTATTTAATTTGTTTATAAACGACCGGGAGGATGGGATAAACAGTTCAATCTCTGTATTTGCAGACGATACTAAGCTAAGCAGTGCAATAACTTCTCAGCAGGATGTGAAAACCTTGCAAAAAGATCTGAACAAATTAATGGGGTGGACAACTACATGGCAAATGAGGTTCAATGTAGAAAAATGTAAAATAATGCATTTGGGTGGCAAAAATATGAATGCAATCTATAGACTGGGGGAGAACCTCTGGGGGAATCTAGGATGGAAAAATACCTGGGGGTCCTAGTAGATGGCATGCAATGCCAAGCTGCTGCTAACAAAGCAAACAGAATATTGGCATGCATTAAAAACGGGATCAACTTCAGAGATAAAACAATAATTCTCCAGCTCTACAAGACTCTGGTCCGGCCGCACCTAGAGTATGCTGTCCAGTTCTGGGCACCAGTCCTCAGGAAGGATGTACTGGAAATGGAGCGAGTACAAAGAAGGGCAACAAAGCTAATAAAGGGTCTGGAGGATCTTAGTTATGAGGAAAGGTTGCGAGCACTGAACTTATTCTCTCTGGAGAAGAGACGCTTGAGAGGGGATATGATTTCAATATACAAATACCGTACTGGTGACCCTACAATAGAAATAAAATTTTTTTGCAGAAGAGAGTTTACCAAGACTCGTGGCCACTCATTAAAACTAGAAGAAAAGAGTTTTAACCTTAAACTAAGTAGAGGGTTCTTTACTGTAAGAGCGGCAAGGATGTGGTATTCCCTTCCACAGGCGGTGGTCTCAGCAGGGAGCATCGATAGCTTCAAGAAACTATTATGCCTCGTTTTCACCGAGCGGATTGGTTCGGTTCGGTACGGTACGCTATTTTTGGTGTTTCCATTATGAAAGCGGCCCATACAACTGAACCGTACCGCTCCATTCAGGGTCCTGCTTCAGATGTGGGGCCATAGAAAATGGAACGGTTCGGTTAGGGCGGAGCTACGATACATTCCACTGATTGGTGGACATGTGACGCCATGCTAGGCATTTTTTCTAAACCCACGTATGGCCCCTGTCGGTCCGACTTGCAGTGGAAACTCTCACCTGAATTGGCCGGACCATTCTAGGCCTTCCAAACTGTACCGACCCGAACCGATCCGCTCAGTGGAAACGAGGCATTAGATAAGCACCTGAATGACTGCAACATACAGGAATATATACAATGTAATACTGACATATAATCACACATAGGTTGGACTTGATGGACTTGTGTCTTTTTTCAACCTCATCTACTATATATTAAGGAATGGAGATGGACCTTTCATATGGTGTACAGTATCTCCTGCTCATTTGTTGGGAACATGACGTTATATTGAAGAATGGAGATGGACCTTTCATATGGTGTACAGTATCTCCTGCTTATTTGTTGGGAACATGACGTTATATTGAGGAATGGAGATGGACCTTTCATATGGTGTACAGTATCTCCTGCTCATTTGTTGGGAACATGACGTTATATTGAAGAATGGAGATGGACCTTTCATATGGTGTACAGTATCTCCTGCTTATTTGTTGGGAACATGACGTTATATTGAGGAATGGAGATGGACCTTTCATATGGTGTACAGTATCTCCTCCTTATTTGTTAGGAACACAACGTTATATTGATGAATTGTCCAATGTAGTAAATAGGATTGCCTTATTGTGGTGAAGAGTTGATTCATGTGGTTTACAATATACACAGTACATTGGGCGCTGGGGTAGGTACATCGATGATGTTCTTACTATTAGCAGTAGGGATGAGCCGAACACCCCCCGGTTCGGTTCGCACCAGAACCCGCGAACGGACCGAAAGTTCGCACGAACGTTAGAACCCCATTGACGTCTATGGGACTCGAACGTTCGAAATCTAAAGTGCTCATTTTAAAGGCTAATTTGCATGGTATTGTCCTAAAAAGGGTTTGGGGACCCGGGTCCTACCCCAGGGGACATGTATCAATGCAAAAAAAACTTTTAAAAACGGCCGTTTTTTCGGGAGCAGTGATTTTAATGATGCTTAAAGTAAAAAAAAAAAAAGTGAAATATTCCTTTAAATATCGTACCTGGGGGGGTGTCTATAGTATGCCTGTAAAGTGACGCGTGTTTCCCATGTTTAGAACAGTCCCTGCACCAAATGTCATTTTTAAAGGAAAAAATCTCATTTAAAACTGCTTGCGGGTTTAATGTCATGTCGGGTCATGGCAATATGGATGAAAATCAGTGAGACAAACGGCATGGGTACCCCCCAGTCCATTACCAGGCCCTTTGGGTCTTGTATGGATATTAAGGGGAACCCCGCACCCAAATTAAAATAAGGAAAGGTGTGGGGCCACCAGGCCCTATATACTCTGAACAGCAGTATACAGGCGGTGCAAACAAGACAGGGACTGTAGGTTTGTTGTTAAGTAGAATCTGTTTGTAATTTTGAACATTTTTAACGTGTTTAGCTCCAGCCAAAAAATCTTTTCTAAGCTTTTTGGAAAGCATAGGGAAGGGTTATCACCCCTGTGACATTTGTTTTGCTGTCTTTCCTCCTCTTCAGAAGATTTCACCTCACTTTTTTGTCCCAATGAAAAATGTTTTTTGAAAATTTGGGTTTTTTTGTGGAGCAAGGATTGGAAAGCATCAGTGGAAAGGAGAAATGTTTTTCCCATATTAACTCTTACAGGAGAGAATTTCCCTTCTTAGGGGTAGATTTCATCTCACTTCCTGTTGTCTCCTTCCGTTTGCAAGTAGGAGTCGTTTGTAAGTTAGATGTTTGAAAGTAGGGTCCTGCCCTATATACTCAGCAGAAATTTGGGCCTTAGGTGTTGCTGTGGCCACAACACTGTAAGCCCTCACAGGGCCCTGCTGTGAAATATTAGATCAAGAATTGTAATTACATGCCCCTGTTGAACAGGAGCTGAAAAATTAGGCCTTAGGCACTGGTGCTGGTGCCACAACACTGCAACCCCTCACAGACACTCTAGTTGGAACGCAGGAACGAGCCCTGCTGCAAAGTATTGCTTCAAAAATTGTAATTACACGCCCCTGTTAGACAGGGGCAGAAAAATTGGGCCTTAGGCACTGGTGCTGGTGCCACAACACTGCAACCCCTCACAGACACTCTAGTTGGAACGCAGGAACGAGCCCTGCTGCAAAGTATTACATCAAAAATTGTAATTACACGCCCCTGTTAAACAGGGGCTGAAAAATTGTGCCTTAGGCACTGGTGGTGGCGCCCAGAACCAAAAATGTTCTTACAAGCTATCAGCGTGATGATTGAGGAGGAAGAGGATAATTACTCAGGGATAGTCACTCAGCATCAGCATAGGCAGTCTTTGAAGGGATCTGAGATTTCAAAAAAAATTATTCGGTTACATCAGCATCAGGTGCTTGGTAGCTGGTGGTGATCCAAGACTCATTCATTTTTATGAAGGTCAGCCGATCGACCGAGTCGGTGGACAGACGCACCCTGTGATCGGTTACCACGCCTCCAGCAGCACTGAATGTGCGTTCCGAAAGAACGCTGGATGCAGGACAGGCCAGTAGCTCAATTGCATACTGTGCAAGCTCTGGCCAGTGATCCATCCTCAAGACCCAGTAACCCAGAGGATTTTCGGTGGGAAAGGTGTCCAAGTCTGATCTTGCCCCTAGGTATTCCTGCACCATGTAAAACAGACGCTGGCGATGGTTGCTGGAACCGATCATACCTTGGGGCTGCGGACCAAAAAATTGTCTGAACGCATCGGTCAGACGGCCACCTTCTCCACCGCTCCTTCTTTGACTGACCGAAGCCTCAGCAACACGTTGTCCAGAAACAGGAGTTTGTAACCTCCCAGTCTCTGGGAACGCGTTGCACAGACCTTTCTGCAAGGCCTCCCGAAGATGTTTCATCCTCTGCTCCCTCTGCGATGGCAAGATAAGGTCCGCAACCTTACCCTTGTAACGTGGATCAAGGAGGGTTGCCAGCCAGTATTGGTCCTTCTCCTTGATACCACGAATACGAGGATCCTTACGCAGGCTTTGCAGGATCAGGGAGGCCATGCAGCGTAGGTTTGCTGAGGCATTCGGTCCGGAGTCCTCTGGGTCACTAAGAACGACATGGTCCGCAGCCACCTCCTCCCAGCCACGTACAAGTCCATGTGTTTCTTGGGACTGATCCCTTAAAGACTGCTGCTGATGCTGAGTGCCAGGCTCCACCTCCATACTGACACAATCTTCCTCCTCCTCCTCCTCCTCTTCCTCCTCGTCCTCTTCCTGTGTGATCGGCGGGCACGCAGGAACACTGTCTGGATAAAGGGGGCCTTGAGAGCTAAGGAAGTCCTCCTCTTCCTGCCTCTGTTCTGCCTCAAGTGCCCTGTCCATTATTCCACGCAGCGTGTGCTCCAACAGGTGGACAAGGGGGACAGTGTCACTGATGCATGCACTGTCACTGCTCACCATCCTCGTGGCCTCCTCGAATGGTGACAGGACAGTGCATGCATCCCTGATCATGGCCCACTGGCGTGGGGAAAAAAAAACAAGCTCCCCTGACCCTGTCCTGGTGCCATAGTCGCACAGGTACTCATTGATGGCCCTCTGCTGCGTGTGCAGCCGCTGCAGCATGGCCAACGTTGAGTTCCACCTGGTGGGCATGTCACAGATTAGGCGGTTCTTGGGCAGGTTAAACTCCTTTTGGAGGTCCGTCAGCCGAGCACTGGCATTATATGACCGGCGGAAATGCACACAGACTTTCCTGGCCTGCCTCAGGACATCCTGTAAGCCCGGGTACCTGCCCAAGAACCGCTGCACCACCAAGTTAAGGACGTGAGCCAAACAGGGCACATGGGTCATTTGTCCCTGTCGGAGGGCAGAGAGGAGGTTGGTGCCATTGTCGCAAACCACCATTCCTGCCTTAAGTTGGCGTGGCGTCAACCACCTCTGAACCTGCCCCTGCAGAGCTGACAGAACCTCTGCCCCAGTGTGGCTCCTGTCCCCCAAGCACACCAGCTCAAGCACCGCATGGCATCTTTTGGCCTGCGTACTTGCGTAGCCCCTTGAACGCCTACGGAGCACCGCTGGTTCCGAGGAAGAGGCCATGGAGGAAGAAGAAGAGGAGGGGGTGGAGGAGAGAGGTGTGTCACAATCAGCATTTTGGAGGCGTGGTGGCGGAACAACCTCCAACACTACTGCACCTTGTCCTGCATCCTTCCCAGCTGCCAGCAGAGTCACCCAATGCGCCGTGAAACTTAGGTAACGTCCCTGTCCATGCCTGCTGGACCATGAGTCAGCGGTAATATGCACCTTACCGCTGACCGCCCTGTCCAGCGAGGCATGGACATTGCCTTCCACATGCCGGTAGAGAGCCGGAATCGCCTTCCGTGAGAAAAAGTGGCGTTTGGGTACCTGCCACTGAGGAACCGCACATTCCACAAACTCAGGGGGGCAGAGTCTACCAACTGAAAAGGCAGCAGTTGAAGTGCTAGCAATTTTGCCAAGCTGGCATTCAACCGCTGGGCATGTGGATGGCTGGGAGCAAACTTCTTTCGGCGGTGCAGCAGCTGGGGCAGGGAAATTTGCCTGGTACAATCTGACGTCGGTGTACCAAAAGCAGATTGCCCACAAGTACTTGGCTGTGACACACCTAATTCTACACCTTCATTCCTCTCACTGCAGGTCTCAGAGAGGACTGAAGGTCTAGTGGGGTTGGAAATCTCAGCTGATGAGGAGCAAGGAGAGATCCTCTTTGTTCTTTGGTGTGGGTCTTTTAGATACGCTTGCCAACGAACTGCATGGCAGGTCAACATATGTCTGGTCAAGCATGTGGTACCCAAGCGGGAGATGTTTTGGCCACGCGAGATACGCTTGAGACATATGTTGCAAATAGCAGCGGTGCGATCTGATGCACTCGTCTCAAAAAAGGCCCACACCAAAGAACTTTTTGAATAACGCGCAGAGACTGCAGCGCCCTGCACATGTGGAGCTTTGGGGTGTGATGCAGTCAATGTGCTGCCCTTAGGCTGGCCCCTGGAGGGCATCCTGCCTCGTTGGTGATGTGCCGCCGCCTCCTCCTCCTCCTCCTCCTCCTCCTCCTCCTCTCTCCTATCAGGCACCCACGTTGAGTCAGTGACCTCATCATCCCCTCCCTCCTCATCACTGGAGCAAACCTGGCAGTATGCTGCAGCAGGGGGAGCATGACTGCCAGATTGCTGTCCTTCTTGGGCACCCCCTCTGTCCGTGCTCATGTTACTGCCTTCATCGAGCTCAGTATCGTCATCAGAGCCTTCCAAACGCTGGGCATCCTCCTGGAGCATGTACCCAACACTGTGGTCAAACAGTTCGAGGGACTCCTCATGAGGACATGGTGGAGCTAGGGAAGGAGTCACTGATGACATTGAGCTGAGGGAAGAGGCCGCTGCTTTGCCAGACAAAGCACCCTGGGCATGGGTGAGAGAGGATGAGGAGGATGAGGACGGCTTGGTCATCCACTTGACCAAGTCTTCCGCATGTTGCGGCTCAACACGGCCAGCTGCCGAAAAAAAGGCCAAGCGTGTCCCATGGCCACGTGCTGATGAGGATGCACCGTCTCCACGACCAGCACTAGACACAGAGCCTGCTTGCCCTCTCTTATTGGCTTGTGACTGTCTGCCTCTCCTTCTTGGCCTTCCAGACATACTAATGGCCTGTAGCTGCACTAAGCTGGGATAGAACACCTGTAATTTTCTTCAGGTAGCTTTATATACTGTAACCAGACAAGCCTGCCTGTCAGTAGGAAGATAACAGGAATGGATCTAGCTGAACACTGTGAGCAGGACGCACTGCACTAAATGTAAATAGTCTAGAAGATAACAGGAACGGATCTAGCTGAACACTGTGAGCAGGACGCACTGCACTAAATGTAAATAGTCTAGAAGATAACAGGAACGGATCTAGCTGAACACTGTGAGCAGGACGCACTGCACTAAATGTAAATAGTCTAGAAGATAACAGGAACGGATCTAGCTGAACACTGTGAGCAGGACGCACTGCACTAAATGTAAATAGCAGGAACGGATCTAGCTGAACACTGTGAGCAGGACGCACTGCACTAAATGTAAATAGTCTAGATAGAAGATAACAGGAATGGATCTAGCTAAACTGAATACAGTGTATATATATATATATGCAACACCTGGGATGCATATATATACACAATACACTGTAAGTGCAGCTAACTGACTGACTGTTCTGCCTAATCTATCTAACTCAAATCAAATGACACTGTCTCTCTCTCTCTCTCTCTCTCTCTATCTCTCAGCACACCAGAACACACACTACACAGGGCCGCCGTGTAGGCGGCCTTATATAGTGTGGGGTGTGTACTAAATCCCCTGAGCCATAATTGGCCAAAGCCACCCTGGCTTTGGCCAATTACAGCTCTCTCTACTGACGGCGCTGTGATTGGCCAAGCATGCGGGTCATAGTGCATGCTTGGCCAATCATCAGCCAGCAATGCACTGCGATGCCGCAGTGAATTATGGGCCGTGACGCGCCACACGAACTTAGCGCGAACGGCCCATATCGTTCTTAATTCGGCGAACGGGCGAACAGCCGATGTTCGAGTCGAACATGGGTTCGACTCGAACACGAAGCTCATCCCTAATCAGCAGTTAACATTTCTCATTCTTATTACAAATACTAAATATGTTACTAATAATTGTAGGATTTTTTTTTCAGAATGTTGATATGAAGAGTTAACTGATTGCTTTTTGGGATCAGGAAGGAATCTTCTTAACCTAAAGAAAATGAGGCTGAGCTTTATATGGGTATCCTGCCTTCCTCTGTAAAAAAACAAACTGCTTCTTCAAAATTTTAAGTGTTCTCTTGGGTGAAGTCAGTAGACATAGACCTTTTCTCCTCTGTTGTAACAAAGTAAATACAAATTTTATACTCATAGAAGTGTTGCAATATGGACTACCAATGCAATGAATAGCTATTCCCTGCCCTATCTGAATAGCATATCATCCCTCTAGTGCCCAGCGTTACTAGACTGACCTTATATTTGTGAGCCCAATCAAAAGGGATTGTGGGATTGGTTGTTCCATCAGATGGCTGTTCCCCTGCATGACTATACACTCGGGACTATATATCCCAGGGATCTTTGCTACCACCAGGGAGATTGCTGGGAGAGCTATAAAAGAAGCCAGAGATCCGCCTCGCACTTTCTTTCTCCTGGGCCTTGTGTGTGAAGGATCTCTCTGTGCATGGAGAGTAAGATTGCGGCCTACCACGCGGTCTACAGCTTTCCGACCTGATGGAGAAGGGGTCCAGCGTTACCCGCTGTTCATCGGACATCTGACCAGCACCACCTCTATAGTGCAGCAACCCACGCTTTGTGCTCTGCAACGGGTGATAATCACAAGCGGGTCAGCAGTCAGGACGTCCATCCAGGGTTTGCTAGCTGGGAGGCATTGAATCAGGCTGGTCATTGGTGAGAGGGCCATTGCCCATCTTTGCAAATCTTTCCTTTGATGTTTCACTGGGACACTGTGCACAGACAGATTTACCTTGGGAACACTTCAATGCACCTTTATTTGAACACTGTACAGAAGCATCTTTAGCTACAGTCATCACAAGATATACTACCACTCTGTTACTACACCTTATTGAATATAATTAATGAGCTCCGACTGCCGGTGAAGACCATCAGATCTGCAACGGGGGCATTCTGTCATTGCTACTTAAAGGGCTCTCATACCATTCTTGTTTAGCACCATCTCTCATTAGGATCAAAAAGTTAAACAGGCTGGCCTGGGTTCTCTTTCTAGAAGTATTGTCAGGATTGATGCTTGACGTTTGCTTATCCTTTCAGGTCATGTTCCAGTGGTACTCTATTGTACATATATGTATATAATATTCTGTTGCCATCTGTCCTAATTGGCATTCCTAGATAAGTCATTCGGCTGGGTTTGTTTTGCTATCCCAAACTCAGTTGAACTATCACCTCTTTTGTACAAAAACGTCTTAACTAAAGTATTCCAGTAAACATTAATAGAATATAACCTTCTTGAGTGTTGCCTTATTACTTAAAGGTGTTGCAATGATGTCTGAACCCAAAGTGTCAGGTGGGTTGGCATGTTCACAGGGTCATGTCGATGCAGGTGAGCAGGTGAATCCAAGCAGTCCCCAAGGGGGCTTTGCTAAAGAAGTAAAATAATAATGGGAACTGGTTCTATATTTGTGTTTTTTAACTTACTTGGGTCCATATGTAGAGAAGATTCCTCCTGTTTACTTTCCATAATCATCTCCCCCTCCTCCATAGACTGCTGATCTCCACTCACCAACGTCTCTTCTTCTTCCTCCTCTTTAATCCCAGCTTTGATGTCTTTCCATTCTTTGATCTAAAACCCAAAGATGATAGAACACATTTATAAAAAGAAAGAAGAGATTACATGGAAGAATGTCCTCTCATAGCTTAGAATACATGTTAAATTCTAGTTGCTCAGCCCCACCTACCTGATGATGGTGAGGGATGGTTTGATCTTCCTGTGTAGAATCCCAGGAATACAGAGGACGGGGACATCTCCCTGGTGGGTTCCCATTACTGGATCCATCTGTAGGAAACACACACACTGACTGAATACATTGTTTCTATGTGTTTATCAGATGATGGGGATCTAGGTGGACCCTCCGTACTGCTCTCTCCTTTACAATAAAGTCTCCTCTTACCCGGTGATGCGAGGGGCGGCTGATTCTCCATCATGACGTCCTTGTAGAGATCCTTGTGTCCTTCTAAATATTCCGAAATCCTCCCAACTTATGGGTGGTAATGGATCACCAGATATTTTCTTCACCACTTTACAATCCTGTTGAAAGAGAGAAATAAACAATGGTCAATCCTGACCTCCTATATTCCACCTCACCTCTCCAGATAGAATATTATTTTAATTACAGAGATAAAAATAATATCATGTGACGTCCCAGAATCCTCCTCACCTCCTCCTGATCTACACAGGATTCTCCTCTCTGTAGACGGATAATAAACTGAGAATTATCTGGACTGTACTGGGATGAATAATGTCTGCACAAAGTTCCTCCATAGTTTTGACACCTCAGACTGCTATTAAAGAACAACTCTAACTAAAATCTTTTATTTTGGGTTGGAATGACTGGGGAATGAATAATATTTCCTTTCACTTCATGTCCAGCATTAATCCAGTCTATAAACCAGAGGCTCTGGATGGACAGTTGGATAAATGGCTCTATATTTAAGATGTATCTGGTCTATAAACCAGAGACTCTAGATGGACAGTTGGATAAATGGTTCTATATTTAGGATGTATCCGGTCTATAAACCAGAGGCTCTGGATGGACAGTTGGATAATGGTTCTATATTTAGGATGTATCCGGTCTATAAACCAGAGGCTCTGGATGGACAGTTGGATAATGGTTCTATATTTAGGATGTATCCGGTCTATAAACCAGAGGCTCTGGATGGACAGTTGGATAAATGGTTCTATATTTAGGATGTATCCGGTCTATAAACCAGAGGCTCTAGATGGACAGTTGGATAAATGGCTCTATATTTAGGATGTATATGGTCTATAAACCAGAGGCTCTGGATGGACAGTTGGATAAATGGTTCTATATTTAGGATGTATCTGGACTATAAACCAGAGGCTCTGGATGGACAGTTGGATAAATGGTTCTATATTTAGGATGTATCTGGTCTATAAACCAGAGGCTCTGGGTGGACAGTTGGATAAATGGTTCTCTTTTGAGGATGTGTACATATTATAATACTCTATATATACGTCTGTATAGTAGTATCTGCTGGAGGTAACAGACGTCACAGTGACTATGGAGGAAGAGGACGGACATGAAATGGGAGGTTACTGGGAGTAAATATAAAACAATTTGTATTACCTCCTCTGCTGCCGATTGTAAGGATATCCCTCTCTGCTTCCTGCAAACTGTCTTAACTCTAGAAACGGTAGCGGCTACCTCCCATCCTGCAGATTCACCTAGTCATGTCACAGGAAACATGTGACCAGGAAGCAGGAAATCGAGGGCGGAACGTGAAGTGAATAGGAGGAGCTGCAAGCAGAGCAGAGCACACATTCTCACCCCGAAGGTCTCTCCCTCCTTCTTCTTTTATATTATATCTTCTCTGTATAACTCCCTGTATACTCCTCTCTGTATATCTCCCTGTATACTCCTCTCTGTATATCTCCCTGTATACCCCTCTCTGTATATCTCCCTGTATACTCCTCTCTGTATATCTCCCTGTATACTCCTCTCTGTATATCTCCCTGTATACTCCTCTCTGTATATCTCCCTGTATACTCCTCTCTGTATATCTCCCTGTATACTCCTCTCTGTATATCTCCCTGTATACTCCTCTCTGTATATCTCCCTGTATACCCCTCTCTGTATATCTCCCCGTATACCCCTCTCTGTATATCTCCCCGTATACCCCTCTCTGTATATCTCCCCGTATACCCCTCTCTGTATATCTCCCCGTATACCCCTCTCTGTATATCTCCCTGTATACTCCTCTCTGTATATATCCCTGTATACTCCTCTCTGTATATCTCCCTGTATACTCCTCTGTATATCTCCCTGTATACTCCTCTCTGTATATCTCCCTGTATACCCCTCTCTGTATATCTCCCTGTATACCCCTCTCTGTATATCTCCCTGTATACTCCTCTGTATATCTCCCTGTATACCCCTCTCTGTATATCTCCCTGTATACTCCTCTCTGTATATCTCCCTGTATACCCCTCTCTGTATATCTCCCTGTATACTCCTCTGTATATCTCCCTGTATACTCCTCTCTGTATATCTCCCTGTATACTCCTCTCTGTATATCTCCCTGTATACTCCTCTTTGTATATCTCCCTGTATACCTCTATCTGTATATCTCCCTGTATACTCCTCTCTGTATTTCTCCCTGTATACTCCTCTCTGAATATCTCCCTGTATACTCCTCTTTGTATATCTCCCTGTATACTCCTCTCTGTATATCTCCCTGTATACCCCTCTCTGTATATCTCCCTGTATACTCCTCTGTATATCTCCCTGTATACTCCTCTCTGTATATCTCCCTGTATACTCCTCTCTGTATATCTCCCTGTATACTCCTCTTTGTATATCTCCCTGTATACCTCTATCTGTATATCTCCCTGTATACTCCTCTGTATTTCTCCCTGTATACTCCTCTCTGAATATCTCCCTGTATACTCCTCTTTGTATATCTCCCTGTATACTCCTCTCTGTATATCTCCCTGTATACTCCTCTCTGTATATCTCCCTGTATACCCCTCTCTGTATATCTCCCTGTATACTCCTCTCTGTATATCTCCCTGTATACCCCTCTCTGTATATCTCCCTGTATACCCCTCTCTGTATATCTCCCTGTATACTCCTCTTTGTATATCTCCCTGTATACCTCTCTCTGTATATCTCCCTGTATACTCCTCTCTGTATATCTCCCTGTATACCTCTCTCTGTATATCTCCCTGTATACCTCTCTCTGTATATCTCCCTGTATACTCCTCTTTGTATATCTCCCTGTATACTCCTCTTTGTATATCTCCCTGTATACCTCTCTCTGTATATCTCCCTGTATACTCCTCTTTGTATATCTCCCTGTATACTCCTCTCTGAATATCTCCCTGTATACTCCTCTCTGTATATCTCCCTGTATACCCCTCTCTGTATATCTCCCTGTATACTCCTCTCTGTATATCTCCCTGTATACTCCTCTCTGTATATCTCCCTGTATACCTCTCTCTGTATATCTCCCTGTATACTCCTCTTTGTATATCTCCCTGTATACCTCTCTCTGTATATCTCCCTGTATACTCCTCTTTGTATATCTCCCTGTATACCTCTCTCTGTATATCTCCCTGTATACTCCTCTTTGTATATCTCCCTGTATACTCCTCTCTGTATATCTCCCTGTATACTCCTCTCTGTATATCTCCCTGTATACTCCTCTCTGTATATCTCCCTGTATACTCCTCTCTGGATATCTCCCTGTATACTCCTCTCTGGATATCTCCCTGTATACTCCTCTCTGTATATCTCCCTGTATACTCCTCTCTGTATATCTCCCTGTATACCCCTCTGTATATCTCCCTGTATACCCCTCTCTGTATATCTCCCTTTATACCCCTCTCTGTATATCTCCCTGTATACTCCTCTCTGTATATCTCCCTTTATACCCCTCTCTGTATATCTCCCTGTATACCTCTCTCTGTATATCTCCCTGTATACCCCTCTCTGTATATCTCCCTGTATACCCCTCTCTGTATATCTCCCTTTATACCCCTCTCTGTATATCTCCCTGTATACCCCTCTCTGTATATCTCCCTGTATACCCCTCTCTGTATATCTCCCTGTATACTCCTCTCTGTATATCTCCCTTTATACCCCTCTCTGTATATCTCCCTGTATACCCCTCTCTGTATATCTCCCTTTATACCCCTCTCTGTATATCTCCCTGTATACTCCTCTCTGTATATCTCTCTGTATACCCCTCTCTGTATATCTCCCTGTATACTCCTCTCTGTATATCTCCCTGTATATCCCTCTCTGTATATCTCCCTGTATACTCCTCTCTGTATATCTCCCTGTATACTCCTCTCTGGATATTTCCCTGTGTTGGGTTCGGGCTTCTGGACCCTTGTAGCCTAGGCTCGGACACTGGATGTGTGGATCTCAACCCCTTCACCGGTGAGGTAGACAAAACACATACACAGGTTGTATGTGAATAATGAATACAATTTAATGCTTGCTTGGGTGCAGAATATATACAGTATCAAGCACGTACTCCACTCGTAGGTGGGCCAATCAAATTACAAGTTAAACTTATACAATATAGCGCGACTTCTCCATATCATTTTTAGCATACTTCCTTGGGGCTCATCCTGTACAGACAAAGCTTGTTCGTCATTAAGCAGAAGTGTATAACCACATTCTAAGTATTCTAAATGTCAAGCGCTTGCGGTTGGAACATATACATGAGAAAAAGAGAACTGTATCAGGCTAAAACCTAAATTTATATCTTATGTTCGGTAAACAAAAAGCAGAACTTACTGGTTTTGACTGGAACATCTTAAATGTCATAAATGCACTGAATTTAATAAAAGCTGTATAAGTCAATTTAGATGATTAGGTGAGCGATTTACCCTTATACCCTGTATACTCCTCTCTGGATATCTCCCTGTATATCTCCCTCTCTGTATACTCCTCTCTGTATATCCTTCTCTGTATATCTCCCTGTATACTCCTCTCTGGATATCTCCCTGTATACTCCTCTCTGGATATCTCCCTGTATATGCCTCTCTGTATATCTCCCTGTATACTCCTCTCTGTATATCTCCCTCTCTGTATATCTCTCTGTATACTCCTCTCTGTATATCTCTCTGTATACTCCTCTCTGTATATCCTTCTCTGTATATCTCCCTGTATACTCCTCTCTGTATATCTCCCTCTCTGTATATCTCCCTGTATACTCCTCTCTGTATATCTCCCTGTATACTCCTCTCTGTATATCTCCCTGTATACTCCTCTCTGTATATCTCCCTGTATACGCCTCTCTGTATATCTCCCTGTATACTCCTCTCTGTATATCTCCCTGTATACCCCTCTCTGTATATCTCCCTGTATACCCCTCTCTGTATATCTCCCTGTATACCCCTCTCTGTATATCTCCCTGTATACCCCTCTCTGTATATCTCCCTGTATACCCCTCTCTGTATATCTCCCTGTATACTCCTCTCTGTATATCTCCCTGTATACTCCTCTCTGTATATCTCCCTGTATACTCCTCTCTGTATATCTCCCTCTCTGTATATCTCCCTGTATACCCCTCTCTGTATATCTCCCTGTATACGCCTCTCTGTATATCTCCCTGTATACTCCTCTCTGTATATCTCCCTGTATACCCCTCTCTGTATATCTCCCTGTATACCCCTCTCTGTATATCTCCCTGTATACTCCTCTCTGTATATCTCCCTGTATACCCCTCTCTGTATATCTCCCTGTATACTCCTCTCTGTATATCTCCCTCTCTGTATATCTCCCTGTATACTCCTCTCTGTATATCTCCCTGTATACCCCTCTCTGTATATCTCCCTGTATACCCCTCTCTGTATATCTCCCTGTATACTCCTCTCTGTATATCTCCCTGTATACCCCTCTCTGTATATCTCCCTGTATACTCCTCTCTGTATATCTCCCTCTCTGTATATCTCCCTGTATACTCCTCTCTGTATATCTCCCTGTATACCCCTCTCTGTATATCTCCCTGTATACCCCTCTCTGTATATCTCCCTGTATACTCCTCTCTGTATATCTCCCTGTATACCCCTCTCTGTATATCTCCCTGTATACTCCTCTCTGTATATCTCCCTCTCTGTATATCTCCCTGTATACCCCTCTCTGTATATCTCCCTGTATACGCCTCTCTGTATATCTCCCTGTATACCCCTCTCTGTATATCTCCCTGTATACTCCTCTCTGTATATCTCCCTGTATACTCCTCTCTGTATATCTCCCTGTATACTCCTCTCTGTATATCTCCCTGTATACTCCTCTCTGTATATCTCCCTCTCTGTATATCTCCCTGTATACCCCTCTCTGTATATCTCCCTGTATACTCCTCTCTGTATATCTCCCTGTATACCCCTCTCTGTATATTTCCCTGTATACCTCTCTCTGTATATTTCCCTGTATACTCCTCTCTGTATGTCTCTCTCCCACGCTGGCTCTCACACATTATTATTATTATTCTCAACGTCTTTTTACTTACTGTCTCATTTACATTGTCACTCACACTGTTACTCATTCACCCCTCCCCCCCCCCCCCCCCCCCCCCGTGGTGTCAGGCCGGTGTGCAGGCGGTGGGAACAGATAAGCAGGCACAGCGGAGAAGGAGGCAGCGGGGAGCTGGTGTCAGCCAATGAGTGTGCAGTCTCTGGTGGTCCACCTTAGAAAAGCACCAGCCCGTATGGGTGAGGAGGAAGTATGGCTCAGACATTCAATGGTAGCTGGGCATTCTAATCCCATCTGCAGGGAGGAAGAGGAGACAGATTGTCTCCTTGTATACTTTACAGACCACAGGAGAGCCCACAGATCCCCCCCCCATGCACTCATCGAAATGGGATGGAGGAGGACATGGGATGGAGGAAGAGGACATGGGATGCAGGACATACAATGGAGGAGGACGACATGGGATGGAGGAGGACATGGGATGGAGGAAGAGGACATGGGATGCAGGACATACAATGGAGGAGGACGACATGGTATGCAGGACATATGATGGAGGAGGATATGGGATGGAGGAGGAGGGGAAGGACATTGGATGGAGGAGGACAACGTGGGATGCAGGACATGGGATGTAGGAGAAGCACATGGGATGGAGGAGGAGGACGTGGGATGCAGGATATGGGATGGAGGAGGAGACGGGATGCAAGATATGGGATGGAGGAGGAGACGGGATGCAAGATATGGGATGCAGGACATAGGATGGAGGAGGAGGACATGGAATGGAGGACCTGGGATGGAGTAGGATATGGGATGGAGGACATGTGATACAGGAAAAGGACATGGTGTGTGTGTGTGTCTTTCTCTTCCTCCCCCACACACACAGTGGATGTCTCTTTTTCTCTCTCCCCCTTACACATTGTGTCTCTCTTACCCCCCTTACACATTGTGTCTCTCTTACTCCCCTTACACACCGCGTGTCTCTCTCAACCCCCTTACACACCACGTGTCTCTCTCAACCCCCTTACACACCGCGTGTCTCTCTCACCCCCCTTACACACCGCGTGTCTCTCTCACCCCCTTACACACCGCGTGTCTCTCTTACCTCCCTTACACACCGTGTGTCTCTCTCACCCCCTTACACACCGCGTGTCTCTCTTACCTCCCTTACACACCGCGTGTCTCTCTTACCTCCCTTACACACCGCGTGTCTCTCTCACCCCCTACACACCGCGTGTCTCTCTCACTCCCCTTACACACCGCGTGTGTCTCTCTCACTCCCCTTACACACAGCGTGTCTCTCTCACCCCCCTTACACACAGCGTGTCTCTCTCACCCCCCTTACACACCGCGTGTCTCTCTCACCCCCCTTACACACCGTGTGTCCCTCTCACTCCCCTTACACACCGTGTGTCCCTCTCACTCCCCTTACACACCGTGTGTCCCTCTCACCCCCCTTACACACCGTGTGTCTCTCTCACCTCCCTTACACACCGTGTGTCTCTCTCACCCCCCTTACACACCGTGTGTCTCTCTCACTCCCCTTACACACCACGTGTCTCTCTTACCTCCCTTACACACCACGTGTCTCTCTCACCCCCTTACACACCGCGTGTCTCTCTCACCCCCTTACACACCGCGTGTCTCTCTCACCCCCCTACACACCGCGTGTCTCTCTCATCCCCCTTACACACCGCGTGTCTCTCTCACCCCCCTTACACACTGCTGGGCTCTCTCACTCCCCTTACACGCCGCGTGTCTCTCTCACCCCCCTTACACGCCGCGTGTCTCTCTCACTCCCCTTACACGCCGCGTGTCTCTCTTACCTCCCTTACACACCGCGTGTCTCTCTCACCCCCCTTACACACCGCGTGTCTCTCTCACCCCCCTTACACACCGCATGTCTCTCTCACCCCCCTTACACACCGTGTGTCTCTCTCACCCCCCTTACACACCACATGTCTCTCTCACCCCCCTACACACTGAGTGTCTCTCTCACCCCCCTACACACTGAGTGTCTCTCTCACCCCCCTTACACACCGCGTGTCTCTCTCAACCCCCTTATACACCGCGTGTCTCTCTTACCTCCCTTACACACCACGTATCTCTCTCACTCCCCTTACACACCACGTGTCTCTCTCACCCCCTTACACACCGCGTGTCTCTCTCACCCCCTTACACACCGCGTGTCTCTCTCACCCCCTTACACACCGCGTGTCTCTCTCACCCCCTTACACACCGCGTGTCTCTCTCACTCCCCTTACACACCGCGTGTCTCTCTCACCCCCCTTACACACCGTGTGTCTCTCTCACTCCCCTTACACACCGCGTGTCTCTCTTACCTCCCTTACACCCCGCATGTCTCTCTCATGTGTGTATTTTGTATTTTCAGGAGGATGACTTTTTTGAAGATTTTCAACATTTATTTTTTGCAATTTACATGCCCAGATCAACATTTTGATCCTTAAGTGGGATCTTTCTCATGGTGAATGTACACTGTGCACACTAGACTTTTAGGCCTCATGCACGCAGGGCTTTTTTACAGCTGCTTTTACCAGCGTCAGACTTTTTTTTTTTTTTCAACTTAAAAACGCCTCTCCGTGTTATTCTATGGCCTCATACACATACAGGCTTTTAGGAGCTGTAAGTGGCATAGGCGTTTTTAAGCTACAAAAAAAAAAAAACAGGGCCAGCTTGTTCTGAAGACCGGTGTTACAGTTGTAAAAACATCTGATGTGGCTTAATGCTGGATACAGCCGCGTTAAGCCTCGTCAAGCTTTTTTTTTTGACGTGTCAAAATCAATGGTTCCCTATGAGAGTCCATTGATTGGAATAGAAGTCGCACCACACGTCGGATCATGGCGGCTTTTTCGCTATGGATCTTGAAGGGGAACTCTCACCAAAATGGAAAAAAAAAAACTGGCATGGGGTCTCCCCCAAAATCCATACCAGACCCTTATCTGAGTATGCAGCCTGGCAGGTTAGAAAAGGAGGGACTTCTGTCTGCTTCCTTCTCCCTCTACTCTTGGCCCAGGCAGTGACGTCACTAGGGGACGGGGCCTCCGGGTGACGTCACCAGGTGGCCATGCTGCATGCCTATATGAGTAATGTAACACGGTGTAGCATTACAGCGGGAGCAGATCGGAGGAGGAACAGAGGGAGAAGACAGCGAAGAGAGGAGAAGTGGGAGAGGACAGCGTAGCGAGGAGAAGAGGGAGAGGACAGCGTAGCGAGGAGAAGAGGGAGAGGACAGCGTAGCGAGGAGAAGAGGGAGAGGACAGCGTAGCGAGGAGAAGAGGGAGAGGACAGCGTAGCGAGGAGAAGAGGGAGAGGACAGCAGAGCGGGGAGAAGAGGGAGAGGACAGCGGAGCGGGGAGAAGAGGGAGAGGACAGCAGAGCAGGGAAAAGAGGGAGAGGACAGCGGAGCTGGGAGAAGAGGGAGAGGACAGCGGAGCGGGGAGAAGAAGGAGAGGACAGCGGAACGGGGAGAAGAGGGAGAGGACAGCGGAGCGGGGAGAAGAGGGAGAGGACAGCAGAGCGGGGAGAAGAGGGAGAGGACAGCGGAGCGGGGAGAAGAGGGAGAGGACAGCGGAGCGGGGAGGAGAGGGAGAGGACAGCGGAGCGGGGAGGAGAGGGAGAGGACAGCGGAGCGGGGAGGAGAGGGAGAGGACAGCGGAGCGGGGAGGAGAGGGAGAGGACAGCAGAGCGGGGAGAAGAGGGAGAGGACAGCGGAGCGGGGAGGAGAGGGAGAGGACAGCGGAGCGGGGAGGAGAGGGAGAGGACAGCGGAGCGGGGAAAAGAGGGAGAGGACAGCGGAGCTGGGAGAAGAGGGAGAGGACAGCGGAGCGGGGAGAAGAAGGAGAGGACAGCGGAACGGGGAGAAGAGGGAGAGGACAGCGGAGTGGGGAGGAGAGGGAGAGGACAGCGGAGCGGGGAGGAGAGGGAGAGGACAGCGGAGCGGGGAGGAGAGGGAGAGGACAGCGGAGCGGGGAGGAGAGGGAGAGGACAGCGGAGCGGGGAGGAGAGGGAGAGGACAGCAGAGCGGGGAGAAAAGGGAGAGGACAGCGGAGAGAGAAGCAGCAGAGGGGGAGGATAGCGGAGAGAGCAGAAGCATCAGAGGAATAAGACATCACTACAGGGAGGAGAAATCGGAAGGAGAAGAGCAGAAGCAGCAGAGGGATAAGACATCGCTGGAGCTGCTTTATTAAATTACTTTGTCAAAAACTTGTGTACTGTTTTAATTTTTGACACTTTTTTGGGGTTGAACGGGTAGGGGTTTAGGGTGGGGCCAGAATCTTCCAGATGTTGGGGTAAGCCCCCTCGCCCGCAAACCCCAATAACCACCGTCCAGGGTTGTCGGGAAGGGGCTCTTTTCCCCATCAACATGGGAACAAGGTGCTTTGAGGGGGGGCACAGAGCTCCCCTGCCCCAAAGCAGCCATCCCCCATGTTCAGAGCGTGTGGCCTGGTATGGTCACTCGTCCTCATCCATCCTCCCCCCTCCTTTCCTGACCTGCTGGGCTGTATGCTCGGATAAGGGCCTGGTATGGATTTTGGGCAGGACCCCACGCCAGTTTTTTTTTTATTTTGGTGAGGGTTCCCCTTCAAGACCCTTAGCGCACAAACTGCACTGATGATCCGACTTGTGGTGCGACTTCTATTCAAATCAATATGGGCACTCATAGGGAAACACTGATTTTAAATAGAGGCAGTGAAACGCTGCTTAAAGCTAGCGTAAGTAAATGGGAATTAACGCCAATGCAAGAAGCTACTAAAAGCACATCTTTACAGCCGCCTTTTCCAGCTCACTTTTTCAAACGCCCTGTGTGCATGAACCTATTGTTAAGGAAACAACTTATTGTGTGATATATTTCCCCCAAAGGCACAGGGAAGATCCTTTTTTCAAATATGAATTTCCCAGGTTAAGAAGTTAAAGACAAAAAGAAACAAGAATGAGATCAGTGAAAAGTGGAAAACTTTATACATCACTACAATGCAATACAATGATCCTAAGTGTGTATGTATATTCTCAAATAAACGTTATTTCCATAAAATCAAGCTGTCTCTACCTTTTGTCACAGTTACACCCTTCACTTTTTACATTTCAAATTGTACCAGCAAGGCAATCCGTTATTGCACATAATATTTAGTAAACCCACTGCCAGGAATGTTTTCATTGCGTGAATCTAGTGCACATCCCAAACACGTACTCGCCTCAACACCATGCACAGAGTTCTTGAGGATCCCCCAGAAAGGTCCTTTAACAGGATGGGATCTAGCTGTTTCGTTGTGAACTGTCCAGTTCTTATACTCATAAAGGATATTGAAATAATAACGAAAAAGGTCATTTAACAGGATGGGAACTAGCTCCTTCATAGTGAACCGTCTAGTTCCCATCCTTCTATATGACCTGTATGGTAATAATGAAGAAAATAGGATTTTTGACTTACCCTTAAAACCATTTCTCTGAGTTCATTGACAGACACAGCGCTTCCTTATTCAGAACCATAGAGTTATATCGCCCCCTACAGGAGTAGGACACTAGGCAGAAAAAAAAGACTTAGCTATGGCCATGGGCAGTCCTAGGTGATATACACCCCTCTCTCTGCTATAGGCCTTCAGTTTTGTCATAAGCTGAGTCAGAAGCATTAAAAATCCCATAGAGGGGTGGGTGCTGTGTCTGTCAATGAACTCAGAGAAACAGATTTTACGGTAAGTTAAAAATCCTATTTTCTCATTCTTTCATTGACAGACACAGCGCTTCCTTATTCAGAACCATAGGGATGTCCCAAAGCAGTGCCAAACATGAGGGGCGGGGCAGCCAACAAAAAAACAGGCCAACCAGACAATCTGGAGCTCAACGAGAACAACTGGAGCCCAACCTGAACAGCAAAAAAACCCCTTCATTAGGGAAAAACCCTCTAGACCGCAGTCTGCAGAACCTTGCGGCCAAAAGAGGCATCCGCAGATGCTAGCACATCCACTTTGTTAAATGTTGTGAAAGTGTGCACCAACGACCAGGTGGCCGCCTTGCACACTTGCGTCACTGACGCCTGATGACGGAAGGCCCAGGAGGCACTCAGCGCCAGTAGAGTGCGCCTTCGCGGGAAGGGAGGAACCCGACCCCTGACAGAATAGGCCTGAGTCACCGTCTGTCTGATCCATCAGAAATGGTCACTGAGGAAGCAGACAGCCCCTTCTTTGGCCCGTCTGCGATCACGAACAGGGAGTCTGATCTCCGAAAGGCTGCCATATACACCCTGATCGCCCGAACCACATCTAAGGTGTGTATGGCAAATTCCCTCGGTTGTTGCGGCCTGGGTTATAGGGAAGGCAACACAATGTCCTCATTTAAATGAAAATCAGAAAAAACTTTTGGAAGGATAGGGACGAAGAACCACCTTGTCCTTATGAATCACCAGGTAGGGCGTGCGACAGGATAGCGCCGCCAATTCCGACACCCTGCGAGCAGAGGTGAACAATTACAGCCACCAACATGAATCACAAATCACAGGGGAGGGGCCAGGACAGAGAGACTGACACGGACTTTACACCAGCGCTGTCTCAGCACAGCATACCGCACCAAACATCCGGTGATTTTGCATAGAAAGCCGTTATAGTATGGTGCACTGACACACCAGTGCCATGTGAGTACCCCGGTGTGGGGAGCGTTTTCTTTTAATAAAAGTATTTTGACTATATTACACTATATAGTTTCCTTTTCATTTATATGTATGGAGCCACATTGTTTCCAGCTGGAGGAGTGCAGCAGACACTGAGACTGAGACCAGGGGTGGCTCCAAAGCGTATTTGGACTCAGGGTAGAAGCTGAGTCACACACTCTGAGGTGAGCACATTAGTTTAAGGGGGTCACGAAGGAGCACAGGAGCATGTTTTGCAGCACTCAGGATATCTTCGGCATGATGTTGGATTGTTGTCACAGCTGAACACCACCTGCACACATTGTTTTATTATCACTGCTGGACATTATTTGCACGCACTATTTAGAGTGCCAAAGAGAACTTTTTTTCATTATTTATTATTTATTAATTTTTTCATTTAAAATAGCAGGATACTTTATATTGAGCACTAAGCACTTTTTATGTTGATTAAAGTGGGGTTCCACCCAAAAAAACAAAAATACATAAAAAATCCTAAAAAAAAAAAAAACAAAAAAAATTTGGATATTTTTTTTTTTTAACTTACCTCTAAATGCCTGTTGCTAGGTGGTCCCTCGTAGTCTTCCCTTTCCAGTGCCTGGGCTGGTGACATCACTTCCCCCTCAGCACAGGAAGGGCTCCGCTCTGCTCCCTCCCTCCTGTCAATCATCTGGGACCCATTACAGGTCCCAGGTGACTGAGCGGCCAATCACGGCCAATCACGCCGCTCGCGCATGCGCAGTGGGTGCCAGGCTGTGGAGCCACAGCCCGGCGCCCACAGTTGCAATGCCGGTGCCGCTGAACGGAGGGGGAGACGAGCGGGGCTTCGATCCCCCGCATCGCTGGACCCAGGGACAGATAAGTGTCCAAATAAAAGTCAGCAGCTGCAGTATTTTTAGCTGCTGACTTTTGATTTTTTTTTTTTTTAATGGCCCCCCTGGGTGGAACTCCTCTTTAAGACACTATGTATGGTGTAACAAGCACTATTAAGCACTAATTTATGGTGTAACAAGCACTTATTTTTTCACACCTTGTTTATTTATTCAACATTCATATTATTTGTATTTAATATTATCGCACTAGTAAGCACAGAGTTGGTTATTATTAATTTTGTTTTTGGGGTCACCCAAGCGCAGCGCATAACTTGAAAATTTATCCTATGCACGTTATATGAAGCGTGATTAGCGCATGCAGCTGGAGGTAGCACAAGTAAGGCATAAGATCATTGTGGCTCACAGAATTTTTCCAATTTAACATGAATCACACAGCTGCATGTTGGAGCCACCACTTTGTTTTCTCTAATAGGGCGTACACACGGTCGGACTTTGTTCGGACATTCCGACAACAAAATCCTAGGATTTTTTCCGACGGATGTTGGCTCAAACTTGTCTTGCATACACATGGTCACACAAAGTTGTCGGAAAATCCGATCATTCTGAACGCGGTGACGTAAAACACGTACGTCGGGACTATAAACAGGGCAGTGGCCAATAGCTTTCATCTCTTTATTTATTCTGAGCATGTGTGGCACTTTGTCCGTCGGATTTGTGTACACACGATCGGAATTTCCGACAACGGATTTTGTTGTCAGAAAATTTTATCTCCTGTTCTCCAACTTTGTGTGTCGGAAAATCCGATGGAAAATGTGTGATGGAGCCTACACACGGTCGGAATTTCCGACAACACGCTCCGATCGGACATTTTCCATCGGAAAATCCGACCGTGTGTACGGGGCATTATACTGATCGGCTCTGGGGAACAGAGTGTTATCCCAGTGATCACCACAATACAGTATCACCAGAGCAGCCAACCAATGTTCCTGAACACTACCAACTCCAGTACAGTATCACCATACCAGTGCAACCGGAAACAGTGTCCCTTATTACTAGCCACCCCAGTACCAAGTCACCAGACCAGTGCAGCCAATCATAGTGTTCTTGATCACCGTCACAACTGTTCTTGATTGCCGCTACACCAGTCCCACTGTCACCAGACCAATGCAGCCAGGAACAGTGTTCCTGATCACCACAATGGATCTCAGGGTCACCGAACCAGTGTAAGCCAGCAATAGTGTTCCTAATTCTAGTCCCAGTGTCATCAGAACAACATAAGTCAATGACAGTGTTCCTGAGTAGGGATGGGCGAACGGTTAGGCCCGAGCGTAAGTTTGGGCCGAACTTTGGTTGTTCGGATGTTCTGCGAACACCGAACAATTTGCGGTGTTTGGGGCAAATTCGAAGGCTGCCGGAACACCATTAAAGTCTATGGGACACTAACATGAAAAATCATAAGTGCCCATTTTAAAGTCTTACAGTATATGCAAGTTATTGTCATAAAAAGTGTTTGGGGACCCGGGTCCTGCCCCAGGGGACATGGATCAATGCAAAAATTTTTTTTAAAAATGTCCGTTTTTTCGGGAGCAGTGATTTTTTTTAATGCTTAAAGTGAAACAATAAAACATATTCCTTTAAATTTTGTGCCTGGGGGGTTTCTATTGTATGCCTGTATAGTGGCACATTTTTCCCATGTTTAGAACAGTACCATAGCAAAATGACATTTCTAAAGGAAAAATTGTCATTTAAAACTGAGCGTGGCTGTAATGTATTGTCAGGTCCTAGCAATATAGATAAAACTCATTGAAAAAAAGAGCATGGGATCCCCCCAGTCCATTACCAGGCCCTGTGGTCTGGTATGAATATTAAAAGGAACCCTGAACCAAAATTTTTTTAAAAATTGCGTGGAGGTCCCCCTAAAATCCATACCAGACCCTTATCCGAGCATGCTACGGGGGGCCCCACCCCCCTCTGACACCACGGGAAAGCCATTGGAAAGTCCCTGTGGCATCAGAGGAGGCGGGGTCACCCAGGTACATCACCGGGTGGCCCCGCCCTCATTTATATAAGAACTGTCAAAGGCGATGAAGCGTCACATGGTGGGAGCCTCCAATGGAGGCAGGTCAGGGTGGATTTTTTTTTCTTTTTCGGTCCGTCGGCGGAGCGATATAAGAAGATGAATGGACTTCGTGGGACATTTTTATTTTTTTATTTTTTAATAAAGGACTTGTCCCCAAGCTGTGTCTTGTCAATTTTAATAGTTTGACACTTTTTTTGTGAAATGGTAGGGGTACATTTGTACCCTGTTACCATTTCAGACAGGGGGGAGGCCGGGATCTGCAGGTCCCCTTGTTAAAGGGGGCTTCCAGATTCCGATAAGCCCCCCGCCCACAGACTCCCACAACCACTGGGCAAGGGTTGTGGGGATGAGGCCCTTGTACCCCAAAGCACCCTCCCCATGTTGAGGGCATTCATTAATTTCCAGAACCGAAGGGCCTGGTATGGACTTTAGGGGGACCCCCACGCAATTTTGTTTTTTATTTTGGTTCAGGGTTCCCCTTAATATTCATACCACAGCCAAAGGGCCTGGTAATGGACTGGGGGGGATCCCATGCTCTTTTTTTTAATGAGTTTTATCCATATTGCCGAGACCCGACAATTCATTACAGCCGCGATCAGT
This sequence comes from Aquarana catesbeiana, assembly GCF_042186555.1. Taxonomy (NCBI): domain Eukaryota; kingdom Metazoa; phylum Chordata; class Amphibia; order Anura; family Ranidae; genus Aquarana; species Aquarana catesbeiana. Next base: position 299,101,884 of record NC_133331.1, on the reverse strand, counting down.
TTTAAATGACAATTTTTCCTTTAGAAATGTTATTTTGCTGTGGTACTGTTCTAAATACGGAAAAAATGCGCCACTTTACAGGCATACTATAGACACCCCCAGGCACGATATTTAAAGGAATATTTCATTTTTATTGTTTCACTTTAAGCATTAAAAAAATCACTGCTCCCGAAAAAACGTCCGTTTTAAAAAAAAAAAATGTAATTGATACATGTCCCCTGGGGCAGGACCCGGGTCCCCAAACACTTTTTGTGACAATAACTTGCATATAAGCCTTTAAAATGAACACTTTTGAGTATTCATGTTCGTGTCCCATAGACTTTAACGGTGGTCGTGTGTTCTGCCGAGTTTTTTGCCTGTTCGGTATGTTTTGGTGCGAACTGAACCGGGGGGTGTTCGGCTCATCCCTATTCCTGAGCACTGTCACACCAGTTCCTTATCACTGCTACTCCTCTGCCAGTGACCTAGACTAGTTCAAGCAGCAACCATGGGGCTGGCCATCGCTGTCTCACCAGTTCAAGTGTCAACAGAGAAGTGTAAGCCAGCACCAGTGTTCCTGATCACCACCACACCAGTCCCAGTGCCACTAGACCAGTGTAAGCCATCAACAGTGTCCCCATTCGCAAGCCACACCAGTCCCAGGGCCATCAGCTGTGTTCCTGATCACAACCACTCCAGTCCCAGTTTTCCCCGACCAGTGTGCACTAGTAAGTCTTCCTGATTGCCACCAAAGCAGCCCCAATTTCACCAGACCAGTATAAGCCAGCAAGAGTGTTCCTGATTACCCCCACTCCAGTCCCAGTGTCCCTAGGCCAGTGTAAGCTAGAAGCAGTGTTTCTGACCACCACCACACCAGTCCCAGTGTTACCAGACCCCAGTAAGGGGAGAGACTGCTAGGGTTAACACATCATCCCTTTAATCTAGGACACACATTAATTACACAGGTTCTGTGGTTGATTAAGGTGGTAATTAAACTCATTTGGCGCCTTATCTGCATTAAATCAGCCTCAGAACCTGTTTAAATAATATGTGTCCTGGATTAAAGAGATGTTGTGGCAACCCAAACTGCCACATGTAGCAAGCTTTCAAAGGACAGCGCTGTGCTTAACCCCTTTTCTCCCTTGTCCTTTGGAGCAGCGAGGTGGGCTGGTAGACAAAAAGCCAGGAGGGCTGGTATTACCTGCAGGCAGTAAAGCTGGGGGCAGTTCTACAGAGGAAAGGAGATACTCCTACATGCGGTTTTGCGGTACCCAAACAAAATTTGTATCATTTTTTTTCACACAAATAGAGTTTTTTATGGTGGTATTTTTTGCTAAAAAAAAATTAAAAAGATCAAAAATTTGGAAAAAAAAAGTTTTTCTTTGTTTCTGTTATAAAATTTTATAAATATGTTTTCTCCTTCACTGATTGGCACTGAGGTGGCACTGATGATGGGTACTAATAGGGGGCACTTATAGGCGGCACTGATATGCAGCACTGATGGGCATTGATAGGCGGCAATAATAGGCGACACTGATGGGATGGGCACTGAAAGGATGCACTGATGGGTACTTATGGGTGGCACTGATGGGTCACACTGATGGACACTGATAGATGGCACTGATGGGCATCACTGATAAGGAGGCACTGGCAGGCATAATTTGTGGACAGTAATTGGCATAATTTGTGGCCACTGATTGGCATCTCTGGTGACCATGGGTGGCATACCTGGTGGTCATCAGTGGTGGGCATCCCTGGTGGTCCTGGGTGGGCATCCATGGGGGGATGCGCTGATAATCATTCAGCGCAGACCCCCCCTCCCGAAAGGAGAGCAGTCACTCAGCTCTCCTCTACTCGTGTCTGCCAGACACAAGTGAGGAAAAGCCGATACATGGCTTTTCCTGTTTACACCGTGATCAGCTGTGATTGGACACTCTGTCAGAGGCTCTTTACCGAGATTGGAGTTGCAGCGTGTCAGACTGACACCACAACTTCGATAGCCACGCTGTGCACCCCTATGGCCGCGTGCTGGCTTGTTGTTCTGAAAGACGTCATATGACGTTCAGGATAACCACTTTGTGCACGTCATATTGCTATACGGGGGACGGGAAGTGGTTAATGACTGATTATGCCCAGGAAGGAGAACAGTCTATCATCTTGTCTTTGTACATCAGAAGGAAGTTGTCCCCATCCATTGTTTCAGTCAAGTTGGGCATCCCATAACCCCTCTACCCCACCCAGGTTGTTATCCCTGATTTATTGTGCCCAGATGCAAGTGTATTGCCTGATTGTGCAGGAATAGTGGAGCCAGTTACTAGCAGCCCCTGCTGGGAGTAGTGCGGGGATAGCGCTACATAAATATAGAATCAGACCAAACATTAAAAATGTCTCACATATGTGGTATTCCCATACTTGGGAGGAGTAGTGGAATGTATTTTGGGGTGAAATTCTAAGTGTGACCATACTGTGTGTTGGGATATTTTACTCATTGACAGCTTTGTGTCAAAATAAGAATTTTAATTTTCTTCCTGTATTTTCTAAAATCTTGTGACAGAAGAATAAAATCTTCAAAAGACTCGTCGTCCCTCTCCTGACACTTTAGTGTCTCAAAGAATGTGATAGGTATTCAGGAAATCAGATGCAACATTTATGTTCTTTGAAAGCCTGAAGGTGCTCCTTGGATTTTTGGACCCCTCTGTGTCTAGGCAGCTAAAGAGTCTCACACATGTGGTATCTCCATGCTTAGGAGGAATAGAAGAATGTATTTTGTGGTGTTGTAAATATACTCATACTGTGTGTGAGAAATAACTTGTTAAAATGACAACTTTGTGAAATAAAATAAGATTTGATTTCATTTCCTTATTTACCAAAAAGATTGTTGCAAATATTTACAAAATTCAAAAAACTTCTCAAGCCTCTTACTAAATACATTGGACTATTTACTTTCAAAAATAGGGTGATTTGGGGGTATTTGTAGTGTCCTGGCATTTTAGGGCACCATGAAATGTGATAGGTAGTCAGGAAATCAGATGCAACATTTATGCCCTTTGAAAGCCTGAAGGTGCTCCTTGGATTTTGGATCCTCTCTATGTGTCTAGGCAGGTAAAAAGCCTCACACATGTGGTATCCCCATGCTTGGAAGGAGCAGTAGAATGTATTTTGTGGTGTAATTGTATACCCATGTTGAGAGTGAGAAAAAAATTGTAAAAATGAAACTTTGTAAAACAAAATCAAATTTTATTTAATTTATTTTTCCAAAAAGATTTGGGGGGGTATTTATACTGTCCTGGCATTTTAAAGCCTCAAGAATTAAGACAGGTGGTCAGGACATCGGGACTGATTAATTTTCAATATATACACTATACATTGTAGACTTTATAACTTTCACAAAGATTACATAAAATATACACCGATTTGCTTTTTATTTTACAAAAGAAATGTAAAAAAATACATTTTGGTCTAAATTTATGAAGAAAGATTATTTGCAAAGTTTTTATAAGAGAAAGCAATAAAAATACATATATATAGTTTAAATTTTTAGGCCTTAAAAGTAATGACAAAATACAACCAAAAAAAAGGTTTACTGGTCTCAAAAAATTATTTAAAATTCACTTGGGTACAGTGTTGCATTACCGAGTAATTGTCAAAGAGTCACTGTGATGAAAACCAAACAAATGGAGTGGACAGGAAGGGTGTTTAACATGGCGGTCTTCAAGTGGTTAACAAACAATAACAATTAAGCTAGAATCTAAATCAAAACCTTTATAATTGAAGACAATAAAATATATAATAGAAGAAGAAGATAATAAACTATAATAAAGCCCGGAAGTGATCCGATGCGGCTGTTTGCTGGGCAGAAAGTCGAGTGAGGCCAAGATGACCTCCACTCGTCTCTATGCCCTTGGAGGACCGGAGTGATGTCTGACATCACTTCCAATTCTCGGGTCAAATCTATTTATTTTTTTAAAGTCAAAATGCATAAAAAAAAATAATTAAAAAAATAATAATTTTGCTTTTAAAAGGTAAATGAGAGATCTGGGGTCTTTTTGACCCCCAATTTCTCAATAAAGAGGACCTGTCATCCTTATTTTTATTGCAAGGAATGTTTATATTCCTTGTAATAGGAATAAAAGTGATAAAAAAAATGAAGGGACAGTGTAAAAATAAAAAGTAAAATAAATAAGAAAAAAAAATTGAAAACACCCTTCCATCCCTCCATGCTCAAGTGCAGACGCAAACGCATATGTAAGCCATGCACAAACGTGTAAACGGTGTACAAACCACACATGTGAGGTATCGCCGCAAACGTTTGACTGAGAGCAATAATTCTAGTGCAGAACCTCCTCCGTAACTCTAAACAGGTAACACGTAAAAGTTTTAAACCGTCGCCTATGGAAATTTTTAAGTACCATAGTTTATCACCATTCCATGAGTGTGCGCAATTTTAAAGCATGACATGTTGGGTATCTATTTACTCGGCGTAACATCATCTTTCACATTATACAAAAAAGAAATTGCGTTTTAATTTAAATTTATTAAAGAGTATTTTTTACCAAAAAATTGCATTTAAAAGACAGCTGCGCAAATACTGTGCGACGTGAAAAACTGCAATGATCGCCATTTTATTCTCTTAGGAGCCTTTGCTAAATTTTATATGTATGTATATATATATATATATATATATATATATATATATATATATATATAATGTTTGTGGGTTCTAAGTAATTTTCTAGCAAAAAATACTTATAACATTAGGGGGGCTGGACTGTGGCCGTTGGATGTAGAAAATGTCCCGGCATCTGTGGGAGTTAACAATGCCCAATCCTTGGTGTCAGTGAGAGGAATTGAGCCCCACCCTGTTGGTGTAATTGGGAGGAATTGGAGCCCCATCAATGTCATTGGAAAGAAAGTTGGCCCAATGTTGGCATGTTTGGGCCCCATTGTTGGTGTCATTGAGAGAAACTTTGCCCCATTATTGGTGTCATTGGAAGAATCGAGCTCCATTGTTGGTATCATTGGAAGGAACTGTGCCCCATCAGTGTCGTTGGAAAGAATTGTGTTCCAATGTTGGTTTCTTTGGGCCGCATCATTGGTGTAATTGGGAGGAATTGTGCCCCATTGTTGGTGTCATTGGGAGGAACTGTGCCATATTAGTGTCATTGGAAAGAGTTTTGCCCCAATGTTGTAGTCATTAGGCAGATTTGTGCCCCTTCATTGGTGTCATTGGGTCACATTGTTGGTGTCATTGGGTCCCATTGTTGGTGTCATTGGGTCCCATTGTTGGTGTCATTGGTAGGAGTTGAGCTTCGGGAGGAATTGTGCCCCTTCGTTGGTGTCAGTGAATGAAATGGCGCCCCAAGGGCCAGATAAAAGCACACCTGGTCCATGGGCCGCAGTTTGAAGACCCCTGGTTTAGAGGATCGTATTACTAGAATTCAATCCCTGCAGACTCAGATCTATCAAACCGAACCTGAAAAATATTCAATATATTCCACCCCACCCCCAACACACCACTATTATCAGGAGAAAGATGATTAGCTCGTATGAATTCTCTGGTGTTGCACAAAGTTTCCCTTGTGAATGAAACCTTTCCCGCACTCTGAACATGAATAAGGACGCACTCCCGTGTGAATTCTCTGGTGTGTCACAAGGTATCCTTTGGTAGTGAAAGATTTCCCACACTCTGAACACGAATAAGGACGCTCACCTGTGTGAGTTCTCTGGTGTTCATCACAGAGGTTTTTCTGAATGAAAGATTTCCCGCACTCTGAACATGAATAAGGACGCTCACCTATGTGAATCTTCTTGTGTGTATCATATGAAAATTTCCAATTGAAACATTTCCCACACTCCAAGCACAAATAAGGACGCTCACCTGTGTGATCTCTCTGGTGTACAAGAAGTTTTGTTTTCTCAATGAAACCTTTCCCGCACTCTGAACATGAATAGGGACACTCCCCCGTGTGAATCCTCTGGTGTCTAATAAGATTTTGTTTTCGAGAGAAACTTTTCCCGCACTCTGAACATGAATAGGCACGCTCACCCGTGTGAATCTTCTGGTGTTTAATGAGATTTATTTCCTCAGTGAAACATTTCCCGCACTCTGAACATGAATGAGAAGACTCACCTGTGTGACTTCTTTGGTGTATAAGAAGATTTCTTTTCTCAGTGAAACATTTCCCGCACTCTGAACATGAAATGGAACGCTCACCTGTGTGATTTTTTTTGTGGCTAAGAAGTTTCCCTTTTACAGTGAAACCTTTACCACACTCTGAACATGAGAAGGGACGCTCGCCCGTGTGACTGTACCAGTGTATAAGAAGGTTGTATTTGCTAGTGAAACACTTCCCGCACTCTGAACATGAATGGGGGCGCTCCCCAGTGTGAAGCTTCTGGTGTCTAATAAGATTGTTTTTCAGAGTGAAACATTTCCCGCACTCTGAACATGAATAGGGACGCTCAGCATTGTGACATTTCTCGTGTCTAAGAAGGTCTCTTTTATTTGTGAAAAGTTTCCCACACACTGAACATGACAATGAAGTCTCCTCTGTGTGATCTCCTTCCTGCCCTGAAGAAGATTCCTCGGGAATAGACGGATCTATTAAAGTATTTCTACTGTGAGATCTTAGAGTCCTGGAATGTGATTTATCAGAAGATTCCTCAGACGTATTCCGCACATTATGGTCATCTGCTGAGAAATAATTTTACAATAAATGTTAGAAGAATTTTGGGAATCTTGTATTCAGGAGTCATATATGTTGGTCTCGTTCTAAATCTTTGAGCTCCGGAATGCAAGTGGGTGCAATCGGAACAGAAATATAATCTCAAAGATAATTTGTGATGGGACCTCTGCGCTACTAAATAACCGTACAATAAGAAGTGTATTAAAAATTCAAATGTGTACAAAAATTTAAAAAGTGATGCCGCAAAATCAATAGTGCACACTGTATCACCATAAAATAAATGTTGTAAGTAGGATTTCGCGCAAGCACATATAAATCAATAATAATCATACATAAGTGTTGACTGGTGTGTCACGTGATCTGAGTACAACAATTAATTATAAATCCATTCCAAGTGTCCAATAGTGGTAAAAGCAAAAAAAGAATGGCCTCTAGCCTCCGGTTAAACAATAATATGATCAATCAGCTAAGTGAAGTGACTGTAGTGATGGCGTTTCCAAAAATACAATATCAGCAACTGGACTCGTTCCCTCTGTGTAAGCGCTCCCAATGCCCTTACCTCAAGGGGCTTAAGATAAAGCCTTAATGGGAATGTAGAGTGATGATCGGGGGATGCCTGATCTCCAAGTTGCCAGGTGATGTCTGTTGGTTACAGGTGAATGGATACCTTGGCTGCTTCTTGATGGGAGTAATTCTGTATCCTGGACTCCAAGCCGACAAAACGAGAGAAAAGACAAGGGGGCTCCCAATGGTGTAGTAGGTTTTTTTTAAAAATCCGATTTATTATAGTAAAAAAGGTTCATAAAATATCATCCACACTGTGTGTACAGTGTAAAGCAGTGACAGGAAAAGATGACAGCGGAACACCGTCACCTGGTGCGAAACTTCCGGTTCACAGTAACAACACCCGGGGTCAAAGCAGCGTCGAGTGTTGTGCGTGATTCCTAGCTAGATCCTACGCGTTGCGTCACGTGACCTCGTGACTTCATAAGTCACGAGGTCACGTGACGCAACGCGTAGGATCTGGCTAGGAATCACGCTAGAGGCCATTCTTTTTTTGCTTTTACCACTATTTTACCACTATTGGACACTTGGAATGGATTTATAATTAATTGTTGTACACAGATCACGTGACACACCAGTCAACACTTATGTATGATTATTATTGATTTATATGTGCTTGCGCGAAATCCTACTTACAACATAATCTCAAAGATATTGAGATTAGGACATTCTACTGTCCTATGGGTCAACTGCTGATTTGAAATTTATATTTTTCTCTTGTGAATTCAGTAGACATGGACCTTTTCTCCTCTGATGTAACAATGTAAATACAAACTTTATACTCATAGAAGTAAAATAAAAATGGGAACTTGTTCTGTGTTTAGTATATATTACTTACTTGTGTCCATATGTAGAGAAGATTCCTCCTGTTTATATTTCATAATCCTCTCCCCCTCCTCCATAGACTGCTGATCTCCACTCACCAACATCTCCTCTTCTTCCTGTTTAACCTCAACTTTGATGTCTTTCAGTTCTTCACCCTAAACCCCAAAGATGGTAGAATACATTTATAAAAAGAATATATACAACACAAAGCGCTGTGATGCTAAATAGCTGATAATTACACATAAAACCAAGTGAGGCTGCTATCAAAAGAGAGTGTTTTCAGAGTCACTTAAAAAGAATAAATAATGATATTTGAAGCGCTTCACAATGTGCATAAAAATGAGTATATATGAATAAATATAAATACTCAAATAAATCCAGCGGTGAGTAAAAATTCCTAAAAAATCACGTGACTGTAATGCAACGCGTGGGAGGAGCCAAGGACGCTCTGTGCAGATCAGCAGTATCACACAGTGTACTGCAGTGAATCTGCTCCTGTCTAAGGCGGCTGACTGCTATAGTAAAACCTGCATATGCCTTATCATTATAAGGCACACGTGAGTGGATTGAAGTTTGCCTGTGTACCTTGGTATCCTAACTATTGCACAATGATTGGTTTTTCTCTTATCTGCCTGTCAAATGAGATCTGTTTATGATTCTCACATTGGTTGTGAACAGAAGCAAAAGAAACATTGTTACTATAAATGTCAATGAGCACCTTAATTAAGCAAGTGTTTTAAACAGCTTTGCTAGTGGGACCGGATCAAAGCTCTATACCAATCAGGATTCTACACTTGTATAATTGAACCTTCTGAATACATCCCTATATATTTATTTTTATGTGGATTTTGTATGTGGATTTTTTTACACATTTGGTGTCACTAATTTTTTACACTATTTTGATTGCTGGATTTTTTAGGAATTTTTACTCACCGCTGGATTTATTTGAGAATTTATATTTATTCTTATATATTCATTTTTATGCACATTGTGAAGCGCTTCAAATATCATTATTTATACATTTATAAAAAGAAACAAGAGATTACACAGAAGAATATTATCCCATAGTTTAGAATACATTTTGAGTTCTAGTTGATCAGTCCCACCTACCTGATGATGGTGAGGGATGGTGTGATCTTCCTGTGTGGAATCCCGGGAATACAGAGGATGAGGACATCTCTCTGGTGGGTTCCCATTACTGGATCCATCTGTAGGAAACACACACACTGACTGAATACATTGTTTCTATGTGTTTATCAGATGATGGGGGATCTAGGTGGACCCTCCGTACTGCTCTCTCCTTTACAATAAAGTCTCCTCTTACCCGGTGATGTGAGGGGTGGCTGATTCTCCATCATGACGTCCTTGTAGAGATCCTTGTGTCCTTCTAAATACTCCCACTCCTACATGGAGAAATAGACAGTGACATCCTGACACCTTATAGGAACCTGACACACACAATGATACAGTCACCATCCAGACACATCCCTTGTCTGTTACTGGATAATGTCCCAGAATTCCCAGCACCGCTCACCTCTCCTGTCAGCAGATCAATGATCTTGTTGGTGACCTCAAGAACCTTCTTGTTTCTCTCAATTGTCAGGGAAAGTGGTGGAGGCACCTTATTGGTCACCTGGCCACTAGACTTTACAGGAGGCAGTATCTATAGAAAAAGATCAAGAATGATGTCATGACACTACCAGAATTGTTTCAGCTCTCCAGGAGGTTTTTTCTACTAATAGAGATAAGAGTGATGTCATGTGGTCTCCCAGAATTCTCCTCCCTCCCTCCTCTATTTCTGTACAGGCCTCTCCTCTCTGTAGACGGATAATAAACTGGGAATTATCTGGACTGTACTGGGATAAATATTGTCTGCACAGAGTTCCTCCAGAGTTTTGACACCTCAGACTGCTTTTAAAGAACAACTCTGGGGCGTGTTCAAGATGGCCACCGGAGCAGACATGCCTTAGGAGAGCTCTGAGACCTGGCTGGATTATTATCCGTTCTCCCTGCAGAATACCACCCGGAACAGACCCAAACGGTGCAGGACCCTCTCCGGAACAGTATGCCCAGAGGGAAATACACTCCGCTGTTTTGTAAGCCCCGCAACACCTCTAAAACCCCATCCTCCACTGCACAGCCGCCACCTGCCACAGCAGTCAGCATGGCATCTCAGACAGAGGACACTGATCCAGGCCTGAGGGAGCAGACCAACTTTGAGGCCCTCATGCAGGCTATTACCACCTGCCAAACTACCCTGACAGGGAAAATTGAGACCATGCAGCTTGATATTAGCCTGATCCGCAGGGATATGGACGGTTTTCGCTCCAGACTGACTGAAGCTGAGAGGAGAGTGGGGGAGGCGGAGGACACGCTGCAAGCACATGAAGTCTCACTCCGCACGCTGCAGACCAAAATGAAGACCCTGTAAGCACGTGCAGAAGATGCCGAAAACAGGAATCGAAGGAATAATCTCCGGATAGTGGGACTACCTGAGGGAATAGAAGGTAAAAACCCTACAACATTTACTGAACAACTGCTGCAGGCCCTCCTTCCTAATGCCCGGTTTTCGGATTCCTTTGTAGAGGGCACATAGAATGCCTGCTACCCGGGGGCCCCCAGGAGCTCCTCCACGTACTTTTATCCTTAAACTCCTAAATTTCAGAGATTGTGATCTGGTCCTGCGGGAAGCGAGACAGATTGAGGTACTCCGACATGAGGGAGCAAAGAATATGATATTCCCTGACTATTCAGTTGATACACAAAAGATGCCAAGATTCTTTGGCCAAATTAAGTTGGACCTACGTAATCGCAAGATTAAATACAACATGCTGTTCCCCGCCCGACTGAGAGTCCAAGATGGAGAATCTGTGCCATTTTTTACTTCTCCTGAAGAGGCGTCCAGATGGTTGGAAACACTAACAAGAGGATGAACCTGCTGATACTGTGATTCCCCCTTTCAAGTCACCGGGATCTTATGCTCAGCATAGGCCTCTCTCTACTGCTGACCTTCTGGCTTACATAACTTTTCTGAGTTTTCTTGTTTTTCATCAGCTCATCCATCCACCTGAGACTGACTTATCCCTGCTTCTTCACAAGAATTTGTGCGGTGAGTGTGTTCTGTGAATGCTCAGGGATTATACGCTGTGATGAAATGAATAGTTAATGGGGGTATGGCGCTCCCTTGTGGGCTGTACAAAATTCAATGACATAAACAGTGACTATGTTGAATAAATAAATAGTGATCCAAACCCAAACGGTGAGAGCTGTGAAATACTTAATGGGTGAAACTCATATTAAATCATAAAAACTTTGTGGAAGTATACGTATACGTGTTGGCAAACCTTAGCTTAAAAAAAGGAAACTACTAAAGTGCTGCTGCTAAGCAGCTAATTAAAATACCAACTTCTATATATACAAAATTCGTGGCATGTGTATGTATACCAGTGCAAAAACGAGCATATGACAGTGCAATGTATGTAATATGACAGTGCAATACTGCACCTACATATATATTTGACCGTACACTCCTACTTATAAATCTGCAATACAGTGCAGTAAAGTGCAATCAAGTCCAACAAGACTCTAAATGACCAGTGCAAAAACAAGTGTATAACAATGCAGTATATGTGTGTAATATGACAGTGCAATCCCACACATACGTGTATATGTAACCAACAATCCAACTTATAAATGTTCAATAAAGTGCAATATGTGCAATCAAGTCCAGCAAGACTCTAGATGACATCAAAATTTCAAATTAGGCAAAAAAGAGAGAGAAAGAGTCTGTCTCAAATAGTGCATTCCAATTTAGAATGGCAGCAAAAAAGTTCCAACAGCTTAGTGACTTTTGGTGCCCACAGAGGTAGATCCGTGACTTCTGTGCTCCCCTTTGGCTCCCCACTCACCAGCTTCCACTACCCCTGCAGGGGTGATAGACAATCTAGGATCCCAGAACCGTCCTCTTATTCGGTATCCCGTGGTGCTGCGGTGGAATGGCCTCTCTCCCAGGAGTCCCGGATTACCACTTCATACGATATCCCGGATGGGGATCAGCAACTAAGCCCTCAAGGAAAGAGATGCCACCTCATAGTGTAGTATGATAAAAATCTTTAATACCATAAAACCATAAAAACTCCCCTCTCGGGGAAAAACACACAGCGTACTACACTATGGGTGAAGCCGAGAGCCAGGAAGTATGTCCCGCAGCGTGCGGCGTGCGGTTCAGCTGCGTTCCAGGCTCTCTCGCTCCGTACCCGGAAATGACGTAAGTGCGTAGCCCCGCCTTACGCGTTTCGTCATCGACGTTTTCAAAGGCGGCGCCATCTTACTACACCTCACAGGTTATAAGGCAGGCGGACATGCTGGATCCTCCCCTATCCCGTCCCTGCAGGGATTTTGATTGGATTTTCAATCCCGTGGCTCCCCCTCCCATACGTCCCCATTGGGCGGTGCCCAAATCAGATCCCTGTGGGCATATGTCGAGATGTTTACTATTTAATGCTGACCCACACATCTCCGCTGACCTTTTACATAAATTGGCAGACTCATTTCACATAAAGCAATGTAAACATCAAGCATCTTGTATGATATAGGTTAGGATTAAATAAAAATCATCTTTACTTCTACACCAGGTAAGTATATCGTATAGACACAGCCCGCAGTGGTGGATAACGGTAATGCATGTCTTCCACCTTGCAAACTCAGTGTCTATCTTGTAAAAGTATATCATATAGACACAGCCCGCAGTGGTGGATAACGGTAATGCATGTCTTCCACCTTGCAAACTCAGTGTCTATCTTGTAAAAGTGGATGAAATAGGGTGTCACCCCAAGTCCCATTCAGAATCCACCCTATTGCGGGTGCAGAACCAGGATGTTGGGTATATTTTACTATCTGTATATATTTCATCCTCCGATCTCCACATTACAAAAAACAGGAAACTTAAAGAATAACAGAAAATGTATAAAAAATACAATAAATGTATAAATGAATAAAAAACTAAGTAAGCTTATATCATCTGAGACTTGGGACCAATACCTAATATGTTTAGTACCACCCGGGTCCCTCATGGAAATTATAATTGAAATTATATACCCAAAGAGCATTTCCAACTTTAAGGTGCTCCTTCACGTGATTAATACCCACGTGTATTAGCCTCCCTGTGTTATCTTAGGTGGTGTATTCTCTCACTCCCACCCAGATATTGCTTAGTATACTATTCCACTGTGGTGTCCAAATCCCAGGCCCCTCATCTCATTCTAGGGAACTAAAAAACCGGAAGGATTGGGGTGCATGATAACGACCCAAAATGTGGGATATATTTAAAACAAGAAACATATACATGGAATCCCCATATACGATATTTACTGAAAAAGGAAGGATAACATGGAGGGAATGACTCAGGGCTCATACAAGTGCATGGGAGCAGTATCCTGTTGCATACAGAATACACCTAATACCACAAACCTAGTATGGCATGCACCTGTACCCCATATTCGTGGGGTGTGTGATTATGTACAGCCTGTATGACACCCCCATAAACCTTATATCTACTATATTTCTATCACTATCCCCTACTTAGCCGTTGTTCCATAGCACATATATACAAAGGCAACAGAATAGTTAGTAACATAGTTTCTTGTTGCTATAGTCCTCTCTTAGTTTTATTGAACAACTGACAGGTGCAGGCGGAGACCTGTGCCAAAAAGGACACAGGGGAACTATCTCCTACTATGAGTGGATTTACGGATTAGCTATAAAACAGTTGAGGTCTATGTCCAAATTTAACCCTTTGGGGGCAATAGACCCCAACCGATATATCCACTCTGTCTCATTCCTAGAGACTAATGTTTCTTTGTTGCCCCCTCTCCAGTGGGTTTTCACCTGATCAATACCATAAAAAATAAGGCCACTGGGATCTTTTTGATGGAACTCGGCAAAGTGCCGTGATAGATGATGCTTCGGAAACCCTTTTTTAATATTTTTGATATGTTCCCGTATCCTGACATAGAGTGGGCGGGTGGTTCTCCCCACGTACTGTAGATGGCAGGGGCACTCAATGATGTAGGTGACATGAGTGCTGTGACAGGTTATCAACTCCTTAATCTGATATTCTTTATGGTCTACAGTTGACTTGAACTTTTCCTTTTTCCTAGGTTGGGGTTTGCTAACTCTACATGGTAGACATCTGCGGCATCTGAAGAACCCTTTCATATTGGGTATAATTTGAGTATGCTTGGGGGGGTCAATAACATTATGTACAAGATGGTTACGAAGGGTAGGTGCTTTCCTGTACACAAACTTCGGTTTGGTAGGGAGGATTTTTGCTAATATTCGGTCCTCTTTCAGGATGGGCCAGTATTTCTTAATGATCCGTTCAACATCCTTGTATTGGTTGTTGAACCCTGTAATGAAGGTCATCTCCATCTGGTCATTCCTGGCCCTGATGTTCTTCTGAAGTAGTTGGTTCCTGTCCATGTTCTTGATCTCCTGTTTCAATTTATTCAGATTTTCTTGTGGATATCCTTTCTCCTGGAACCGCTCAATCAAGACATCTGCCTGGACCTCAAAGTCCTCCAATGTATTGCAGTTTCTCCTTATCCTTAGTAGTTGGCCTTTTGGAATGTTGGATTTCCACTTCGGATGGTGACAGCTTGAAGTGGGTATATACCCGTTACGATCTGTGCTTTTAAAGAAAGTACGGGTGTTAAGGGAATCACCTGCTTTAAAGATTTCCAAATCCAAGTAGTCAATCGCATGCAGGTTCCATTTACCCGTAAACGTGATGCCGTACCTATTTCCGTTCAGCCCCTCAAGGAATTTCTCAAAGCTGTCCGTGGTGCCATCCCATAAGATGATTAAATCATCAATATACCTACGATACATTTTAATTTGAGGGATATTTTTGTTGTAAATATATTCCTCCTCCCACATGTTCATGAACAGGTTTGCAACGCTTGGTGCATATCGTGCCCCCATTGCAACACCTTTGGTTTGTACAAAATATTCCTTGTTGTACCAAAAGTAGTTGCACTCCATTGCCATTTTCAGGCCTTCCACAATATAATTGATCTGTCCCTGTCTCATTCCTGTGTTCTCAAATAGAGCCTTTTCTACTGCAAGCAATCCATCTGGTTGCTCAATGCTTGTGTACAGTGAATTGACATCTATTGTTGCCAATACCCAATTTTCTGTACCTTTTATACCTTGGAGTTCTTCGATGAGTTGTAAACTATCCCGCAGATATGATTTCCCTTGCTGTACCAGAGGTTTCAGATATTTATCCAGATATTCCCCTAATCTGGAGAAGATTGAATTTATGCCACTGATAATAGGTCTTCCAGGTGGTTTGTTCAGACTTTTGTGAATCTTTGGTGTGTAATATATCACAGGGGTCTTTGTAGAGTTAGAGTATAAATATTCAGCTTCTCTAGCATTCAGAATCCCCATACCCTTTCCTTTAGTGATGTACTTCTTTAGTTGTTTCTCATATTTTCTCTTTGGATTTGTTCTGAGTCTTTTATATGTGTTTTCCACATTTAGTAGGTTGCCCATCTCTTCTTGGTAGTCTTTTTTGTCCAAGATGACCAGTCCACCTCCTTTGTCGGCCGGCCTTATAACTACCTCATGCCGTTTCCCTAAATCTTTGATGGTCCTCCAGATATTTTTCCTCTTTCTTTCCTTCCTTTTCAGATTTCTTAAGTCCTCTTCTACCATTTTCTTAAATGCAGTCAAACATTGACTTCCTGGGGTTTTAGGGTTGTAGATAGAGTTATTCTTCAAGTTAGTTTGGATATATTCTGGAGTATCCTTGATGCTGGTTTCTGTGTTTATGGCAAAGTGTTTTTTCAAATTAAGTTTCCTCATGAATTTTTGGAGATCAATATAGGCCTCGAATTTATCCAGGGCCTTGTCCGGTGCAAATTTTAGGCCCAGATCGAGCACCTGTAGTTCTTCCGCTGTAAATGTTACACTGCTTAAGTTATAGATCCCTTTTCCTAGTACACCCTTCTTCTTTTTCTTCCTGCCTCCTCTGCATCCTCTTGTCTGCCTCTTCTTGCCGGGTTTATTCGCATCTCTTCTATATTTCTTCTCTGACCATGTTCTTGTTCGTGGTTGGGGTTCCTCCTCTCCCCATACCCTCGGTTTATGGTTGGGGTTCGTTCTTCTCCAGTTCCCCATTGGTCCTCTCTCTGTATATAGCCTCTGTTGGTATTCCTTCCCCTCCATCCATATACCCTGTAAGGAGGGCGGGTCTTCCATCTTCCTGGAGGTCTGTTTCTCTGTCCTCCGTGAAAATCCCTCTCCTCCCTAAAGTCACTTCTATAGGGGGGGTGGGATTCATGTTGGTATCTTAGGGGTGAGAACCTGTTGTGTGTAGGTACACCATATCTCACATTACTTGGTGTCCTATATTCATGGGGTCTTTGATGGCTGACCCTTCTGTGGTTAGGTCTATCTGGATCCCTATTAAAAGGTCTAGATCTGCTACGGTTCCCACCGTTGGGACGCTCTGGGGATGGGAATTGTGAATAGTCACCCATCCAGTCCATCGTCCGGTCCCCAGGGGGTTCCTCTGGACTCTCATCAGTACTGATGTCATCCACATCCTCATTTTGATCTCTCATGTTGGATTGCCACTTGTATACTTTCCCATTCCTATAATCAAGGACATCCCTCTTATATTTCTTTTGTTTTTTTGCTTGGATCTCCCCATCATATTTTTTGATGATTTCCTGGAGTTCCTTTTCTTTGTCCTTGTATTCCCTTTGGTTAGAGAAGGGTACTAGCATATTTTTGATCTCTGTAATATTAGCTTCTATGCCCCTTAATTTAAATTGTCTTCTCTTAACAATGTTCCGAAGCACCTCCCCCTCACATTTATTGAAGAGAGAGTACCAGTCACCCATAAGGTCTCCATCATCAATGTTATCATTTGGATGTAAGTCCCACCTAAGTCTTCTAGGGGTCATTTTCTCCCTGATGTACATATCTAAGGTGGCAATGTCCCACCATACTCTCAGCTGCTTTTCCATAGCATGTCTAAGCTGCCTCATAAGGCTATGCATATCCTGCGTGTTGGTAACCTGTTCCTGACTAAACACGCCCCCTAGATCTATATTTCTACTGGTCATATATCCAAAGATGTCCATAGCTGCAAAGTATAAACCCACCCTAGGGTGGTATAAAAATCAAACCACAAAAACTATGCGCTTAGGACATAAAGCAGAAATAGGGGAAAGGGGGGGGGGGGGGGGAAGAAGATAAGATAGAGGGAGGGGGGAGAGATGGGAGAAAGGAAAAAGAATAGAAGGTATGCTGCCTCCCCAAGTTAAGCCCTCAAAGAGAACTAACATGTAATGAATAGTTAATGGGGGTATGGCGCTCCCTTGTGGGCTGTACAAAATTCAATGACATAAACAGTGACTAAGTTGAATAAATAAATAGTGATCCAAACCCAAACGGTGAGAGCTGTGAAATACTTAATGGGTGAAACTCATATTAAATCATAAAAACTTTGTGGAAGTATACGTATACGTGTTGGCAAACCTTAGCTTAAAAAAAGGAAACTACTAAAGTGCTGCTGCTAAGCAGCTAATTAAAATACCAACTTCTATATATACAAAATTCGTGGCATGTGTATGTATACCAGTGCAAAAACGAGCATATGACAGTGCAATGTATGTAATATGACAGTGCAATACTGCACCTACATATATATTTGACCGTACACTCCTACTTATAAATCTGCAATACAGTGCAGTAAAGTGCAATCAAGTCCAACAAGACTCTAAATGACCAGTGCAAAAACAAGTGTATAACAATGCAGTATATGTGTGTAATATGACAGTGCAATCCCACACATACGTGTATATGTAACCAACAATCCAACTTATAAATGTTCAATAAAGTGCAATATGTGCAATCAAGTCCAGCAAGACTCTAGATGACATCAAAATTTCAAATTAGGCAAAAAAGAGAGAGAAAGAGTCTGTCTCAAATAGTGCATTCCAATTTAGAATGGCAGCAAAAAAGTTCCAACAGCTTAGTGACTTTTGGTGCCCACAGAGGTAGATCCGTGACTTCTGTGCTCCCCTTTGGCTCCCCACTCACCAGCTTCCACTACCCCTGCAGGGGTGATAGACAATCTAGGATCCCAGAACCGTCCTCTTATTCGGTATCCCGTGGTGCTGCGGTGGAATGGCCTCTCTCCCAGGAGTCCCGGATTACCACTTCATACGATATCCCGGATGGGGATCAGCAACTAAGCCCTCAAGGAAAGAGATGCCACCTCATAGTGTAGTATGATAAAAATCTTTAATACCATAAAACCATAAAAACTCCCCTCTCGGGGAAAAACACACAGCGTACTACACTATGGGTGAAGCCGAGAGCCAGGAAGTATGTCCCGCAGCGTGCGGCGTGCGGTTCAGCTGCGTTCCAGGCTCTCTCGCTCCGTACCCGGAAATGACGTAAGTGCGTAGCCCCGCCTTACGCGTTTCGTCATCGACGTTTTCAAAGGCGTAAGGCGGGGCTACGCACTTACGTCATTTCCGGGTACGGAGCGAGAGAGCCTGGAACGCAGCTGAACCGCACGCCGCACGCTGCGGGACATACTTCCTGGCTCTCGGCTTCACCCATAGTGTAGTACGCTGTGTGTTTTTCCCCGAGAGGGGAGTTTTTATGGTTTTATGGTATTAAAGATTTTTATCATACTACACTATGAGGTGGCATCTCTTTCCTTGAGGGCTTAGTTGCTGATCCCCATCCGGGATATCGTATGAAGTGGTAATCCGGGACTCCTGGGAGAGAGGCCATTCCACCGCAGCACCACGGGATACCGAATAAGAGGACGGTTCTGGGATCCTAGATTGTCTATCACCCCTGCAGGGGTAGTGGAAGCTGGTGAGTGGGGAGCCAAAGGGGAGCACAGAAGTCACGGATCTACCTCTGTGGGCACCAAAAGTCACTAAGCTGTTGGAACTTTTTTGCTGCCATTCTAAATTGGAATGCACTATTTGAGACAGACTCTTTCTCTCTCTTTTTTGCCTAATTTGAAATTTTGATGTCATCTAGAGTCTTGCTGGACTTGATTGCACATATTGCACTTTATTGAACATTTATAAGTTGGATTGTTGGTTACATATACACGTATGTGTGGGATTGCACTGTCATATTACACACATATACTGCATTGTTATACACTTGTTTTTGCACTGGTCATTTAGAGTCTTGTTGGACTTGATTGCACTTTACTGCACTGTATTGCAGATTTATAAGTAGGAGTGTACGGTCAAATATATATGTAGGTGCAGTATTGCACTGTCATATTACATACATTGCACTGTCATATGCTCGTTTTTGCACTGGTATACATACACATGCCACGAATTTTGTATATATAGAAGTTGGTATTTTAATTAGCTGCTTAGCAGCAGCACTTTAGTAGTTTCCTTTTTTTAAGCTAAGGTTTGCCAACACGTATACGTATACTTCCACAAAGTTTTTATGATTTAATATGAGTTTCACCCATTAAGTATTTCACAGCTCTCACCGTTTGGGTTTGGATCACTATTTATTTATTCAACATAGTCACTGTTTATGTCATTGAATTTTGTACAGCCCACAAGGGAGCGCCATACCCCCATTAACTATTCATTACATGTTAGTTCTCTTTGAGGGCTTAACTTGGGGAGGCAGCATACCTTCTATTCTTTTTCCTTTCTCCCATCTCTCCCCCCTCCCTCTATCTTATCTTCTTCCCCCCCCCCCCCCCCTTTCCCCTATTTCTGCTTTATGTCCTAAGCGCATAGTTTTTGTGGTTTGATTTTTATACCACCCTAGGGTGGGTTTATACTTTGCAGCTATGGACATCTTTGGATATATGACCAGTAGAAATATAGATCTAGGGGGCGTGTTTAGTCAGGAACAGGTTACCAACACGCAGGATATGCATAGCCTTATGAGGCAGCTTAGACATGCTATGGAAAAGCAGCTGAGAGTATGGTGGGACATTGCCACCTTAGATATGTACATCAGGGAGAAAATGACCCCTAGAAGACTTAGGTGGGACTTACATCCAAATGATAACATTGATGATGGAGACCTTATGGGTGACTGGTACTCTCTCTTCAATAAATGTGAGGGGGAGGTGCTTCGGAACATTGTTAAGAGAAGACAATTTAAATTAAGGGGCATAGAAGCTAATATTACAGAGATCAAAAATATGCTAGTACCCTTCTCTAACCAAAGGGAATACAAGGACAAAGAAAAGGAACTCCAGGAAATCATCAAAAAATATGATGGGGAGATCCAAGCAAAAAAACAAAAGAAATATAAGAGGGATGTCCTTGATTATAGGAATGGGAAAGTATACAAGTGGCAATCCAACATGAGAGATCAAAATGAGGATGTGGATGACATCAGTACTGATGAGAGTCCAGAGGAACCCCCTGGGGACCGGACGATGGACTGGATGGGTGACTATTCACAATTCCCATCCCCAGAGCGTCCCAACGGTGGGAACCGTAGCAGATCTAGACCTTTTAATAGGGATCCAGATAGACCTAACCACAGAAGGGTCAGCCATCAAAGACCCCATGAATATAGGACACCAAGTAATGTGAGATATGGTGTACCTACACACAACAGGTTCTCACCCCTAAGATACCAACATGAATCCCACCCCCCCTATAGAAGTGACTTTAGGGAGGAGAGGGATTTTCACGGAGGACAGAGAAACAGACCTCCAGGAAGATGGAAGACCCGCCCTCCTTACAGGGTATATGGATGGAGGGGAAGGAATACCAACAGAGGCTATATACAGAGAGAGGACCAATGGGGAACTGGAGAAGAACGAACCCCAACCATAAACCGAGGGTATGGGGAGAGGAGGAACCCCAACCACGAACAAGAACATGGTCAGAGAAGAAATATAGAAGAGATGCGAATAAACCCGGCAAGAAGAGGCAGACAAGAGGATGCAGAGGAGGCAGGAAGAAAAAGAAGAAGGGTGTACTAGGAAAAGGGATCTATAACTTAAGCAGTGTAACATTTACAGCGGAAGAACTACAGGTGCTCGATCTGGGCCTAAAATTTGCACCGGACAAGGCCCTGGATAAATTCGAGGCCTATATTGATCTCCAAAAATTCATGAGGAAACTTAATTTGAAAAAACACTTTGCCATAAACACAGAAACCAGCATCAAGGATACTCCAGAATATATCCAAACTAACTTGAAGAATAACTCTATCTACAACCCTAAAACCCCAGGAAGTCAATGTTTGACTGCATTTAAGAAAATGGTAGAAGAGGACTTAAGAAATCTGAAAAGGAAGGAAAGAAAGAGGAAAAATATCTGGAGGACCATCAAAGATTTAGGGAAACGGCATGAGGTAGTTATAAGGCCGGCCGACAAAGGAGGTGGACTGGTCATCTTGGACAAAAAAGACTACCAAGAAGAGATGGGCAACCTACTAAATGTGGAAAACACATATAAAAGACTCAGAACAAATCCAAAGAGAAAATATGAGAAACAACTAAAGAAGTACATCACTAAAGGAAAGGGTATGGGGATTCTGAATGCTAGAGAAGCTGAATATTTATACTCTAACTCTACAAAGACCCCTGTGATATATTACACACCAAAGATTCACAAAAGTCTGAACAAACCACCTGGAAGACCTATTATCAGTGGCATAAATTCAATCTTCTCCAGATTAGGGGAATATCTGGATAAATATCTGAAACCTCTGGTACAGCAAGGGAAATCATATCTGCGGGATAGTTTACAACTCATCGAAGAACTCCAAGGTATAAAAGGTACAGAAAATTGGGTATTGGCAACAATAGATGTCAATTCACTGTACACAAGCATTGAGCAACCAGATGGATTGCTTGCAGTAGAAAAGGCTCTATTTGAGAACACAGGAATGAGACAGGGACAGATCAATTATATTGTGGAAGGCCTGAAAATGGCAATGGAGTGCAACTACTTTTGGTACAACAAGGAATATTTTGTACAAACCAAAGGTGTTGCAATGGGGGCACGATATGCACCAAGCGTTGCAAACCTGTTCATGAACATGTGGGAGGAGGAATATATTTACAACAAAAATATCCCTCAAATTAAAATGTATCGTAGGTATATTGATGATTTAATCATCTTATGGGATGGCACCACGGACAGCTTTGAGAAATTCCTTGAGGGGCTGAACGGAAATAGGTACGGCATCACGTTTACGGGTAAATGGAACCTGCATGCGATTGACTACTTGGATTTGGAAATCTTTAAAGCAGGTGATTCCCTTAACACCCGTACTTTCTTTAAAAGCACAGATCGTAACGGGTATATACCCACTTCAAGCTGTCACCATCCGAAGTGGAAATCCAACATTCCAAAAGGCCAACTACTAAGGATAAGGAGAAACTGCAATACATTGGAGGACTTTGAGGTCCAGGCAGATGTCTTGATTGAGCGGTTCCAGGAGAAAGGATATCCACAAGAAAATCTGAATAATTGAAACAGGAGATCAAGAACATGGACAGGAACCAACTACTTCAGAAGAACATCAGGGCCAGGAATGACCAGATGGAGATGACCTCATTACAGGGTTCAACAACCAATACAAGGATGTTGAACGGATCATTAAGAAATACTGGCCCATCCTGAAAGAGGACCGAATATTAGCAAAAATCCTCCCTACCAAACCGAAGTTTGTGTACAGGAAAGCACCTACCCTTCGTAACCATCTTGTACATAATGTTATTGACCCCCCCAAGCATACTCAAATTATACCCAATATGAAAGGTTCTTCAGATGCCGCAGATGTCTACCATGTAGAGTTAGCAAACCCCAACCTAGGAAAAAGGAAAAGTTCAAGTCAACTGTAGACCATAAAGAATATCAGATTAAGGAGTTGATAACCTGTCACAGCACTCATGTCACCTACATCATTGAGTGCCCCTGCCATCTACAGTAACGTGGGGAGAACCACCCGCCCACTCTATGTCAGGATACGGGGAACATATCAAAAATATTAAAAAGGGTTTCCGAAGCATCATCTATCACGGCACTTTGCGAGTTCCATCAAAAAGATCCCAGTGGCCTTATTTTTTATGGTATTGATCAGGTGAAAACCCACTGGAGAGGGGGCAACAAAGAAACATTAGTCTCTAGGAATGAGACAGAGTGGATATATCGGTTGGGGTCTATTGCCCCCAAAGGGTTAAATTTGGACATAGACCTCAACTGTTTTATAGCTAATCCGTAATCCACTCATAGTAGGAGATAGTTCCCCTGTGTCCTTTTTGGCACAGGTCTCCGCCTGCACCTGTCAGTTGTTCAATAAAACTAAGAGAGGACTATAGCAACAAGAAACTATGTTACTAACTATTCTGTTGCCTTTGTATATATGTGCTATGGAACAACGGCTAAGTAGGGGATAGTGATAGAAATATAGTAGATATAAGGTTTATGGGGGTGTCATACAGGCTGTACATAATCACACACCCCACGAATATGGGGTACAGGTGCATGCCATACTAGGTTTGTGGTATTAGGTGTATTCTGTATGCAACAGGATACTGCTCCCATGCACTTGTATGAGCCCTGAGTCATTCCCTCCATGTTATCCTTCCTTTTTCAGTAAATATCGTATATGGGGATTC